>NC_090373.1:110553942-111163713 GCF_036365525.1 Heterodontus francisci | reverse complement strand
TTTGGGTGTAGAGATGTTGCAGAGAGGCTTCAGGGTGATTTGGATGAGTTAAGTGAGTGGGAAAATGCATGGCAGATGCAGTATAATGTGAATAAGTGTTAGGTTATCCACTTTGGTATCAAAAACAGGAAGGCAGATTATTATCTGAATGGCTATAAACTGAGAGAGGGTAATATGCAATGAGACCTGGGTGTTCTCATACACCAATCGCTGAAGGTAAGCCTGCAGGTGCAACAGGCGGTAAAAAAGGCAAATGGTATGTTGGCCTTCATGACGAGAGGATTCGAGTACAGGAGCAGGGATGTTTTGCTTCAATTATAAAGGCCCTTGGTGAGGCCACACCTGGAATATTGTATGCAGTTTTGGTCTCCTTATCTGAGGAAGGATGGTCTTGCTACAGAGGGAGTGCAGCGAAGGTTTACCAGACTGATTACTGGGATGGCGGGACTGACGCATGAGGAGAGATTGAGTCGGTTAGGATTATATTCACTGGAGTTCAGAAGAGTGAGGGGGGATCTCATAGAAACCTATAAAATTCTAACAGGACTTAATAGGGTAGATGCAGAAAGGATGTTCCCGATGGTGGGGGAGTCCAGAACCAGGGGTCATAGTCTAATGATACGGGGTAAACCTTTCAGGACTGAGATGAGGAGAAATTACTTCACCCAGAGAGTGGTGAGCCTGTGGAATTTGCTACCACAGAAAGCAGTTGAGGCCAAAACATTGTATGTTTTCAAAAAGGAGTTAGATATAGCTCTTGGGGCTAAAGGGATAAAAGGGTATGTGGTGAAAGCGGGAACAGGTTACTGAGTTGGATGATCAGCCATGATCATAATGAATGGTGGAGCAGGCTCGAAGGGCCGAATGGCCTATTCCTGCTCCTAATTTCTATGTTTCTATGTAGGTACGCCAACAGTGCTGTTAGGAGGGGAGTTCCAGGATCTTGACCCAGTGACAGTGAAGGAACCATGATCTAGTTCCAAGTCAGGATGGTGTGTGGCTTGGAGGGGAACTTGCAGGTAGTGGCATTCCCATGCATCTGCTGCTCTTGTCCTTCTCGGTGGTAGAGGTTGCGGGTTTGGAAGGTGCTGTCTAAGGAGCCTTGGTGAGTTGCTGCAGTGCATCTTGTAGATGGTACACACTGCTGCAACTGTGCGTGTCTGTGGTGGAGGGAGTGAAGGTGGTGGATGGGGTGCCAATCAAGCAGGCTGCTTTGTCCTGGATGGTGTCGAGCTTCTTGAGTGTTGCTGGAGCTGCACCCATCCAGGCAAGTAGAGAGTATTCCATCACTCTCCTGACTTGTGCCTTGTAGATGGTGGGCAGGCACTGGGAAGTCAGGAAGTAAGTTACTCGTAGCAGAATTCCTAGCTTCTGACCTACTCTTGTAGCCACAGCATTTATGTGGCTGGTCCAGTTCAGTTTCTGATGAATGGTGACCCCCATGATGTTGATAGTGGGGGATTCAGTGATCGTAATGCCATTGAACATCAAGGGGAGATGGTTAGATTCTCTCTTGTTGGAACTCGTCATTGCCTGACATTTGTATGGCATGAATGTTACTTGCCACTCATCAGCCCAAGCCTGGATGTTGTCCAGGTCTTGCTGCATATGGACATGGGCTGCTTCAGTATCTGAGGAGTCGCGAATGGTACTGAATATTGTGCAATCATCAGCGAACATCCCACCTCTGAACTTATGATGGAGAGAAGGTCATTGATGAAGTAGCTGAAGATGGTTGGGCCTAGGACAGTACCCTGAGGAACTCCTACTGTGATGTCCTGGGACTGAGATGATTGACCTCCAACAACCACAACTCTCTTCCTTTGTGCTAGGTTTGACTTCAACCAGCAGAGAGTTTTCCCCCTGATTCCCATTGACTCCAGTTTTGCTAGGGCTCCTTGATGCCATACTCAATCAAATGTTGTCTTGATGTCAGGACAGTCACTCTCACCTCACCTCTGGAGTTCAGCTCTTTTATCTATGTTTGGACAAAGGCTGTAATGAGGTCAGGAGCTGAGTGACCCTGGCGGAACCCAAACTGAGCTTCGGTAAGCAGGCTGTTGCTGAGCAAGAGCCGCTTGATAGCACTGTTGACAACCACTTCCATCACTTTGCTGATGATCGGGAGTAGACTGATGGGGCGATAATTGGCCGGGTTGGATTTGTTGTGCTTTTTGTACAGGGGACATACCTTGGCAATTTTCCACATTGCCAGGTAGATGCCAGTGTTGTAGCTGTACTAGAACAGCTTGGCTAGGGGCATGGCTAATTCTGGAGCACAAATCTTCAGTGCTATTGATGGAATGTTGTCAAGGCCCGTAGCCTTTGCAATATCCAGTGCCTTCAGCCGTTTCTTGATATCATATGGAGTGAATCGAATTGGCTGAAGACTGGCAGCTGTGATGCTGGGGACCTCAGGAGGAGGCTGAGATGGATCATCCACTCGGCACTTCTGGCTGAAGATGAATGCAAATGTTTCAGCCTTGTCTTTTGTACTGATGTGCTGGGCTCCCCCATCGGTGAGGATGGGGATATTTGTGGAGCCTCCTCCTCCTGTTGGTTGTTTTAATTGTCCACCACCACTCACAACTGGATGTGGCAGAACTGCAGAGCTTAGATCTGATCCGTTGGTTATGGGATCGCTTAGCTCTGTCTATTGGGCGGCACACTGGCGCAGTGGTTAGCACCGCAGCCTCACAGCTCCAGCTGTGACCTGGGTTCAGTTCTGGGTACTGGCTGTGCGGCGTTTGCAAGTTCTCCCTGTGACTGCGTGGGTTTGCGTCGGGTGCTCCAGTTTCCTCCCACAGCCAAAGACTTGCAGGTTGATAGGTAAATTGGCCATGATAAATTGCCCCTGTGTAGGCAGGTGGTAGGAGAATTGAGGGAAGGTGGGGATGTGATAGGGAATCCGGGGTTAATGTAGGATTAGTATAAATGGGTGGTTGTTGGTCAGCACAGACTTGGTGGGCCGAAGGGCCTGTTTCAGTGCTGTATCTCTCTATGTCTATTGCCTACTGCTTACGTAGTTTGGCATGCAAGTAGTCCTCTGTTGTAGCTTCACCAAGTTGACACCTCATTTTTAGGTATGCCTGGTGCTCCTCTTGGCATGCCCTTCTGCACTCTTCATTGAACCAGGGTTGATCCCCTGGCTTGATGGTAATGGCAGAGTGGGGAATATGCCCGGCCATGAGGTTACAGATTGTGGTTGAATACAATTCTGCTGCTGCTGATGGCCCACAGTGCCTCATGGATGCCCAGTTTTGAGTTGCTAGATCTGTTCGAAATCTATCCCATTTAGTATGATGGTAGTGCCACACAACATGATGATGGGTACCCTCAGTGTGAAGATGGGACTTTGTCTCCACAAGGACTGTGCGCTGCTCACTCCTACCAATACTGTCATGGACGGATGCATCTGCGACAGGTAAATTGGTGAGGATGATGTCAGGTGGTTTTTCCTGCTTATTCGTTCCCTCACCACCTGCCGCAGACCCAGTCTAGCAGCTATGTCCTTTAGAACTCGGTCAGCTGGGTCAGTAGTGTGCTACCGAGCCACTCTTGGTGATGGACATTAAAGTCCCCCACCTAGAGTGCATTTTGTGCCCTTGCTACCCTCAGTACTTTTTCCAATTGGTGTTCTACATGGAGAATCCCTGATTCATCAGCCGAGGGGAGGGGCTGGGGGGATGCGGGGGGAGGCGGGGGTCGGTAGATGGTAATCATCAGATTTCCTTGCCCATATTTGACCTGATGCCATGAGACTTCATGGGGTCCGGAGTCAATGTTGAGCATTCCCAGGGCAACTCCCTCCTGACTGTATACCAGGATCTGTCCTGGGGTGGGACAGGACATAACCAGGGATGATGATGGCAGTGTCTGGGACATTGTCTGTAAGGTATGATTCCGTGAGTATGACTATATTAGGCGGTTGCTTGACTAGTCTGTGGGACAGCTCTCCCAATTTAAAGTAAGGGGCAGGAGGTTTAAAGGGGATTTGAGGAAAAATTATTTCACCCAGAGGGTGGTTGGAATCTGGAATGCACTGCCTGAAGAGGTGGTTGAGGCAGGAACCATCACAACATTTAAGAAGATTTAGATGAGCACTTGAAACGCCATAGCATACAAGGCTATGGGCCAAGTGCTGGTAAATGGGATTAGAATAGGTAGGTGCTTGATGGCCGGCACAAACACGATGGGCCAAAGGTCCTGTTCTATGACTGATTCTATGACTGGCACAAGCCCCCAGATGTTAGTAAGGAGGACTTTGCAGAGTCAACAGGGCTGGGTGTGCTGTTGTCGTTTCCGGTGCTTAGGCCGATGCCGGGTGGTCCATCTTGTTTCATTCCTTCTCTTAGACTTTGTAGCAGTTTGATGTGACTGAGTGGCTTGCAAGTCCATTTCAGAGGGCATTTAAGGGTCAACTACATTGCTGTGGATGTGGAGTCACATGTAGGACAGACCAGGTATGGACAGCAGCCTAAAGGACATGAGTGAACCAGATGGGTTTTTGCAACAATCGCTTGATATAGATGATATTCATTAACAGAGGAATTTCTTTGCACAGAGGTGAGAATGTGCAACTTGCTGCCAGATGGAGAGGTTGCAATAGATTGCATTCACACATTTATGGGGAGGCTTAATGTATATATGAAGGAAAAGGGAAGGGAATCATATGGGGACAGGGTGGAAGAGGTAATTACAGTAGGAAAAGGCATAGACCAGTTATGCCAATAACCTGTATATCATGCAATAATGGCTGAGAATGAGGCAAAAGCAGGCTGTGAAGCCAACTATCACCAAATCTCGTCAGCCTCAATTTCCCTTCTGTGCCCCCGTCAAGACTGCTGCTGGCTGTCCCTTCTCACCCATTGCATGAAAATGCTGGTGAAGTGGGGGGGCCTACTTCTCACCCATTGACCCTAATTTTTTCCTGTAACCAGAACCATCATGTGGAAGTGATGGTAGTAGTGGTCAGGAAGGGTGGTGGCAGTCCTGAGAAGTGGTGGGTGGTGGTCTGCAAACTGATACAGGTGACTGTTTTGGAAACTGCATTTCTGGTGCAGAATTAGACTTAATGGGAGTGTAGATCGGAGAATCAGGACCTACTCCGATATCTGCAGTATAGACTCCGACTCAGTTACCTGTTTCGGCCTTAGTATCTGCCAAGGCCTACAAGACTGCTTCTCTCTTGATCTCCGGAGCTCATATGAACATACGAATTAGAAGCAGGAGGAGGCCGCTCGGCCCCTTGAGCCTGCTCCGCTATTCAGCAAGATCATGGCTGATCAGATTGTAACCTTGACTCCACATTCCCACCTACCCCTGATAACCTTTCACCCCCTTACTTATCAAGAATCTATGTACCTCTGCCTTAAAAATAGTCAAAGACTCTGCTTCCATCGCCTTTTGAGGAAGAGAGTTCCAAAGACTCATGACCCTCTGAGAAAAAACATTTATCCTCATCTCATAGAGTCATAGAGTTATACAGCACAGAATCAGGCCTTTTGGCCCATCGTGTCTGTCCGGCCATTAAGCACCTATCTATTCTAATCCCATTTTCCAGCACTTGGCCCGTAGCCTTGTGTGCTATGGCATTTCAAGTGCACATCTAGATACTTCTTAAATGTTGTGAGGGTTCCTGCCTCTACCACCCCTACAAGCAGTGTGTTCCAGATTCCAACCACCCTCCTGGTGAAATTTTTTTCCCTCAAATCCCCTCTAAACCTTCTTCCCCTTACCTTTAATCTATGCCCCCTGGTTATTGACACCTCTGCTAAGGGAAAAAGTTTTTTCCTATCTACCCTATCTATGCCCCTCATAATTTTGTACACCTCAATCATGTCCCCCTTCATCTTTCTCTGCTCTAAGAAAAACAACCCTAGCCTATCCAGTCTCTCTTCACAGCTCAAATGCTCCAGCCCAGGCAACATCCTGGTGAATCTCCTCTGCACCCTCTCCAGTGCAATCACATCCTTCCTATAGTGTGGCGACCAGAACTATACACAGTACTCCAGCTGTGGCATAACTAGCGTTTTATACCGCTCCATCATAACCTCCCTGCTCTTATATTCTGTGCCTCGGCTAATAAAGGCAAGTATCCCATATGCCTTCCTAACCACCTTATCTACCTGTGCTGCTGCCTTCAGTGATCTGTGGATAAGTACACCAAGGTCCCTCTGGCCCTCTGTACTTCCTAGGGTCTTACCATCCATTGTATATTCTGTTGCCTTGTTAGTCCTCCCAAAATGCATCACGTCACACTTCTCAGGATTAAGTTCCAATTGCCACTTCTCCGCCCATCTTACCAGCCCATCTATATCGTCCTGTAATCTAAGACTATCCTCCTCACTAGCTACAACACCACCAATTTTCGTGTCATCTGCGAACTTACTGATCATACCTCCTATATTCATGTCTAAATCATTAATGTACACTACAAACAGCAAAGGTCCCAGCATCAATCCCTGCAGTACACCGCTGATCACAGGTTTCCAATCGCAAAAACAACCCTCGACCATCACTCTCTGCCTCCTGCCACTAAGCCAACTTGGATCCAATTTGCCAAATTACACAGGATCTCATGGGCTCTTACCTTCTTGACCAATATCCCATGCGTCTCATCAAAAGCCTTACTGACGTCCATGTAGACTACATCAACTGCTTTGCCCTCATCTACACACCTAGTCATCTCCTCAAAAAATTCAATCAAATTTGTTAGACATGATCTCCCCCTGACAAAGCCGTGCTGACTATCCTTGATTGGAGTTGAGGCCAAGATGAGATCAGCCATGATCGTATTGAATGGCGGAGCAGGCTTGAGGGACTGAATTGCCTACTCCTGCTCCGAGTTCTTATGTTCTTATGTTAATCCCTGCCTCTCCAAGTGGGGATTAATCCTGTACCCTCCAAATTTTTTTCCAATATTTTCCCTACCACTGATGCTGGGCTCACTTGCCTGCAATTACCTGGTTTATCCCTACTACCCTTCTTGAACAATGGTACCACATTCGCTGCCCTCCAGTCCTCTGGCCCCTCTCCTGTGGCCAGAGAGGATTTGAAAATTTGTGTCAGAGCCCCTGCAATCTCCTCCCTTGCCTCACATAATAGCCTGGGATACATCTCATCTGGGCCTGGAGATTTATCCACTATTAAGCCCACTAAAACCGCTAATACCTCCTCCCTTTCAATGCTGATTTGTTCAAGTATATCACAATCCCCCTCCCTGATCTCTACAGCTACATTGTCCTTCTCCATAGTGAACCCAGATGAAAAGTAATCATTTAAAATCTCACCAACGTCCTCCAGCTCCACACACAGATTGCCACTTAGGTCCCTAATGGGCCCTACTCTTTCCCTGGTTCTCCTCTTGCCCTTAATATACTTATAAAATGCCTCGGGATTTTCCTTTTATCTTGCCTGCCAGTGTTTTCTCATGCCACCTCTTTGCTGTCCTAATTACTTTTTTAAGTACCCCCCCCCCCCCCTACACTTTCTGTACTCCTCTAGGGCCTCTGCTGTTTTCAGCCCTCTGAATCTGCCATAAGCCTCCTTTTTTTACTTTACCCAATCCTCTATATCCCTTGACATCCAGGGTTTCCTGGTCTTGTTGGTTCTACCCTTCACCTTTACCGGGAACATGTTGGCTCTGAATTCTCACTATTTCCTCTTTGAATGACTCCCACTGGTCTGATGTAGACTTTCCTACAAGTAGCTGCTCCCAGTCCACTTTGGTTAGATCCTGTTTTATCATATTGAAATCAGCTTTCCCCCAATTCAGTACCTTGATTTCCGGTCCCTCTTTGTCCTTTTCCAGAACTACCTTAAATCTTAGAGTTATGGTCACTATCACCGAAATGCTTCCCCACTGACACTCCTACAACTTGTCTGGTTTAATTCCCTAAGATTAGATCCAGTACCGCCCCTTCTCTTGTAGGATTTTCTACGTGCTGGCTCAAAAAACTCTCCTCGATGCACTTTAAGAATTTTGCCCCCTTTAAGCCTTTTGCACTAAGACTATCCAGTTAATATTGGGCAACTTGAAATCCCCTAATATTATTACCCTATTATTTTTTACACCTCTCTGAGATTTACATACATATCTGCTCCTCTATCTCTCCCTGACTGTTTGGAGGCCTATAGTACATTCCCAGCAAAGTGATTGCCCCCTTTTTGTTTTTATCTTCTGCCCGTATGGCCTCATTTGAGGAACCTTCAATATCATCCCTCCTTACTGCAGTAATTGACTCCTTGATCAATAGAGTAATGCCATCTCCTGTTTTACACCCCCCCCCACCCCCCAGCCCCCAGTCACGCCTGAAGATTCTATACCCTGGAATATTAAGCTGCTAGTGCTGCCCTTCCCTCAACCATGTCTCTGTGATAGCAATAATATCATATTCCCATGTGTTAATCCACCGCCCTCAATTCATCTGCCTTGCTTGTAAGATTCCTTGTGTTAAAATAGATGCAATCCAGCCTTGCATTATTTCTTTGTGCCTAAACAGGTCTATATTTGCTCTGCCTTCCAGACTGACTCAGTTTCTCTTCTATATTTGGCTGTGCATCACCCCATACTGTACCTCCACTCTGTATCCCATCCACCTGCCTGATTAGTTTAAACCCTCCCTCCCCTCCCCGCCACCACCACCCCCGCAACAGCACTAAACAAACCTCCCTGCAAGGATGTTGGTCCCATTCCAGTTCAGGTGCAACCCGTCCGACTTGTACAGGTCTCACCTTCATCAGAAACAGACCCAATGATGCAGGAAACTAAAGCCCTCCCTCCTGTACATCTCTTCAGCCACGCATTCATCTGCTCTACCCTCCTATTCCTATACTCACTAGCATGTGGCACCAGGAGTAATCCAGAGGTTACAACCTTTGAGGTCTTGCTTTTTAATCTGCTGCCTATCTCCCTAAATTCTTGTTACAGGGCCTCATCCCTCTTTCTAACTACACCATTGGTACCAATGTGAACCACGACCTCTGACTGTTCACCCTCCCCCTTCAGAATGTCCTGCAGCCGCTCCGTGACATCCTTGACCGGAGCACCAGGGAGGCAACATACCATCCTGGAGTTACATTTGCAGCCACAGAAATGCCTATCTGTACCCCTTACAAAAGAATCCCCTATCACTATAGCTCTTTTTCCTCTCCTTCTGTGCAGCTGAGCTACCCGTGGTGCCACAGACTTGGCTCTTGCTGCATTCCCCTCAGAAGCTATCTCCCCCAAAAGTATCCAAAGCGGAAAATCTGCTAGAGGGGGAGATGGACCCAGGGGACTCCTGCACTACCTGCCTAGTTCTTCTACGCTGCCTGGCCGTCACCCATTTCCTTTCTGCCTAAGCAGTCTTTACCTGTGGTGTGACCACCTCCCTGTACATGCTATCCACAAGGATCTCAGCCTTGCGGATGTTCCACTGTGTCTCCAGCTGCTGCTCCAGATCTGAAACGCTGATTTTGAGTAGCTGCAACTGGCGACACTTCCTGCACACGTTCGCCCTGGACACTGGAAGTGTCCCTGACTTCTCACATTGCACAGGAGGAGCACTCCATGCTGCCGAGCTGCCCTGCTATGACTTACCCTTAATTTACTCCCTTAAATTACTGAAAAATTAGAGATTATTTACACTAGGTACCTTGATTCCCTAAAAAAACACTACTTACTATATATAAAAAAAACTGTAGACCTTAACTTTCTCTTTCCTTTAGTTGCGAACCCACTTTACTTACTTTACTTGCTTTAGTCACTTACAAGATACTCACCAAACAGGTAGCTTCTTCCCAAATCTCTGTCTGAAATGGGAGACTCCTTATTTTTAAGCAGTGACCCCTAGTTCTAGATTCTCCTACAAGAGGAAACATCCTTTCCACATCCACCCTCTCAAGACCCCTCAGGATCTTATATGTTTCAGTCAAGTGCCTCTTACTCTTCTAAACTCCAGTGGATTCAAGCCTAGCCTGTCCAACCTTTCCTCATAAGACAACCCACCATTCCAGGTATTAGTCCAGTGAACCTTCTCTGAACTGCTTCCAATGCATTTACATCCTTCCTTAAATAAGGAGACCAATTCTGTACACAGTACTCCAGATGTGGTCTCACCAATGCCCTGCATGGTATAACCTGCCTCCTTTTGTATTCAATTCCCCTTGCAATAAATGGTAACATTCTATTAGCTTTCCTAATTACTTGCTGAACCTCCATACTAACCTTCTGCAGTTCATGCACTAGGACATCCAGATCCCTCTGCATCTCAGAGCTCTGCAATCACTCACCATTTAGATAATATGCTTCTTTTTTATTCTTCCTGCCAAAATGGACAATTTCACATTTTCCCACATTATACTCCATTTGCCAGATCTTTGCCCATTCACTTAATCTATCTATATCCCTTTGTAGCCTCCTTATGTCCTCTTCACAACTTATTTTCCTACCTATCATTGTGTTATCAGCAAATTTAGCAACCATACCTTCGGTGCCTTCATCCAAGTCATTGAAATAAATTGTAAAAGGTTGAGGCACCAGCACTGAACCTTGCACACACCACTCGTTACATTTGGCCAATCAGAAAATGACTCATTTATGCCTACTGCTGTTTCCTGTCAACTAGCCAATCTCCTATCCATGCCAATATGTTATCCCCTATATAGGGGGAACTGGGTGAGGAGGGGTGGTGGAAATAAATACAGGGGGGTGGGGGGTGGAAATAAATGCAGGGGGAACTGGGGGGTGGAAATAAATACAGGGGGAACTGGGGGGTGGGTGGGAAATAAATACAGGGGGAACTGGGGGGTGGAAATAAATACCGGGGGAACTGGGGGGTGGGTGGGAAATAAATACAGGGGGAACTGGGGGGTGGGTGGGGAATAAATACAGGGGAACTGGGTCTAGGGGGAATTAAATATAGGGAGAACCCGGGTGGAGGGGTAAATCAATACAGGAGGAACCAGTGGGGGGTGAAATATATACAGAGGGAACTGGGGTGAATAAATACAGGGGGAACTGAGAGGGGGAAATAAATACAGGGGGAACCAGGAGGGAATAAATACAGGGGGAACCGGTGGAAAATAAATACAGGAGGATAGGAGGAACGGGAGGGGGGAATAAATACAGGGGGAACATGGGGCATGGGGAATAAATACAGGGGGAACAGTGGGGCGGGGAAATAAATACAGGGGAACCTGGGGGTGGGGAAATAAATACAGGGGAACCTGGGGGGGTGGGGAAATAAATACAGGGGAACCAGGGGAATAAATACAGGGGGAACTGGGCTGGGAATAAATGCAGGGAGAACTGGGAATGGGGAGGGAGGTGAATCCAGTGCCTTGAGAGTAGACTGGGGATAGTTGGGAGTGTGGAATTCGAGACACAAACATATTAGCCATGATCTTATTTAATGGCAAAGCAGGCTCGACAGGCTTCTGCTCCTAATTCATATGGTCGTATACCATGAGCTTTTATGTCTGCAATAACTTTTGATGTGGCACCTTATCAAATGCCTTCTGGAAATCTAAGTACAGTACATCTACCAGCTCCCCTTTATCCACAGCATATGTTACTTCTTCAAAGAACTCCAATAAATTGGTTAAACATTATTTCCCTTTCACAGCTCTTCTGCCCCTTTCAAGCTCTAGTCTCCTTTACTGGTGCTGTAGCAGTGATCCCACTGCAATACTGCTGGAAGTTTGAAGTTGAGTGCTGCCCGACTCCCTCTTGGCAGTAGGCATCCTGCTGGATAGTGATAGTAATCAGTGATAATTCCAAACCTGGAGAAATGGGTTAGCTGAGGGCAAAGTTAGAAGGGCAAATGGAAGTCTCCCCTGCTGCTACTCTGTCCCGAAAGAAAAATCTAATAATTCCAGTTAATCTGAATTTTTCTATTGCATAAAGGTCCATGTAATTTAAAGTCAAATTAGATTTTACTAAACCCATTCAAATCACTTTAAATTGACATGACAAATGCTGATTAAGTATGAATAAAGTGTATTGTGAGTCTAGTTTTTTCATCTCTTATCTGTGGGATATGCCTACTGAATAAAATGTTTGACCTCAGATGCCACAATATTGACCTACTTCAATGTACTGTACACAACCACCCCAATATTGCACTTCCAATTACAATTCTTCCACTGCACAGAGAAAATATGTCAATATGGCATACTGGGGGAACATGGTAGTCAAATTGTTTAACACTGGAATTCCATCCAAGTGTTTGTGAGATTTGAGTCTTAGGGTTGGCCTGCCATGTGCATAAGACTCAGATGTATTTTTAATCTGGCAAATGGAGTTGAGACATGGCATCTGTGAGTTAAAGGGAGAGGGAAGCAGTTACCAAATCCATGTGATTCCTTTAGCTGTTTTTTAATGAAGGTTTTCTTGCATTTCCAACTGGCACTGAACATGACCTACAATCGGAGAGAATGGGGAAAGGGAAAATGTTGCTGATGGCTCTGTGGTAAATAAACCATATGGTTTGGTACTGAGCTAAAAGTGTCAGGTTCAATCCGGGATCTGTCTGAGATAACTGATTACAGCTTGAGAAGTAAATGGACATTATTATTAGCCTCAGAATCTCTGTGATTCAAAGGAAAATGACCAGCCCAGATTCTCATCTCTGATTGCTGTCCCGTGACTTGCTGAAAAATGTACTTTTGTGGAGATCTGTGATCAGTGCCAAGGGTATGTCCATTTGTGATTGGAGCTGGTGGGGGAGGCAGGGGTGCTGGTATCTGTCTGTATCTGGGTCGGGAGGGTGGTTGGGATGTCTGTCTGCGTGATCAGGCACTGGGGGGATGGTACTGTGTGTGTGCAGTCGGGGCCAGGGATGATGTCTGTTTGCAATTGGTGGTGGTAGACGGTGGGGATTGTGGGTGTCTGCCTGTGACCCTGGTCCACAAGAAAGCCCGAAAAATAAATTTTAAACTTGACTCAAGGTTTTACCTGTTGTGATGCCAACAACAACCCTACACCCCCCCCATCCCAGCCTGCACCCTCCTGCCCCATACCCCGCACCCTACTCCCCTGCACCCCACTCCCTGCACCCCCCCGACCCCCCGATACCGCTCAATCCACTAGTTAATATTGCAGATCGGATCCTTGTGACATCACTAGACCCTGTATGCATATTTAAAACAGGACACCGCTTCCTACCTGCGGGTATCCTGCTCGCCTGCTGAAGCAGCAGGTTCATAGGCGGATACACTAGGAAGGAAGTGAGATCAATGCGGGTAACTAACACCCATTATTTTAACTTTCCCAAGTGGGGGCATTTAAAATCAGGGCCACTGTCTCGATTGTGATACCGCATTGTCAAATAATCTACTGATACTCATTGCCTATGTAAAGAATGGGTGTTTGGGTAAAAAGCTGAATTACCAGCAGAATATTCAACTAAGAGAAAGTTAGAGGCCAAAGTGATACACAAGGATTAATTAGAAGTAGCGTACCTGACCGATAATGAGATGAGTACTTGTAGAATAAGTAGGAAAATGCATTGGCTTGAAGCACAAAGGTAATGATTGATTAAACAACTTTCAGTTCAAAATGGCCTGAGGGCAGCACTTTTCATTTAATACATTCTTTCTTCAATTTATTCCAATTCAGAACAAAGAAAAACTCAAGGTGGAATGAAGCATGTGGTTTATAGAGATTAACTAGATGAAGAGAGCCCCGTTCAGCTTCAATTACCTAGATGAATTATCAGTGAAACGCACTCTGTGGGAGTGGAGAGCTCGCATACTTGCAATACATTAAACAAAATTTTGAACAAAGCTCCTTTCATTATTTGGAATATGAAGCCCTCCATGGTATTTGTAATTTGTTCTTGAAAATTAAACAAAAATCTCTAGTTTTTGCAGTATTTTAAACTGAATAGATGGAAAAGTATTGTTGTTCACATTGAGTGTAAGAAAAAACTGCAAATATTTAGATATAACTATTGAACACAGACTATTATTTATTTATTTGGTTAACAAGTTTGTTACTTGTCTTTATCATATGTTATTGGTTTTAATTCTTTTATGCTGAGTTCCCTCAATAGCTTATTGGGTAAGTGCACTGCCCAGTAAGTGGGTGAGTGAACAGAGCCTTACAGGCCAGGACAATGACAGGTTTGATCTCTGGTCCATGCTTAATTAGCTGATCCCAACCAGTGTATTGGTTGAAGTGCCACAGTTGGTTCCCAGCCACTCCAAGCCAGAAAGAGTTCAAATCAGCCAATATTCCTGCTCTTGTTTGCTTTCCAGTGACTGCTGGGAAGTGCATGGGGAAAATAACATTCAGCTATGGTGGGGACGTAAACCCTGTGAATGCGATTTGAAAGTCAGTGGAGAGGATAATTGGGTGGGGTGTATAATGGGTAGCCGATCAACCACTGCCAGTTTTGTGTATTGATGTGGGATAAGGACAGGATCACACTTGGTTGAAGCGACCCACGGTTCAGTAGTCCAACTGCACTCACTGACTAGACGAACATATGAAGAATGGACACTTAGTTAAGAAGCTGGAGGGATGATAGTGTTTGTGGGACTGTACCTCTGCATGAATTAATGCCTTCAGGAGGGGAGGGAACAAGATTGGATCGATTACACAAACAATGTCCAGGACCAATGTCCATGTGAGGTGGTTTGCTAGTGCTAGTGGGGAAGGTTTAAACTAACTTGGCACGGGAACGGGAACCAGGTTGCAACATAAGCAAGGAGAAACAAGATGCACAAAGGATTGGTAAAGGCAGATAGCACTAGAGTAAGAATCAGTAAGGCATGAGGTGGGTCAGAGTAAGAGGGAAAGCAATAATGTCTAAATTAGATATACAGTGCATGTGTGTGAATACACAGAGCGTGGTATATAAGGTTGGTGCACTCCAGGTGCAGATAGACACCAGGGAATATAATGTTGTGGCGATAATGGCGACCTGGCTCAAAAAGGGCTGGACTGGATGCAAAATATTCCTGGAATCAGGATGTTCAGGAAAGAGAGGGAAAGAAATAAAGAAGGAGGGGTAGCAGTGTTGATTAAGGAGAATATTACAGTGCTGGAGAGAGAAAATATTCTAGATGGGTCAAGGACAGAATCTATTTGGTTTGAAATAAGATATAATAGAGGTATCATTACACTACTGGATGTATTCTATAGGCCACCTATATCAGTGGGACAGATATAGAGGAACAAATTTGCAAGGAAGTAACAGAGAGGTGCAAAAGTAATAGAATAGTTAAAATGGGGGAACTTTACTTATCCTAATATACTGGGATAGTAATAGTGTAAAGGTCAGTGATGGGTAAGAGTTTCTAAAGTGTGTTCAGAATTTTCTAGAACAGTATATTTCAGGCCCAAAAAGGACAGAGGCATTGCTAGATCTGGAATGAGCTGGGTCAAATGGATTAAGTGTCAGTCAGGTAATATTTAGGGGACAGTGATCATCGTATCATAAGGTTAGGTGAGCTATGTGTTACGACCACATGAGAAAGGTGTCTAGGGGTCTTTTCAGCTTTCACCTGGTCTTATTGTAACAGGATTTAATTTTAAACACTGTGTTTTGAGCTCCCCCTTGGTGAATCCTTGTTCACCACTTTCCAATTCTAAGGCAAAGAAATGAGCACAAACAGGCTTCCTTAGGTTTAAACGAAGAAAGGTGAAATGTATTAAAACGTAAACTTAAAGTCTAATCCGGTTAATGCCTAGGGATACACACCATGCCCCACGCTAACATGCATGCATGATACGCACATGCAAATAGAGACAGAAAAGAGCAGAAGAAAAATAGAGAGGTTTGAGGCAATATCAGAAGAGTTTCTTGTTACTGTGCTTCGAGCTCACTGTAGTCCTTTTGTAGGTAGTCTTGCTTTTGTTTGGGCCCAGTATTCTTCTTAAACCTTGTTCACTGGAAGAGACTTTTCTCTCTTGGGGTTCATGTGTCTTCAATGGGTCTTCAGTTCTGTGAGAAAGAGATGGGAGCAGACAGGAGAGAGATCTTTTCAGTCCAGGAGCAAACAGCTTTCTGAATTCAAATTCTCTGTGGCAAGTTCAAATTCAAAAATCTCCAGCCGCCAGTTAGTCATGTGACTAAATTGGTCTGACCAGGTCTTCTGTGCGTTGTTGAAGCAGAGACTGGGTCTTTTGTTCCAACACTGTCTGGTAGTATGCAAAAAAGGTCTTTCCGGCAAGGGGCCTGGCAATTTCTTGTGATAGGCCCGCTTTTCTTTCCAGCAGCAATTTTAAATTTTAATGTTCATGTGGCAAAATAAGTGTGCCTCATTCTTGGCAGGTGGAGGCCTGCATGACATATGGAAAAGGACAAGTAACAATCCAGAGTAAGAACAACTAATTGGGGGAGCGCCAATTTCAGTGGGATGAGAACAAATCTGGCCCAGGTAAATTGGGATCAAGATTGGCAGGCAAAACTACAACTGAAAAATGGGCTGCCTTTAAAGAGGAGATGATTTGGGTATCATTGAGGTGTATTCCCATGAGGGGGAAAAATAGGACAAACAAAGCCAGAGCTCCCTGGATGACGAGGATGACGAAGGAGATAGAGACTAAGATAAAGATAAAAGGTGCCTATGACAGGTGTCAGATTGATAATACAAGTAGGAACCAGGCTGAATATTGAAGGTTCAGAGGCGAAGTGAAAAAACTAAGGGAAGCAAAGTGAGAGTATGAGAAGAGACTAGCAGTTAACATCAAAGGAAATTCTGATGTATTTTATAGGCATATAAATAGTAAAAAGGGTAGTAAAAGGAGAGGTGGGGCTAATTAGGGACCAAAAATGAGATTTATGCACGAAGGCAGGCATCATGGCTGAGGTACTAAATGATTACTTTGCATCTGTCTTTACCAAGGAAGAAGATGCTGCCAAGGTCATAGTGAGAGATGAGGCAGTTGAAACACTGGATGGGCTAAACATTAAAAAAAGGAGGTATAAGAAAGACTGGCTGTACTTAAATGTTGATAAGTCACCAGGACCAGATGAGATACATCCGAGGATACTGAGGAAAGTAAGGGTGGAAATTGCAGAAGCGCTGGCAATAATCTTTCAATCCTCCTTAGATACAAGGGTGGTGCTAGAGGACTAGAGAATTGCAAATGTTACACCCTTGTTCAAAAAGGGTGTAAGGATTATGCCAGCAACTACAGGCCAGTCAATTAACCCTCATTGGTGGGAAAGCTTTTAGAAACAATAATCCAGGTCAAAATTAACAGTCACTTGGATAAGTGTAGATTAATTAAGGAAAACCAGCATGGATTTGTTAAAGCCAAATCATGTTTAACTAAATGATTGAGTTTTTTTATTGAGGTAGCAGAGAGGGTAATGCGGTTAACGTGGTGTACATGGATTTCCAAAATGCATTTGATAAAGTGCCACATAACAGGCTTGTCAGCAAAGTCAAAGCTCATGCAATAAAGGAGACAATGGCAGCTTTGATACAAAGTAGGCTGAGTGACAGGAAATAGAGAGAAGCGGTGAACAGTTGTTTTTCAGACTGGAGGAAGGTACACAGTGGGGTTCCTCCGAGATCTGTGCCAGGGCCACTACTTTTCTTGATCTGTATTAATGACCTAGACTTGGGGGTGCAGGGCACAATTTCAAAATTTATGGATGACACCAAACTGGTAAGAATTGTGAACTGTGAGGAGGATAGCGATAGATTTCAAGAGGACATAGACAGGCTGGTGGTATGGGCTAACACCTGGCAGATGAAATTTAATGCAGAGAAGTGTGAACTGATACATGTTGGTAGGAAGAATGAGATGCAATATAAAGCAAAGGATACAGTGGTAAAAAGGTGCAGGAGCAGAAAAACCTGGGGGTTCTATGTGCACAATTCGTTGAAGGTGACAGGGCAGGTTGAGAAAACAGTTAGTAAGGCACACAGGATCCTGAGCTTTGTAAATAATGGCATAGAGTACAAAAGCAAGGAAGTTATGGTGAACCTTTATAAAACACTGGTTCTACCTTAACTGCAATATCGGGCTGAATTTTACACCGGACCCAACAGAGCAGGATAGTGGCGGCGGTGGGTGGGGAGTGTGGGGTGGTGGTGTAAAATGGAGTGGGACGATCTGGGAGCCCTTCCTGAACCGCTCCCGCCTCCGCCACCACTTTATGCAAGGCAGCGGCGGTGAAAAACGGGCAGCCCGCCCCAGACCAATTAAAGCCCTTAAGTGGCCACTTAACAGCCACTTAAGGGCCTTCACCCATCTCCACGGGGATTTTATTTGTGGCATGTCGGGCGGCCGAGGGCCAAGAGAAGCCGCCTGTTAAAAGCCGGCGGCTCTCTGACCTCCTGGGGGTGGGGGGGGGCCCTCATGATCGGGCACCCTGTGCCTGACAGAGGGCTGCCCCCGATCCCCCAACCACCCCCAACAGCCAACACATCCCCCATCCCCCCAATCGAACCCCCGTGCCTCACCGGGGCCCGCCCGATTACCCCCAGCCAAGCAACCAAAACTTACCTGCGTTCCGGGGTCCCCGACATCTTCTTTGTGAAGCTGGGCTGTATTCCCAGCAGTGCCCACTGCTCCCAGCAGCTTCATCAGGCGGGACTTCCTACGTCAAGCGGGCGGAAATCCCACCTCACACCAATTAAAGCCCGGCGACCCGCAAAATACAGGTTGGATCCCCAGGCGAGGCGGAAGTGGGTTCGCCGACGACTTTTCAGTCGGTTGCCGACTCCCGTCCGCCCAGGGTTAAATCCCGGCCATTGTATCCAATAGGAACAATGTGAAGGTTTTGGAGAAGGTGCAGAAAAGATACACGAGAATTGTTCCAGGGATGAGGGACTTTCGTTTCGTGGATAGATTGGAGAAGTTGGGCTGTCCTCCTTAGAGAAGAAAAGGTTGAGAGGAAATTTGATAGAGGCATTCAAAATGATGAGTGATCTGGACAGAGTGGACAGAGAAAAACTGTTCCCATTGGCAGAAGGATCAAGAACTAGAGGGCACCTATTTAAGGTGACTTTAAGGTGGAGGCAGATTCAATCATGGTTTTGAAAAGGGAATTGGATAGTTATCTCAAGATAGAATATTTTCAGGGCTACAGGGATTGGACGAGGTCAAGGGACTAGCTGAGTTGCTCTTGCAGTGTGCTAGCACAGAGACGAAGAGCTGAGTGGCCTTCTTCTGTGCTGCAACCATTCTATGATCCTATAAAATCTTCCCTTTATTTTCATCTTTAAGTTTAAATTGTTGCCTCCTAGTAGCATGATCTTTCCCCTTCCTAGTAGGGCAAGATAGAGTGTGTCACAGATCCTTCCATGACTTTTAGCAGTGCTGCTCTTCAGTGTCCTATTGGAAAAAGCAAGCATCCATCAGTTAGGTTTACGATAAGGCCAGATTTTGTTGTCCTGAGATAGACTCATTTATGTGGCCAGAGGAGTACTGATTAAATTCACCCGATCGGATTAGGTATAAATTGAGGCTAAGGATTTGCACTACTCTGATCTATGTTAGAAATAAAAATAGAAAATGTTGTATAGATGTACAACATCTGGAGAAAGAAACGATCTTGAGGTTTCAAGTTGTACCACTCAGGCCAACACTTTACCTCTAATGAAATTTTCATGATTCTGCAGGCATGCAATCTAAATGATGGAGATTTTGTTCTGGGTCAACAACAGCTGGAAAGTAATATTGCAATTGCATTCAGTGAACTGCCACAGAGTTGTGAGGCCTGTAACAGGAGATGTGGAAATCAGTTGATCTATTTCCGATTCTTTGTGGACTGGAAAATGGTTGGTAAACTAAATCCCTAAAATATATTGGATAACTTTTCAGTGTAAGTTGAACAAAAGCTCAGATAAACAGGTAATACAAAATGAGGATTTTGCAATTTTGAAAGATGATTGGATCTTGCTGGGCTCCATCGTAAAGAGAATGAATAAGATTTGCAGCCAATGTAAGTGGTTCACAGTCTTCTTGACAAAACATTCACAAGGGCAACAAAGGTGAGTTTAACATTCAGTTGATTCAAAATGATAAATTTGAAATCCAGTTGGCATTTTTACTGGTGCAAATAACCAAATATATTGTGAATTTGGCTGTAGATATATGGTTAAACTTCTGTGACTATGTGTCTTACAGAACACAATTTAAAATCTATTACAAGATATATTGTTGAGATACTAAGCTCATTCTGTACTGCAACACAGTTACGCTAAGACATTGTAAATCTTCTAGTCGAGTGAGCTGCTTGCTATTTTCTCAATGCTTATAGTGCACACATCCTAGTATTAACTATTAATGATCTAATATTTTCTCTTTGTTTAGTTTTCAGGACTCTACCTTCTGTCTTTTTTCACAATCATTCTTGGATTAATCTTCTACTCTTCCACTTCGACATACGTGGCCCAAGATCCACGTGTATACAAGCAGTTTCGTAACCCAACAGGTCCTATTGTAGAGATACCAACCACTGGACAACTGGAGCCATCGGTCACATATTCCAGCCTAGGACAGGAGACTGAGGAGGAGGCTCATGTCCGAGTTTCATGAGGAGGCATTGAAGATGCTCCTTGGCACTTCAGTGGGCTTTATTTTGCATTCCTGGATTTTTTTTTGTTTACTTCACCTCATTCCCCCTACTTTTGGTTGACTACATTTTAATATTTATTTTTCAAGCCAAATTTCTAGAATTCTTTTTACTAATTGTAGAGTTTAGTAAATTGTTATTTGAAACAATTGGGTTTAATGTGTCAGTTCACTGACTAAGAGTTTTTAAGTGGATTGCAATCAATTGATGGTTTAAAAAGTGCCATCTAAAACATTTTTATAATATAGTCTATATATCACTACCACTGTATGGGAATAAGGGGATTTTAACCGAGTTTAAATATGCACTGTATTTTTTCTCATTTTCAGTCATTCCCATCTTTTTGCACATAAATGTATCCATGTTAAGGCCACCTAAGAAGTCATTTAAAGGGTGATGCTATCTTTCTATATGAAATGCCATTATATGACCTCTGAACCTGTGTCATTCTAGGATGGGCTATTGTATAGTTTAGAATTTGCTAACTTGTGCTGTTAACATTTTGACAAGTTGTGTAGTACCTTTGTGTTGCTTTAACAATTAGTCTTCTTCACAGTTAGATTACAATAAGTATGGACTGTACCCCATGGGTAGAATTCTACTGTTAAATAAATAAAGAAAAGATAATAATGTAATACAGTTAAACTCAACACCATTACAAGAAAACAAACCAAAAACTGCACAGTTCAACTGAAAGAAGCCCTTTATCTTTTTGATATCTGCATGCTCTTTATGGACTGGCTGTGGCAATGTAATGCCTGTATGATGTTTTCAAATAAATGCTTTATGAAATATAATATCACAACACAGGCTCCTGTCCAGTACTTGCAATGATCAATCAACAAATCTGTTTTAGGAAAATAGGCAGTGGGCATTATTTTTCAGTGTTTACTTATTAAAACTGCAACTGACAGTAATTTACATCAACTAAACAATAGAAATTACCATGATTCATGATTGGATTTTATGGACAATTGCTAATTTGACAAAATGTTAGTGTGAATATACATGGGGCTGAATTTTATTGGCCCCTCGACGCCACGGGTCGTGGTGCGGGGGCCAGTAAAATGCTGCAGGGAGAGGCCCACTTTGACCCGTGATGTCGAGAAGGGTCTGCTGCATTTTACCGGCGGCGGCGGGACCTTGGGACATGCCGCCACCCCCCCTCCCCCCCCCGCACGGCGGTGGCACCACAATCAGCATATGGTAATGATTACTTAACCTTGCTGATTTTGCAGCCCACTGCCTCTCCAACGACACTGCTGGATTTTCGTACAGCGGACGGCCGTCACGTGCCGTCCCGTTCACGATCTGAAAAGCTGGCGGGTCTACAGAGGTAGACGTTGTCCCCAGCGAAGGTAAGTTGTATAATTCAGGAATCTGACTCTGCATTACGGAAGGGAAGAGGGAGGGGGAATATGCAGGAGTCTCACTGCATTCTGGAAGGGAGGAGGGAAGGTGGATATGCAGGGGTCTCACTGCATTCTGGAAGGGAGGAGGGAAGGTGGATATGCAGGGGTCTCACTCTGCATCCTTAAAGGAATGAGGGAGGGGGGATACACAGGGGTTGCACTCTGCATTCTGAAAGGGAGGGGGTCTGGGAGTACTGGAGAGAAAGCGGTGCTGGCATGAAGGGAGGTACCATTACCATCTCGGTTAACAGTGTATGCTCTGCGTTTGTGAGGGACCAATGGCACAAAAGGCACCCTGTGTGAGGGGAGGTTGCCAGAAAGGACAAGAGCATTAAGGTTTTATGGATGGTGGGGGCAATCGATTCAACTGGTAAGATCTTGATGTGGTCATGCTGTGCCTTTCTAAGTGTTGACCAAGATGGGCAATGCCAAGGCACGCCACATAGTTGATCCAGGAAAGCAGCTGATGTACCTCTCAACACCAATCCCTGCCCTGTTAGGACCCTTCGAATACATGCAGAGTTAAACTTTATTTATCACATGGAAATAGGTATGGCTCATCCTATATTGTGTGATCCTCTGCACATGAGGATCCGTATGCACCAGAGGCAATACCAACAAGTAGGTGCAATTCACGTAGAGGCCCCCGGTCGTGAGCAGCAGCCCCCAAGGGGAGCTCCCCATTACGGTTGCCATGCATCTACAGGCCCCACATGACATGCCATCTGATGTCAGAGCACCAGTGTCAAAGGAGATTGCGCCTATTAAGAGGGTGGTGCTATGTCTCTGTGCCCTGCTCGAGGATGACCTGCAGCCCATGGGCTCCGGCCGACATCCCATGCCTTTGTTCCTCATTGAGGCAGTGGTTCTCAAGCCTGATGCCTCTGCAGCCTTTTAGGGGCCCACCAGAGACCTTTGTGGGGTCACAAAGTCAGCAGTGCACAGCTGCATCAGGGAGGTCACCAGTGCCCTGCACCGGAGGACCAGTGAGGATGTCCGCTTCAGGACGGACTCTCACAGCCAGGCCCAGAGGGCCATTGGTTCTGGCACCATTGCTGGAGAACCATAGATTGTAATGTTCATAGACTGCACTCATGTGTCCATCAGGCCTACTACCAGGCTACCACCTGCAGACGTCACCATTAAAGCAGCCCTCTCAATCTAGGTGAAGCTAGTATGTGAACACTGCAGATGTTTGCAGCGAATGTATGACTGCTTCTCAGGCAGCTGCCATGACACCTGGGTCTTGCCCCAGTCCCGGCTGTCACCGCTGTTCACTGAACTGGCTCAGACGGAAGGGTGGCTTCCTGGAGATAAGGGCTATCCTTTGCAGACATGGCTCCCGACACCAGTGAGAGACTCCACCACTGCTGCAGAGGAGAGATACAGCGCCAGCCACTGAGCTACATGAGCCACCATTGAGCAGGAGATCAGCATGCTGTAAGAGCGCCTCCAATGTCTGTATGGATAGGATGATGCCCTGTACTACGGGCCAAAAAGGCCAGCTCCTTTCTTTGCTGCTCTGCACAGCTATGCACCCAATAGGGGCCAGGCCTGGCATGATGAGGCGAGATGACAACAGGATTTCTCCTCGGACTATGAGGACGCTGAGGACCTACAACATGAAAGACGCATGGGAGGGCAGATGACACCCAGGCTCTGCACGCAGGGCTAGCAGTGAGCTAGGGATGTATGGCAGTAGCTTATCAGCCAAAGGCTTTCTGCTCCATAGGAACCGACATGAGCTCTGAAAGCCACACATCACCCTTGCTCACCTGCTGTGCACCAGTCCACATCTACAGCATCCCTGTGCAGCTGACTGAGCCAATGTCCATGTCACTGAGTCCATGGAGACGCTCATGTGTAATGGTGGCATGGCAATGCTGTTATTGCCTAAGTTGGCTCTCCTGAAGGGCCAACAGTGCAAAGGGATGTGACATTGGCACTACATGCTGGCACACATCATTTACACAGGGAAAAGGACACATGTTCTTTAGGAACATTTAGTGAAAGATGTATTTACATTGCTGTGACACCCGTGCATTCCCATTTGTGCTAGTGTGTTCTCTGTAAACATCTGTAATACCTTTTGTTTTGTCTTCATGTTGTTTCTGGTTCCCAGATGTTGGAAAGAATCATACTTTAAAACTTGGAAAAGGCTGGTGTCAGTCTCGCTTATTACAGTACCATGCTTTGTGCTGTCGAGCCTGATTCTTGTGTTACACATAACATGACTCCCCAGTGCATCTGTGAATGTGGCCTCCTGCTGGAACACTTACACATAACAACTAGTTCCTAGCTAATTAGTTCCTAACACTTTACCGATAGTATAACACTATGTACATATATAACATCCCTCTTTCTTTAAAACATAATGCCCCTATATCAATATAACTGTCAATATCAATAAAAAAGTTTATCATCCGACTTGTGGAAATAATCTGAACCCCTTTTTAGAGTCTTTTATAGCATGAATTTTTAAAAAATATTATTCATGGTCTCGCTTGGGTGGTAAGATGTTGTTCCTCCATCTTGTAGATTTGGCATTTGTTGCTCTCAATGGTGAGATGGCATGCAATTTACATCCAGAAAATTTAAGGAATTCGCTGACCAGTATGGGTTCAACACCATCACCTAATCACCACACTACCCATGGGGACCTGAGTTTATAGAAAGACACGTCCAGACGGTCAAAAGAACACTTGTGAAATGCCAAGAGATGAAGGAAGACCCACACCTTATTGTCACTCCAATTCACACCTCTCAAGGCTGACATTAAATCACCTGCAGAGCTGTTGAATGGAAGAAAATATAAGACAACGCTGCAAAGCAAAATACATCCTTCAAGTGACCAGGAGGAAGTGAGACGGCAACTCACTGAAGCACAGGTAAGAGGAGAGCAACACTTCAACAAATATGGTAAATCCCACTGCTGCCACCATGTTTCATCTTTATGCTGTTTCTGGTTCCCAGACATTGTAAAGAATCCAACTTTAAAATTTGGAAAAGGCTGGTGTTAATCTGGTTTATTACGGTACCATGCTTTGTGCTATAGAGCCTGATTCTTGTGTTACACATAACATGACTCCTCAGTGCAACTGTGAATGTGGCTCCCTACTGGAACACTTACACATAACAACTAGTTCCGAGCAAATTAGTTCCTAACACTTTAACGATAGTATAACACTATACATATATAACACCTTTTATGGTTTATTTAAGTCTCATGTCCTGGAATGTACAAAATTAAGATTATTCACCCAGGTGTGGCACACCTACAAGAAGGAATGTTACACTTTTTTTTAGAGAGATACAGCACTGAAACAGGCCCTTTGAGTCTGTGCTGACCACAAGCCACCCATTTATACTAACCCTACAGTAATCCCATATTCCCTACCACCTATCTACACTAGGGGCAATTTACAATGGCCAATTTACCTATCACCTGCAAGTCTTTGGCTGTGGGAGGAAACCGGAGCACCCGGCTAAAGCCCACGCGGTCACAGGGAGAACTTGCAAACTCTGTACAGGCAGTACCCAGAATTGAACCCGGGTCCCTGGCGCTGTGAGGCTGCGGTGCTAACCACTGCACCACTGTGCCGCCCCACTTGAGTGGTAGAAGAGGATTGCAACTTCACAGGACACTGGGATACAGCAGGGTAAGTATGTGGCAGAAAAGCGGAAAGTGCTGGGGTAACTCAGCAGGTTAAGCAGCATTTATGGAGAGAGAAACAGCGTTATCTTTCAGGTCTGTGAACTTGGAAAAGTTAACTCTGCTTCTCTCTCCACAGATGCTGCTTGACCTTCTGGATTTCTGCAGGACTTTCTGCTTTGCTGCCAGATCTGACAGCAGCCCCACTCTTCAGCAGTCAGGTAAGTATTCTTTGAGAGCTGTCAGGAAGCAGGTGCTGGGGCGCCTTAAATAGGACCCCAGCACCTGCTGCACAACTGTCAAAAACTCTCTCACTGCACCAAATGTCTCGCCTCACCCCATGTAATATGGGGAGGGCGCTCTGCTGAGTTCAAAGGGCGCTGCCGTCCGTGTGCATTTTTGGCTAATGTGTTTATCTGTGTAAAATGTGAGCACTTAGCTATATTTTTGGTTAATCGAATGATTTGTTACTCGTTGTTAACAGCCTCAGAATAGTATCACTTTTACAGTTGAGGTTCTCACTGAACATCATTGCCTTTATAGATTCAATCTCCAATGACAGCTAACACTTGAGTCTACCAACCACATGTAAATGGAATTCTTTCATCCATAATAAATGCAACTCTGTTAGCTGAAACACAGAGCAACAAGGGCAATTTGTAGAAGGAGGACTATTTACTCGAGTTAAATAAAAATGTATGCAGACAAATAGCTACGACCATGAATATATAAAACAGGGGAAAGGAAGAAACAAAATTACAATTACTAAAAATAAAATACAAAATGTTCTATAAATCCTAGTTGCAGCATTATTGGAAGATATTCAAGTGGAATTAATCAACAAAGATTTGATGCAAACCAGATTAAACCATAGATTAGTCAGAAAATTAAAGGATTTTATTTTAAGAAATGATGCATATAGTTTAATCACTGCTCGCTAGTTTTGAACTGTGGCCTAGATCCCTCTTAAACAGATATACCAGGAAATGTTTTAAAGCCTTTTGTACATTACTTTCTCTTTAATGCATCGTGGGTAGTGTTACCAACTGCAATAATTTTAAGAAGCAAATTATTTACCTGCCCATCTTAACAGGTAAATTTTAGGAACTGGAATATAGAATCATTGAATGGTTACAGCACACAAGGGGGCTATTCAGCCCATCATGTACATGCCAACTCTCTGCAAAAGCAATTTAACTAGTCCCTTTCCCCCGCCCTTGCCCCATAGCCCTGCTATTTTTTTTCCCTTCAGGTGCTTATCCAATTCCTTTTTGAAAGCCAAGATTGAATCTGCCTCCACCACACTCTCAAGCAGTGCATTCCAGGTCATAATCATTCACTACGTAAAAAGCTTTTCCTCATGCTGCCTTTGGTTCTTTTGTCAATCATTTTAAACCTGTGTCCTGTGGTTCTCGACCATTCCGCCAATGGGATGTTTCTCTCTATCTATCTAGACCGCTCATGATTTTGAACGCCTCTATGAAATCTCCCCTCAACCTTCTCTTCTCCAAGGATAACAACCCCAGCTTCTCCAACCTATCCAGGTAACTGAAGTCCCTCATTCTGGAATTTCTGCTACCTCTCTAAAGCCTTTATATCCTTTCTAATGTGTGCTGCTCAGAATTGGACACAATACTCCAGTTGAGGCTGAACCAGTGTTTTGAAAAGATTCATTATAGATTCCTTGCTTTTGTACTCTATGCCCCTTATAAAGTCCAGAATCCCATATGCCTTTTTAACCATGCTGCCACTTTCAACAACATGTACATATATATATCTCCAAGTCTCTTTGTTCCTGTACCCCCTGCAGAAGTGTACCCTTTAGTTTATATTGCCTCTCCTCATTCTTCCTTCAAAAATGTATCAGTTCACACTATTCTGCATTAAATTTCATCTGCCATGTATCCGCTCATTCCACCAGCCAGTCTATGTCCTCTTGAAGTTTATCACTATCCTCCACAATTCAGAATAGTCTTATGGCCAAGTGAGGAGGGGGTCACAAACTCCCCTTTCATCCCATCTCTTGCTTGACCGCAATAGGGTTTAATCCTTTTTTAACACAGTGGTTGGGCTTACCACCTCAGTGAGCGCTTGCTCCTGTTCCTTTAATGTAATTGCAAAAGAAACAATCAGACAGGTTTTCTTGAGTTTGAACAAGAAAGAGGTAAGTTTATTACACTTAACACTGTAACCCGGTTTAAAATACTAAAAATACACGACTCATTCACACACACATTCACATGAGATTCACACACACACAGATAGATTACAGAGGGAAATAGATTTGGTGGTTGGATTAAAGTCTGGAATAAATAGAATTTAAATACAGTTTGAGAGTCCAATAGTTCTCACCTGCAATTGTATTCCTGACATCCTCGCACGGCCACGTGCACGGTGGTAGGCTTGCTTTGCTCAGAGCTTCTGAAGGCAGAAAAGGGGGTGATACACGTCCCCTGGTTGCTGGCTGTGGTGGTCTGTAGGCTTGAGGAGGTTGCCTGCCACAGCCGGAGCTTCTCTTGATACTTTCTGGGGAGAGAAAGAGAGAGAGAGAGAGACCAGTTTCGTTGATGGCTTTTCAGTTAATGCCTGCATGCCTGTGTGACAAAGCTTAAAGTTTCTCCAGAGTTGTGCAGGCAGTCACATGACTCTATCAAGCCCCTTTGTTTTTTAATTAGGCTTTTTCTGGAAACTTCTCTGAGATTCAAGGTGCTACATGCCTCAATATGTCCAGTCTGACTTGGAGGGGGTTGGCTCTTTCAAAGTCAATGGGTGTAGATGGCATTGACGACCGTGTTGATAAGGCTATTCTAGGTAATTCAATCACTGAGAGCCAATCATTGTTCTGGCTCAGCTGGGTGAGACTTTTCATCTTCAGTTTAATATTTTAGTGTTTCAAATGTAAATTGCAGTGGTCATCTTGTCTGCCAGTTTTATAAGCACATTACTTGTAGGATATTTCTATTAAAAGTCTAAGGTTCCAACCAATGAAATTAATATTTCCCATTTGGCATATCGGGTTTTCATGACAATTGTTTTGTGTCATCTGCAAACTTTGAAAAGTTTGTATACCCAGGTATACCCAGGTCTAGGTCATTAATATATATCATGAAAAGCAGTGGTCTTAGTACCAACCCCTGGGGTGCCCCACTGTATACCTTCCTCCAGTCTGAAAAACAACTTCACAACTACTCTCTGTTTCCTGTCACTCAGCCAACTTCATAGTTTAGAGATACAGCACTGAAACAGGCCCTTCGGCCCACCGAGTCTGCGCCGACCATCAACCACCCATTTATACTAATCCTACACCAATCCCACGTTCCTACCACATCCCCACCGGTCCCTATATATTTCCCTACCACCTACCTATACTAGGGGCAATTTATAATGGCAAATTAACCTATCAACCTGCAAGTCTTTGGCATGTGGGAGGAAACCGGAGCACCCGGAGGAAACCCACACAGACACAGGGAGAACTTGCAAACTCCGCACAGGCAGTACCCAGAATCGAACCCGGGTCCCTGGAGCTGTGAGACTGCGGTGCTAACCACTGCGCCACTGTGCCGCCCATATCTATGCTGCTACTGTCCCTTTTATTCCATGGGCTTCAACTTCGCCGGCAAGCCTATTATAGAGTCATAGAGTTATACAGCACAGAAACAGGCCCTTCGGCCCACCGTGTCCGTGCCAGCCATCAAGCATATCTATTCTAAACCCATTTCCCAGCACTTGGCCTGTAGCCTTGTATGCTATGGCATTTCAAATGCTCATCTAAATACTTCTTAAATGTTGTGAGGGTTTCTGCCTCTACCATCCCTTCAGGCAGTGCGTTCCAGATTCCAACCACCCACTGGGTGAAATTTCTTTTCCTCAAATCCGCTCTAAACATCCTGCCCCTTACCTTAATTCTATGCCCCCTGGTTATTGACTCCTCCGCTAAGGGAAAAGTTTCTTCCTATCTACCCTAACTATGCCCCTCAGAATTTTGTACACCTCAATCAGGTCCCCCGCCCCACTCAGCCTTCTCTGCTGTAGGGAAAACAACCCTAGCCTATCCAGTCTCTCTTCATAGCCGAAATGCTCCAGCCCAGGCAACATCCTGGTGAACCTCCTCTGCACTCTCTCCAGTGCAATCACATCCTTCCTGTAGTGTGGTGACAGAACTGTACACAGTACTCCAGCTGTGGCCTAACTAGCATTTTATGCAGCTCCATCATAACCTCCCTGCTCTTATATTCTATGCCTCGGCTAATAAAGGCAAGTATCTCATATGCCTTCCTAACCACCTTATCTACCTGTGCTGCTACCTTCAGTGATCTATGGACAAGTACACCAAGGTCCCTCTGACCCTCTGTACCTCCGAAGATCTTATCATCTATTATATATTCCCTTGCCTTGTTGTCCTCCCAAATTGCATTTCCTTACATTTCTCAGGATTAAGTTCCATTTGCCACTGCTCTGCCCATCTTTCCAGCCCATCTATATTGTCCTGTAATCTATTATATGCAGATACCCAACAATTCCATCCTTTGAAAGAAGGAAGGAATGAACTAGCAGTTATATAGTGCCCTTCATGACATCAGATTGTCCCAAAACGCTTTACAGTCAATGAAGTACTTTAGAAGTCAGGTCACTAGTGTAATGTAGGAAATGCAGCAGCCAATTTGACCATCATAAGACAGACAGCAAAGAGATAATGACATGATAATCTGTTTTATTTTAATGATGTTGGTTGAACGATAATTATTGGCAGGGACACCAGGAGAACTCCCCAACTAATCCTTGAATAGTATCATGGGATCTTTTATATGGGAACTGTTTTGGGGGAGGCATTGGCGTAGTGGTATTGTCACTGGACTAGTAACCAGAGACCCAGGGTATTGCTCTGGGGACATGGTTTCAAATCCCACCACAGCAGAATTGAATTCAATTAATTAAAAAAAAAATCTGGAAATTAAAAAAAGCTAGTCTAATGATGGCCATGAAACCACTGTTGATTGTTGTAAAAACCCATCTGGTTCACTAATGTCCTTTAGGGAAGAAAAACTGCTGTCCTTATCTGGTCTGGCCTACATGTGACTCCAGATCCACAGCATTGTGGTTGACTCTTACATGCCCTCTGAAATGGCCTAACAAGCCACTCAGTTGTACCTAACCGCTACGAAGTTAATAAAAAGGAATGAAACCGGACGGACCACCCAGCATCGGCCTAGGCACCGGAAGCAACAATGGCAAACCCAGCCCTGCCGACCCTGCAAAGTCCTCCTTACTAACATCTTGGGGCTTGTGTCAAAGTTGGGAGAGCTGTCCCACAGACTAGTCAAGCAACAGCCTGACATAGTCATACTCATGGAATCATACCTGACAGACAATGTCCCAGACTTTACCATCACAATCCCGGGTTTGTCCTGTCCCACCGGCAGCACTTGGAGGAAGCACTCAGGGTGGCAAGGGCACAAAATGTACACTGGGTGGGGGACTTCAATGTCCGTCACCAAGAGTGGCTTGCTGGCACCACGACTGACCAAGGTGGCCGAGTCCTAAAGGACCTATCTGCTAGACTGGGTATGCGGCAGGTGGTGAGGGAACCAACAAGAGGGGAAAACATACTTGACCTCGTCCTCACCAATCTGCCTGCCGCAGATGCATCTGTCCATGACAGTATTGGTAGGAGTGGCCAGTGCACAGTCGTTGTGGAGACGAAGTCCCGCCTTCACATTGAGGATACTGTCCATCGTGTTGTGTGGCACTGTCACCGTGCTGAATGGGATAGATTTCAAACAGATCTAGCAATGCAAAACTGGGCATCCATGAGGCGCTGTGGGCCATCAGCAGCATTAGAATTGCACTCAACCACAATCTGTAACCTCATGGCCTGGCATATCCCCCACTCTAACATTACCATCAAGACAGGAGACCAACCCTGGTTCAATGAAGAGCACAGGAGAGCATGCCAGGAGCAGCACCAGGCATACCTCAAAATGAGGTGTCAACCTGGTGAAGCTACAACAAAGGATTATCTGCGTGCGAAACAGCATAAGCAGCATGCAATAGACAGAGCTAAGCGATCCCATAACCAATGGATCAGATCTAAGCTCTGCAGTCCTGCCACATCCAGTCGTGAATGGTGGTGGACAATTAAACAACTAACTGGAGGAGGTGGCTCCACAAATGTCCCCATCCTCAATGATGGGGGACCCCAGCACATCAGTGCGAAAGATAAGGCATTTGCAACAGTCTTGAGCCAGAAGTGCCAAGTTGATGATCCATCTCGGCCTCCTCCTGAAGTTCCCAGCATCACAGATGCCAGACTTCAGCCAATTCGATTCACTCCGCGTGCTATCAAGAAATGACTGAAGGCACTGGATGCTGCAAAGGCTATGGGCCCTGACAACATTCCGGCAATAGTACTGAAGATCTGTTCTCCAGAACTTGTTGTGCCCCTAGCTAAGCTGTTCCGGTACAGCTACAACACTGGCATCTACCTGACAACGTGGACAATTGCCCAGGTCTGACCTGTACACAAAAAGCAGGACAAGTCCAACCCGGCCAATAACCACCCCATCAGCCTACTCTCAATCATCAGTAAAATGATGGAAGGTGTCATCAACAGAGCCATCAAGCGGCACTTGCTTAGCAATAACCTGCTCAGTGACACTCAGTTTGGGTTCTGGCAGGGCCACTCAGCTCCTGACCTCATTACAGCCTTGGCTCACACATGGACAAAAGAGCTGGACTCAAGAGGTGAGGTGAGAGTGACTGCTCTTGACATCAAGGCAGCATTTGACCGAGTATGGCATCAAGGAACCCTAACAAAACTGAGGTCAATGGGAATCAGGGGGAAAACCCTCCGCTGGTTGGAGTCATACCTAGCGCAAAGGAAGATGGTTATGGTTGTTGGAGGTCAATCGGCTGAGCTCCAGGACATCACTGCAGGAGTACCCCAGGGTAGTGTCCTTGGCTCAACCATCTTCAGTTGCTTCATCAATGACCTTCCTTCAATCATAAGGTCAGAAGTGGGGATGTTCGCTGATGATTGCACAATGTTCAGCACCATTCGTGACTCCTCAGATACTGAAGCAGTCCGTGTAGAAATGCAGCAAGACTTGGACAATATCCAGGCTTGGGCTGATAAGTGGCATGTAACATTCACGCCACACAAGTGCCAGGCAATGACCATCTCCAACAAGAGAGAATCTAACCATCTCCCCTTGACATTCAGTGGCATTACCATTGCTGAATCCCCCACTATCAACATCCTGGGGGTTACCATTGACCAGAAACTGAACTGGAGTAGCCATATAAATACCGTGGCTACAAGAGCAGGTCAGAGGCTAGGAATCCTGCAGCAAGTAACTCACCTCCTGACTCCCCAAAGCCGGTCCACCATCTACAAGGCACAAGTCAGGAGTTTGATGGAATACTCTGCACTTGGCTGGATGGGTGCAGCTTGACACCATCCAGCATAAAGCGGCCCGCTTGATTGGCACCCCATCTACAAACATTTACTCCCTCCATCACCAAGACACAGTGGCAGCAGTGTGATCTATCTGCAAGATGCACTGCAGCAATGCACCAAGGCTCCTTCGACAGCACCTTCCAAACCTGCGACCTCTACCAACTAGAAGGACAAGGGCAGCAAATGCATGGGAACACCACCACCTGCAAGTTCCCCTCCAAGTCACACACCATCCTGATTTGAAACTATATCACCATTCCTTCACTATTGCTGGGTCAAAATCCTGGAACTCCCTTCCTAATAGCACTGTTGGTGTACCTGCCCCACATGGACTGCAGCGGTTCAAGAAGGCAGCTCACCACTTCCTTCTCAAGGGCAATTAGGGATGGGCAATAAATGCTGGCCTGGCCAGCGATGCCCACATCCCATGAATGAATTTTTTAAAAATCCATCAGAGAAGACAAACAGGGTTCTTTGTTTAATATCTCAACCAATGGATGGTGCCTCCAACAGTGAAGCCCTCCTTCAGTACTACACTGAGCTATTAGCCTGAATTATGGGCTCAGGTCCCTGGTATGGTGCTTACACCCACAATCCTTCGACTCAGGTTTGCGAGTGCTGCCATTGAGTCTGTGATCCTATTATCAAAAGAATACAATTTCAGTCTGTAGTTTTAAAGCTATATTGTATTCTTTGAGCATGCCCCAACCTAACTGAATACACCAAACCTAAAACTTAGTGATTTGTAGTCACTTCAAGAGTATTGCAATTACTGACATATGTAATTGGAGCCATTTTCTAGTATCTCATCAAATTTAAAAATAAATGACTGCAGTGTAGGTCATCATACTTAAATAATTACTGTTCAATTTGCCATCAAGCAACACATCATAATTCAACATCTTTAGGCAGAAATACAGAAGCAGAGTACAGGATCATCGACATGGACTTGTATGATCTTCTTGATCAGAATGAACTGAATAGGTAACTCACAAGTACTGAAGATACAACCAGAAATATTAATAAAGCACAGTTCCTCAAAGATCATTCAAATTTTAACATGCTGGTTGACTCTATAATTTAATTTTTTTCTATTAATGAAATGGAGTTTTATGGGAACACAAGACACTGTATTACTTCGCAAAAGAATAATTTTCTCTGGTCTGATATGTTCATTGACAGATTGTAAGCTTGAAAATTCCTCAAGGAGTGAGATAAGCTATTAAGTCAATGAAGCTGGCTTAGCCCAGCAGCAGGAATGTGCAGGTCCAAAAGTTGCCAATGGAGACCATCTGGTCAGTCCCAAAGTTCATATCCGATTTAATTGTTCTCTCTGCCAAACATTCATCATTCACTGTTGAATTTGTCAACACTATCCAACTCTAGTAATAATTTAGTACTGCTTCACAGATGTAATATGAATTATTAAATCTGTAACTGATATCTTGTAAGACAACACAACCTATAACATCCATTTTAATATTGTTCAGAAATGTGGAACTAGCACTATAGGCCAGTGATTGCATTAAGAAGTGTCGAAATACATCCATGGTTTAAATCAGGAGAGATGTTAAACAGGCTGTAGTGGAGTTTGATGCCAGCACCTTCTGGGATCGATTCTGACCTTGTACAATAGTGTAAAATGGGTTATAGCAAATAATTAAATAATAATTACTATTCAATTAGCAATCAAGTAACACTTTGGTGAAAAATCATCATAATTCAACATCTTTAGGCAGAAATACAGAGCAGAGTACAAGATCTATTCAGTTCATTCTGACCAAGATACAGGATCATCTATGTGGACTTGTATGATCTTCTTGGTCAGAATGAACTGAATAGATCCTGTACTCTGCTCTGTATTTCTGCCTAAAGATGTTGAATTGTGATGATTTTTCTCGAAAGTGTTGCTTGATGCTGAATTGAACAGTAATTATTATTGAATTATTTAATTATTTGCTAGAACCCATTTTACACTATTGTACAAAGTCAGAATCGATCCCAGAAGGTGATGGCATCAAACTCCACTACAAACAAAATCTAGGTCAAGATTCCAACTCAATGCTGAAGAAATGCCATATTGTCAGAGGTGTTGTCTTTCAGGCAAGATGCTAAATCAAGGCCCCATCGGTCTGCTGATGTGAATATAAAGGATCCGACGAAACTATATAAAAAGGGCAGAGAATTTTCTTGGTGTCCAATTCAACATGTCTTTCTCAACTAATACTATCAAAAAGAAATGATCCAGTTATTCACTCATCTGCTGTTAGTGGGACATTGCTGTGAGAGTATTTACTATTGTTTTTGCCTACATAACAACAGTGACTTCTCAACAAAACCCTTAAGCACCTAGAGGAGCAGAAGAAATTTACAAGATTTGCAATAACACATCCCTTGAAAGATTGCTTCAGATGGAAAGATAGTACACCGTGTTAATGCTGAAATATCTATCCATGCATGGGCGGGAGTGATATTTACTCTAGTGACACTTACCACAGGAAGTATATAAGTGTGTAGACCTTGGGTCAGGGCACAATTTGATTCAACTGTGATATTGCCCAGGGTCGAATATGCTAACAATATTCACTGTCAAACTTATGAATGGAGAATTGGCATGAAGTGAGGTACCTGAGAGCTGTTAGCACCTGTAGATCATACCACGGCAGGAGTCAACAATTTCAGGAAAGAAAACGATATAAAAATATTTCAGATGCAGCTAGTAATGTATGCTTTCATGTAACAACATTTTCCAAGTGGAATGATGCATATTGAGTAGAAAATAGGGAAAAAGTTAGGGGAGGTGCCCAAAAGAATGGTGAGAGGAATGTTTTGAGGGAGCTGAAGGATGGTCGGAAGGCAGAGAGATTTAGAGGAGCAATACAGAGTGCAAGGGCATGATGACTAATGTCTTTGCCTTTGTGGTCCTGTAGCCAGGGTAGGGAAGAGAATACATAGCAAGCCAGAGCTGGAAGAATGGAGTATAGGTGGTACGGTATGTGAAGGGTAGACCGATGCTATGAGGAAATTTGAAGACTAGAGTAAGATAGACTGATTTTTACAGTAAGTGGCTTTCGGGCATTGAGTCTGCCGTCCATGTCATCAGCCTAAGGCAAGTACCCTTTTGATGGGCAGGCTGGCCATGTTTCCAGCAGTGACAGACAGCGCCACCTACTCACAGGAAAAATTTTCTGGTGAGCCAGCCATCCATTTAATCAATAACTATACATCTTTGCTGCTACAGGGACATTTCTAGATTGCAACATGTTACAGGTAACAGCACCTTAGTAGGGTGTCCCCTTTCTCTTCCTCTTTAGGCTGCAACTGCTGGTTGTATTCCTTACAGCCTGTTTGTAGGCTGCAACCACTGGGTTCCCTTCTTACAGCCTGCCTTGGCTTCTTCTCTAGTCTGCCTTCAGAAAATCTGTTAAATTTATCTGGACTCAAAAGTCAATAGTTTATTATCTGTTCCAATATGCAAAATCCAGAAGTCTGGTTTCATTGAGCCACGTGGGCCTTCCATTGTTCCCAGGTGTTAACAGCTGCTTGGTACATTTGCATCTTAGTTTTATGACCCAAAGGTTTGGGAGGGTGAAACCCACTGTTTTTCAGGTATTAACCCTGCAGTCTCTGTTTTTTTTCAAAAAAAGATCTTTGATCTGTGTTCTTTGTTGTCCTGGTAATCAAGACTTCTGTCTTGTTCTTTCGCAGAGTGAATGTGAAGTAACTTGACCGACCAACCTCCATCTTAAACTTTTTAAAAAACACAATTTTAAAACATAGTTATGTTAAAAAGTCCAGCATTCATAACACAAGTGAAAATGGCATCAGGGTCATATTGTTATCATAGTTAGACCCTGATTTAAGCACTTAAATGAGGCTCCTGCCTGCTTCAGGCAATACCTGGTCAATCCTAGAAAAGAGAAAAGTAACAGTGGGCATGATTGGGGCAGGAACAGTTTGGTAAGTACAGCACTGTGATTTTCAGTGCACTACTGCCCCGTTCTCCCAAAAGGAGCAAGTTAAAATGGGATCTAGGATTTCAAAATTGATGCACTACGGAGGAAGGAACCTGTAGGGATTATCCCTGGGATGGGACACAAGCTGAGGATGAGTTGGAGTTGATGTAGCATGCAGCTGGGATACTTTGGGGCTTTGCAGGAATCAAACACCAGTATCAAAAACTAAAGCCTTTGCTGATCTCCAACAAACATGATTTGACTAATCTTAAAAAATGTATCCTTTTTGTATTATTACGAATATGCTGAACGATTAAAAATGTAACTTAAGCCCAGTCTTTTACTAATTCTGGTCCAAAACCTTGAAATTTTCGGTGCAGTTTTTATCCGTAAGTTGAATCCTCAGGGGTAATTCAAATAACAGTTACAGTATGTGGTGTGTAGGAACAAAAATAAATAGATCAGAGATTAAAGAGAACCCACAGGCTGTAAAAGTAAGCTCCAAACCTCTGCATTTGTTTGAGAATTGCATATATTGTCATGCTAGTCCCCCACCTGCCAAGAATGAGGCACATTAATTTTGTCATGAACATTGATTTGAAACTGTTACTGGAGTTAAGAAAGGACTTGTTAAACAGATCAGCCGTGGATGGAAAGATATTTGCATATTAACAGACAGTGTTTGGAAGGACAAAGCAGCCATTCCCTAACACATTCAACCCACAATGGACTTTTGATCACTAGACATTGAAGGTAGGGGCGCTCGCATTCCAGGTTGACTACTAAGATGGCCGAATACACAAATGGACATGGTCAAACCAGCTAGTCACATGACTAACCTGCTAGGCAACCTGAGTTTTTTTGAATTTGTACTTACAATTTGGGAAGAAAGCTGTTTGCTCCTGGACTGAGAAGATTTCTCCCCTGTCTGCTCCCATCTCCCTTTCTCACAAGCTTTTGAATCCACTGAAGACACATGAACCCCAAGAGAGAAAAGTGTCCTACAGTGAACAAGGTTTAAGAAGAACACTGGGCCCCAACGAAAAGAAAGATCTACCTAAAATCAAGGACTCTACAGTGAGCTAGAAGAACCATAACAAAAAACTCTTCAGATATTGCCTCAAATCTTTCCACTCTATTTTTCTTCTGCTCTTTTCTGTCTCTATTTGCATGTGTGTATCGTATATGCATGCTAGCATGGGCACGTCATGTATCTGTAGGCATCAACTGAATTAGAGTTTAAGTTTAATAAATTTCAACTTTTCTTCTTTAAACCTAAGAAACCCTGTTTGTGCTGGTTTCTTGGCTTTATAATTGGAAAGCAGTGATCAAGAATTCACCAAAAGGCAGCTAAAAACACGATGTGTTTAAAATTAAACCCTGTTACAGTCAGACCAGGTGAAGGCTGAAAGGGAACCCAAGATCTCTCTCTCACCAGGTTTTAACAGAAGTTTGGGTGTACTGTCCTGGATTTTACCCACAGATAAATGAGAGAAATTGGAAGCAGGAAGCCAAATTGTTCCCAAGCAAAAAAAATCAAGACTTCAATACAGGTTTTCTTGTGGTTGTGTGTGCTAGAATACTAACATGTCTGCGACTGAAGCTAGTAGCTCTCCAAGCCAGGATGAAGTATAATGGGATAAGTTAAAAGCACTGTCTATGGAGGAGTTGAGGAAAATGGCTAAGCAGTGTGGGGTCACTGTATGTGGCAAGACTAAGAAGTCAGAACTCCTAAGACTTGTGGCCAACCATTTTTCCCTTGAATCTGAAGAAGCAGAAACAGGGTTAGAAGCAAATTCCGACAGGGTATTGTTAGCAAAGATATGATTGGAGCAGAGGAAAGTTGAATTTGAGGAGAGGGAGAGAGAAAGAAAATTCTGGAAGGAATGCAAAGAGAGAGAGATGAAGCAGCTTGAGTTAACTAGGGGGCATCAGAGTAATCCCAGTGAAAGCATGGCCAATATGGAGGAGCATAATTCAGGGCTGGGTACAAAATTGTTAAAACTAGCTCAATTAATTCCAAAATTCAATGAGGAGGATGTATAAGAATTTCTGTGTCCTTTAAGAAACTGGCAAGGCAGCTAAAATGCCCAGCTGAGACCTGGCCTCTTTTACTACAGAGCAAGCTAACAGGAAAAGCCCATGAGGTTTATTCTCTGTTGCCAGATGAGAGTTCATCACATTATGAACTGACCAAAAATTCTATCCTCGGGGCATATGAATTAGCACCTGAAGCCTATTGTCAAAAGTTTAGAACCCTCAAGAAGCAAGCTAATCAAACATCTGGAGTTTGAAAGAAGTAAGCAGCTGGCTTTTGACCAGTGGCTGAAGGCTCTTAAAATACAGCTCAGCTATGAGAATCTCAGAGAAGTAATTTTGCTAGAGGAATTTAAATACTCTCTCCCACTCTCCATAAAGACCCATATAGCGGGTCCAGAGAGCCCGGTAAGCAGCTGTCCTGACCGATGAGTTTGCTTTAATTTGTAAGTCGGTTTCCCAGGAAAGAACCTTTCCTAGTCATCCCCACAAATCTGAAAGGGACAAAGATGATAGGAGCCTAAATAGTCCTGGGAGAGAAAGGAAAGCAAGAGACACAGGGAGCTCTCCTCTAGCCAAAAAGGAAGGTGCTGTGAGCAAGAGTGAGACTCAGAGACCTGTGTGCTTCCATTGTAATAAAGCAGGACATTTAAGAGCTGACTGCTGGAAACTAAAGGGAAACCCTGTAGGGTTAATCAGGGCACACACACACTGTGAAGAAGCAAACTTGATGGAAATCACAGCAGAACAAGTTGTGGCTTTAACTGCAGTAAGAGTGAGACCCAGGAAGTCTATGCTGCAAGTGCAGGAAAATTTAATAGGGTTCTTGAGGGTTATCAGGGTTTTGTGTCTGAAGGGAGAGTAACCCCATACCCCTCAAGTGGGGCAAGCAAGCCCATAGTAAATCTCAGGGACACAGGGGCCACTAGATCCTTTTCACTGGGAAAAGGCCTGACCTTTCCTCCAGAGAGTGCAGTGGACACCAAAATGGTGGTGAATGGTATTGGAGGGCAGTGTATGCCTGTACCTGTACACAGGGTGCACCTGGAGTGCGACCTCGTTTCAAGACCGGTGACTGTAGAGATTGTCCCTAGTTTGCCTGTGGACAGGGTTGACTTGCTCCTAGGAAATGATCTGATGGGGGGAAAGTGGTAGCTCCCCTAGTAGTGAAAGAAAGACTGCAGGAGGTCACAGAGATAGGGCAGTGGCGGGAGACAGTCTCCTGCAGAGTCCCTGAATGTGTAGGGGGTTGGCCATGATCAAACCAGCTTCCTCACAGGAGACTGCATTGGCACTGCAGGCAGATAACCACGAGGTTCGTCTGTCTGAGACTTTCTTTGGAAAGTTAGAAGACCCAGGGAATGAATTAAATGGATTTTCCCTAGATGTGGCTCAGCGAGTCGACCCAGTATTGTGAGGGTTAGCACAGGCTGCTCAACCTGAAAGTGAAGCAGAGGGAGTCCCTGATTGCTACTTTTTAAAGAATGAGGTACTGATGAGGAAATGGAGTTCTCCTCACTGATCTGAGAGCAAGGAGTGGACAGTAGTTCACCAGTTAGTGGTGCCACAGTGGCACTGGGGAGAAATATTAAGAAGGGCCTATGAGACTAGAGTAGCTGTACATGCTGGTTTACGAAAGACCAAAACTCGCATAAGGCAGCAGTTTGACTGGTCAAAACTCCAGAAGGATGTGGTGGAGTACTGTAGGAGTTGCCACATGTGCCAGGTTGCGGGGAAATCCCAACCTACAGTGAAACCTGCACCCCTAAGTCCTGTACCGGTGTTAGGAGGACCCTCCAGCAGAGGGCTGGTGAACTGTAAGGGACCCCCGCTAAGAGCAAATGGGGACAGGCAGGCACAAGGCTGGCAAAAGTTTAGAAAGAGAAAGGGAAAAAATGACCCAGAGGGCAGGTTAAAGGAAGTCCGAGAAGAATCCCGGATGAAAACCCTTACCGCCCGGTCAACCGACCCCGAAAAAGGTGAAAAGTTAGACTCCACACCCTCCTATGTAAATGCGGACTCTAGGAGCACCCCACCAGAGTTTCTAACAGCATTTACAAGAACCTGCAGAGACAAAGAGAAACCCTAGGGGGCAGAGAAACCATGAGGGCGATGCCTCAGCTAGTCAAAGAGTCACCGGAGAATGTAGTTAAGTCGGCACAAATACCTGCAGGTGGGTGTGTCCCAGAGAACAAAGGTGAGAGTAGCAGAGACTCCTCCCCACAGTCAGAGGGAAAGGGAACCATCCATCCCCTGAAGCCAAACGTCTTTGCAAGAATCAGGGAGTTCAGGATAGAGCCGCCCACCCCCACTAACTATCCTGGAGGAAGAAAAAGAGGAAAATTAAAGCAGCCCTGGCCCCTCCCAGAACAGACCACCTTAATGAGTTTCAAGACTGGTGAATGAATGGAAATGAATGAGAGAATTGTTTTCTTATATTTCTCTCAAACTCTGTAATGAAATGCACCATTTTCTTCAACTTGCATTTCATTCCCCTGGGTGTGGAGGTGTCAGGCAAACCCCACCTGCCAAGATTGAGGTACACATTATTTTGTCACATGAACATTAAAACTTTAAAAATTGTAATCTCTGACTGGAAGAATATTTGCGTAGTACCAGACAATGTGGAAACAAAGGAAGCCAATCCCTGTTCCTCCAAATCACAGAAGTGGTCAGACCAGTTTTGATCACATGACTGACTGGCTGTTGCAGAGTTTTTGAACTCCCAAACAAAGGAATTGCCAGTCAAGTCATGTGCTCATGGAGTGACCACCTTCTCCTGGGCCTGAGAGCATCTCCTCTCCTGCCTGTCCTGTCTGCCTGCTTTTGTCTCTTCCCACAGAACTGAATCTTGTGAAAACATGTGAAACCCAAAGAGAGAAGGGTTTGCCACGTGAACAAAGTTGTAAGAAGATTATTGGGCCCCACCGAATCGCAAGACCATATCTTCAATCAAGCACTGCAGCGAGCTCCAGAATCAGTAACAAGATATTGCCTCAAACTGTTCTACTTATCTTTTCTTCTGCTCTTTTCTATTCCTATCTGCATGCTTATATCACGTCTACATGCTAGCGTGAGCATGTCGTATATCCATAGGCGTGCACCGTATTAGAGTTTGAGTTTAAGGTTTTAATAAATTTCCTCTTTCTGCTTTAAACCAAAGAAAGTCTGTGTGTGCTCATTTCTTTGCCTTATAAGTGGAAACTGTGAACAAGGATTCACAAAAAGGGGAGTGCAAAACACAGTGTGTTTACAATTAAACCCTGTTACAATAAGACCAGGTAAAGATAGCAAATGACCCCTAGACACACCCCTAGCTCACCTGGTTGTAACAACTGTCTAGGCGTGCAGTTACATCTTCAACAGTAAGTAGAAGACAATGGTAATGTTTAATAGCCTTGTTTCAGTCTTTAGGATTTAAGCAGATGCATAGAGTGACATCCTTCTTAGATATGACTACCAATGGACTGACCAGACTATCTCGGGTTCCTCCAGTTTATTCCTTAAAGCACTGGTACACATCACAGGACACACTAGGCTGGATCTACTGCATTATTGAGTCTGATTCAGCATTCTCTCTCACCTTGTCCTATTCCATCACCGAATAGCTGAGGATGATTCAGTATTTAACACTCCTTGATTAGTGGCTTGCAATCATTGATTGCATATAGCATTATTCCAGTAGTTGTTGTTCTGCTAATTTCATCATTATCATTGTATTTAATGATGTTCATGCCTATGAAGGGCTTTCTACCCACCAAAGATCATACAGTCATGCTCTCAATGAGCCTACAGTCCAGCTTACATTTATAGCATGGAATTTTCTGCCCACGGCACGACTCCTGGCACTGGGCCAAAAAGGTGGGGGGAGTCCCGCCTCGGCCAGCTGCAGCACCCCCACCCCCCCAGAGCAATTCTACAGCGTGGGTCCAATTAAGAGTCTGGCACCGGGATCTCCCTCCCTTTAAAGATGGGGATTCCGCCTCCAAGAGCTGCTGGCCAATCAGAGGGCTGTCAGCTCAGTTGTTTTGGCAGCACCACCGGGAGCGGTGGCCACTGCCAGTACTGCAGAGGATTCGGACCCAAGCCCAGTGCTGGAAATGTGAACCTCAGGTAAGTAATGTGGGGTTGCTGGTGTCAGTGCAGAAGGCCCTGGCAATGGGAGCTGGAAAGGGGGAGGGTGGGCATTGAGTACAGAGGGAGTGCCGAGAGGAATTGCCCTCAACGGAGGGCCCCCCCAAACCCACAGGGAGGCTGCCTTGTTTCTCTGTTAATAAGCCTCTTAAGGGCTTCAATTGGCCTCTGAGTGGGAAGGCCATTGTCGCCCTAACCTGCTGCCAACAAAATTGCATTGCAACAGGGGGCGATGGGCCCTCCGCCCAGCCCCCCTCCACCCACTTCCCCCCGCCCCCCCACCACCACCCATTGCAATTCTATGGGTCTGCTGCCTCTGAACTCATCTCAGGGAGGCCCATAAAATTCAGCCCATAGTCAACATGTTGGATCAGAATTTATACTTATTCTCTAATGGGGAGACTTGTCCCACCATAAGCTATAATTGAAGACTTAGGTGGTTCCACCTTTGCAAGCTTTAAATCTCTTGTTGCTTTTTTTGCTTAGGTGATGCAGAATTACATTACATTGTGCACCCATGTCAATTTGAAATCTTAGGTAGTTTCCTGACTCCAGCTTAAGTGCAATGCACTCCAAGTCACCCAAAGCAAATAGGATGACAAAGATTTCTTTTGATCTTGGTTTTTCATCTATTGCTCTAGCTATCTGTGTACAGGTGATTCTTTTCCAAGGCATTTTGTTCTTTCCGCACTTGTTGCACAACTTTCCAAAGGTTGGGCAAAGCTTTGTCTTCTGCAACTCATGTTTTTTTCCACAGTTCCAACACTCACAATTCCTTGGGAATTCTCCAGCATTGACCCGAATTTTCCCTCTGTCATGCTTTGGAGTTTCCCTGGTTTTAAGTATCACACTCACATTCTGATATTTCAACTTCCCGATAACTTTAAGTTGCTTCAAACATGTTTTACAACCACAGGATAGATCTCTTCTGTCTTACGGTTCGATTAACTTTTCAAAGTAATCTTTCTCATACCCTCAAGTCGGTAATTCCAAATAAAAGTCAGTCTCTGGGTATCACCCCTCAGTAACCTTTCACACTGTTGTATGATACTGGTCATACAGTTGACAAGCATCCAGTACTATTCTCCTGTTGAATTTATATCTCCTGAAAGGAACATTCTTGTGGAGTTGGCACTGTGAGAACTGTCAACACCAATGCTCGTTGCATCTCCTGATCAAGTTTCATCACAAAAGAGAAACATTTCCAGGCTCACTTGAATCATTTCCAGTTCTCTGCAACATTCGCATTGTGGATTTCGAGAGCCTGAGATTGTGGTAGAGCACGTCCCGATGCCATTGTGTACACACTTTAGTTTTTATGTAAATTTAAAAACCTTGCCAGCCACCAAGTTGACAACCAAAATATTAAAAGTTGCTTTAAACAATCACTACCACAGCTGCCACTTAATGTCACTACCTCTTTACATGGAAGGGATAGCCACAAGTTGGTATAAAGAGTATCATCGTTTTATTTACATATATAAAATAAATTAATTTGCAGAAGTTTCAGGAGCTGTGTATGTCTTGCTGCTTATTGGATCACACACACAGGAGAGAGAAAAAAACAAAGCAATCACCTGACTCACCATCTGATGAGTCATATGATGAATCCCATGATTGTGACAAAGACATTCTGGTAGTGTAAACGTTACTCTAATGCACAAGAAACCTGGTTTTTCACTTTTCCTCTGTGCAATTATTATTCCCCCACTTACAATTGCATGTCATCGGCTTTTGGGTTATCCCACACAAAGCCCCCAATTATATTTTATGACTGAGGTGGGAGGAGTGCACTGTCTTTTCTAGTCCCGCTTTTCCGCAGGTCACAACATATATTTTAAAAATGTTTAGCCAGTTACCGATTTGGTCAATCATATACTCTACTCTTTATCCCAGAATAGAATACACCAACCAGGTCTCTTTAATGAAAAACAAAATTATCAGTTTATTATCAAACAAGACTTATCCAGTGATAAAGCAAAGCATTAACACACAGATTGAAATATGAAAGTTCCCTTTTTAAAATTCCTCCCCCCACCACATGCACACACAAACATGCTTTGAAAAAATACAGAAATTCTCTCTGCAGCGATCTGTTACAAAAAAAAAGACAAAAAGTATTTGGCCAAATACTTGCTAATTCTTGAAGAAGAAAAGGAAGATATGGAAGGAAGTCAGTTGGCCCTTTTATTCTGGTGTCTGGGTATACGGAGATGAGTCACTGGGATATTTTCTAAAGCAGTTCTTTTCAGGCGGCATTGAGAATTAATCTGGCAGGTTTTTCCAGCTTCTCAGGAGAGATGCAGCATCAGGGATTTTACCTCTCCCACACTGGATATTTGCAGGGTTTCTTCAAAGGAAGAGAGAAAGACGTGAGCTGGGTGGTTTCTTTTTCCTTCACAAGCAAAACACATACTGTTTCTAACCAGTTCACACTCCAGCAGACTTGAAAACAATACCTTCCCCAAACAGAAAGTCAGCCTCATAAATCTTGACATGTGGCTTCTCTGTAAACGTCTTCCCCAGGTGACCAAGATTTCTGATGTTTATTGAGCTTAAACCACATGATTTCCAGCACAGGTTGTTTTCAAACAACATCTCAAGTGTCCTTTCAGTGAACTTGGTGAAAAAAAACCACATCCATGGAATCTTTTCAGTTTTAACACAAGTCCTCAAAAAAAATTATATATTGGATGCACTTTCGTAACAATCTGAATGAAATGACGTGTATGCTGGTTGCTTTTCAGATGGGGGAATTAACTGGTCTATAAAGGGTGATATCATTAACAAAAGAATATAATTTTTGATAGCATCCATTAAGCCTATGATGGTGAAAAATAAAGCTGCCAGATGTGCTAATATGAGTTCCACTATTTGCTTCCTTTCGTCAGATGGCAGGTTGTTGCGATTGAGATTTTGCAACAATATTGAGATTTGGACAGATCATTAGAAATTAATATGATGGGAAACAAAGAAACTAGTAAATAATTATTGTAGGTGGGTGGGGTAGCTATAGCTAGTTTTGGGGTAGGTAGAATTAGCTTTACTTCATCCTGTCATCTGATACTAGCGCATTAGTTAATGGATTGTCAGGAAAAACAACATGCCAAATAAGGAATATTAATTCATCATTTGGAAACTTACATTAAACTTTTAATGGAAAAAATCCTGCAGTTAACTTTTAAAAAAACTGACAGCCAAGATGGCCACCACTATTTACATCTGAAACACCTTTTCACATTCGAAGGTGCCAACCGGAGACAGAGGTCTGAGGAACATGGACCCAGAACAATGGCTTGCTCTAAGTGATTGAATTACTTAAAATTGCTTCATTAGCATGGCATTCAAGGCAATCCTAAAACCTTGACTTTGAAGGAGCAAACCCCTTCAAGTGCAAATATTGGCATTCTGAGACCTGGGGTGCCAATTCTGAACCTTGAATCTCATTAGAAGTTTCCAGAGAATACCCTGAGGCAGTCATTTGACCATCTGTCCCTCTCTATGAAAGCTGGGAGTTTCCTTGAACAAGGAGTTAATCCAGTAACTCAGACTGTGCAGCAGCAGAGAGGTTGTGTGCCTCCCCGCTCTCTCTCTCTCTCTCTCTCTCTCTCTCTCTCCAGATAACACTACAAGTCTGAAAACCATCTGCGAATTTAGATCCTCCAAGTCTACAGATTGCTACAGACTAGAAACCAGGGGAAGAGAGCCACCTACAAGTCTGCCTCCAAGAAAATTCTGAGCCAAGTGGGCCAGTACACTCTGACCAGCCAAAGACTTCAAGAACACAACTTCAGCCGGAAGACCACCGAATCATCCAACATCACAGACTGTGTGTTTAATTTCCATTTAGTCTGGACTTTAATCCAACCACAAAATCTATTTTTCACTCTGTAATCTATTTGTGTGTGTATGATACTCGTGAGAATGTCTGAGTGAATGTGTAGTGTATTTTTATTAATTTTTTTAGATCGGGTTTAGTTGGTTAAGTGTAATAAACGCACCACTTTCTTGTTTAAACTCAAGAAAACCTGTCCAATTGGTTCTTTTACATTAAAAGTAAAAGGTAAAACACTTATTGAGGTGGTAATCACAACCACCATTTACAGAGGAATAAACCCTATTGTGGTCAAATAAGAGAAAGGGCAAGAGGGGAGTCTGAGACCCCTTCCTCACCTGACTGTGACAGGATATTTTATATTTTACGCTAATCCATTAAAAGTGATCAGTCAGGCACAATTAATCCTAGAATCTTGATTGAGTTATATGAGTTTTACATGTATTAAATTATGTCTGATTTAATTACGTAGTTTTAATAATGAAAATATTTTAAAAATCATTTTCTATAACTCATTGTAACACAAATGTCAACAAAAAGGCATTGTGGACTGATAACATTCAACAGCTTAAAGTTAACAAAGAATCTGTTTTTGTACAAATTCCACATTGTCAGCATAAGAAGATAATAACTAAAATGAATAGAGCCCTTCATAGTTTTTTTTCATAATTATTGACGGGTATCCTATCACTTAAGTCCTAATTAGAGTAGGCTAGCAACTGACATCACAGGGTCTGAACCAACATCAGGCCAAGCACAAGGTGGCCTGAGAGTCAAAAAGGGTTAAAAGCCAGGGTCCACAATGCCTCATTGCATAGACTCCCAAGAGGATGCACAGAGTAGAAAAATTGCAGCACATGGCAAAGAAAGCACAGAAGAACTGAAAGGGTCTTCCCATCATCTGCAACCAAAACTCAATCAGAAAGCGCAACCATGAGAGCTGTAAAGTCACTACCTGAAATTTTATTAAGTATGACTTGTTATTTCTGAATAAAGTTTTCCAGAATTACTACATGTAGTATCCTGTTACCATATTGGTCATAGTCTTGTCGGGACAAGAGTTATAAGTGAGAAAGTCTCGATAAAAGAAGAAGTCTCACCTATAGGGCGGTGTGGGGTGGTGGTTTCTTGCTGGCTTTGATCCCTTCCTGTGAATGATTATAATATTTGCAGTGTGATGCAATCAGGAGATATCCCACTCCCACCACACCACCCGCCCCACTTCCAGCCTCCAATCCACAGTGAGGGATTCTCAGGCAGTGGGTATGGCATTCCCTGTGGATATACCTTGTATGTCATTATCATGAAGGATTGTACTCCAGCTCATATGTCATGCTCAATGGTAGCCTGCTGTGCCCACTTGATTGGCATCCCATCCACCACCTTCAACATTCATTCCCTCCACCACCGATCTACAGTGGCAACAGTGTGTACCATCTACAAGATGCACTGCAGCAACTCACCACGGCTCCTTCAATGGCACCTTTCAAACCCGTGATCTCTACCCCCTAGAAGGACAAGGGAAGCAGATGCATGGGAATACCACCATCTATAAGTTCCCCTCCAAGCCACACACCATCCTGACTTGGAACTATATTGCCGTTCCTTCACTGTTGCTGGGTCTTGGAATCCTGGAACTCTCTCCCTAACAGTGCTGAGGGTGTACCTACCCCACATGGACTGCAGTGGTTCAAGAAGGCAGCTCACCACCACCTTCTCAAGGGCAATTAGGGATGGGCAATAAATGCTGGCCTAGCGATGCCCACATTCCGTGTAAGAATAAAAAAAAGCTTTGCCACACAAAAGAGCCTAGCTGCTTTTTGGGCAGAAGTATGTGAAGTGGAATGTATGCTGACCTTTGCTCAGAAGATTCCTCAGTGACTGCTGCAAAGGGCATCAGAGAACATCATATCACTGAAGTCTCTCTTCTGTTTAACACAATCTATCTTTGATACTGCTCCCTTATTTCCTTCAATCCCTTCTTCAAATAAAGGAATAATCTCTCAATCCAGTGTCTATCCTAGAACATGACAACATATGAGCCTTTCTTGCCCCTATATGACTGTGGCAATAACCATCACCTAATTTATTTATAACAGTGACTATACTTCAAAAGTACCTCACTGACAGTAAAGATCTTTGGGATGTCCTGAGGTTCTGAAAGGCACTATGTAAATGCAATTTCCTTTTTTAATTGAATAAGTTAGCATCAAATAAATGGACCCTTTCCTGTTAGACTCTAATTTCTGTGAATCACAAAACCAGGAATGCATATTTTATTTTATTATTATAAAGCTCAAAGTGAACAATAGCTAGTGAAGGCTGTTAAATGCTGCATTGATATCTGCAATGAAGAAAAAGCAGAGTAGTTAGTTGAAGTGATTAGTGGATGCAGGATATAAACGTAATCTTAACAATCATTTAAATAGCTTTTGTAGTAATAATAGCACACAAAGTGATGGCCAGTGGTTCCTGCAGAATGTGAAAGTTTTGATTAGCAGATATTGATTTGGTCAAACATATTTGAAGGAAGTAACTCCAACTGATCTCAGAACTTCAGGTGCCTTTGGAGATAAATGGAAGAGAGGTTTCTGGAGCCAGAGTTTCACAGAGTATTCACCCTTCTAAGATTGGGAGTTGAAGTGATAAAGAAAAGAGTGGTGACACTCCACTGGTGAGGGAAAGTGAAGAAGCACAGGCTAGCACAGGATTATCTAGAAAGAATTATCCTCTCCAATGAGTTCGAAACATTGGCTTTCTGTGGGGGCAATGATGACTCCTGGCAGTCCCATCAAATGGACTATAATGGCACCAAAAAAAAACAGATGGCTTAAGGTGGGTGTGGGGGATTAGCAATTCAGAAGGAATGTAGCAGTAATAGGAAACTGTTATGCCCACATGGTGCGATGTGGGTGGTTCCCACTGTTCAACTCCCCACCTGACCACAGCAAGTGTTTTTGTTATTAGGGGTTAACCCCTCTGTGTTTTATTTTTCAAATAAACAATGACAGGTTTTCTTGTAGGTTTAGAAAAACAGAAAATCAATTGTTTATTTATCAATACGCCTTATCCCGAAATTGTCACAATAGCATTCACTCATGCATTCGCTTGCACACACACACAAGAGACAGAGAGAGAGGGAAAAAAGGAAAGTGATTTTTTAGTGGGGGGGTGCGAGGTCACAATAAACCTGTTGCATTCTCTTGGAAATCAAGTTCTCGATAGGTGCAAGCCTGAGTTGATTTTAGATTTCTCTTAATTGAAAGCTCAGTTGAAGATTATGGATCACTTCTAGTTCACTTCTGTCTAATGTAGATGTCGGATTCTACAGCAGGGCACGTGCCTTCTGGCTTGTTGGAAAACACACCGCTGGATGTTGCTTCTCTCTCTTTCTCTCTGGCGTCTCTCTCTTTAGGCTGTCTTTTTTTTTAAGATAAAGCTGTGTTACTTCTCACTCCTAGTAGGAGACATTCTGATCTCTTCCCCATGGGTGATTGCAGAATGGCTCAGGACATGGCTACACCACACCTTCTGTGTTTCCGAATAAGACATTCAATTCTGGAATGTTTTAGGATGGAGTACAATTGACACCTCTTAGCTTTGAAGATTTGTCCTTTGTTCTTGTCACACAGTTTAAATGCACAAAGGCAGCCACTTTGGACCATTCTTCATTTTCTAAAATAAAGGTTCATTTTTAAAAGACAATATCAGTTTTTCATAACTCTTCGGTGTTAGTCCATAATTTGTATCATCACACTTCCGGTGTGCATGCCAAAACTCAATAGAGAGGCAAACTGGAGAATAGATTTTGAGCTCCACAGGCAGCTCACACAAGCAAAGACAGCAATGTTGGGTTGGAAGCCTTGAAAACAGCAGCCCTGAGGTAAGTCCCAGTATGAGTAATTGGAATGAATTAAAGTGGGGGATGATCATGACACTTATGGAGTTAGAAAAATACTGCTGCTGCTCCTGGCTCTGCAGAATGATTGTTTTCTAAATAATTTTGTTAATTACCTAGAGTTGGCAACCATGGGAGCATCTAAAAAAAGGCCCCATGAGTGTAGCAGTAAACCAACACCTGAACAGATTAGACACTGGCTGTTCTATTAAATTGCTACGGTTTGTGCCCCTTTTACAGACAGAAGAACTTTGGCCTGAAAGGTTAACTCTGTTTCTCTCTCCATAGATGCTGCCTGACTGCTGAGTATTTGCTGTTTTCATTTCAGATTTCCAGTATTTTACTTTTGTAAATGAATAAGGTGTTCACTTGTATAAAAAGAAATTAAGGGTAAAGAATTAGATTAATAATAGGATATTATTAAAATTGAGATTGCAAGGGTGCAGAGTAAATATATACCACCAAAAATGAGACTACTTCAAGTTTCTGGATATTGTGGATAAATAGAGCTTAAATAGATAGAAACAAACTAAAGTTGAGGTGAAGGGTATATGGAGCATGTGAGTATGATTAAAAATAATTCAAGTAAGAGAGAATGTGAGAAAATTAGACGAGCACATCAGAGAGGGATAAAGAAAGGAAGGAGTATGAGGAGAAATCTGAATTTTTTTTTTAAAAGAACAGTACAGTATTCTACAAAGAGAGAATTATTAAGTGTGAGGTGGGGTCCTTGAAAGGAGCCGATAGTGAATTAGTAAAGCAAAATGTGAGTTGGAGAAATACTTTAAGCATCTTTGTTTATAAAGATTGAGCAAGAGGTCTATCCTGAATTGGTTTAAAGAAAGATGGGAGATATAATAAATACCTTAGGCATAAGCAAAGCCATTGTGAAGCTCAGAGATGGTAGTTCGGTCTTGAAACTAATTTTAAAATACCTACACAACATCATACATGCTTAAGATTTCTTGACATTTTTTCGTATCTTTCATCCTTTTAAGACCTTGAAATTAGTCAAATGTGAAGTTAACTTGTTTAAAGCCTTCTTCAAAATAACAGACAGAGGAATTTCATATGAATGCTTTCAGCATTGAAATACTAATATTCACATAATTTCAAGCCTTATTTGTGCCTTATTTTGTTCTTTAATTCCATTTACTGACGCCACTAACATCTGCTGGTTATTAACAGTCTCTCCATGCATGAGTAAGTTGACCATAAAAAGCATTCTTAACCATGCTGAAGAGCACTGATAGCAACCACTGTCATATCGACTTAGGTGTCGTTGTAAAACTGATCCCTTTCTACATGTCTGAGAACAGATAATTTAATTTTGCATGCCAGGAATGCTTATTTTCTATCAAGCTTGGGAAGTGTAAACATTTCAAACCTTGTTGGGTGATGCTTAGGATTGAGATAGTGCTTTTCTTTGCTCATATAATCCTATCAACATAATTTACGAATAGAGCTTTGCAATTTTCAGTCATTTTAAGCAGTGTCGTCTATTCTTTGACAAAACATTTTCCACCAGTAGGCATCTATCTTCATCTGAGAAAGCCCCCAAACTGTATGGGCTGGTAAAGACGCTATTGTTTTTCCATTGTCCTCCTACAAAAAGCCTGATAAAAGCCTAATAATTACCATTGGATAATGTGATTTACTTATAACAGGGATTACTAGTGATGGATTAAACATACTCAAAACTGTGTTTAAATGTTTAGTCAAAGGCTCATAATAAGATTTTTAGCTCTTCCAATTGTTAGGAATTAATCTGAAATCAAGCTAAATCCTTCTACTAAATATAATCTAGGTCTCAAGTAATTCTATTATATCTAGAATTAAATTACTACTGACAAATAAAAAAAGAACTAGAAAAAGCAGTGTCGTGACTGTACTATGCTGTTTGTGGACAATGAGACTATTCTGGATTGCCACATCTGCAGGAAATGTCTCTCCCTTGAGACACTCCACTCAGAGGGCTGAATTTTACGGCCCCCCTGACATCAAGGGTCATGGAGGAGGGGGCCGGAAAATGCCTCCGGCAGAGGCCTGCTGTGAGCTGCCACTCAGCGATTGAAGCCCAATTTAATTATTTAAATGTATTTAAATAAACAAATTGATTACTTACCCGCTCCCACTGTCCATCCCGGCACGATGTTGGTGCTGGTGGCCGGCACTCCCGCACCCTTGGATCCCTGTCCAGGGATCTGAGGAGGAACACTGGTGAGGAGGCGGAAGCAGGTAAGCTTCTCAGTGCGGGAGACGGGTGAGTGGAGTCAGAGTCATTTCATTGGTGGTGGGAAGGAGTAAAGTTTATAGTTGATGAACTTTTGGGGGGGATAATGCGGAGTGCAAGGTAAGTGTTTTGGGAGGGGGGCGAGAGGGCAGGTAATTACTCCGATGCTTATTGGGGGTGTGGGATAGGGTCATGATCACTTTATTTCATTTTTAAAATTCAGTATACTTTTAAATACTTAAATTGAAATGTAGGGCTCTAGGCCCTTTGAAAATGGCGTCAGTGCCTCCACAAAGGCGGCTGACGCCATTGCTGGGGACGAACCGCCCACCCCCTCCCCATCATTGTGGGGGGGTGTAGTCTGCCCCGGCCATTTAAATGAGTTTAATATCACGGCGACTCCATGGTGTGCAGTCCGGACAGGCAGACCACTATTGTTTACATCCACTGCTGAAATGTAAAATCCAGCTCAGAGTCTTTGACCTGGAGTGTGAGTATTTACAGACACATTGACACATAAGAGAGGGGGAGGAATTCTAGATAGCTTTCTCCAGTCACACCTCAGAGCAAAGCACAGGTGCAGGAAGAGGAGAGTATGATTGTAATCAGCTGGGTAGGATGAACTGAGGGGAAATAGAGGAAGAGATCTCATAGACACTGTTCCATTTCTCTAGTACAGTCTTGCTATCCCCACAACAGATGCTGGATCTCTACAGATATGAGTTCCATTGGGCCTCGGGAGAGCATAATTTGCAGAATTCCCAAGGTAACTTGGGAAGAAAGGCCACCTGTTTCCAAAACAGTCTCTAAATGTGGTAGGAATGGATAAAAGACTATCCCACTCCTTTCCTTGTCTAGAATTTATGTTGGTTATTACACAGTGTGGAAACCAGACAATTTGAACTCCACCCCAAATTCTATCTCCTCCCCCCATGGACCTTCCATGGATGCCACACCCCCCCCTTAAGTATAAGTAAGGAATTATTGCCCTTTTAAGTGTAAGTAAGACCTTCCAGTCCATACACTTGATGCCTTTTTGTCTTTTATTGTCATATATTTATGTGAGCACTTTCTCATTATAAATTTATTTTTACCCTTTTTAGTGGGCTTTGCCAATGCAAGCTTGTCATGCTGTAATCCTAGCTGCCAGTAGTGGTGATGCTGTAACACCTCTTTCTCTCTTCAGCCTGCTGTACTGTCATTGATTGTGCTGTAATATATATCCAATAGCTGCTGAATCTCCCTGCACCCAAGCTCCGAATTGTAAATCCTCCCACTGGCCTAAAATCCAATCTCACTGTTCCAGAGTCTCAGGGATTAGAATAATTTTTTTAACATAGATTTCAGCCCTTCTCCTCAATAGCCTCAGCGAAGGTAATTTTTTTGGTTATAATTTAAGGGGGCCCTGCATTGTTGGTGGACTTCTTTAGAGCTAAGTTGTTTTTTATTAAATGGGTCCTACTTTTTCAATGCCATTCAACCTCATTCATACTAAGTTTCTCCTCAAACAAAGTAAGATTTGCTAAATACCATTTCATGCAGCAATATCCCTTCAAACCTTACCTTTGATAAGAAAATATTATTGCTAGTCATCACATAATTTCTCAGGGGAGGGGGCTTCCATCAGCCTTCCACCACAACTGGCAGATAAATGGCAAAGACCAGAGGCCTGCTGTTCCTTCCGGGGTCAGGAAACCGATGTCGAGACCATTTCTTGGTCCCGACATCACTTGGGAGGAAGCAGTTATAGCTCTCAATTTTCACAGGGACAGGCTGCTAATTGGCTGAAGGGCAGGTTGTGTAGCTAATTTGTGGCAACGCAGTTGGGAATGGAGGTGGGACTGAAGAAGTGCTGGACCAATTTAAATACATTATGGCAGCTATTACTGTGGCTACCTTTTGACTGAAGGAATAGATGCACCAGTGATGGAAGAAGAAAGGCATAGGGCTAGAATATGGGGCAGGGCTGCCTCTTGCTTCTCCAACACTGGCCTGGAGGTCCTCGTTGAGGCAGTGAGGGCGAGGAAGGAAATCTTCTTTCCTTGCGTGGCAGGAGAAGGGCACCCTCCAAAACCAAGCTGGCATGGATTGATGTTTATGAGAACATCAGCAGTTGAAGTCTGATCTGGATGAACTGGGTTCAATGCCGCACAAGGTTCAATGACTTTAGTCTGGCAAGGTCAGTGCAATGCCAAATCCTCATGACAGGCCTCTGGGCATTCAACCTCCAGCAGACACTCCAGCTGAGGAGCCTCAGGGCACATGCTGCTCCTGGAAATGGGAGGAATGTGTTCCCAGGATACGTACTGACCCCTCAGCAAGGCTCAGAGCCATAGCACTACTGAGGACCTGCCAGCAGTTTCCTATGTCAATGAACCACTGGCATAGGCCATAGAGGTCAGCAGCGCCTTATCTCTCTCTCTCTCTCTCTTTTGTCCTTTCAGGAGAAAGGGCATTGCATGGAGGAGGGAGCCATGGAGATTGCCAGGGTGACCCTCCCCTTCCCCACCGCCCCCCCCCCCACCCCACCCCCACCAGCGCCCCAGGAGCAAATCAGGGAAGGCAAGATGGGCATTGCTGGTGGAGAGGGTAGAAATATATTGCAATCTGTAGAGGAAAGGGTGGAGTGCACTTCTCTCCATCCGCCAACATGCCAAAGACTCAGCTACAGTGGGAAGCCTCAGCACTACATCTCTGGCACCTCCACGACGAGGATGACCACCATGTGCATCTCGGCCACAAGCAGAGACAAGTGAGCAGGCTGCCTCCATCTCATCCGGGTCCACGAGGGGGAGCACCATGCAGAAGTGGCCGAGAGCAGAGACCACGGCATCGGACAGAGCACTGAATGTTTCACTGGGATTTGCCCCACCTGTAAATGTGCATGCTCGCTCTCTCTTTCAACATTTTGTAAATATTGACACATGACACCAGACATGTGAGCTTCCATTCTTTAATGGCAACAGTGGAAAAGAGGGAAGAGGCAGTGAGGGGAAGCAAGGGTCCTTGAAATGGGGCTGTGAAACCTCTGGACATCATTCATTGGTGGTGACAGTGGATCTATTCCAGGCTGCTTCTTCAGTGGAAATGTTCTCACAGGCAGCTATCACCATCAACAGCCTCCTTGGCCCCTCTGACTGAGGGAGTATCTGTGCAGCAGGGCTCAGCGACAGAGGCTGCCTGTGCAATGACATGGTGAAGCAGCCGCTCGAGGTGTCGTATTTGCACCTCCACTATGAGGATAACTGCCATGTGCATCTCAGTTGCAAACCGAGACAAGTAAGCAAGCTGGCACCATCTCATCTGAGGCCACAAGAACAGCACCTTGTAGAAGTATCCGAGAGCGGAGGCCACTGTGTTGGACAGAGCACTGAGTGGTTTACTGGGGTTTGTTTCAACAGTAACTGAGCACTTTTCCTATTCTTCAACACAATGTAAATATCGGCACATAACGCCAGACATGTGAATTTTCATGTTTTTTAGTGGTGGAACAAGAATAGAGGGATGAAATGGTGAAGGGGAACAAGGGTTCTTGAATGTGGACAGTGAAACCTCTGGATAGATGTGCATCATTCATGAGTGGTTAGACTGGATCTATTCCAGGCTGCATCTTCAATGGAAGTGCTCTCACAGACAGATGGAAGTGAGTTCCAGCCCATGGCATCCTCCTGGGTTACAAGGGCTCAGCTGAAACATACCTGGATCAGATGATCCCTGACACTGACGGCATCCTGACAAGACTCTCGAGTCCTGTGCCAGGCCCAGCCAGATCTGCTGCTGATTTTGGAAGGACCCAGTGGCAAGGAAGCTGAAGGCCACAGTGACTTTGACGGCTACTGGCAGGGCATGGTGACCAGTGCCTGTGAGCTGTGAGACCTTCCATGACAAGGGCACAAATCTCATTGACTATCTGCCTGGATAGGCGCATTCTCCTGCGGCACTGGTTCTCTGATATCTCCAGGCAGCTCCATCTTCGGTGGTAGATCCTGTGCTGAGGGTGTGGCCTCCATTGCCTTCCTGCCCCTTGTCCCTCCCTGCTGCCCTCCTTAAGCCTGGGTTTCTGCCTCTCCTGCTGAAGGTGTTTCTCCTCATCTCCGCGAGAATCAACATCTGAGAGTTGTGTTCCCATTGCCAACTTTGCCTTCCTTGTGCTCAGCTGGACTCCCTATAATGTCTGGAAGCCTTACCCCTCCTCTTATGCCCCCGTGTGACCACACTACCCAAGCATGTACAGAACACTCTCCCCGCAACCTGTGCACAACTGATGGAACCTGTGTGCCAATGGCTGAGAGTCCGTCTCAGCCATGCTTCCCACCTAGGTTGAATAAGTGAGCATGACTGACTCCCCACCATGTTACCGCTTTCATGCACCTCGTCTTCCCTGATCCAGTGTGCAACCCATGCATCCACACCAAAATCCCAAACTGATCCTCTATGAGCTCTCAATGAGCTCATTAATTATCATAGAATCATAGAATGTTTATGGCACAGAAAGAGGCCATTTGGCCCATCGTGTCTGTGCTGGCCGAAAAACAATCCACCTATTCTAATCCCACCTTCCAGCATTTTGTCCGTAGCCCTGCAGATTAAGGCACTTGAGGTGCATATCCAGACTCCTTTTGAATGCGATGAGGGTTTCTGCCTCAACTATCCTTTCAGGCAGTGACTTCCAGACCCCACCACCCTCTGGGTGAAAACATTTTTCCTCGTCTCCCACTACTGAGATTAGACTGACTGGCCTGTAATTATTTGGTCTTTCCCTCGCTCCCTTTTTAAAAAAAGGTACAATGTTAGCAGTTCTCCAATCCTCTGGCACCAAACCTGTATCCAATGAGGACTGGAAAATGATGGTCAGACCTTCCGCTATTTCCTCTCTTGCTTCTTTTAACAGCCTGAGATACATTTCATCCAGCCCTGGTGATTTATCAACTTTCAAGGATGCTAATTCCATTAATACGTCCTCTCTCCCTATGTTTATTACATCCTATACTTCACATCCCTCTTCCTAACGACAATACCTGCATAGATCCCCTCTTTTGTGAAGACAGATGCAAAGTATTCATTAAGAACAACACCAGAATCCTCCGCCCCTACACATAGGTTACCTTTTTGGTCTTTTTTGGGCCCGACTCTTTCCTTAGTTATCCTCTTACTCTTAATTTATTGATAAAACATCTTTGGGTTCACCTTGATTTTGCTTGCCAATATTCTTTCATGCCCTCTCTTAGCTTTCGTAATTTCCTTTTTGATTTCACCCCTCCACTCTTTGTACTCTTTTTGGCTTTCGATAGTATTGAGTTCTTGGTGTCGGATACAAGCTTTCCTTTTCTGCCTTATCTTACCCTGTAAGCTCCTTGACACCCATGGGGCCATAGATTTGACCGTCCCACCCTTTTTCTTTGTAGGAACATGTTTACTCTGAACCCCTTGAATCTTCCTTTTGAATGCCTCCCATTGCTTTGACACTGATTTACCTTCAAGTTGCTGTTTCCAGTCCACTTGTGTTAAATCACTCCTCAGCTTAATACAATTGCCTTGCCCCAATTGAGAACTCTAACTCCTGTTCTATCCTTGTCCTTTTCCATAATTAAGTTAAAACTGACTGAATTATGATCACCACCACCAAAATGCTGTCCCACTGCCACTCCTTCCACTTGCCCATCATCATTTTCTAAAATTAAGTCTAAAATTGTGCCCTCTCTTTGTTGGACTTGCTACATACTGGCCAAAAATGTTCTCCTGAATGCACCTCAAGAATTCTGCTCCCTCAATTCCATTCACACTAAAACGATCCCAGTTAATATTGGGGTAGCTAAAATCCTCGACTATTACTGTCTGTTACGACCAGGTGAGAAGGGGTCTAGGAGTTCCCTCTCAGCCTCTGCCTGGTCTAACCATAACGGGGTTTAATTTTTAAAACACCATGTTTTTGCTCCCCCTCAGTGATTCTTTGTTCACCACTTGTAAGGCAAAGAAATCAGATAGGTTTTCTTAGATTTAAACAAGAAACATGGAAGTTTATTAATTTTAAACTCTAATTCGGCTAACGACTACAAGTACGCGACATGACCACGCTAGTATGCACACACAATAAACACACACACAGATAGAGACAGAAAAAGTAGAAGGAATAAAGGGAAACATTTTGAGGCAATATCTGGTAGTTACAGTTCTTTGGGTTTGATGTTGAGTCTTTGGTTGCCGGTAAGTCTTGCTGTTCATTGGGGCCCAGTGCATGCTTTAACTTGTTTCGATGTAGGTGTCTTTTCTCTTTTGAGGTTTACATGTCTTCAGTGGGTCCGGAGGCTTGTGAGAAAGTGAGAGAGAGCCAGCCAGGAGAGAGGCTGCCTTGTTCCAGGTTCAGTTACAATCTGCAGTCTGTGTCTTCACACTGTCCTGTGTCTAATTGAAAAAGTCTGGACCAACCGGTTAGTTATGTGACCAGCTAGTTTAACCACTGCTGCATTTGTGGAGTCTATCATTTCAGCAGATCCTGGAATACGAGTTTCCTTACACCTTCAATGTCTGGTGATCAAAATCCATTTGGGTCAATTGGACCAGGGAATACCAGGGACCAAGCACTGTCTCTTAGTATGCAAATATCCTTCCAACCAAGTGTCTGGTGCTCTCTTGTAAAACAAGTCATTTCTTCACTCCAGCAACAGTTTAAAATTAATGTTCATATGACCATATGACCACACGAATTAGGAGCAGAAGTAGGCCATTCAGCCCATTGAAATTAATATGCCTCATTCTAGGCAGGTGGCGGTCTTCATGACTCCTCCACGCCCAGCAGAAGGAAATGCAATTTTTTTTTTAGAGAGCATTTCATTAAAAGGGACTCGAGAGAAGATCTCTCTTTCTCTTTTGGGCCTCCTTATCTCGAGAGACAATGGATACGCGCCTGGAGGTGGTCAGTGGTTTGTGAAGCAGCGCCTGGAGTGGCTATAAAGGCCAATTCTGGAGTAACAGGCTCTTCCACAGGTGCTGCAGAGAAATTTGTTTGTTGGGGCTGTTGCACAGTTGGCTCTCCCCTTGCGCCTCTGTCTTTTTTCCTGCCAACTACTAAGTCTCTTCGACTCGCCACAATTTAACCCTGTCTTTATGGCTGCCCGCCAGCTCTGGCGAATGCTGGCAACTGACTCCCATGACTTGTGATCAATGTCACACGATTTCATGTCGCGTTTGCAGACGTCTTTATAACGGAGACATGGACGGCCGGTGGGTCTGATACCAGTGGCGAGCTCGCTGTACAATGTGTCTTTGGGGATCCTGCCATCTTCCATGCGGCTCACATGGCCAAGCCATCTCAAGCGCCGCTGACTCAGTAGTGTGTATAAGCTGGGGATGTTGGCCGCTTCAAGGACTTCTGTGTTGGAGATATAGTCCTGCCACCTGATGCCAAGTATTCTCCGAAGGCAGCGAAGATGGAATGAATTGAGACGTCGCTCTTGGCTGGCATACGTTGTCCAGGCCTCGCTGCCGTAGAGCAAGGTACTGAGGACACAGGCCTGATACACTCGGACTTTTGTGTTCCGTGTCAGTGCGCCATTTTCCCACACTCTCTTGGCCAGTCTGAACATAGCAGTGGAAGCCTTACCCATGCGCTTGTTGATTTCTGCATCTAGAGACAGGTTACTGGTGATAGTTGAGCCTAGGTAGGTGAACTCTTGAACCACTTCCAGAGCGTGGTCGCCAATATTGATGGATGGAGCATTTCTGACATCCTGCCCCATGATGTTCGTTTTCTTGAGGCTGATGGTTAGGCCAAATTCATTGCAGGCAGACGCAAACCTGTCGATGAGACTCTGCAGGCATTCTTCAGTGTGAGATGTTAAAGCAGCATCGTCAGCAAAGAGGAGTTCTCTGATGAGGACTTTCCGTACTTTGGACTTCGCTCTTAGACGGGCAAGGTTGAACAACCTGCCCCCTGATCTTGTGTGGAGGAAAATTCCTTCTTCAGAGGATTTGAACGCATGTGAAAGCAGCAGGGAGAAGAAAATCCCAAAAAGTGTGGGTGCGAGAACACAGCCCTGTTTCACACCACTCAGGATAGGAAAGGGCTCTGATGAGGAGCCACCATGTTGAATTGTGCCTTTCATATTGTCATGGAATGAGGTGATGATACTTAGTAGCTTTGGTGGACATCCGATCTTTTCTAGTAGTCTGAAGAGACCACGTCTGCTGACGAGGTCAAAGGCTTTGGTGAGATCAATGAAAGCAATGTAGAGGGGCATCTGCTGTTCACGGCATTTCTCCTGTATCTGACGAAGGGAGAACAGCATGTCAATAGTCGATCTCTCTGCACGAAAGCCACACTGTGCCTCAGGGTAGACGCGCTCGGCCAGCTTCTGGACTCGAGAGAAGATAAGTACAGGAAAACACACATGAATCTCTCTCATTCATTCAGAAGTCCTAACCGTTGTTACAGCCTGTCTTATTTTGGTAGCAGTGCTGCTTTAAACAGCCCTTTTTGGCATCCCAATAAACATGTGGTTTTTGGGGAAGTTTTTCAGTTCGTACATTTCCATGACTGCCTTGGGTGTCTTTGTGTCTTGTTGAGGTCTACAGGGGGAGGGTTAGATTTAATTAGCCATATGTTGGAGGTCTGATCAGGGGCAACGGCACTAGGTGGTTCCACTCTGACTTTCTTTCAGTGCTTTGATGAGTCATGCAAGGGCTTTTCACTTTAGGGAATGGCTGGTTCCCTTTTTTCCTGACTGTTGGGGGGGGGGGGATTCCTTGCTAATCTTCCCTTTGTCCTCTGGGACATTCCTGCTTGCAGGTATTTGCCCAGATTCTACTGCGGCACTTCGACTAGGTGAGGCAACACCCTCACGGTTTCTCTGCCCTCTTGAAGACTATTTTTGTCTCTGATATGCTGTTAGCAACTCTGGTGGGGTGCTTCTAGTGTCTGCATTTACATAGGAGGATGTGGGGTCTAACTTCTCAAATATTTTGGCGTTGGCTGACCGGACAGTAGGGGTTTCCATTTTGGATTCCTCCCGGACTTCCTTTAACTTGCCCTCTGAGTCTTTTTTTCCCCATTCCTTTCTAACCTATTGCCAGCCTGGTGCCTACTTGTCCCTTTTTGTTCTTGGCAGGGGTTCCCTTACAGTTCACTAGCCCTCTGCTGGAGGGTCCTCCAAACACCAATACAGGACTTAGGAGTGCAGATTTCACTGTAGGTTGGGGTTTCCCCTCAACCTGGCATATGTGGCAACTCCTACAGTACTCCACCACATCTTTGTGGAGTTCTGGCCAGTCAAACTGCTGTCTTATGCGGGCTTTAGTTTTTCGTATACTGACATGTAAAGACACTGTAATCTCATGGTCCCTTCTTAGTATTTTTTTCTGGTACCTCTGCAGCATCACGAACTAATGAACCACTGTCCACTCCTTGCTCTCAGGTCTTGAGGAGAACTCCAGTTCCTTGTCAATACCTCGTTCTTTAAATAGTAGCAGTCAGGGACTCCCTCTGCTTCAATTTGAGACCAGGCAGCCTGTGCTAACTCTTTCAATACTGGGTCAGCTCACTGAGCCTCATCCAGGGAAGATCCATTTAATTCATTCCCTGGGTCTTCTAACTTCCCAATTTTATAAACACCATGTTTTTGCTCCTCACTCAGTGAATCCTTGTTCACTGCTTTCCAATTGTAAGGCAAAGAAATCAGACAGGTTTTGCTCGATTTCAGCAAGAAAGGTGGAAGTTTATTAATCTTAAACTCTAATTCAGTTAACGACTACGAGTATGCAACGCGACCACGCTAGTACGCATATGCGATGAACACACACGCAGATAGAGACAGAAAAAGTAGAAGGAATAAAGGGGAAAAGTTTGAGGCAATAACTGGTAGTTAGTCCTTTGAGTTTGATGTTGAGTCTTTGGTTGTCAGTTAGTCTTGCTGTTCGTTGGGCCCAGTGCACACTTTAACTTTGGAGGGGAGACTGGCAGAGGGAACCTAGGTCCCTGTAACTTGAGAAAGCTTGCCTGCTTGACACACAAATTATATGAATACATAATCAGAAGGTAACAAGCTCAGGAGGGAGACACCTGAATCCTATGAATAGCCAAAGAATCCTATGAATAGGGTAATCAAGAGGTTGACGAGGTGAATAATATAACCAAGGCAGGATGAGATCAGGGAAGGCAATAGATGGGAGATGATGTAATTAAGAAAGTTTACCAAGTAAACATCCCTTCAGAATGCTGACAGGGGAAGGGAGGGTCCTGTAAGGACTCCATTCCATTCTCCCAGTTTCTCCGTCTCCGACGCATCTGCTCTGAAATTGCTACCTTCCATGACAGCGCTTCTGACATGTCTTCCTTTTTCCCCACTGTGGTTGACAGGGCCCTCAACTCTGTCCGGCCCAATTCCCGCATCTCTACCCTCACCCCTTCTTCTCCCTCCCAGGTCAGCGACAGGGTTCCCCTTGTCCTCACTTTGCACCCCATCAGCTTCCATATCCAAAGGATCATCCTCCACCATTTCCGCCACCTCCAGCATGATGCCACTACCAAACGCATCTTGCCCTCCCTTCCCCTGTCAGCATTCCGAAGGGATCGTTCCCTCCGTGACACCCTGGTCCACTCCTCCATTGCCCCCACCACCTCATCCCCGTCCCATGGCACCTTCCCCTGCAATCGCAGGAGGTGTAATACCTGCCCATTTACCCCCTCTCTCCTCACTATCCCAGGCCCCAAACACTCCTTTCAGGTGAAGCAGCGATTTACTTGTACTTCTTTCAATGTAGTATACTGTATTCGCTGCTCACAATGTGGTCTGCTCTACATTGGGGAGACCAAACGCAGACTGGGTGACCGCTTTGCGGAACACCTCCGCTCAGTCCAAAAGCATGACCCCGAGCTTCTGGTTGCTTGCCATTTCAACACTGCCCCCAGCTCTCATGCTCACATCTCTGTCCTGGGATTGTTGCAGTGTTCCAGTGAACATCAACGCAAGCTCGTGGAACAGCATCTCATTTATCGATTAGGCACACTACAGCCTGCCGGACTGAATATTGAGTTCAATAATTTCAGAGCATGATGGGCCCCCCATTTTACTTTTATTTTCCGTTATTTTTTCTTTTTCCTTTTTAAATTTTTTTGGTGTTTATTTTATTTTATTTCATCTTAGTTTGTTAATTTGCTTACCCACTGTGTTTTTTGTACTTGCGGCTGTTCAATTTTCAGTCCATTAACACCCTATCTGTACTAATGCTTTGTCTTTCAACACACCATTAATATATTGTTTGCCTTTGCTCCACAACCTTCTGGTCAGCTATTCTGTGACCTTGTCCTATTTACACCTTCTCCTTTGTTATCTCTTGCCCCACCCCCGCTTTACTTGCTTATAACCTTTTACATTTCTAATATTTGCTAGTTCTGAAGAAGGGTCACTGACCTGAAACGTTAACTCTGCTTCTCTCTCCACGGATGCTGCCAGGCCTGCTGAGTATTTCCAGCATTTCTTCTTTTTATTTCAGATTTCCAGCATCCGCAGTATTTTGCTTTTATTTTACTATTATCTCTACTAGCTTTGTTCCTCGAGAAACGAAACCATAAGCAGTTTCCAGTGAAATAAAACTTAAAGCACTATCCTATTCCTTTACCTATTTCAAGCTCATTTTGTATATATATATATTCTAAATATATTTCTAATTTCTAACACCCAGCAACCATCCTAGTCCTTACCTCTGTTATTGAAATAGAGCTAATACAGTAAATGAATGAAACTTCCAGCATGACACTTGAATTCATGGGAGAACCCCCATCATTGGAAATTCGACACCAGAGCTGCAAAAATAGATGCAACAGGAAAATACTATGGGCCATAGGGGACTGATAGAAACAGGGCAGTGGGGTCCTGAAAATGGCATGAAAAATCTTACCATCTCATTGTCACCATTGCTGGGGTTGTTCAAGTAGTTGGTTTGCCTGGCTGCTTAAAAAGCAGAACAGTTCATTTCGATGTATAATTCAGGCTACAATTATGTCACTAGGACCCCAATGCTATTTTTGGACTGAATTGGGCAGAGTGAGGCAGTGCACATTCCACCTAGAATAAGCTGGCAACCCCGCCAAAGAGAAGCCCAAAGGTAATTATTTAGTGGGGCTGGGAGGAGCAGGAGTGCTTTTACTTGCCACACGAAACCAGCCTGGTCGCCGCTGCTTCAGGTCCCCACCCCACACCAGTTAAAATATTGTGTCCCCATCCCGCACCCAGGATATACCTTCAAATGGCCCACAGACCGGGCAGACCACCTGATATTCCAGTAGCCCTAGCCCAGGATGGTCTGCAATTCGCTGCCCAAATGCTGATAAGGTCCGGCCCTCAAAATGGAGCAGGCCTTCTGCCTAAATATTCAGGTGGCTATCCAATGCAGTCTGCTTTGGCAGGAAAATCTATGAGTGAAGCAGGATGATATTATGAGCTTCACAAAAAGTCTTAATTGTTGCTAATGGGTTTTGCTTGTGGTGTCTGAGCAATCTGGTGTTGAAACATGTAACATCCTTGGGAATATCTTCTGTCGGTTGGTTTAGAAGACCGACAACTAGTGTTTCAATCTGTCGACAAAGTAAAATGCAGTCTTGTGCAGATCTTTATTTCAGCTGCATTTTACATCACATTTCTCACTATTCAGATAGGCAGATATTTCATTCCACAGAGCAATGCTGTGCATGGCAATAGTTGTTCTTTTCCCAAGATGGTAGTATAATTATCTAGTTATTTAGAGTTTGCACTCTACAATATACTCAGAAATATTATGTATTTGACACGAATATTCAGAAGCCTGACTCAATGGTACAATAAGTTATGACACTGCCTTGTCATGACTTGTACTTGAGTTCAAATCTTGTTCAGATTTCTGTGATGAAAGCCTTCACTTTTTGTTGGCTGTAAGAGTTCTTTTTGAAATGAGTTTTGGCAGTCAGAATTATATCCCACATCACAAAACCACTCTCAATTCTGATTGGCAATCTGATTTCAGGATTGTCGAAACTTCAAGTGCTTTGCCTACTGTGACAATTAAATTCAGTGTTCATTTAACAATGGATTTGTGACAGGAAGGACAGCAAGAGCAGGAAAGGGCTGCTCCTCATGTCAAGTGGTACACAAGTCATACGTCAAGACTCCGTGCTTCATTATACAACACTTCTACAGCACTGGTTTCAGCTATCTGTCAATGACATTAGAGGACTGCTTCAAGAGGCGAAGTTTTAGCAGGGAATCAATGAAAGAGCTGTATGATCTCCTTCGGGAAGACTTACAGACAATATGTTACAACTGTACAGCTCTGCTCATGGCCATCAAAGTAAACGTGCCCCTTGATATTTATGCCTCCAGCTCCTTTCAGGTTAGAACAAATGTTGTGTCAGCTTCTTTGCTGCTTACAGATGTATCAAGGAGATAACAGATGCAGGATTGAGCAGGGACAACGATCTCATCAATTTTGCCACAGACCAGAAGCAAAAAATGATAGGGAAACACAATTTCACAGCTCTACTGGCTTTAGTCATTGATTGTACTCCTTGCGTATAATATCAAAACAGAAATTGAACAACATTGCACCCATTTCCAGACTAAATGCAGGGCAAAAATAACCAATAACCTTTTCCCCAAGGATGTCTGAAAAACATCCAATACCATATTTTTCTCAGATGGTTTTTAGATACCTAGGATGGCCACGGAAAACAAGCTTTCTTTATATGCTAATGAAGGACTTGCTCTGATCAGTTTCTACGATCATGGATGCGGTCTCAGAACCAACCCCATTGATGAGGTAAGTTTTCCTTTCATTTTTCAAATTCATGTTGAGCCTGGAGGAGCACCACAGCATTCCTGCCAGCCATGATCAGACCCCGTCCCATTGTGCATTTCGTTTCACACCCTTCCCCCCCACAAACCCCTTTATTGACCTGAAGGCCTCTGCCAGGGAGGGTCAGCTGGGACCTGGCCTGTGTGGGTCCCAGCCTAATTTCTTGCCCTTCTGACGTAGTCCTGCCACAGTTACAGTGCCAGTGTGCGATATGGGCTCAGGATTTTTAACCCTATTTTTTTATTCTTTTCAGTGTCATTTGTGGTGAGTTTGTTATTTTCTTTTTCCCCATTATCATCTATCAGTTGGAGTGTTTTACTGTAATGTGCAAAAGCCCCTTCTGGTAGCTTGGTCTTTCTTTTTGGAATTCCTCTTGCCATCTGGAAGCTGAAGAGGAAGGAAAGTTTCCAGAGCAGTTATCAAAGGAATGCACCAGAAGTGGGTGCCATGCCTCACTATTACTTAGGTAGGATGATACACAGACATTCTGACTTATGTCAGAAGATTGTTACTTGAATGGTAAAAAAGTTGCAGCATGCTGCTATGCAGAGGGACCTGGGTGTCCTTGTGCATGAATTGCAGAAGGTTGGTCTGCAGGTACAGCAAGTAATTAGGAAGGCAAATGGAATTTTGTCCTTCATTGCTAAAGGGATTGAGTTTAGAAGCAGAGAGGTTATGTTGCAGCTGTATAAGGTACTGGTGAGGCCGCACCTGGAGTACTGTGTGCAATTTTGGTCTCCTTACTTGAGAAAGGATGTACTGGCACTGGAGAGGGTGCAGAGGAGGTTCACTAGGTTGATTCCGGAGTTGAGGGGGTTGGCTTATGAGGAGAGACTGAGTAGATTGGGATTATATTCATTGGAATTCAGAAGAATGAGGGGGGATCTTATAGAAACATATAAAATTATGAAGGGAATAGATAAGATACAAGTAGAGAGGATGTTTCCACTGGCAGGTGAAGCTAGGACAAGAGGGCATAGCCTCAAGATTAGAGGGAGCAGATTTAGGACTGAATTAAGAAGGAACTTCTTCACCCAGAGGGTTGTTAATCTATGGAATTCCTTGCCCAGTGAAGTAGTTGACGTTTCTTCAGTAAGCATTTTTAAAGCTAAGGTAGATATCTTTTTGAACAATAAAGGAATTAAGGGATACGGTGAGAGCGCGGGTAAGTAGATCTGAGTCCACGAAAAGATCAGCCATGATCTTATTGAATGGCGGAGCAGGCTAGAGGGTCCAGACGGCCTACTCCTGCTCCTAGTTGTTATGATAAGAGACGTGGCGAGGGAGGCCATTTTTCAGGTAAGGATTGAACCCTCAAGGTGGCAGCTCATTGTGTCAGCAGGAAACTCATTTCAAGAGGTTAAAGGTTGAAGAAGCATGCCCATGTGACAGCTGCGCACAATCTGTATATGAACATGGGTGTCAGTCGGTGTTAGTGTATCATGCAGCTAGGTTAATCTAAGATAACTTGCAGTGTTATGACTTTGAAAGGTGTGAGTGCCCAAGCTTTACAATTCTACCTTGCATCTTGAAGGTGTGTCCACCTGAGTTATGCATGAGAGTCTAAGAATGAGCTGTAAGGTTGTAGGAGGGCTTGGCCTGGTGATGAGTTTATGTGGATCAGGAAACTCTTTGTGGAAACTATTTATTGACCATTCATGATTTACATGGTACTGTTTGGTGCTGATTCCTTGACAAATCAGTTCAAATGTGCTGTCTTCATCTGTTCCCAGGTCCTAAATGTAGAACACACAGCATCAGGCATGCTTACCATTCGCTGTCACACATTGTGCCCTGGTGTTTTCTGGGAAGAGACCCTGAAGTGTCAAATTGGATAGCTCCTCACAGCCACATCATAAAGCTGTATGTCCTTTCTGCCACCCGAAATCGGGTTTTTGGTGCTGTATCAAGTGTTTCAAGCCAGTGTCCTCAGTACCTTGCTCTACGGCAGCGAGGCCTGGACAACGTATGTCAGCCAAGAGCGACGTCTCAATTCATTCCATCTTCGTTGCCTCCGAAGAATCCTTGGCATCAGGTGGCAGGACCGTATCTCCAACGTAGAAGTCCTCAAGGCAGCCAACATCCCCAGCATATACACCCTACTGAGCCAGCGGCGTTGGCCATGTGAGCCGCATGGAAGATGGCAGGATCCCCAAGGACGCCTTGTACAGCGAGCTCATCAGTGGTATCAGACCCACCGCCATCCATGTCTCTGCTTTAAAGACATCTGCAAACGTGACATGAAGTCCTGTGACATTGATCACAGGTCGTGGGAGTCAGTTGCCGGTGATCGCCAGAGCTGGTGGAGCCGCCATAAAGGTGGGGCTAAAGAGAGGCGAGCCAAAGAGACTTCGCAGTTGGCAGGAAAAAAGACAGAAGTACAAGGAGAGAGCCAACTGTGTAACAGCCCCGACAAACCAATTTTATCTGCAGCACCTGTGGAAGAGTCTGTCAGTCTAGAACTGGCCTTCCTCATTGGCTGCATGTGAGGTCCCAGAGGACTGGAGAATAGCCAATGTTGTTCCTTTGTTTAAGAAGGGTAGCAAGGATAATCCAGGAAATTATAGGCCGGTGAGCCTTACGTCAGTGGTAGGGAAATTATTAGAGATGATTCTTCGGGACAGGATTTACTCCCATTTGGAAACAAATGGACTTATTAGCGAGAGGCAGCATGGTTTTGTGAAGGGGAGGTCGTGTCTCACTGATTTGATTGAGTTTTTTGAGGAAGTGACAAAGATGAAGGAAGGGCAGTGGATGTTATCTATATGGACTTCAGTAAAGCCTTTGACGAGGCCTCGCATGGCAGACTGATGCAAAAGGTGAAGTCACATGGGATCAGAGGGGAGCTGGCAACTGGCTCGGTCATAGAAGACAGAGGGTAGCAGTGGAAGGATGCTTTTCTGAATGGAGGGATGTGACTAGTGGTGTTCCGCAGGAATCAGTGCTGGGACCTTTGCTGTTCGTAGTATATATAAATGATTTGGAGGAAAATGTAGCTGGACTGATTAGTAAGTTTGCGGACGACTCAAAGGTTGGTGGAGTTGCGGACAGTGATGAGGATTGTCAGAGGATACAGCAGGATATAGATCGGTTAGAGACTTGGGCAGAGAAATGGCAGATGGAGTTTAATCCAGACGAATGTGAGGTAATGCATTTTGGAAGGTCTAATGCAGGTGGGAAGTATACAGTAAATGGCAGAACCCTTAGGAGGATTGACAGGCAGAGAGATCTGGGCGTACAGGTCCACAGGACACTGAAAGTGGCAATGCAGGTGGATAAGGTAGTCAAGAATGCATACAGCATGCTTGCCTTCATCGGTCGGGGCATAGAGTATAAAAATAAGCAAGTCATGCTGCAGCTGTACAGAACTTTAATTAGGCCACACTTAGAATATTGCGTGCAATTCTGGTCGCCACACTACCAGAAGGATGTGGAGGCTTTGGAGAGGGTACAGAAGAGGTTTACCAGGATGTTGCCTGGTCTGGAGGGCATTAGCTATGAGGAGAGGTTGGATAAACTCGGATTGTTTTCACTGGAACGACGGAGGTGGAGGGGGCGACATGATAAAGGTTTACAAAGTTATGAGCGGCATGGACGGAGTGGATAGTCAGAAGCTTTTTCCCAGGGTGGAAGAGTCAGTTACTAGGGGACATAGGTTTAAGGTGAGAGGGGCAAAGTTTAGAGGGGATGTGCGAGGCAAGTTCTTTACACAGAGGGTGGTGTGTGCCTGGAACTCGTTGCCGGGGGAGGTGGTGGAAGCAGGTACCATAGAGATGTTTAAGAGGCATCTTGACAAATACATGAATAGGATGGGAATAGAGGGATACGGACCCCGGAAGTGCAGGAGGTTTTAGTTTAGGCAGGCATCAAGATCGGCGCAGGCTTGGAGGGCCGAATGGCTTGTTCCTGTGCTGTACTGTTCTTTGTTCTTCATTCTTTGTTCTTTATAGTCACCCCAGGCACTGCTCCAGAAACCACTGACCACCTCTAGGCGTTATACATTGTCTCTCAAGACAAGGAGGCCAAAGCAGAAAGATAGAAGAATCACTTCTCAGAATCTGTTTTCTGTTTCTGCATTAGGTTTCCTTTCAATTCATTTATGCCATGCCATTCATTCCCCTCCCCTACACATTTCCCATCCATGGCCATGTCTGACAAATACCTGAAATTGATTTTGAAGCTTGATGATGGTTGAAATAAATATTTACGTTATATGTGGGTACTTACCTTTAAATGTCCAATCTCTTTAATTAGGATCTGTGGGTCAGAAGTTCTGCTTCCCTTACTGGGTTTACCTCCTGCATTGGCAGTATGAAGACGAAGTGGCAGCAGGCTTGTTTGCAGCACAGACACCAACATGGGCCAGTTATGTTGACCGATCTGTTTCTGTGCAGTTAATTCTATGTAGCTCTATAATTAGTCACATCAGTTAAAATGGAAATTTCAGGGCAGTCACTTCACTAATTTAAAATAAAAACAGAAAATGCTGGAAATACTCAGCAGGTCCAGTAGAATCTGTGGAGCGAGAAACAGAGTTAACGTTTCAGATCGATGACCCTTCATTTTCACTAATTTGTTGATCTGTTTTGTGTCAGCAATGCAGCAGAAAAATTTTGACAGTACTGCTGAGAAGAACATATCCCTGGAATGTACACCATCAGGGTATTTTACTGGTACCCTTTAGTAATGGATACATTACCCATGAATAATTTTGCAACTGGAATTTCCAGGCATAACAGTGCTGATTGACTCCAGAGTTTCACTGAGTGCCTGCTAGGATTCTGGTGGCCCTGGATCTCAGTGGGCTGTTCACAACATTGCCAAACCTCCAGGAATTAAAGATTAATCCCTTTCCTCCATCATAAGGTCAGAAGTGGGGATGTTCGCTGATGATTGCACAATATTCAGCACTATTCTCAGATACTGAAGCAGTCCGTATCCATATGCAGCAAGACCAGGACAACATTCAGGCTTGGGCTGATAAGTGGCAAGTAACATTCAAGCCACACAAGTGCCAGGCAATCACCATCTCCAACAAGAGAGAATCCAACCATCTCCCTTTGACATTCAATGGCATTATCATCACTGAATCCTCCACTATCAACATCCTAGGGGTTACCATTGACCAGAAATTGATTTGGACCGGCCATATAAGCACTGTGGCTACAAGAGCAGGTCAGAGGCTGGGAATTCTGCGGCGAGTAACTAACCTCCTGTCTCCCCAAAGTCTGTCCACCATCTACAAGGCACAAGTCAGGAGTGCAATGGAATACTTTCCACTTGCCTTATGAGTGCAGCACCAACAACACTCAAGAAGCTCGACACCATCCAGGACAAAGCAGCCCATTTGATTGGCACCCCATCTGCGACCTTCAACATTCACTCCATCCATCACTGAAGCAATGGCAATAGTGTGTACAATCCATAAGATGCACCGCAGCAACTCACCAAGGCTCCTTAGACAGCACTTTCCAAACCCACGAGCTCTACGACCTCGAAGGACAAGGGTAGCAGATGCATGGGAACCACCAAGTTCCCCTCCAGGTCTCACACCATCCTGACTTGGAACTAAATCACCATTTCTTCACTGTCGCTGGGTCAAAATCCTGGAACTCCCTCCCTAACCGCACTGTTGGTGTACCTACACCTCATGGACTGAAGTGGTTCACCACCACCTTCTCAACGGCAATTAGTTTGGGCAATAAATGCTGGCTTAGCCAGCGACACCCATATCCTGTGAATGAATATATAAAAAAAAAGTTTGCATTTTCTTTGAACACTTTTGTCCATTCATTTAAAAAATTTTGGAGATGGGTAAAAGGCTGTTTGACTGGGTGGTGTCATTGGAAGCGGAAGGTCCTCTAATGAAACCTCTAGAAATATATGAATCTGAATTGGCAACACTAAAGGCTTTATTTTGTAAAATGTCTGCCTTAATTTGTTTTGTTGGTGCAGTGGCTTAACAGCAAAATGGAGTCAAAGCATCTAACAGGGCCAAATGTTTTTCAAATTTCTATTGTTATGTGGAATTGATTTTTTTTACAATTCAACTCCTTTCTGTTTATAAATGCTTCCTGCCCATTTGCTTTACTGTTACAATTATTGAAAGAATATATTTGGATAAGATCTAATTGTCACCATAGCGACATTTCCAGTATGCTTCAAAATCAGATGCAGGCCAAACAGAACAAGCTGCATGAGTGCAGTCAATATATCATGCCTAAAGTTCCTAAAGGTTGCCGGTACCCTTTTCAGAACTGATATTTTAAAGTTTTAATCTTCATTTGAAGCAGTCTCCAGTGACCCTTGGGCCATCTTTGGAGCTATGCCACCTAAAGGTGAGCAGCGGTGGATTTATGACTGCATGTCGTGGCAATTGATCATTGGTGTCTTCTGGAATTACTGATATTTTTGGCTAGTAGCAAGATTTACAGCAGACACAATACTAGTTAAAGATTAAGGCAAGTTTCTGTGTTTGTAGTTTGGATGTACTCTGCCAGCTCCATGTGCAGTTATTTATTGGAAACATTTGCTCAAGGTACTTATATTTGAAGATCTCAGAAGGCCCCTTTCACCAGCTTCTGCTTTCAACAGAAAAATACTGCTCCTAATCAACCAATAAATGGACAACTAAACCCACATCTACACTGAATAGTGATTGTTCTCCAGAGAACTAACTTACTACTTTATAAAGATAACATCTCCTGGGCTGAGGAATATTTAATGCATATTTCCAAAGGAAAAACTGGGTAATAAATAACTACATGAAGATGATTCAGGATTAAATACTTGACATTTGAAATACTGATTTAATTAAGATAGTGGCCATGCGACTAGCTTCTCTGGTAACAAACCTAGGAGGTGAACAAGGTAGCATGGTGACTTGTTCGTCTTTCTCTTGTGGGTAAGTATCCGGCCTGAACTTGTGTCCTCTTGACTGCTCTGCTGAGATTGAGGAACCTCTTTGTAGGAGCCATGAACAATGATGGCCTTATTCATAGTTGCTACATGGAGATTTCTCAATGTACCCTTGCTTTACTACAGCCTATTGATATTAAATACAATGTCCTTTAGAAAGCAGTATTAAGGTACCACTGTACTAAACAACAATCCCATTTCAAAAAGCTTTTGTGACTTGATTTGAATGGCTGGACCAATCAGAACACACTGTGCAAAAATAAAATAACACACACAATTTGGGTAAAATATCTCTCATCAAGTTTGAAACTTTAGTTTTTAGAGATACAGCACTGAAACAGGCCCTTCGGCCCACCGAGTCTGTGCCGACCAACAACCACCCATTTATACTAATCTTACACTAATTCCATATTCCTACCACATCCCCACCAGTCCCTATATTTTCCCTACCACCTACCTATACTAGGGGCAATTTATAATGGCCAATTAACCTATCAACCTGCAAGTCTTTGGCATGTGGGAGGAAACTGGAGCACCCGGAGGAAACCCACGCAGACACAGGGAGAACTTGCAAACTCCACACAGGCAGTACCCAGAATTGAACCTGGGTCGCTGGAGCTGTGAGGCTGCGGTGCTAACCACTGCACCACTGTGCTGCCCATTTATTTTGGGAACTGGATATGTATCTTCAAAACAGAAAGATGTTTCTGAGCACCATAACCCTAAATAGCAGTCAATTCCAGCAACATCAGTCTCAGTGAAATGTGCTGATGTACTTGACTATGGAGATGGATAATTTATTTACATTCATTAATGATACTTGCCTGAAGAAGTACACTGAATAATATAGACTGATATTTAATATCTTTAAAATTTTTGGTCACACGCAGTGATTTTGAAGCAGGTAGAAATATTTAACTTTTGCTCCATCATAAAGATGCACCGTACCTTCAGTATTTATTCATGACATGAAGTAAAATCCTGTTAAGTGTCTAGTAACAGCATAAAACTAAACTATTACAATTCAACTCAACTTCTGTGCATATTAATCTTATTTCATAGGGTTATAGAGTCATTTATGGCATGGAATGAGACCATTCAGCCCATTGAGTCCCTGCCAGCTCTCTGCGGAGCAATCTAGTCAGTCCCACTCCCCCATTCGATCCCCGTAGCCCCATCAAGTTTATTTCCTTTAAGTGGCTATCCAATTTCATTTTGAAATCATTGATCGTCTCTGCTTCCACCATCCTTGTGGACAGCGAGTTCCAGTTTATTAGCACCCGCTGCGTAAAAAAGTACTTCTCATATTCCCCCTACATCTCTTGCCCAAAACCTTCAATCTATGTTTCCCAGTTCTTGTACCATTAGTTAATGGAAACAGTTTTTCTTTGTCTAATTTAACTAAGCCTGTCATAATCTCATACACTTCTATTAAATCTCCTATCAGTCTCCTTTGTTCGAAGGAGAGCAAACCCAGCTTTTCTAATCTAACCTTGTAACTAAAATCATCCATCCTTGGAACCATTCTGGTAAATCTCCTCTGCACCCTCTCAAGGACCCTCACATCCTTCCAAAAATGTAGTGACCAGAACTGGATGTAATACTCCAGATGAGGACTAACAAAAGCTTTATAAAGGTTCAGCATAACTTCCCTGCTTTTGTACTCAATGCCTCTGTTTCTGAACACTTATGTTGCTTACAGCAGCATTTGGACTGAGATTGGATTTGGATGTGAATGCCTAGGCACTGCTGGTTGCCCACAACACAATTTTCAAAGAACAAAGAACAAAGAACAGTACAGCACAGGAACAGGCCATTCGGCCCTCCAAACCTGCGCCGATCTTGATGCCTGCCAAAACTAACACCTTCTGCACTTCCGGGGCCCATATCCCTCTATTCCCTTTCTATTCATGTATTTGTCAAGATGTCTCTTAAACGTCGCTATCGTATCTGCTTCCACCACCTCCCCTGGCAGCAGGTTCCAGGCACTCACCACCTTCTGTGTAAAAAACCTGCCTCGCACATCCCCTCTAAACTTTGCCCCTCGCATCTTAAACCTATGTCCCCGAGTAACTGACTCTTCCACCCTGGGAAAAAGCTTCTGACTATCCACTCTGTCCATGCCGCTCATAACTTTGTAAACCTCTATCATGTCGCCCCTCCACCTCCGTCGTTCCAGTGAAAACAATCCGAGGTTTTCCAACCTCTCCTCATAGCTAATGCCCTCCAGACCAGGCAACATCCTGGTAAACCTCCTCTGTACCCTTATCCAAAGCCTCCACATCCTTCTGGCAGTGTGGCGACCAGAATTGCACGCAATATTCTAAGTGTGGCCTAACTAAGGTTCTGTACAGCTGCAACATGACTTGCCAATTTTTATACTCTATGCCCCAACTGATGAAGGCAAGCATGCCGTATGCCTTCTTGACTACCTTATTTATCTGCGTTGCCACTTTCAGTGACCTGTGGACCTGTACGCCCAGATCTCTCTGCCTGTCAATACTCCTAAGGGTTCTGCCATTTACTGTATACCTCCCACCTGCATTAGACCTTCCAAAATGCATTACCTCACATTTGTCCGGATTAAACTCCATCTGCCATTTCTCCGCCCAAGTCTCCAACCGATCTATATCCTGCTGTATCCTCTGACAATCCTCATCACTGTCTGCAACTCCACCAACCTTTGAGTCGTCCGCAAACTTACTAATCAGACCAGCTACATTTTCCTCCAAATCATTTATATATAGTACAAACAGCAAAGGTCCCAGCACTGATCCCTGCGGAACACCACCAGTCACATCCCTCCATTCAGAAAAACACCCATCCACTGTTACCCTCTGTCTTCTGTGACTGAGCCAGTTCTGTATCCATCTTGCCAGCTCACCTCTGATCCCGTGTGACTTCACCTTTTGCATCAGTCTGCCATGCGGGACCTTGTCAAAGGCTTTACTAAAGTCCAAATAGACAACATCCACGGCGCTTCCCTCATCAATCATCTTCGTCACTTCCTCAAAAAACTCAATCAAATTAGTAAGACATGACCTCCCCTTCACAAAACCATGCTGACTCTCGCGAATAAGTTCGTTTGTTTCCAAATGGGAGTAAATCCTGTCCCGAAGAATCCTCTCTAATAATTTCCCTACCACTGATGTAAGGCTCACCGGCCTATAATTTCCTGGATTATCCTTGCTACCCTTCTTAAACAAAGGAACAACATTGGCTATTCTCCAGTCCTCTGGGACCTCACCTGTAGCCAATGAGGATACAAAGATTTCTGTCAAGGCCCCAGCAATTTCTTCCCTTGCCTCCCTCAGTATTCTGGGGTAGATCCCATCAGGCCCTGGGGATTTATCTACCTTAATGCTTTGCAAGACACCCAACACCTCCTCCTTTTTGATAATGAGATGATTGAGACTATCTGCACTCCCTTCCCTAGGCTCATCATCCACCAAGTCCTTCTCCTTGATGAATACTCATGCAAAGTACTCATTTAGTACCTCGCCCATTTCCTCTGGCTCCACACATAGACTCCCATCTCTGTCCTTGAGTGGGCCGACCCTTTCCCTAGTTATCCTCTTGCTCTTTATATATGTATAAAAAGCCTTGGGATTTTCCTTAATCCTGTTTGCCAATGACTTTTCATGACCCCTTTTAGCCCTCCTAACTCCTTGCTTAAGTTCCTTCCTACTGTCTTTATATTCCTCAAGTGCTTCATCTGTTCCTAGCCTTCCAGCCCTTGCAAATGCTTCCTTTTTTTTTGACTAGGATCCCATGTTATCCAAGCTTCCCAAAACTTGCCAAACTTGTCTTTCTTCCTCACAGGAACATGCTGGTCCTGGATTCTAATCAGCTGACATTTGAAAGATTCCCACATGTCAGATGTTGATTTACCTTCAAACAGCCGCCCCCAATCTAAATTCTTCAGATCCTGCCTAATATTGTTATAATTAGCCTTCCCCCAATTTAGCATCTTCACCCGAGGACTATTCTTATCCTTATCCACAAGTCTCTTAAAATTTATGGAATTATGGTCACTGCTCCCGAAATGCTCCCCCACTGAAACTTCGACCACCTGGCCGGGCTCATTCCCCAATACCAGGTCCAGAATGGCCCCATCTCTAGTTGGACTATCTACATATCGTTTCAAGAAGCCCTCCTGGATGCTCCTCACATATTCTGCCCCATCCAAGCCCCTGGCACTAAGTGAGTCCCAGTCAATATTGGGGACGTTAAAATCACCCACCACTACAACCCTATTACCTTTACATCTTTCCAAAATCTGTCTACATATCTGCTCCTCTACCTCCCGCTGGCTGCTGGGAGGCCTGTAGTAAACTCCCAACATCGTGACTGCACCCTTCCTATTCCTGAGCTCCACCCATATTGCCTCGCTGCATGACCCCTCTGAGGTGTCCTCCCGCAGTACAGCTGTGATGTTCTCCTTAACCAGTAATGCAACTCCCCCACCTCTTTTACATCCCCCTCTATCCCGCCTGAAGCTTCTAAATCCTGGAACATTTAGCTGCCAATCCTGCCCTTCCCTCAACCAAGTCTCTGTAATAGCAACAACATCATATTTCCAAGTACTAATCCAAGCTCTAAGTTCATCTGCCTTACCTGTTATACTTCTCGCATTGAAACAAATGCACTTCAGACCACCAGTCCCGCTGTGCTCAGCATCCATCTCCCTGCCTGCTCTTCCTCTTAGTCCTACTGGCCTTATTTACTATGTCCTCCTCATTTCCTTCACTAGCTGTCCTACTGCTCTGGTTCCCACCCCCCTGCCACACTAGTTTAAACCCTCCCGAGTGATGCTAGCAAACCTTGCAGCCAGGATATATGTGCCCCTCCAGTTTAGATGCAACCCGTCCTTCTTGTACAGGTCCCATCTGTCCCTGAAGAGAGCCCAATGGTCCAGATATCTGAAACCCTCCCTTCGACACCACTGCTGCTTAGCCACGTGTTTAGCTGCACTATCTTCCTATTTCTAGCCTCACTGGCACGTGGCACAGGGAGTAATCCAGAGATTACAACCCTAGAGGTCCTGTTTTTTAACTTACTACCTAACTCCCTAAACTCCCCCTGCAGGACCTCATCACTCTTCCTGCCTATGTCATTGGTACCGATGTGTACCACAACCTCTGGCTGTTCACCCTCCCCCTTCAGAATGCCCTCTGACCGTTCAGAGACACCCTTGACCCTGGCACCAGGGAGGCAACATACCTTCCTGGAGTCTCTTTCACGTCCACAGAAGCGCCTATCTGTGCCCCTGACTATAGCATCCCCTATAACTATTGCTCTTCTGCGCTTTGTCCCTCCCTGCTGAACAACAGTGCCAGCCGTGGTGCCACTGCTCTGGCTGCTGCTGTTTTCCCCTGATAGGCCATCCCCCCCAACAGTATCCAAAACGGTATACTTGTTAGAGAGGGGGATAGCCACAGGGGATTCCTGCACTGACTGCCTGCCCCTTCTAGCGGTCACTCATCTATCTGCCTGCACTTTGGGTGTAACCAGTTCTCTAAAACTCCTGTCTATGATGCTTTCTGGCAGCTGCATGCTCCTAAGTGCATCCAGTTGCCGCTCCAACCGATCCATGCGGTCTGTGAGGAGCTGCAACTGGGTACACTTCCTGCAGATGTAGTCGCCCGGAACGCTGGAAGCGTCACGGACCTCCCATATTTCACAGGTGAAGCACTTCACCCCTCTAACTGACATTTCTGTCACTAATTAGTTAATTGATATAAAATAATTAAATACTTATTAAATCCTTACTAAATTATGATACACTTCACTATGTGGTCCCTAGTGCTAGATTTCTACAATAAATATTAAATGCTGTCTAAATACAGTAATCTCCTCCCTCTGGTTTAGTTACTCTACTTATTAATTAGTTAATTAGTGTTTTAATCAATTTTTATCAGTTTTATTTTCAAATTCGGTACAGATTCCCTACCAGCCAATAGGTCACAGCTTTCCTGTGATGTCACTTTTTCAGGTTTTTTTTCCCACCCGAGGTATTTTATTCTGTAAACTCATCGCTCTGGAACTCCACCCTCCGAGTCTGTTCCGAGAATCCCCGAGGTAAGTTTTTTTATATACTCACCGCTCTGGAACTCCGCCCTCTGAGTCTGCTCCGAGAATCCCCAAGGTAAGTTTTTTGATTTACTCACTGCTCCGGAACTCCGGCCTCCGAGTCTGTTTTGTTGACTCCAAGGCTTCTGCATGAACCAGTTGCTCCTGGACACAGGCACACTATTAGGCATTCCCCTTGGAATACAGCATGACTTGGAGAACAAGCAGAGCCAACAGAGCAGGGCAAGCTGCTGGAAGAGGGAGGAGGAGGGGCAGGGTGTGAAGGGATCTCAGCAGGAGGCCATGTCTGCCCAGACTGCTCACAGAGCAATTCTCCTAACTGAACCTCAGCAAAGAGCAACATGTAAGATGTCTGTGCTTCAGTAAAGATGTCCTCACTGAAATTTACCACCTGCTGCAGCCACAGCTGCAACCTCAGAGCAGGGCAATGACTGCATTGCCAGTGGATGTGAATGTGACTGTGGCCATGAACGTTTGTGCATCTGGCTCCTTCTAGGCTGGAGCTGGAGCTGTTTGCAATATCTTGCAGTTTGTTATCCCTAGTTGCATAAGGGAGCACTGAGGCTCTCTACATTTCATTCTCTCTTTCCAGAGAGAAACAGGTGGAATGGGCATTTGTTTTTTATAGGATTGCAGGCTTCCCCATGATGCCATTTGCTGCATGCAAATCACTTTGTAGGCTTTGCATGCCAACTCTGCCCTATGATATAAACAAAAGTGATTCCAGTGGCTCAACACCCAGCTGGAGCGTGGCCATAATGAATCTTGCAGGTCAATGCCCGGTATCCTGGCAGCAGTCATGATGCCTTCATTTGGCAGCAGTCCACTGCACCAGCTGCATTTGAGCCAGCATGACAAACCAAAGGGTGGCTACTGGGCCACAAGGGCTATCCTATGACAACGTAGCTCATAAACCCATTGTGCATCCCACACATGCATGTGCTGCATGCATACAATGAAAGACATGTTACCACACAAGATATGGTAGAGCAGACTATTAGCATGCTGAAACAATGCTTCCGCTGCCTGGACCACTCTGGAGGAGAGTTTCATCTGTTGTGACTTTTTAAAATTAAAATAAAACCACCCAGTAGTTGGCAGAGTGTGTCAAGATTTCCTGCAACATCATGCCACTCATGCTTGAACCAAACTCCTCCAATCTCTCTGCAAGCAGACACAACATGGCTAAAATGCAGCCAGTACATCATACATTCCCTGTTGCTGTTCCAGAAATGTGCTGTCCACCGACAGCTACTGGAGTACAGCATCCGTGTCCAGCTGAGCTGAGCTTGTAACATCCTGTGCCCTCCAATGCGGACTCTCCATTGCTGTCCCTGTCTCCACCATTTGCTCTTGTTTGTTTGTGAGGTGTGAGTTACCAGGTGAAAATTCAACTATCAAACTTACCAGACCCACCCAAGTGTGAGTATCTGAGCTGGTACATGGTATGTATGAGTCATGTAAAAGTGCACCTACCGCGGGTGTAACCTCCTCTGAACAGTCATCATTGTCCTCCTGGACTACCTTCTGTGGGATACTTAAGATCCCCGTGGGAAATTAAAGACATGAATTAAACTGTCAAGGTAAGAACCTTTTAAGTGATCATTATGATCATATTGACTATCTGCTGACATCAAGTCAACACCAGTGACTGTTGTATGTCATGTGGCTGTCTGATATTTAATTCTGTCATCATGTAGCTGGGAGGCCACATCGCCCCATATCTGATGGCTAAACATACCGAAACTCTGTGGATTTCCAGCTCCTTCTCCTTTGCAACTGTCAATTGCAAGATTGCTGTGGATCCCCACCTCCAGTTCTCTGTTTCTTCCTCATGTCCTGCACTCTCTTCTCCTGCAAGGAGGGATAGAGTGCATTTGTTGATGAGAGCGAGGCATGACAATGCATAAAGATGACTGTCAGTGGTAGATGGACAAATGGGGATGTGAGGAAATGCCGAGACAGAGAGGGATGGGTGCATTTGCAATGTAAGTTGAGGAGTGATGTGGTGGAGTAGGCTTGACAAGGCAGAGTGATAGGATTGGGTGGTATACACGTCAGGATGTAGGTGAATGTGTCACTGTATTCATCTTTCCTGCCATGCTTAGGCCATTAAATTGCTTTTGGCATTGAATCCATGAGTGTGACACCATGCTCCTGCTGCCAACTTCATGGGCATCCTCCAGCTATGCCTTATTCACCTGCAGGGTTCTTTCTCCCATCAATAGGAATGAGTATCTCCCTGCAGGCCCTTCCAGCTCCCAGTAGCACATCCAGGGAGGTGTCACTAAAATGAGGCACAGCTTTTGAATGTCAGTGTCCATTCTGCCAATTCCTTCTCTTGTGCTCCCAACTTTAAACTCCATCAAATTGCATCTTTGGAGTCTCCCTTTAAACACTAGAGTTGAAATCGCCTTGTGCAAGCCATCATTACCCCAGCACCTGGTAATTTGTCAGATAACCTGGAAATAATATTGTAATGCAGTGACTGAGTTAACAAAAAATCATTGACAAGAGTGTTGCACTTACATCTGGATTTTCCACATGCTACCAGAATGTTCCAGCTCATAGAGAAGGATTCTACAATTGTTTATCTGTAATACTCTTACACTACAGCATACTAGTATAATTCTATGGAATGTTAGCACATTAGCAGCAAAAACTGAGTTCTCCAGAACTGTCAATTGTCATTTCTGCACATGCATCCGCATAGAATCAATGCTAAATTCTTTCTCAATGTGCTAGTCTTTGGCTCTGTGGATCTTGAGATGCAAGTGGAAAGGATAGATACAATGACAGCTTTGTGCAGGAACTATTGCAATTGGCAATATTTGTAAAATTCCAAATTTAAACCATGACAAAGCAAATCGACACAGCCTTCTGAAAATATTCATTGAACCTTTGTTCCACAGTTGGTGACAAGCTGACATAGGAGTGACGGTTGTATTTTAAAGTGTTCTCATAAGCAGCATTGTGTGATTTAATTTTAGATAAGGAAACAACAGCTGACAATATTAAGACAGTAAACACTCACCTAAATAATAGATGACAATTCACAGCATAGAATGGCCCATTGTCAAAGAAGCTTATCGTGTTCTATACAAAAGTCTTATATGACAAATGTTAAAAATCTTGATACAGCAGCAACTTAAAAAATAGAATGCTGATGACGTATATAAATCTGGAAGGTTTGGGATTCTGGCTTAAAGGCAAAAATAATTACTTCCAAGTACCAGCACTGGCAAGGTATCACTCTTTTGGACTCGCTCATTCTAGTTTAAAGATATTACATGTTTTGATGTATATTACTCTGAAAAATACAGATATCCATATTTTTAAGATTCCATCAACCTGTTTCTGCTTTAAATATAACCATATGGTAAAGTTTGAATTGTAGCATAGGCTATATGATATCTCATGCATTGCAAAAACTGCATGTTGTTTTTTGAGTTTAGATAAAGTGTGATTATTTTGCAGCAGTTGCCCAATTGAGTATTTCTTTTTTACAATCACTATGATACATTGCATTTGATTGACTTTCAAAGTTATTAAATGATAGTTATTTTAATTCCACTTTGAAAATCAAAGTCCCAAAATTTTACAGAGAACACAGTAACATCTATTTTCATTGAACCTGCTCACGAGCCAAAGTAAATCCACATGCACAACTTAATGCTTAGGCACGTTTGTAGAAGAAACTATAAATCTTTTATGTCAGTGGACACCAATCGCTCTCCACTGTGGCCAGATATTGTTGCCAAAATATTCAGATTCTTTTGTTCAGATTTACACATGAACTCTTGCTATTCATGGGAAGACCAATAAATTGGACCTCATGAAATGCTGATTGTAAAACCCCTGTGGTGAGTAGTACTGATTGTTAAGCCAGTCCTTTCAAATCACTACAGCAGGCATTTGTCTCAGCTCAAAAGAATTGTGCTCTCACAGTTCAGATGTTAACTGTTCCTTGGTTTGTTCTTCATTTAACACATGAACTGTTCAATTGAATTATGGCCATCATTTGCTCCTATGTATCTATTCTAGAGAAAATCATATATCTTCTGACTCTCTGTAATCAAATTTTGTCACTAAAATCATATTTGACAAGACAGTAAAAACTAATGAAACATTTTCAGAACGTACTAGCCAAAATTCCTATTTTTCTAAAAAGATTAGGATAAATCTTGTCATGCGGGCCCCCACCTGCCAAGAATGAAACATATTAATTTCACCACATGAACATTGATTTTTAAACTGTTATTGAAACAAAGAAAGAACTTGCTTTTAAAAAAAACACCAGACCCTTGACTGGAAAGACATTTGCATAGTAACAGACAGTACTTGGAAAGGACAAAGGGGACACTCCCTGCTCCAATTTAATCCACAATGGACTTTTGATGACCAGACGTTGAAGGTGGAGAAGCTAGCATTCTAGGTTGACTGATAAGATGCTCCCAATAGACAGAAGAGACTTGGTCAAATCAGTCAGTCATGTGATCATCTGCTGGTCGACTAAGGGAGTTTTAAATTGGAGAAACAGTGTTTGAAGTCAGAAAGCTCCTGACTCCTGGATTGAGAACATTTCTCTCCTGTCTGCTTCCATCTCTTTCTCACGGAACTGAAGACCCATTGAAGACATATAAACCTCAAGGGAGAAAAGTCTCCTATAGCGAACAAGGTTTATGAATACTGGACCCCAGTGAAAAGCAAGACTACCTCCAATCAAGAACTGTACAGCAAGCTCCAAGCACAGTAACAACCGCCCCCCCCCCCCCCCCCCCACCTTCAGAGATTGCCTCAAACTTTTTCACTTTATTTTTCTTCTGCTCCGTTCTGTCTCTATTTGCACGTACATATCGCATATGCTTGCTAGCGTGGGGTGTGGCATGAATCCATAGGCATTAACTGAATTAGAGTTTTAAGTTTAAGTTTTAATAAATTTTACTTTTCTTCTTTAAACCTAAGAAAGCCTGTTTGTGCTCATTTCTTTGCCTTATAATTGGAAAGCAGTGAACAAGGATTCACCAAAGGTGGAGATCAAAACACAAAGTGTTTACAAATTAAATCCTGTTACAGTAAGACCAGGTGAAGGCTGAAAGAGACCCCTAGACACCTTTCTCACCTGGTCATAATAATGTTTATTTGGTCAAAATTAACAAAATTAGCAGGCATGGACACTATTTAAACACACAGGAGTCTAAATTTAACATTGTTGCATTTGTGTGGCCTAAAATGGGTGCAACAATAACCAATTTAGCAGGGCATGGGAGTTTAGACCACTGCTAAATTGGTCAGGGACTATTTTTCAGCAGAACTGATGGCTACTTGAAATAAGTAATTATTTCAGGCCAGGACTCCTAAATTTGCTTGCACAAGTTCTAACTGCATTCCCGGATCTTTAGCAGTTAAACCATTCATCTGTAAAGGAGGTTGCGCATTAAAAAACTCCTAAAACTCAAAAAATGTGTTTATTATCAAATCAAAAGGAGCAGGTGTGGTCCTCCTAGCTCCACAAATCAACTGCAAGCCACTAACAGCCCGCTGTCACTGCCCTCCAGATGGCCTACCCTTCCCAGACTTATCTCTGGGTCTTGCGCAGGTTGAAACTCTTAAGGCTAAGACAGGTAAACTGCATCAGGTTGCCTAATGGATTTTCATGAGAGCCATGAACAGATTTATTTGGTCTTCAGGCCTCTCCATTCCGGAATACCATTACTGCATGAGCAATGGCATTTAGGCACTATTGCATCTAGTTTAGTAACTGAGCCACAAGGAAAGACAGGATACACTGTCAGTATTCCCAACTGGGTTTTCCTTCCATTAATATAAGAGATGGTAGATGTTGGTTAAACTCATGAAAAAGATGAAGGACTGATGGGGGTGATTTTGTCGGTGTTTGTGCAGCATTACGCCAGAGCATGAAATTATTCTTGTGCTTTTAGAGAATTGTAAGAAACACTACACCATTGAATGGTATTGATGAGATGAAGATGTAATGATTCAGCCATTGCTGTGCGGTAGTTTGCACTAAGGCCATGAGATAAGAAGGAGGTTGATGAAGGTAGAGTGGAATCAGCAGCAAAATAGTGGATAAGGTTGAATGAAGCCTTTGCGTAAAAGCCCATCAAAACAATCGACCCAAACGTACACGTAACAAGGACAATGTTTGCACAGCATTAACTAATCCAACCTAAAGTACAAGCAACGGCATAAAATATCGCAAAATACAATAACTATCACAACAGACTGTGAATCATTTTGCTTGGTTGTGCTGCCAGCATGGAGCCTCACAATTAGAAAGTGTAAGCCAGATCCAGGGCTAGAACACTCTAATCCTGTTTCTTCATCCTCTGCTCACAGCCAGTCAATGTTCCACACCAGCTATGGAGCCTCACAAAATCATCCCACCAAAAAAACTAAATACATATCTTTGTTTCAATACCACAATTTCAAGAAGTCTCAATCATTCTTCAGCAGGAATGTTCATGGAAACAAAAGGCAAACAAATCTTGCACATTAAATTCCATTCTCTAATGGCACCAGATCACAAAATTACATATAAAAAATCCAATACTTTTAATATTTAATAAAACTCAAAGCATTTGTCAAATAAAATAATGCATAGAAGTTTATGGTACTCAAGGGAGTCCTGTACCATTCAATTCCGATTTAATTCATTAGTTATGCAATGCCATTCATTCATGGATATTGTGTTCAACTATGTATCAATATGTTCTGTTATATTATATTTTATTGAATAGTTTTACTTCCATTCAGCCCTGTAGTATTTTTATAGAGTTACTAACACTTTCACCAATGGTGAAGAACTGAGCTGTCGTCAAATTGAAAGGAGTTTCTATCAGTCTATTGGTTAGGCAACACATTTGGCTTTAAAGTACACCATGATTTGTGGATTGGGTGTTTGTGCATTGATCTTTTCATTTTTGGGTCCTGATAAGATGTACAATTTAAACCTTTATTACCTTTATTACCTTTTTGTTCTTGAACTTTTTTGTAGATGCCTTTGATACTAAGATTTAGACCATCCGTTCAGCTGCCTCTGCCACATCCCTCCCTTGCACTAGCCCACCTGGCCTAAATTCCCCCAAATCCCTAGCCCTTAACTCGCATCTTTTGCCAGTTTTTCTCCTATCTCTCCTTGTGCCCCCTCTGAGCTCATCATGTCCATGAGACCCACCTGCTGTTCCCCTCGATCCTATTCCCACTAAACTACCGATCACCCAAGTTTCCCTATTGATCCCCATGTTAGTTGATGTCGTAAATGGATCTCTCGCTTCAGGTGTTGTCCCTCTTGCCTTTAAATCTGCCGTCATCATACTTCTCCTCAAAAACCGACCCTTGACCCCACTGCCCTTGCAAACTACGCTCAAAGTCCTTGAACATGTTGTCACCTTCCAAATCTGTTCCCATCTTTCCCAGAACTCCATGTTTGAATCCCTATCCCTGCCACAGTATCAAAATAACAAATAACATCCTACGTGATTGTGACAAAGGTCCTTCTCAATCTGCTATGGTTGCGTTGGCATCACAGACTAATATCCATATTCTGCCAACAGGGGCAGGGCAAAGAGGAAGGTCTCCAAGTCTATCCCAGCCAGAGCAGGAATTGAATCTGCACTTTTGGCGTTATTCTGAACCACACGCTAGCCATCAAGACAACTGAGCTATCCAGCCCCATTCATCTTCAGCCTTAGACACAGTTCACCATACCATCCTCCTCCAGTGCCTCACCACTGATATCCAGCTGGGTGGGACTGCTCTCACAAGTTTCCATTCTTATCTCATAGAGTCATATAGCACAGAAAAAGGCCCTTTGGCCCATCGTGTCCATGCCAGCCATCAAGCACCTATCTATTCGAATCCCATTTTCCAGCATTTGGCATATAGCCTTGTATGCTATGGCGTTTCAAGTAATCATCTAAATACTTCTTAAATGCTGTGAGGGTTCCTGCCTCTACCACCCCTTCAGGCAGTGTGTTCCAGATTCCAACCAGCCTCTGGATGAAATGCTCCAGCCCAGGCAACATCCTGGTGAATCTCCTCTGCACCCTCTCCAGTGCAATCATATCCTTCCTGTCGTGTGGCGACCAGAACTGTACATAGCACTCCAGCTATAGCCTAACCAGCATTTCATACAGCTCCATCATAATCTCCCTGCTCTTATATTCTATGCCTTGGCTAATAAAGGCAAGTATCCTATATGCCTTCCAACCATCTTATCTACCTGTGCTGTTGCCTTCAGTGATCTATGGACAAGTACACCAAGGTCCCTCTGACCCTCTGTACTTCCTAGGTTCCTACCATCCATTGTGTATTCCCTTGCCTTGTTAGTCCTTCCAAAATGCATCAACTCACACTTCTCAGGATTAAATTCCATCTGCCACAGCTCTGCCCATCTTACCAGCCCATCGATATCATCCCTATCCCTGTGGATGAGGTGTCAGCTGTGATGTTATTGGAAGTGAAGGGTTATAATGAGCTAAACCCCACACCCATCCAGCAAAATTAGCATCTCCTTGATCTGTCAGAATGCTTGTTTCTGATATGCATCCCTGCACCATGCTTGAGCTTTCCTCAACAGTTGTTGCAAAGGCTCGGTAACTTGGGCCAAATCATGTGAAATTTTGCCAACTGATTGACCATCCCAAGAAACTGTTGAAGATCATGAGTCAAAGTAGGAATTTGGATCTCGTCTTTTGCGGGTCTGCCATTATGCCACTACTGCTGACAATGTGTCCCAAAAAACGAATGGACATTTTTGAAAACACGCACATCTCATTGAGTATTACGCTTTTGTCCTGCAAACAATTCAAAACTGCTCTAATCCTTCAGTTATGTTCTTCTCTGGAGTCCCCATGAATTAGGATGGCAGATTACACCTTTAAGTCCCTGTAGAATATTTGACATAGTTCTCTGGAATATTTCCAATGCTGACGTGAAACCAAATGGAAGACGGTGAAAACAAAATCTTCCAAACAGTGTAATGAAGGTTGTCAATAATCTTGAATTATTATCTAATGGAAGTTGCTAAAAGTCACTATTCGCATCAAGCGTCATGAAAACAATGTTTCTGGATAACTTTGCCAAACGTTTGTCCACTGAGGACATCAGATGGACTTCTCGTGCCACAGCCTTATTCAGTTGAGTTAAGTTTACACAAATGCCAAGATCACCATTTGGTTTCGGAACTGGAATCATTCCTAAACACCAATCTTAAGGCTCAATAACAGGAGAAATGACTCCCATCCTGGTCATGTCTTCTAGTTGATGTTGAACTTGTTTCATTAGCAGGTGTGGAATCTTCCTCGGTGTGAAAAGACAAAATGGTCTTCAGTCTCCCTAGACCTGTGAACAATTTCAGGAATTCCTCTTGAAAATGACTCCTGGAGTCTTATTGTTGTCATTTATTGCAAGGGGAATGGAATATAAAAGTAGGGATGTTTTGCTACAGCTGTATAGGGTATTGGTGAGACCACATCTGGAGTACCGTATATAGTTTTGGTCACTGTATTTAAGAAAGGATATAAATGCATTAGAGGTAGTTCAAAGAAGGTTCACTCAACTGATACCTGATCTCTCAGTGGGTTGTGAGTCTTTGGAACTCTCTTCCTCAGAAAGCGATGGAGGCAGGTTCATTGAATATTTTTAAGGCAGAGGTAGATAAATTCATGATTAACAAGGGAGTCAAAGGGTATCGGGGATAGGTGGGAAGGTGGAGTCAAGGCCACAATCAGATCAGCCATGATCTTATTAAATGGCAGAGCAGGCTCTAAGGGGCCGAATAGCCTACTCCTGCTCCTAATTCATATGTTCTTCTACTTTCTCGATAAGATGAAGGTCAATACAAGCCCTTCTGCTTAAGTGTTAGAATTCCTGATTTCTTAGGACATACAGTGTTTCTAATATCTGCTTTCCCTTGTACTGAAGTGTTGCCTGTAACATTTCCTTTACTTCAAGTTCAACCCCTCCTGGGCCGTGTAATTACGTTTCGGTTGGTTGCAGAAAGTGTGTGGAAAGCCACGGCTCTTTGTCTGATCAGACCGTTACACTTGCTCCAGTGTCGAGTTTGAAATGAGTGCTATGTCCATTGATATATATGTCTACTGACCAAAATACCTGAAAGGTCTGCTGCAGGAGGTTGTTTAACTTTGTTAACCATTCTATTCTTAAATGCTTTTCCTTTAGAATTTGAGGTAGTCAAGATTTTATTTTGGCACATCTTACTGAAATGCCCTGTTTTTCAGCAATAAGAACGTTCTACTCTATTTGGAGGGTATTGTTTGCGCCTGCGGGTATTTTTAGCGCCACATCGCTGGTAGGGTGTAATGGCATCTTTCATTTCCCTCCCTGCCCCCCCCCCCCCCACTGTGTATCTATTTTCCTGGTGTCTTTTTTTCAGCCCTCTGGTGAAGGAACTGAACAGTTGCAGGAAGTGTCCTGAACCAAGGTCTTTTTTCATCTCGCAAGATTGCTCAGTTGCTCTTCCAGACCTCAGCTTGCCTTACCAGCTGAATAGTTTTGTCCAGGGTGAGGTCTTCTTTAGACTGCAAAAGATCTGATACAGATTCATCAGCAATGCCCACAACAATATGATCTCTTATCAATCCTGCTTTAAGGTTTCCATACTCACATCCCTCTGCAAGTCTGTAAAGGCCATTGATAAAAGCATCGACCATTTTGCCTGCTTTCTGGACCCTTTTGTTGAATTTTGCTCTTTCTAAAATAGCTGTTTGGTAGTACAGAACTTGAGTATTGTTGAAAATAGAGATATGAAGCCAGGGTAAATGAGGCCCATGACAGGCTGACTCTCTTTATGTACAAGCCTTCTGTAATGACTGAGGTGGGAGGAGTGCACTGTTTATTCTAGTTCTACTTCTCCATTGGTCGCAACATGCATTTAAAATTTTTCTCACTTACTGATACGGTCAATCATAGACTCTATTTTTATCCCATAATAAAACACACCAACCAGGTTTCTTTAATAAACAATAAAATTATCAGTTTATTATAAAACAAGTCTTAACCAGTAATGAAGTACAGCATAAACACATAGACTGAAATATTAATGTTCCCTTTTTATCTTAGCCCCTCACACTCATACACTCGGAAAACTGGAAAAATAAAAAGGATTTTTGTTTAGAGATCTGTTTTAGAAAAAAAAACACTTGGGCTGAATACTTGCTCATTCTTGAAGAAACAGCAGCTGAGATTCTGAGATATGTTGTGTTCCAAAACTGGCATACAGTCTGCCTTCCGAGTACACGTAGATGGGTCACGGGGATCTTTTAGAACAGTTCCTTTCAGGCGGCATTGAGAATTAATTTAGCAAGCTTTACTTCAACGACAGGAGACAAAATAAGTTGATACAGTGGACTTCACCGGTTCTTTTAGAGAGGTTTTGGAAAGTTGAGCTCGGTTGTGGTTTTCTCTCTTCCTTGGGAATTCTCTTCTCCTTGGAAGTTCTCTTCTCTCCTTGGAAGTTCTCTCCCTTTTTATGCAGTTCCACCTTAATTCAAAACAATTCAAAAATGAAATGGACAACAGGAGGTCAACCTTTTGACCTCCATCAATCTTGACCTGTCACTTCGTTGTAAACAACTTCTCCAGGTGTCCAAAATTCTCTATTGTTTATTGAGCTGGAAGTCAGGTGGTTTCCCAGAAAAGCTTGTTTCCCTCTCAAGACCTCTCAGTGCCCCTTTTAAAAAACATTTCCAGTGACTCTTTTTTAAAGTCAAGTGGCCTTTACATGACCCCCTTTGAAAACCCTAAAGTTTAACGTTTCTTTAATCTTTCAAAAATGAATCCTCAAAAAATATATTTAACAAAACACAGAGGCACTTTCATAACACCTCCATCCTTGAAGGAATGAAACATCATTTTTAAATGTGTTTCATTACAAAGTGTGGAAAAAATAGATGAAAAATTTTAAAACCCACTTTCGCACTCATACTCATTCACTCTTTTCTTGTAGCCAATACAGTTCTGCTTTGTACCATCTTTGCACTTAGATTACTCAAAGCAAAGTTAGCTTCTAGATAAAGCATCTGCAATCACATTATTTTGTCCAACAATGCAGATAATGTTTAAGTGATAGGGCTGTAATAGTAAACTCTATCAGGATAGTGTGGAATTCTGGTTTTTGAATTTTTCTACAAAGGCAAGGGGGTTATGATCAGTATATGCCTGTGACTCTCTGGAGTCATGGCGGACATAAACTTCAAAATGCTTAAGAGCCAATAATAGACCTAGGGTTTCTTCTTCCACTGTTGTATAGCTTTTTGGTGTCAATATAGTTTTTTGGAAAAGTATCCACTGGCCTTTCTATACCTGATTCATCGTCTTGTAACAGGACTGCACTGACTCCAGGTCACTAGCATCAATCGCTACCTTGAAGGGCTTAGTGAAAATTGGAGCAGCCAACACTGGTTCATTAGTCAAAATGGCTTTCAGCTCCTCAGAAGATGCTTGGCACTCCCCTGAATACACTACCTTGGTTTTCTTTTTCTGTAGCAAATCTGTTAGTGGAGCAGCTGTAGTGCTGAAATTTGGCACAAACTTTCAGTAAAAACCACACATCCCCAAAAACCTGATGAGTTCTCACTTAGTATTGAGGTAGGGAACTCCACCAATGCTTGTATTTTCACTGCTCTTGGCAATACTTGTCCTTGCCCTACTATATGCCTGAGGTAGGTCACTCTCGCTTTCACAAATTCACTTTTGGCAAGGTTTATTACTAAATCAGTTGATTGTCATTTTCTAAACAGAGCTTCTAGTTGTTCCAACTGGTCCTTACAAGTGTCACTGTATATCAGGACATCATCAAGGTAAACTATACAGTTAGGAACACTGGCTACCACTTGGTTCATTAGTCTCTGAAAGGTTGCTGGGGCACTTTTTAGCCGAATGGCATCACTCGGCATTGCAAAAGACAGCCTGGTTTGACAAAGGCTGATATCTTTAGCATGGCGTGTTAAAGTAACTTGTCAGTATCCTTTTAACAAATCTATCTTTGTTAGCAATGTGGCACTGCCCACTCTGTCAATGCAGTCTTCCAAATGAGGAGTCTGCCTTTGTTACTGCATTAACTTTTCTGTAGTCCATACAGAGTCTAGTTGAACTGTTAGGTTTAGGCACTAATACTACTGGCAAACTCCAGCTGCTTTGACTGGGTTCTATTCGGTGGTTTGCTAGCATATTTCTGCTTTTACTTGGGCCTGTTTCTCTGGACTTAAGTGGTAAGGATGCTGTTTTACAAATCCCTAAAGAAAGTTTTAGATATTCAACAAGCTGACTGTGGTGCCAATTTTATTTCTGACAACGGAACTTGTTTAGTCATTGCTTGGGTTACTACACATGAAGGAAAAATTCCTGGAACCTTTTCCTGTAACTGTTCTGTGTTTTTAATGCCGCATATTTTTTCCATGACTAATGGAGAAGCTACGACCTTCGCTGCAGCCAAATCATTCCACAGGAGTAGGTCAACTCCATGTACTGGCAAACTATGGACAACTCCCACAGCTACCATTTCAGACATTAGGTTACACTCTAGGTGCACCCGATACAAAGGTATGGGTATATACTCCCCGCCAATATCATTCACTAAAACTTTAGCATTTACTGCGCTCTCTGGTGGGAATGTTATGTCTTTCCCCAGTAAAAGAGTTTGGGTGGCTCCTGTATCCCTAAGTATAACTATAGGCTCACTTGAGGGATAAGGAGTTACTTTTCCTTTTGGCAAGATTTCCCTATAACTCTCAGGTATCTTATTCACAAAGCCTGCACTCACGTTGTTTTTTGTATCTGGCCTTACTGCTGCAGTCAGAGCTACAGCCTGATCTGTCATACGCTCGGTCAGGGCCCCTTTCTCTGCATTGGCTTTGAGTACCCCAGTAAGTCCCATGGATTTACCCCACAATTCCAGAATTCTGCATGAAGGTGTACCACCTTGTGACAATGATAACAGTTGGGTTTGTGGACCTCACTTTCACCCTCAGCATCTCCCTTTCTGGCCTGAGGAGGAGATCCCGAGGCATTCCCAGCTGTCCCTTCCTGTCCCAGGCTATTTGCCTTCTTTTCACTCTCCCACCTTCTATCCCTCTCGGGTTTGTGGGGGTGATGGACAAAGGGTTTGGGCTTATAAACAAGCTCATAATCATCAGCAATTTATGCTGCCTGTCTGGCTGTTGAAACCTTCTGGTTCTCTACATGGGCTCTTATAAACGGAGGGAGTGAATTTTTAAATTCTTCTATGAGAATTAGTCCCCTAAGGTTCTCATATGTGGCTTCCATCTTTAGTGCCCGTATCCAATGATCAAAATTAATTTGCTTTACCCTCTCAAATTCTATATAAGTCTGCCCAGACAATCTCCGGAGGTTCCCAAATTTCTGCCTGTACACTTCAGGAACTAACTCATACACAGCGAGAATAGTCTTTTTTGCCATCTCATAATCTGCAGAAGCCTCCTCAGAAAACATGGCATAAACTTCATGAGCTCTGCCCATCAACCTGCTTTGCATAAGTATTGTCCAGCTTTCCTCTGGACACTTCATCTATTTGGCTATCTTTTCAAAAGAATTGAAAAATGCCTCTACATCTCTTTCCTCAAACTTTGGGAGCGCTTGTACAAATTTAAACAGCTCTCCACTGAGTCCTGGGCTGGAATCAGATCTTTCCTCATCAAAACTTTCCTTGAAGCCAAGGCCACTCTTTTGTCTTAGTTCCATCATTTTTTTACTTCATATTCCCTCTCTTCTCTCTCTTCCCCTTTCCTTTTCCTCAAGTTCAAGTTTCTTCATTGTCAATTCTCTTTTAAATTCAAGTTTTTTTTTCAATTCTTTTCCCTCCTTTTTCTGTTCAAGTTCAAGCTGTAACTGTAACTGAATTTCAGTTAATTCAACTGCACCGCCCTCTGGTTTGGTTTCTTCTTCTTCCAATTGCAAATGTTGTGCTATTACTTCAATTATGTCTGCTTTTTTTAGCTCCTGGTTTTAAATATAACACCAACAGTTCTGCCACATCCTTTAGTTTAACTTTGGTTAAGTGTCTCAAATCACACAGGGATACATCCTCCTTCCCCAAAAAAGTCACAGCAACTGACAGAGACATTCTGGTAGAGTAAAATTTAATCTACTGCACAAGAAACCTGCTATTATGACCCAACTTACAATTGTACGTCATCAGTGTTGGGTTTATCCCGCAAAGAGCCCCAATTATACATTATGACCAAGGCAGGAGGAGTGCACTGTTTATTCTCATTCCACTTCTCCACATGACACAACACATATTTACATTTTTTCCCACTTACCAATAGGATTAATCATATACTCTATTTTTATCCCAGGTTTTTTTAATAAAGAAAAAAATTATCAGTTTATTCTAAAATAAGTCCTAACCAGTTGTTACAACCAAAGTGGGAGGAGTGCACTGTTAATTCAGTCCCACTTCTCCACAGGTAATCACATATTCTTTAAAGTTTTCCACTTGTTGAAACAGTCAATCAGATACTACTATTTTCCCCCAGAATAGAACACACTAAACTGGGCTTTTTTCAGAACAACAAAATGAACAGTTTATTATAAAACAAGTCTTAACTAGTAAAGAAGTAAAATAATCACACACAGATTAAATTTTTAAATATCCAACATTAATTTTTAAAAAGTCCTCTTTTCTTCTTTAAACAATTTTTAAAATCCCTTTGTAACCTTAGTCCGTTCATATTTGCACTCACACATATATATATATAGTCCTATACCTAAATCAGTTAACCAGAAAAAGTTAAAAAAATATTTTTGTATCAGAGCTCTGCAACAGAAAAAAAAACTTTTGTGTTAACTACTTGCTCAGTTTTTGAAGGAAACAGCAGATGAGATATGTTGTTCCAAACTGGCATACAGTCTAACTTCTGAGTACGTAGACAGGTCCTGTAAAAAACAGTTCTTTTACAGGCGGTGTTGAAAAGCAATTTAGCAGGCCTTCTTGAAATGCAGGAACAATGACACACTGAAATTCACCCGAGTCTTTTAGGGAATTGCGAGAAAATAAGATGGGTTATAATCGTCTATTGTTCCTCGAAATTCTTTCCTTTTCCTGTCCATCTTTGGCACTTCAGCAGCCCTGACTTTTCTCTTTCCAGACTTGACACCGCACACTCTGACTAACAACCAAACAGCTTGGCAGTTTTCCACCCAGATGTTCTACACCTGCTACTAGGCTTGTCCAATAAAAAAGTGTTTGCCAGTTTTCTGCCCCAGTTGCCATGGCTTCTGCCTTAAGCTTAGCCTGAATGAGGTGACAAACCGTAACACTGTTGCGAATCAGCCCTCACTGTCCACTTTATTAAAAAGCATTTATCTCGCTTACTAAATATCCCATTTTTAAAAAATATTTTTTTTAACAGAACAGAGTCACTTTCATAACACCTCCACCATCGGAGGAATGAAACCCCATTTTTTAAAACATGCGTTTGATTAAAAAGTGTGGAAAAAAATAGAAAACACATTTTCATTCTCATACTCTTCATTCGAATAATTTGAACAAAGTTAAATTCACGATATAGCATCTGCAATAGCATTATTTTACCCACAACGTGGATGATCTTTAAATGATAAGTTTGTAACAGTAAACTCTATCAGAATATTTTGGCATTCTGATTTTTAAAATTTTCAGCTAAGACTATCACCAAATCAGCCAACTGCAATCTTCCAAACAGAGCTCCACAGATGTTCCAAGCGAAGAATTGGGTAGGAGTCAGCCTTTGTTACAGCGTTAACTTTTCTCTACTCGACACAACATTTAGTTGAACTGTCAGGTTTGGGAAATACTGGTGAAGTCCAGCTGCTTTGACTGGGTTCTACTAGGTAGTTCTCCAGCATGTATTGGACTTCTGCTTTTACTTGGGCCTGTTTCTCTGAAATTAAGTGGTAAGGTTCAAGTCTTCAGAAGAAGGAATTTTCCTCCACACAAGATCAGATGGCAGGTTGTTCAACCTTGCCCGTCTTAGAGTGAAGACCAAAGTACGGAAGGTCCTCATCAGGGAACTCCACTTTGCTGACGATGCTGCATTAACATCCCACACTGAAGAGTGTCTGAAAAGACTCATCGACAGGATTGCGATTGCCTGCACAAATTTGACCTAACCATCAGCCTCAAGAAAACAAACATCATGGGGCAGGACGTCAGAAATGCTCCATCCATCAATATCAGCGATCACGCTCCGGAATGGTTCAAGAGTTAACCTACCTAGGCTCAACTATCACCAGTAACCGGTGTCTCGATGCAGAAATCAACAAGCGCATGGGAAAGGCATCCGTAGCTATGTCCAGACTGGCCAAGAGAGTGTGGGAAAATGGCGCACTGACACGGAACACGAAAGTCCAAGTGTATCAAGGCTGTGTCCTCAATACCTTGTTCTACGGCAGCAAGGCCTGGACAACGTATGTCAGCCAAGAGCGACGTTTCAATTCATTCCATCTTTGCTGCCTCAGGAGAATCCTTGGCATCAGGTGGCAGGACCGTATCTCCAACGCAGAAGTCCTCGAGGCGGCCAACATTCCCAGCAAATACACCCTACTGAGCCAGCGGCGCTTGAGATGGCTTGGCCATGTGAGCCGCATGGAAGATGGCAGGATCCCCAAGGACGCATTGTACAGCGAGCTCGTCACTGGTATCAGACCCACCGGCCGCCCATGTCTCCGCTTTAAAGACGTCTGCAAATGCGATATGAAGTCTTGTGACATTGACCACAAGTAGTGGGAGTCAGTTGCTGGTGATTGCCAGAGCGGACAGCCATAAAGGCGGGGCTAAAGTGTGGCGAGTCAAGGAGGCTTAGCAGTTGGCAGGAAAAAAGACAGAAGCGCAAGAAGAGAGCCAACTGTGTAACAGCCCCGACAACCAATTTTATCTGCAGCGCCTGTGTAAGAGTCTGTCACTCTAGAATTGGCCTTTATAGCCACTCCAGGTGCTGCTTCACAAACCACTGACCACCTCTAGGCGCTTACCCATCGTCTCTCGAGACAAGGAGGCCAAAGAAGAAGAAGAAGTGATAAGGTTGTTGTTTTATAGGAACTGATTACCCTACATCCACATCATGGGCTGAATTTTATTGGAATTTGTTGAATTTTATTTGAACTTGGCTGTGCGCCCGCATTTGCAGCTGCCGCTGAGACCCCGTGATTAATATCATGGGGGCTGATTAGAATCACGGCGCCGAGCCGCCCTCCCCATATCACATGGGGAGAGGCGGGACATTCAGCGCATTGAGAGAGTCTTTGACAGCTGTGCAGCAGTTTCTGGGGCCCTATTTAAAGCCCCCCAACACCTGCTTTCTGACAGTTGTCAAAGAAATACTTACCTGACTGCAGAAGAGTGGGGCTGCTGTCAATCTGGCAGCAAAGCAGAAAGTGCTGCAGAAATCCAACAGGTCAGGCAGCATCTGTGGAGAGAGAAGCAGAGTTAACTTGTCCAAGTTCACAGAGCTGAAAGTTAACTCTGCTTCTCTCTCCACAGATGCTGCCTGACCTGCTGAGTGACCCCAGCACTTTCCGCTTTGCTGCCACATACTTACCCTGCTGTGTCCCAGTGTCCTGTGAAGTTGCGATCCTCTTCTTCCACTCAAGTGTAACATTCCTTCTTGTAGGTGTGCCGCACCTGGGTGAATAATCTTAAATTTGCACATTCCAGGACGTGAGACTTAAATACACCATAAAGGTATTACAGAGGTTTACAGAGAACACACTGACACAAATGGGAATGCACGGGTGTCACAGCAATGTCAATACGTCTTTCATGAAATGTACCTCACCAACATGTGTATCCTTTTCTCTGTATGAATGATATGTGCCAGCATGTAGTGCCAATGTCACATCCCTTTGCACCATTGGCCCTTCAGAAGAGCCAACGTATGCAATAATATCATTGCCCTGTCACCATTACTCATGAGCGTCTCCACAGATGCAGTGACATGGGCATTGGCTCAGTCAGCTGCTGCCTCTGATGGTTTACACAGGGATGCTGCAGATCTGGACTGATGCACAGCAGGTGAGCGAGGGTGATGTGTGGCTTGCAGAGCTCATGTTGGTTCCTATGGAGCAGACAGCCTTTGTCTGATAAGCTGCTGCTGTACATCCCTACCTCACTGCTAGCCCTGTGTGCAGATCCTGGGTGCCATCTGCCCTCCCATGTGTCTTTCATGTTGTAGGTCCTCAGCTTCCTCATAGTCCGAAGAGGAATCCTGTTGACGTCTCTCCTCATCATGCCAGGCCTGGCCCTTATTGGGTGCATAGTTGTGCAGAGCAGCAAAGAAAGGAGCTGGCCTTTTTGACCCGTAATACAGGGCATCATCCTATTCATACAGGCATTGGAAGCGCTCTTACAGCATGCTGATCTCCTGCTCAATGGTGGCTCATGTAGCTCAGTGGCTGGCGTTGTATCTCTCCTCTGCAGCAGTGGTGGGATCTCTCACCGGTGTCGGGAGCCATGTCTGCAAAGGATAGCCCTTATCTCCAAGAAGCCACCCCTCCATCTGAGCCAGTTCAGTGAACAGCGGTGACAGCCGGGACTGGCGCAAGACCCAGGTGTTATGGCAGCTGTCTGAGAAGCGGTCACACGTTCGCTGCAAGCATCTGCAGTGTTCACATACCAGCTTCACCTAGATTGAGAGGGCTGCTTTAATAGTGACGTCTGCAGGTGGTAGCCTGGCAGTAGGCCTGATGGCCACATGGGTGCAGTCAATGAACATTATAACCTACGGTTCTCTGGCAATGGTGCCAGACCCAATGGCCCTCTGGGCCTGGCTGTGAGAGTCCGTCCTGAAGCGGACATCCTCACTGGCCCTCCGGTGCAGGGCATTGGTGACCTCCCTGATGCAGTGGTGCACTGCATGTCTGTGACCCCACAAATGTCTCTGGTGGGCTCCTAAAAGACTGCAGAGGTGTCAGGCTTGAGAACCGCTGCCACTATGAGGAACAAAGGCGTGGGATGTCCACCGGAGCCCATGGGCAGCAGGTCATTCTTGAGCAGGGCACAGAGACGTATCACCACCCTCTCTATATGCGCAATCTCCTCTGACACTGGTGCTCTGACATCCGATGTCATGTCCTGTGGGGCCTGTAGATGCACGGCAACCGTAATGGCGGTTCCCCTTGGGAGCTGCTGCTCACGACTGGGGGCCTCTACGTGGATCACACCTGCCTGTTGATATTGCCTCTGGTGCATACGGATCCTCACGTGCAGAGGATCACACAATGTAGGATGAGCCATACCTATTTCCATGTGATAAATAAAGTTGAACCCTGCATATATTCGAAGGTTCCTAACAGGGCATGGATTGGTGTTGACGGGTACATCAGCTGCTTTCCTGGATCAACTATGTGGCATGCCATGGCATTGCCCATCTTGGCCAACAATCAGAGTGGCACAGCATGAACACATCAAGATCCTTCCAGTTGAATCGATTGCCCCCACCATCCATAAAACCTTAATGCTCCTGCCCTTTTTAGCACCCTCCCCTCACACAGGGTGCCTAGTGTGCCATTGCCCCCTCACAAACACAGAGCGTACACTGTTAATGGAGGGATGATACACGGTACCTCCCTGCATTCCAGCACAGCTTTCCCTCCAGTAATCCCAGACTTCTTCCCTTTCAGAATGCAGAGTGAGAACCCTGTGCATCCCCCCTCCCTTCCAGAATGCAGAGTTAGACCTCAGTGTATCCCCCCTCCCTCCTCCCTTCCATAGTGCAGCGTGAGGACCCGCCGGCTTTTCAGATCGTGAATGGGATGGCATGTGACGGCCGCCCGCTCAATGAAAAATCCGGCAGTGTCGGTGGAGAGGTGGCGGGCTGCATAATCAGCATAGATAAGTAAGCATTACCATACGTTGATTGTGGTGCCGCCGCCATACGGCGGGCGGGCCGCACTGAGGTCCCGCCACCGCCAGTAATAGGTGGCGGGCCTGTCTCAACGTTGCAAGTTGAGGCGGGCCTCTCCCTGCAGCATTTTACCGGCCCCCACACTGCGACCCACGGCGTCAAGGGGCTGGTAAAATTCAGCCATTGCTCGGGTTACTACACAAGAAGAATTCCTGGAACCTTTTCTGTAACTGTTATGTCTCTTTAACCTCACTTGGTTTATCCATAACTACTGGCGAAGCTACTACTTTTGCTACAGGCAAATCATTCTCCAGGAGTAGGTCCACACCATCTACTGGCAAGCTATGGACAAATCCTACAGTTACTGTTCCAGACATTAGGTCACACTCTAGGTGCACTCGATACAAAGGTATGGTGTATATTCCCTGGCAATACTATTTACTGAACGTTTAGCATTCAGTATTCTGTCTGGTGGAAAGGTTATCCCTTTCCCCAGCAAAAGAGTTTGGGTGGCTCCTGTATCCCTAAGTATAACTATAGTTTTGCCTTCCTCACTAGAGAGATAAGGACATACTTTTCCTTTTGAAACATAGAAACATAGAAAATAGGAGCAGGAGTAGGACATTCGGCCCTTCAGGCCTGCTCCGCCAATCATAAAAGATCATGGCTGATCGTCTAATTCAGTTCCCACTTTCTCCCCATATCCCTTGATCCCTTTGGCATTAAGAAATATATCTATCTCCTTCTTGAATATATTTAATGATTTGGCCTCCACTGCCTTCTGTGGTGGAGAATGCCACAGGTTCACCACCCTCTGAGTGAAGAAATTTCTCCTCATCTCAGTTCTAAATGGCATACTCCACATCCTGAGAATCGTGGTTCTGGACTCCCCAGCCATCGGGAACATCCTCCCTGCATCTAGCCTGTCTAGCCCTGTTAGAATTTTATAGGTTTCTATAAAATTCCCTCTCATTCTTCTAAATTCTAGTGAATATAGGCCTAGTCGACCCAATCTCTCCTCATACGTCTATACTGCCACCCCAGGAATCAGTCTAGCAAATTTTCTTTGCACTCCCTCCATGGCAATAATATCCTTCCTCAGATAAGGAGACCAAAACTGCACACAATACTCCAGATGTAGTCTCACCAAGGCCCTGTATAACTGTAGTAAGACATCCTTGCTCCTGTACTCAAATCCTCTTGCAATGAAGGCCAACATACCATTCGCCTTCCTAATTGCTTGCTGCACCTGAATGCTTGCTTTCAGTGACTGGTGTACAAGGAAACCCAGGTCTTGTTGCACCTCCCCCTTTCCCAATCTATCACCATTCAGATAATAATTTGCCTTTTAGATTTTGATAGGAATTCTCTAACTTTCAGATATCTTATTCTCAACCCCTACACTCACATTGGTTTTTGTATCTGGTTTTACAGTTGGGTTATGGTCTTCTCTCCTTCCTTGGGAATTTTCTTCTCTCCTTGTAAGTTCTCTTTTCTCCTTGGAAGTTATCTTCTCTCCTTGGAAGTTTTCTCCCTTTTCATACAGTTCAACCCTAATTCAAAACAATTCAAAAGTGAAACTAACAACAGGAGGTCAACATTTTGGCCTCCATCAATCTTGACCTATCACTTCTTTGTAAACAACTTCTCCAGGCATCCAAGTTCTCTATTGTTTATTGAGCTGGAAGTCAGGTGATTTCCCAGAAAGACTTGCTGTTGTTGCTGGAAGCCAGGTGGTTTCCCAGAAAGGCTTCTTTTCCTCACAAGATCTCTCAATGACCCTTTTAAAAAACATTTTCAGGGACAGTTTTTCAAAGTCAAGTAGCCTTTACATGACCCCCTTTGAAAACCTCAAAGTTTAACATTTCTTCAATTTTTTCAAAAATGAATCCTTAAAAATTATTTTTAACAAAACACAGAGGCACTTTCATAACACTTCACAGCCAACAGCCTTCCTTCCTTCCCTCAGTTGTCGCCTTGGAGGAGATGGCACTTATCCATTGGGACCCTGGTATGCCCTCTCTGCAGTGCTGGAACCTTTGCCCCCACTCCTTAGACCGATTCCCGATGCCCTCCCTCCTCCCTCCTCCACCCTCCCTGGCAATCAATGCTGCCTCACCCGATGTCTTCCCTTTGCAGCCAGAATTGAGCTCCCGCCTCCTTGTTGCCTCTGAAGGCCCGGGGTTCCCATGCACCATCAGCTAAATGCAAAATGGAGAATAAAATTGTTGATGATTGGGCTCTTAACTACCTTAATTACCCCCCTCCCCCCATATGGATGTGTGAAGTCCGCCCTCTCTATCAGCTGCCAGCACAAAAATACAATGGGATTTCATGACTTCAGACTTCCAGCCCAACATCTTCTGTCCCGATTTTATGCCACCCCACCTCCATTCCAGTCCTAAGCATTCCCATAAAATTCAGCCCCATATTTCTGCACGTACTGTGACTCTATTGTCTGCTGATCTGAAGTTTCTTGTAGTCGTGCTGTACTGTGTCTAGACTCAGTTTTTGCATGCACACATTTGTTTCACTGCATGTTCGGATGAGTTAAGCCATGATGCCTGGCAGTGCCCAGCTTCAGATATATCTTTGAAGCCACAGTGTGTGCAATACTGAAGAAATTTAACACCTTTATCCAGGACAAAGGTACAGCAGCAGTACAGGGAAAAGGAAAGGGAATTGTTAGGATTCCCAACTCTGGTTGGGTATATTCCTGGAAGTTTCATCTCCACCTGCGGTGCCTATGCTCCCAATATTGGCCGCACAACATGTCCATCCCTATGGCATACTGCCTTCCTTCGCTAATCAGAAGGTGAACACTCTCTTCATTACTTTATTGAATGATTCTTGACTGTCAGTCAGCCTTTTTTTCCATTTCAATACTGTTATAACCAATAAGGTGTGTTCAAACAAATGAAAAAAAAACACAATTTATTTGACTAACACTATCATTATTTTCCCAGGTTGCTCACAGCAGTGTCCTGGAGATTAATCTTCATTTCCTGAAGACTCGAGGAACATCCTGGAAGATTGGCATCCCTATGGTTATAGGAAGTGAAACTCGAAATGAATCATTCCCCAATGTCACTGCCAGGGCATATCGCAAAATAGCAAATGTGATCCAGTAACTACAGATGGGATAGTTTGTCTCGTTTCCTTGTGCCCAGCAGCAGCAGAATCAATCATGGGTTAATGAATGCATGCTGCTGGAAATGCTACATGGTGGCATGATGAGACTGTGTGTATCTTTGCGCTCCTTATAACTCAATTTAAAGCCACAGAGCTATATTGCCTGCGCCATTTCACAAATGCATATCTCTGCAAAAACCAATGCTGTTTTGTGTGAAATATATAGTAAAATTAATAAATAGGTGATTTTATTTCCCATTTTTGGAAATAACAAACATGAACTGAAAAGATCATTTTTGTTTGCTAAATTAATGAAATGGGCTGAAATATTTATAGTGGATTTTATAAGAGACATTAAGGGGGAAAATATTATTTAGGCCCATTTTCAAGCGCTGGATCGCAATGTGAGAACAGTCCGCATCCGGTTCCACTAAGGCAGGCAACATGCAAACTTTGTGCTGCTTCTTTATCTAAACATGCCGCTGACTGGCTGCAAACTGGAAAGGGGACCCAGTAGTGTGTGTGGCTAGCATTTGTTTCAGCTAGCCTGCCCCTCTTAGATGTTTCTACAGACTGCCTGAGGAAGACTTTGAAAGAAGCAAAAGTACAGAAATTGGAGCAACAGACAAGAGAAAGGACTCCTGGGTTTTCTGATGTGATGCTGAGGCATTAATCCAAGAGGTGAAAAGGAGGAGAAACGCAATGTTTCCGCAGGGGGTCAGGGAGGTCACTTCCCCAGTCTGGCCTCGAGAACCTGGCAGCAGTGCCCCAAGACCTTCAATGAGCTCACACAGGAGGTCAAGGGCAGTGAATGTATCTTCAGGTGACATCTCCTACCCACTGCACCACCAACCTCTCACACTACTCATTGCACCACACCCCCATTACAATTCCTAGCAAACAGGACTTAGGCGTAATATTTAGGTACTCCACCTCACGCTCACACAACTACCAATGCTGTCAGCCTCACACCCACCTCCCACTGCTTCTACATACCTTCAGCTATTCAGTTATAGCAGGCATATCACACTGCAACACACTCACTGACATTCTTCCCTCTCTCTTGCCCATAACCACAGGGAGCAGAGCAGAACTGGAGGGAGAACAGGCATGCCTGCATCACCTGAGCCCTCTGGAGGAGAGCGTGCTCTGCATCATGGGGTCAGCGGTGACGGAGGCCGTTGCATTCGGCATCATCAAGAACATTCAGGATGACAGTGTGTTTCTGCTTTATGCTCCTTTTCAAATCCCACCGCACCATCGTTTTGCTATCTGGTATGAAGTGCAAGCTGCAAGTGGTGTGACGTTGGATCTCTTTCTTCCTACTCCACTCCTCTTTCCTTCACCGCAACCCTCCCATTCTGCATTTATTCTTTCAGAGACCCAAGACTACTACAGCCTCAGTGTGAAGAGCGAGAGCTACACCTGGCCTCTGCTGAAGAAACACCTTACAACCGCCAGTTCAGTTACTGGTGTTGCACATACCTTAGAGGGTAGTATAAAGTTGGGACCCTGTCCTTTTAAAAACGGGGATCCCAGCTCCAAAAGCTTCCAGCCAATCACAGGGCTGGCAGTTCAGTAGTATTGGCTGTGTCACTGGGAGCAGTGGCCATGGCTGGTACTGCTGAGGCCTTGGACCCAGGCCCCATGCTGGAGCCCGGACTGGCGGGGTCACCGGAGCCAGACTGGCAGGCCCTGGCGAGAGAGAGGAGGATGGGCATTTAGTGCAGGAGTTGGGGGGGCTGCTAATGGCTTCAGGGAGGTTTTTTTTTCACTGCGGGGACCATCCATGGGCCACAGATTTCCCACAGAGAAGGGTCCCCCCACCAAGTCCATAGGGAGGTCGCCTTGTTTTACTGGGCAACCTCCCCATGTGGCAGAGGTTCCCCCCACCCCTCTCCGCTGGCTAAAGCCCAGCGGCAGCAGGAAGAAGCCCTTAAGGGGCTGCTAATAGACCAATTAAGGGTCTCAAATGGCCACTGGGCAAGAAGGTCATCTTCGGCCTATCCCATCCCCGAAGGGCCCACCGCCTCTGCCTTCTGTTGAAATTTTCTGGGCCTCCCCCACCTCTGAACCCATCTCTGGGGAGCCAATAAAATTCAGCCTGGTGAGTCACCTTGAGTTGGCTGCAATCAGACCAGGGGAAAGGATAGTTCATGTGCCAATTCCCTGGAGGGAGCTGTCCTAGACGTGTTCTGGTGCAGAGGACTTAGACGAGGACTTTGATGGGGTGGCCTCCAGGAGAACATTGATGGACATGCACACCAAAGACCTGCGAGACAGCCTGTTGTCACAACACAAAACTTCCACGAACTCTGTGCCAGCAAAAGTAACACAAAAGCAAGGCAAAAGCACCTCACCTGGATGGTTGACCCTTTAAATAGCGTTCGTGGAGGATGACCCATGTTCAGCTGGAAGTGTTCAAGAGAGGGCATCAACTGGACGTGCATGATCCAAAACAGTAGTTGTGCTCCAAAGCAACATTAGAGGCTGTTGATGTCACAGTCTGACCACTCTGGATACTTCTGGCACATGCACGGCCCACTCGCTTTAGTGCCATGTCAGTCAGGGTGTGTCACGCAAGCTGTGCCAGAAGTGACCAGAAACTTTCAGCCACCATTACTTTGCATCGGGGCTTCTGTAACACCAGCACCAGTGGCACTATGTAGCTCAGTTACACGGCCTAAAAATCAGAATATATCTGTAAAATATTTCTTTTAAATTTTCTTTTTAAAATAACGCACAGCTGTTAATGGTATAGGAGAAGAAGAAGAATATGCCAAGTGAACTTTTAGGCAGTAATCATCTGATTTCTATGTTAACAGATTCCAGAACGTCCCTTGAGCAAAATACCTGTTATAACCTACATGCTGCAATAATGCTTCATTGTTGCCAGTTGCTCACATTTCTGGCTTCTGTTTGCATTGTTCGAGCTGGGAGTTAATGTTCTCTCATTCTAAGAGTTTAGACCTTCTTGATATTATCTGCTGGTGATGCCTTTAGTACATGGACAAGATATCTTCAGTCCCCCAGGGTTTTCAGATAACCATACAGTATACTCAGCTTCAGCTACAAATTGAAAGCCCACTTTTTCAGGGCTCTGGAGCTGGCCAAATGTTCTCTGGACCCAGACTTCCTTTTTCTGTAGTTATTGTAACAAGTTGTGCTCCCAGCTCCAGATTGTTAATTGCTCATTCCTGGGAAGTAGCAGAAGCAAAAGGGCGGTACCTCACTGGCCTTAGTTGTCAATAATAATGCACAAAACACCTTGTCCGCTGAAACTAAGTATGAGTCAAATCTGCCCGAAGTGTCAATGCCATGGTTCCACATGAAGTCAGAGATGCAGACTCACATGCAGCGTGAGTAACCAACGCTTTATTCCCTCTTCAGTTATCACCAGGCACACCGCACAGTACAAACCATACAATATTTTGGAAAATTATTGCACAATTACCTGGCACGTCAGAACAGCCACCCATTGTAGAATCTGCCCGATTTTCCCTTTCATAGATTAGAATAAAAATCGGACGGGCTCTCTAATTGACAAATGATCCCCTCTGCCTTGCTACTGTTTAGGCAGTGACTGAAAATTACCCCCTGAGTAAAAAAAGTCTTGAGATTTAATGCAATAAAAAGAAAGTTAACTTATTCAGTTGCCTTGATACAATGGCCCTGGCCAAAGGTTTTTATTCAGGGCTGCTTTTCGGCTTAGGGTGTTGGCATGTACCGAGTCCCAATAAAATGAAAGGAGTTGCTGTTGTCTTTTCACTCCAGAGTCATTTATGGCACAGAAGGAGGCCATTTGGCCCATCAAGCCCATGCCAGTTCTCCATGGAGCAATCCAATCAGTCCCAATCCCCCACTCGATCCCTGTAGCCCTGCAAGTTTATTTCCTTCAAGTGCCCATCCAATATCCTTTGAAATCATTAACTGTCTCGACTTCCACCACCCTCGTGGGCAGCGAGTTCCACATCATTACCACTCATTGTGTAAAAAGTTCTTCCTCACAGTCCCGCTGCATCTCTTACCCGAAACCTTCAATCTGCGTCTCTTAATCCTGGTACCATCAGTTTCTCCTTGTCTAACTGTTCTAAGCCTGTCATAATCATGTACATCTCTATCAAATCATCCCTCAATATCCTTTGCTCCAGAGAGAACAACCCCAGCTTTTCCAACCTAACCTTGTAACTAAAATCCCCCAACCATTCTGGTAAATCTCCTCTGCACCCTCTCAAGGACCCTCACATCCTTCCTGAAGTGTGGTGAACAGAACTGGATGCAATACCCTAGTTGGGGCCTAACCAGAGCCGTATAAAGGTTCAACATAACTTTACTGCTTTTGTACCCTATGCCTCTATTTATGAAGGCCAAGATCCCATATGCTTCTCTAATCACTCTCTCAATATGTCCTGCCACTTTCTAAGATTGATGCACATGCACGCACAGGTCCCTCTGTTCCTGCACACTCTTTAGAACTGTGCCATTAAGTCATTCCTTCTGACAAAATGCATCACCTCACACGTATCTGTATTAAATTCCATCTGCCACTTGTCTGTCCATTTTGCTAGCCAGTCTATGTCCTGCTGCAGGCGATTTGTATCATCCTCACTGTTTTCCATTCCTCCAAGTTTGGTATCATTGGCAAATTTAGAAATTCTACTCTGTATTCCAAGATCCAAGTCCTTTATATACAGCAAGAAAAGCTGTGGCCTTGGCATTGGCTGTTGGGGAACACTACTGTCCACCATTCACCAATCTGAAAAACAACGATTTACCATGACTCACTTTTTTTTGTCTTTTAGCCAACTTATTTTTGTCCAATTGAACACTGGCCCTCCTATTCCATGGGCCTCAATTTTGTTAAACAGCATTTTATGTGGTACTTCATCAAACATTTTCTTAAAATCCACATTAAAAACATCCACCGCATTCTCTCCATCAATCTTCTCTGTTACTTCATCAATAAAATTCAATTAAGTCAATTCAGTCAAGGATGATCTGCATTTTACAAATCTGTGCTGGCTATTGTTAATTAACTCAAATCTCTTCAACTGCCTGTTGATATTTTCCCTGATTATTGTATATAAAACCTTACCCACCACTGATGTTAAACTAACTGGCCTGTAGTTGCTAGGACAGTCCTTATACTATTTCTTAAATAAGGGTGTCACATTTGCCACTTCCTTCCTCTATCTCCACTTCCACTTCCTTTAGCAACCTGGGATGACCAGGAGACTTATCTACCCTAAAGATAGCCAGCCTTTCCAGTACCTCCTCCCTCTCAATTTTTACCTTATCCACTGCCTCTACTCTCTCTGCTTCTACTGATATTTTGTCAGATTCCACGTCTTCGGTTAATACAAAGTACCCATTAAGTATTCTAGTCTTGCCCTGTGCCTGTAAGCATATGTTACCTTCTTTGTCCCTAACAGGTCCCACTCCATCTCTTACTACCCTCTTACTATTTACACACTGGTAGAAGATTTTTGGGTTCCCTTTTATGTTGACTGCCATTCTATTCTCATATTTTCTCTGCTAGTCTAATTTTCCTCTTCACCTCCCCTCTCAACTTATTATATTTGGCCTGGTTCTCACTTAATGAGTTCATCTGAAGTGCAACATACACCCTCTTTTTTTGTTTCATGTAATCGCTATCGCTCTCGTCATCCAAGGAGCACTGTTTTCAGTTCCCCTAACTTTCGTCCTTGTTGAAATGTACCTAGCCTGTACCTGAAGCATCTCTTCCTTAAAGATTATCCATTGTTCCGTTACAGTTTTTCCTGTCAGTCTTTGGTTTCATTCTACCCTGGCTATATCCCTTCTCATCGCACTGAAATTAGACCTCTTCCAATCTAGACATTCTACCTTATATTATTCCTTGCTTTTCTGCATTATGAGTCTAAAGCTTATGATATGATGATCACTGTTACCCAAGTGTCCCCCACAGACACTTGGTCCACTTGGCCCACCTCATTTCCCAGCACCAGATCCAGCAATGCCTCCTTTCTAGTTGGGCCAGAGCATATTAATCAAGGAAGTTCCGCTGAACACAATCCAGAAATTCCTCCCCCTCCTTTTCCTTTACTCTAAAATTATCCCCATCGATCTTTGGTAATTAAAGTCTCCCAATATCACCATTCTATAGTTCATGCACATCTCTGTGATTTCCCTGCAGATTTGCTCCTCTATTTCTCTCTCACTATTTGCCATATTTTTAATCAGTGATCTGCTTTCTTCTCTTACTTCTTTCATTTTTGCAGAGGTAATTTAATAAGGTTCAAAGCGCCCGCGGGAGATGGCTCGGAGAGCATCTGCAGCGCACTGTCGGCAATGCTGCATGCCTTTATTTAAACCACTGCAAAAAAAAACCCTTAGCAAATGTAATCACCTCTAAGTCTGCCAAATGATGCTTCACCTCCCGAAGGACGTGGATGAGCTTTCCGGACGTCGATGGTGGGCACTGAGGAAATGGCTTATTACCTGCACCAGATTCCACCCCCCCTCCCCCCCCCTTTACCCCCCTTCCACCCCCCCCCACCCCCGTCCCCTTCCCTGCTCCACCCTCTCAGCTCACCCCCTCACAACCCCGTCCCAGCCCGCCCCCCCCTCGCACCATCTTCACCCCGCACCCCCTTCCCCTGCACCCCCCCCCACCCCCTCCCTCTACCCCTCCCCCTTGCATCCCCTCCTCCCACCGGCACCATCCTACACCTGTGTAGGGGCCCCAACAACCCCACTGCCTTGTGGGCGTCTCGGGAGAGACCAAGGCTAAGGGAGTAAACCCTAACAGAAAATCCGGAGCGGAACCCCGTAGGCGGTCATGTGTCACCTTTGGCATGTTTCCGGCAGTTCCTGCAGCCATACTGGTGCCAAACGTCGTGTCCTGCACTCCTTTGGACCCCACCAGAAAGGCCGAGAGGGGGGTTTTGACGACTGGGCAACTCTCAACCTCCATAAATTTGCCCAGGCATGCGCCATGGAGAGGTCACTCCATAGTTGCCTCACAGCGACTAAAACAACACGGAAGGCAGCAGTTACGGGTTATAAGTCCAGATAAATTGGCGTAGAAACTGGGCGCCACGGGTTGCCTTTGTCGGTGGGAGAGGTCATTGCACCTCACTGGACAGCTACCGCCCGCCTCAAACCGGGCAGCCCCCGGTCTATAAGGTTCTGTCCCGCCACAGTCTGCCTGCTTCAATGGGTGCTTGGAGCTCAGGGTCATTGCCCGAAAGGTGGACTGATACACCGCACCAAACAACATGAAAAAAGGAAAGAAGGTACCAGCCCTTCGCTTTGCAAGCTGGAACGTCAGAACTATGTGTCCTGGCCTGTCGGAAGACCTTACACAAATCAACGATTCTCGGAAGACCGCCATCATTAACAACGAGCTCAGTAGACTCAATGTGGACATTGCAGCACTTCAGGAGACTCGCCTCCCCGCGAGTGGCTCTCTAGCAGAGCAAGACTACACCTTCTTCTGGCAGGGCAGGGATCCTGAAGAACCAAGACAGCATGGAGTGGGCTTCGCCATCAGAAACTCCTTGCTCAGCATGATAGAGCCTCCCTCAAATGGCTCGGAACGCATACTGTCCATCCGACTGCTCACCACCTCTGGTCCAGTACACCTACTCAGCATCTATGCTCCAACACTCTGTTCCGCACCTGAAGCTAAAGACCAGTTCTATGAACAACTCCATAACATCATTAGCAGCATCCCCAACACCGAACACCTATTCCTGCTGGGGGACTTTAATGCCAGGGTTGGGGCCGACCATGACTCATGGCCCTCCTGCCTTGGGCGCTATGGCGTTGGAAGGATGAATGAGAACGGGCAGAGACTGCTTGAGTTGTGTACCTATCATAACCTCTGCACCACCAACTCGTTCTTTCACACTAAACCCTGTCACCAGGTTTCATGGAGGCACCCAAGATCACGTCGTTGGCACCAGCTAGACCTCATTGTCACAAGGCGAGCCGCCTTAAACAGTGTTCAAATCACACGCAGCTTCCACAGTGCGGACTGCGACACCGACCACTCCCTGGTGTGCAGCAAGGTTAGACTCAGACCAAAGAAGTTGCATCATTCCAAGCAGAAGGGCCACCCGCGCATCAACACGAGCAGAATTTCTCACCCACAGCTGTTACAAAAATTTCTAAATTCACTTGTAACAGCCCTTCAAAACACTCCCACAGGGGATGCTGAGACCAAGTGGGCCCACATCAGAGACGCCATCTATGAGTCAGCTTTGACCACCTACGGCAAAAGTGCGAAGAGAAATGCAGACTGGTTTCAATCTCATAATGAAGAGCTGGAACCTGTCATAGCCGCTAAGCGCATTGCACTTTTGAACTACAAGAAAGCCCCCAGCGATTTAACATCCGCAGCACTTAAAGCAGCCAGAAGTACTGCACAAAGAACAGCTAGGCGTTGCGCAAACGACTACTGGCAACACCTATGCAGTCATATTCAGCTGGCCTCAGACACCGGAAACATCAGAGGAATGTATGATGGCATGAAGAGAGCTCTTGGGCCAACCATCAAGAAGATCACCCCCCTCAAATCTAAATCGGGGGACATAATCACTGACCAACGCAAACAGATGGACCGCTGGGTTGAGCACTACCTAGAACTGTACTCCAGGGAGAATGCTGTCACTGAGACTGCCCTCAATGCAGCCCAGCCTCTACCAGTCATGGATGAGCTGGACATACAGCCAACCAAATCGGAACTCAGTGATGCCATTGATTCCCTAGCCAGCGGAAAAGCCCCTGGGAAGGACAGCATTACCCCTGAAATAATCAAGAGTGCCAAGCCTGCTATACTCTCAGCACTACATGAACTGCTATGCCTGTGCTGGGACGAGGGAGCAGTACCCCAGGACATGCGCGATGCCAACATCATCACCCTCTATAAAAACAAAGGTGACCGCGGTGACTGCAACAACTACCGTGGAATCTCCCTGCTCAGCATAGTGGGGAAAGTCTTTGCTCGAGTCGCTCTGAACAGGCTCCAGAAGCTGGCCGAGCGCGTCTACCCTGAGGCACAGTGTGGCTTTCGTGCAGAGAGATCGACTATTGACATGCTGTTCTCCCTTCGTCAGATACAGGAGAAATGCCGTGAACAGCAGATGCCCCTCTACATTGCTTTCATTGATCTCACCAAAGCCTTTGACCTCGTCAGCAGACGTGGTCTCTTCAGACTACTAGAAAAGATCGGATGTCCACCAAAGCTACTAAGTATCATCACCTCATTCCATGACAATATGAAAGGCACAATTCAACATGGTGGCTCCTCATCAGAGCCCTTTCCTATCCTGAGTGGTGTGAAACAGGGCTGTGTTCTCGCACCCACACTTTTTGGGATTTTCTTCTCCCTGCTGCTTTCACATGCGTTCAAATCCTCTGAAGAAGGAATTTTCCTCCACACAAGATCAGGGGGCAGGTTGTTCAACCTTGCCCGTCTAAGAGCGAAGTCCAAAGTACGGAAAGTCCTCATCAGAGAACTCCTCTTTGCTGACGATGCTGCTTTAACATCTCACACTGAAGAATGCCTGCAGAGTCTCATCGACAGGTTTGCGTCTGCCTGCAATGAATTTGGCCTAACCATCAGCCTCAAGAAAACGAACATCATGGGGCAGGATGTCAGAAATGCTCCATCCATCAATATTGGCGACCACGCTCTGGAAGTGGTTCAAGAGTTCACCTACCTAGGCTCAACTATCACCAGTAACCTGTCTCTAGATGCAGAAATCAACAAGCGCATGGGTAAGGCTTCCACTGCTATGTTCAGACTGGCCAAGAGAGTGTGGGAAAATGGCGCACTGACACGGAACACAAAAGTCCGAGTGTATCAGGCCTGTGTCCTTAGTACCTTGCTCTACGGCAGCGAGGCCTGGACAACGTATGCCAGCCAAGAGCGACGTCTCAATTCATTCCATCTTCGCTGCCTTCGGAGAATACTTGGCATCAGGTGGCAGGACTATATCTCCAACACAGAAGTCCTTGAAGCGGCCAACATCCCCAGCTTATACACACTACTGAGTCAGCGGCGCATGAGATGGCTTGGCCATGTGAGCCGCATGGAAGATGGCAGGATCCCCAAAGACACATTGTACAGTGAGCTCGCCACTGGTATCAGACCCACCGGCCGTCCATGTCTCCGTTATAAAGACGTCTGCAAACGCGACATGAAATCGTGTGACATTGATCACAAGTCGTGGGAGTCAGTTGCCAGCATTCGCCAGAGCTGGCGGGCAGCCATAAAGACAGGGCTAAATTGTGGCGAGTCGAAGAGACTTAGTAGTTGGCAGGAAAAAAGACAGAGGCGCAAGGGGAGAGCCAACTGTGCAACAGCCCCAACAAACAAATTTCTCTGCAGCACCTGTGGAAGAGCCTGTCACTCCAGAATTGGCCTTTATAGCCACTCCAGGCGCTGCTTCACAAACCACTGACCACCTCCAGGCGCGTATCCATTGTCTCTCGAGATAAGGAGGCCCAAAAGAAATGGCCAAGATGGAACCTCTCCATTTCAGGTGCAGATTGGCAACAGGGCTATAACACAATAGCCCTGTATTTCCAAACTGTGATTGCCACTAGCTGACAGCAAAGCTTTGCGAAATTATTTCTTGAATGTTTAGTTTGGAATACTGTTGGATAGCTGAGACTTTACTTTCTGCACAGCAAAAGAATGGCAGAATGTGAATTATGAGGATAAATGTTATGAATTTGTGGTCCCAACACTGAGTTTTATCCAATGAGGGTGCCTATCCTGAGCTTGGCTGCAGAGGTCTGCAAATCCTCACAGGATTTTCTGTGCAGAAAATTCTGTGGGCCCTGTTGACCTAAGCACCCAAATCCCTGCTACACACTCCCAGTGAGACAAAGGTCTATACTCGGAATGCAAACTCTTAAAATTGTCCCTATAGTGAATGTGAATGAATTTTTTATTAAAGTGCTAACATTTCTGTTAGTATAAAACAATGTGCCCATTTGCGAGAAACAGCAAATATGGCAAATTGACTACTTGAGCGTGAAGTACCTAACATTTAGCAGGTGATAGTGGAGCGATGCATTTTTGCACAAATGTAACAGGTGTTCCTAGAATGAGAAAGCTGGAGTCTTCATTTAAAGATGTGGCCATGTTTGTTAATCCAGCTGCTCAGTGTGCAAATGTCTTACAAAAGAGTTGCTGCAAATTTTCTTGTCACATTTTAAGTTTTCACACACCATGGAGACTGCATTCAGTGCACAAGTAGCAGGAACATGAAAGGGCTGCTTGTGGTGTCAAGTGACACAAGTGACATATTATTCATTCTTGGTACTCTGCTACATAGCCAGTCACAATTACCTGGAAAGAACAGTAACAATGTGCTGAAGAAGGCTGAGGTTTAGTAGGGAGGCATTGACTAAGTTGTACCTTCACCTTCAGGAAGCTTTGTGGACCATATATAGCATCAATAGGGACTGCAAACAATGTCAAAGTCACTGTGGCCCTCACATTTATATACATCAGACTCCTATTAGCCCTAAGACATGTGAAAAAGGAGGAGGGGACAGAACATGTGGAAGTTACACCATCAATGTAGCACTTAGTCAATAAAATAACATTTCTCACTAGTCTTTTGTAAGACATTTGTGCACTCAACAGCTGGATTAACAAACATGACCACATTTTTACCAATTAAGCAGTTCATTAAATGCTTGAGAAGCTCTAAAAGATCCTTAATACGGATATGTAATGATTATGACAGTAACAAAAGTCACATTCTCAAGAATTATAAGACTAAAATCCCACTAGGGGTTCAGTGGGGGTACAGCCAGCATAGTGCAGATGCTTTCCAAATTACTGCCACAGGAAAGGGACCTGCTCAAGATTTCAATATTAATGATTTGAATTTGCAATATAAATTGTGTCTGTAGCCAGGACTAAAATACTGCCGTTTATAATACTGAGACGCACGTTCTGCTGAAAAATCATTTTCGCCAAATGATTCCTTCTCCACATTTACTGCTCACTTATTAAAATTTAATTACTAACAATTTGAATTTAGAATGTGTATTTTATTAATTAGCAATTACATGTTTTATGGTGTAATGCTACTATTCTACTGACATTTATTAGCACTATTACAACAACAGAGTAATTACAGTTTTCCTTGTCATGTTTGTTGCACAAAGGTTCAGTTGCAGACAACAGTTTGCTTTTCCAGTGTTTGTGTGTGGGTGTAGCTAGATCACTAATGTAAATGCTGATTTATACTCAAACTGGATTAAGTTATTGTTAAACTACAATAAATGTGCGTGATTTGAACCAATACAGAGTTTTCATGTGCACAAACTGTAGCTTAATTTGAAGTAATCCACATTAATTAGTTTTTTTGCTCCTATTGCATTTTAATTGATGAAACATTCAAGTGTGTTCTGAATCTGAATAGGTGCAAAACCCTCAGTATTTACTACTGGGAACTTAAATTTCTCTATCGTATTGCAATAGGATTTGGAAGAGCTTAAGTCCTCAATGTAATTTGTACCTTATGTGAATCCATGAAAAGACAGAGGCACAACTTGCAAGATTTCAGCACAACATTCAAAGCATATTTCAGTACTACCAACAAAATTTACCAGGTAGAAATATGGGTATGAATGTGTGAATGTGCTGAAAGGATGCCAGAGTGTTTTGCGCCTTGTCTCGATGAGACTACACTTGGTTGATAATTAATTCCCACATACTATAACCATGTATCTCAAGCAGGCATATTCTCAGCAGTTTTACTTTCGCAATCTTCCTGAGACCTGTGAACTTGGTCATCATTTTCTCCCATGACCTGTAGATGTTGGAGACTGCATCTGCATGTGTGACAACCTCCATCCAAGCATTCCAGACATTTTCCCAGACAGGAATGTGGCCTTTAGCTCTGAATAAGAGGATCATCCTTTGCTGCACCTGCAGCACCAACACACTGCAGCCCACCACTGATTCTCTGTCTTCTGCCATCCATTGCTCACGAGAATAATTTCTGATTCATTGGCCTTTAATGAGCTTCCATTTAATTCAATTTTTTAAGAATTACTGCTTCCGACCTTACACAATCAGCAAGCTTCTTACAATGGGGTAATCAAGCATGGACTCTATTCTATAAAAGCAAAATACTATGGATGCTGGAAATCCGAAATAAAAACAGAAAATGCTGGAAATGCTCAGCAGGTCTGGAGCATTTGTGGAGAGAGAAGCAAAGTTAATGTTTTAAGCCGATGATTTTTCATCAGAGCATTTCCAGCATTTTCTGTTTGGGCCATATTCTAGTTATAGTTAGCACTCAGTTCACACACACTGATTTGTTCCTGTAGACACTATGTTGGAGATTGGGATGTCCATCTTCTTGTAAAAGTAAATTCATATTATTGTGTATTTTAATAATGAAGTGCAGACACTGTTGTGGTTTCGGGAAATATAACCATCAATTGGAACACAGTAAAGTCCCAGCAAACGCAATGAGAAAAATGACCAGATCATGTGTTTTAGGTGTTAGTTGCTCACCCAGTCTTTTTTGAATAGAACATTGGATCTTTTATGTTCACTTGAGATGGCAGACAGGTGCCTGAATTTTCAAAACAGGGTCGTGAACCCGATGCCCGGATGATTTCAAGGTCCCGACCTGCGCCTCAGCTGCATTGCTAATGCAACGTTATCTTTAAATGTTAATGTTCGAATGGAGTAGAAGGCAAATTGGGTGCCCAATTAGATGCATCAAGCTTTTGCAGGAGTCTGCAGAGTATGAGCGGAAAAGGCTTGCTACTGTCTTACCACAGGTTGCAGGCAGTTACCATGGGGGCCAGCAGAATAAAGAGGTGAGGCAGCACTTACAAAATAAAAAAAAAACCTACGCTTGGCCTGGCGCAATATCCCCATGGGCCCAAAAGATTTTGTTTTCCAACAATAAAGTTTGCCTTCCGCCTGCTGTGAGCCTGGCAGCTGTGCACCAGATTGGTTGGGCTCACTGGAATCCTAATTGAAAATTACAATGCGGACACCTCCCTGGCCCCTTACCAAGCTCCTCCATGAGCTTAATGGGCCCTAAATTGGAGGCGAGCAGATTCCCTGTTCCCTCCCCCCGACCCATCCTCACATTGAAAATTGCGGACTGTCCCTGAGGCATCAGGTCCTGGAGATGACCTCCTGGACCTCACATTGCGTCCTCACCCGGTTCCAACCCCGTCGGCATTTGAAAATCCAGCCCAAGGTCCCAGTTCAATGTCTTATCCAAATGACTGCACGGACAACATGTTAATGCCCAAAAATGGACATGCTGAATGTGTTGCATGAATTAACCCGTACCTGTTACTTCTGATGCAGGCAGCACACAATCTTTGTGTTGCCTGATCACTTAAATGATTGCAGCATGCAACCAGAGCTAAGCACACTACTGAGTGGCTGCATGCCTCAACAAAGGGTGCAAAATCATGAGAGGCTAGCATGATTCAAGCTAGCCTGCAGCACATAAAGCCAGCCTGAACATCTTTAAGGGGAGGTGCACTTGCCTAGACAAGTGCTAGAAATCATTCTCGAAGGCAGTTTGACCTGGAAAGACATGGAAATGGCACAATATGACAGAGAGCAGGCTCTAAGTTTCATCAACGAAGCATTGGAAGCCCTGGTTCAGGACGTGAAGAGGAGGAGAGAGGTTCTCTATCCACAGGGGACCAGGAAGCCCACTAGATAAACTCTGTGAAGGCAATGGGAGCAGATTTAATCAGATCAGTCATAATCTTATTGAATGGTGGAGTAGGCTTGAGGGGCCAAGTGGCCTACTCCTGCACCTAATTTGTATGCTTGTATGTCAATGCCAGCAGTGTAACCCCAAGGACCTGGATGCAGTGCTGAAAGAAATTTAATACCCTCACATGAATGATCAATGTCAGGAAATGCATCTTCAAATGCCATATCCCACAAACTGCACTGCTAGTCTCAGACACTGCTCAATGCACCACAGCCCCATCAGACACGTGTCAACAATCTCTGTCAATCCGGACTCATCCCTCACATACATAGCTTCACCATACCCTCATAGTACTGCTGCAAGCCTCACATCCACAACTTAGCTTGCACACACAGACAGCTATTCAACCATGTGAGTCACATCACTCTAACAGATTGCACAACACTCACTGACACACCTCCCTCTCTCTTGCAGGACAAGGTAGTGCACAAGCAGAGGCAGCTGGTACTAACTGGCAGGGAACAGGCATGGCTGCATGTTCTCACCACGATGGAGGAGATGGTGCTCTCCATCATTGGAGTGCCCATGACTGAGGCCGTGGTGAGTTGCGGGGCTGAAACACTAGAAGATGATGGCATGCTCCTCCTTCTCATATCCCACTTCCCCTGAATCACACAATCGCCTCTGATCTACAAGCATTTTTTTATTGGTTCCTGGGATGTGAGCATTCATGGCTAGGCCAGCATTTATTGCCCATCTGTAATTGCCCTTGAGAAGGTGGTGGTGAGCCGTCTTCTTGAATTGCTGCAGTCCATGTGGTGTAGGTACACCCACAGTGCTGTTAGGGATAGAGAGAATTCTTGGATTTTGACCCAGTGACAGTGAAAGAACGGCAATATAGTTCCAAGTCAGGATGGTGTGTGACATGGAGGGGAACTTGTAGGTGGTGGTGTTCCCATGTGTCTGCTCTCTTTGTCCTTCCAGGCAGCAGAGGTCATGGGTTTGAAAGATTCTGTTGAAGGAGCCTTGATGAGTTGCTGTAGTGTATTTTGTATATGATACAGACTGCTGCCACTGTGTCTCAGTGGTGGAGGGAATGAATGTTGATGGTGGTGGATGGGGTGCCAATCAAGCAGCCTGCTTTGTCCCGGATTGTGTCGAGCTTCTTGAGTGTTGTTGGAGCTGCAATTATTCAGGGAACTGGAGATATTTCATCAGATTCCTGACTTGTGCCTTGTAGATGGTGGACAGGCTATGGAGAGACAGGAGGTGAGTTACTTGCTGTAGAAATCCCAGATACAGATAGTCTAAGCATGCACCTCTTGCTTTCCACCTCCACCCCACCCCTAACTCCCCATTAATTGCAACCATACCCCTTGTGCCTTTCTCCCTTCAGATACTCAAGAACTGTCACCTGATCAGGCAATGATGCTGGAAAGTGAAATGGAAGAGGAAGAAGAAACTGATGATGATGAAATTGTTAATCAGTCCCGCACTCACGGCCACCAGCTCAGACACTGACACTGCACGTACTTTACAGGGTAGCACAGAGCCAGGATCTGGACATGGCAAGTCACTGGGCATGAGTGGTCAGCAGTCAGGACAGGGGAAAGTGCATTGCAGGTACCAACTTGCTGTAGGGCAAGGTCACACCTGCATTCTGCTCCAGAGGACTCATATGAGGACCTCAGTGGGGCGGCGTACAGGGAAAGGCTGATATGTATGCACACAGAAATGCTTGGTGCATTGGCGGGACTGCCAGGAAATGTGTAGTCACTGTCGAGGAGCATGGAGGAGTCCGGCACCAACCTTGCACATGGCTTTATGCAGAGTTTGGAGCCCCACCTAGCCATGTGGAAGTGGTGGCCAATTCCATTACCACACTTGCGGATCTAACAATGATGCAGCGTCTGATGGCCAATGTTTCAGCTTCCATTGCAGTAGAAACCACCGAGCATTTGAGTGCTGCAGTGAAATGTTAGACTGAAGTCATGAAATCTCTACTTGTTGCCATGCAAGCCCAGCTTGGTGCCACACAGACTCAGACTGCTGCTATCATGGCTGTGGGCTTGCAGGGCCTCACGATAGTTCAGCAATCTGTCCTCCAACACATTACCAAGATTACTGAAGCACCACCCCAGGGGAGTGGTAGTGGCTCCGTGCAGCACAAACCTGCTGTCCTCTCTCAGGATGACATCATTCATTCTCCCATAGGTGCCATTCTGCCAGTGCCCTTGCCTGTCAGCTAGCCAGCCCAGACTGCTGCCACCCATGCCGAGTTGGTGCAATGTAAGCCCAGGGCTGGTCGAGGTTGTCCAGCAAGGCTATCTGCAATCTCCTCTAGTGAAAGTCAGCAGCCTTCCACTGGCCATGCTGTAACCACTGTGGTAGCACTGCATCGGAACACTAGGACAAGCATAGGCACATAGAATCCAGCCACCAAGGGAATGCATAAGACAGATCAGTTTACCTTTCTACGGAATATTTGATGGTTTGATCGATAAAATTGGTTTGGAGTGTTTGTTTTATGTTGACTTTTATTTGAGCATTGTGATGGTTCGTAACAGAGGGAAGGTTAGGTACGGGACTGTTGTTGAATGGGGAATTGGGGTTTAATTCACTGTCGAACGAGCCAAGCACAGGCATCCCAGCCAGAAAGGGGTTGTGTTGGTTGTTTCCTCCCTTCTTCCTTCTCCTCAGCTGCTCACTGGATACCTGGTGGAAAGAATTCAAATGCAGCTCCCGCAAAGCGACATGTGTGCAGATAATGACATCCTGCACTATGTGGAAGCCTACTATCCGAGCAAAGCCACATTCTTCCTCCACCGACACCTTTCTGGAAAGAGAGAACGCAATGTATTGCCCTCTGTTTGCAAACAGTGCAGCAGTTACCTCCTTTATAAAACAATGGAGGGCGAACTGCATGATGTTGGAAATGTCCCCTGCTCCACATTGGAAGGACTGTGTCACAAAAATGTGCTATGTCGAATGATGGTTTTTTAATCCACTGGCTGGAAACCTGAATTAAATTTTTAAAAAAGAAACAAATAAAAGGTGGTGCTATGCTAGCAGCTAAAGATGACCACCCCAATTTGCATCACTGTACTCCACATTCCAATGCATTGAGGGGGAGATCCAACATGGAGCAGGGGACATTTCCAACATCATGCACAGACCCATCAAGAACAATGACCAGGGGAATTTGAATGAACTACCTATCCTGTTCCCATTAGCAAGATATCAAGGCCATCACCTGAATATTAAACTGGTGGAGACGAGCCACTCAAAACTAATCATTTGAACAATGGTACCCTGGTTGTGAGAAAGGAATTCCTAGACATGGACTGATTAATTTGCAAGAGGGAATACACACTGTTAACCATCATGCTTGAATCACTGGGTGACGGTCATGTGATAGGCCCACCATCTGTGTGCTTAAGCTGGTGTTTTCTCTGCAGTGATGAGACAAGCAGCTAAACATTGGCAAGTGAAGACCCGTGGGGTCCCTCCTTCCTCTCTGTCTCTCCAATTCACCTTGCAAGCTTTGAACCCTGCCTGCTGACTATGACCACCTAGGCATACACTTGAAGGAAATCAGCCACATTGCTGTCTCCAGAAGAACCACTGAAGCAGCTATCCACATCTTCAAACCAGAAACCTCAGGACCACCAAAGAAAGGTTGTGCAACCACCAAATTCAGACTGAAGTCAGCTGAGTCACCAACCTCCACAGACTGTATAGCCCTTTTATTTCTCCGGACTCTAGTTTGACCAATAAAGCTAACCTCTTTCTTTGTTAAATTCAAGGAAATATGTAGGATTTGTTCTTTTTATGATCATGTCACGCAAGCAGTTAACACTCACTTACTGGCAAGTATATCCTCTTAAAAAAGACATAAACTTGTTGTGGTCAAACAAGGAGAAGGAAAATGGGAGCCCTTCGACCCCTCCTTACCTGATAATAATAAGTATGAGGCAAAGTATGGGCGGCACAGTGGCGCAGTGGTTAGCACCGCAGCCTCAACAGCTCCAGGGGCCCGGGTTCGATTCCGGGTCCTGCCTGTGTGGAGTTTGCAAGTTCTCCCTGTGTCTGCGTGGGTTTTCGTCGGGTGCTCCGGTTTCCTCCCACATCCAAAGTCTTGCAGGTGATAGGTAAATTGGCCGTTGTAAATTGCCCCTAGTGTAGGGAGGTGATAGGGAATATGGGATTACTGTAGGGTTAGTATAAATGGGTGGTTGTTGGTCGGCACAGACTCGGTGGGCCGAAGGGCCTGTTTCAGTGCTGTATCTCCAAAAAAAAATAAAAAAAATAAAGAAAATCATGATCACATTCACCTTTACAGCGACTGGCAGTACTATCCTTGCCCTGCTCTGAAACTGCAGGTCTGCCTGCAACAGGTGGCAGATTTCAGTGAGCACTTCCTTAGTGAAACAAAGGCATCTATCGCACAGTTCCTCAATGAGTTTGAGGTCAGCGAATTGCTCCTGAAGATCCTGGGTAAATATGGCCTTCTGCTGAGAGCCCTTCGTCCCTTCCTTATCCCCTTTCTTCTCTTCCTCCCTCTTAGAGAAAGAAGCTTGTCCTCCTCTGTGTTGCCTCTACTCATTTTCCATATCATGCTTTTTTTTTATTCATTCATGGGATGTGGGCGTTGCTGGCCAGGCCAGCATTTATTGCCCATCCCTAATTGCCCTTGAGAAGGTGGTGGTGAGCTGCCTTCTTGAACCGCTGCAGTCCATGTGGGTTGGGACACCCACAGTGCTGTTAGGAAGGGAGTTCCAGGATTTTGACCCAGCGACAGTGAAGGAACGGCGATATAGTTCCAAGTCAGTATGGTGTGTGATTTGGAGGGGAACTTGCAGATGGTGGTGTTCCCATGTATTTGCTGCTCTTGTCCTTCTAGTTGGTAGAGGTCGCGGGTTTGCAAGGTGCTGTCGAAGGAGACTTGGTGCATTGCTGCAGTGCATCTTGTAGATGGTACACACTGCTGCCACGATGCGTCGGTGGTGGAGGGAGTGAATGTTTGTAGATGGGGTGCCAATCAAGCGGGCTGCTTTGTCCTGGATGGTGTCGAGCTTCTTGAGTGTTGTTGGAGCTGCACCCATCCAGGCAAGTGGAGAGTATTCCATCACACTCCTGACTTGTGCCTTGTAGATTGTGGACAGGCTTTGGGGAGTCAGGAGGTGAGTTACTTGCTTCAGGATACCTAGCCTCTGACCTGCTCAGTCACGGTATTTATATGGCTACTCCAGTTCAGTTTTCGGTCAATGGTAGCCCCTAGGATGTTGATAGTGGGGGATTCAGCGATGGTAATGCCGTTGAATGTCAAGGGGAGATGGTTAGATTCTCTCTTGTTGGAGATGGTCATTGCCTGGCACCTGTGTGGCATGAATGTTACTTGCCACCTATCAGCCCAAGCCTGGATATTGTCCAGGTCTTGCTGCATTTCTACACAGACTGCTTCAGTATCTGAGGAGTCGCGAATGGTGCTGAACATTGTGCAATCATCAGCGAACATCCCGACTTCTGACCTTATGATTGAAGGAAGGCCATTGATGTAGCAGCTGAAGATGGTTGGGCCTAGGACACTACCCTGAGGTACTCCTGCAGCGATGTCCTGAAGCTCAGATGATTGACCTCCAACAGCCACAACCATCTTCCTTTGCACTAGGTATGACTCCAGCCTGTGGAGGGTTTTCCCCCTGATTCCCATTGAACTCAGTTTTGCTCGGGCTCCTTGATGCCATACTCAGTCAAATGCTGCCTTGATGTCAAGGGCAGTCACTCTCACCTCACCTCTTGAACCAAGGCTGTAATGAGCTCAGGAGCTGAGTGGCCCTGGCGGAACCCAAACTGAGCATCACTGAGCAGGTTGTTGCTAAGCAAGTGTCGCTTGATGGCACTGTTGATGACTCCTTTCCATCACTTTACTGATGATTGAGAGTAGGCTAATGGGGCGGTAGTTGGCCGGATTGGATTTGTCCTGCTTTTTGTGTACAGGACATACCTGGGCAATTTTCCACATTGCAGGGTAGATGCCAGTGTTGTAGCTATACTGGAACAGCTTGGCTAGGGGCGCAGCAAGTTCTGGAGCACAGGTCCTCAGTACTATTGCCGGAATATTGTCAGGCCCCATAGCTTTTGCAATATCCAGTGCCTTCAGTCGTTTCTTGATATCACATGGAGTGAATCGAATTGGCTGAAGTTTGGCATCTGTGATGCTGGGGACTTCAGGAGGAGGCCGAGATGGATTATCAACTCGGCACTTCTGGCTGAAGATTGTTGCAAATGCTTCAGCCCTATCTTTCACACTGATGTGCTGGGCTCCTCCATCATTGAGGATGGGGATATTTGTGGAGCCACCTCCTCCAGTTAGTTGTTTAATTGTTCACCACCATTCACGGCTTGATGTGGCAGGACTGTAGAGCTTCGATCTGATCTGTTGGTTATGGGAACGCTTAGCTCTGTCTATCGCATGCTGCTTACGCAGTTTGGCATGCAGATAGTCCTGGGTTGTAGCTTCACCAGGTTGACACCTCATTTTGAGGTATGCCTGGTGCTGTTCCTGGCATGCCCACCTGCACTCTTCATTGAACCAGGGTTGGTCTCCTGGCTTGATGGTAATGGTAGAGTGGGGGATATGCTGGGCCATGAGGTTACAGATTGTGGTTGAGTACAATTCTGCTGCTGCTGGTGGCCCACAGCGCCTCATGGATGCCCAGTTTTGCATTGCTAGATCTGTTCGAAATCTATCCCATTCAGCACGGTGACAGTGCCACACAACACGATGGACGGTATCCTCAATGTGAAGGCGGGACTTTGTCTCCACAAGGATGTGCGGTGGTCACTCCTACCAATACTGTCATGGACAGATGCATCTGCAGCAGACAGATTGGTGAGGATGAGGTCAAGTATGTTGTTCCCTCGTGTTGGTTCCCCCACCATCTGCCGCAGACCCAGTCTAGCAGCCATGTCCTTTAGGACTCGGCCAGCTCGGTCAGTAGTGGTGCTACCGAGCCACTCATGGTGATGGACATTGTAGTCCCCCACCCAGAGTACATTTTGTGCCCTTGCCACCCTCAGTGCTTCCTCCAAGTGCTGTTCAACATGGAGGAGTACTGAGTCATCAGCTGAGGGAGGGCGGTAGGTGGTAATCAGTAGGAGGTTACCTTGCCCATGTTTGACCTGATGCCATGAGACTTCATGAGGTCTGGAGTCGATGTTGAGGACTCCCAGGGCAACTCCCTCCCTACTGTATACCACTGTGCCACCACCTCTGCTGGGTCTGTCCTGCCGGTGGGACAGGACGTACCCGGGGATGGTGATGGCAGTGTCTGGGACATTGTCTGTTAGGTATGATTCTGTGAGTACGACTATGTCAGGCTGTTGCTTGACTAGTCTGTGGGATAGCTCTCCCAACTTTGACACAAGCCCCCAGATGTTAGTAAGGAGGACTTTGCAGTGTCGACAGGGCTGGGTTTGCCGTAGTCATTTCCGGTGCCTAGGTCGATGCCGGGTGGTCCGTCCGGTTTCATTCCTTTTCATAGACTTTGTAACGGTTAGTTACAACTGAATGGCTTGCTAGGCCATTTCAGAGGGCATGTAAGAGTTAACCACATTGCTGTGGGTCTGGAGTCACATGTAGGCCAGACCAGGTAAGGACAGCAGATTTCCTTCCCTAAAGGACATTAGTGAACCAGATGGGGAACTTGGCTGCAGGCCAAGGAGGATACAAATTCTGCACCCATGATTGGGAACAAGTGGCGTGACCAGAACCCTTGAAGTCAGAACCAAAGCCTTTACCACATGCCAAACCACTCCCTGTAGACGTCACCAAATTTAAATAGCAGCACAAACCGTTAAACACTTCTACTAACTCAGCAACAGCCAGTAGCAATCAATCAGCAACTAACCTGAGAGTGGTTGATGATTCCTTTAAATAACATTCATGGGGACTCCTTCCTGTTGCTGAATGCATGCTTCGTTGTGTGAGATTAAGAAAGGGCATTAGCTGGAGGATTGTGGTTGAAAATAGCACAACTAGAGTCAAATCAGTGTTACACACTGCTGACAACATGCTCTGCCTATTTTGCATATTTCTGGCACATGCTGCTAGCGACCAACTCAAATGGTGTCCAGTGTGGCCTGCATCAGAAGTGAGTGTGCATGGTGTGGATGTCATTTTGCACACAAAATGGCACCCATAGTGCTGAAACTATGGGCACTACGGAAACAAATTTTATGGGCTGCAACTCCACCAGTACTGTACTGAAGTACCAGCCTAAATTATGTTCTGAAGTGAAGCTTGAATCAAAGAAGTCTCACTCAGGGCCAAAAATGCTGCAGCTAAACCAAGCCTGACACCAAGTCCATCCATATAACTAATATAGCTCCTGTATGGTGCTCAGTTCATAAAGGAAAGGTGTTCTTGTGAATTCCTTAATTTGTATAATGGTCTATTCACTTGCACAAGGTGGTTCAACTATATTTAAAGCTAATAAATGCAAATATTTTTGAATACACTTGATAATTATCAAAAATCTTCACACTAAAATAACCTAAACTTTCAGAATATTGACAAAACTAAAATATTAGCAATGTAGAAAGAAGAATATGTAAAGAATTTAGGATCTAAGAAAGCCTGTTCATTGTACCTGAGCTAGAGGTTCTTCTGAAGTTATTGGAGGATTGGTTCAGTGGTAACACTCTTTATAGAACATGATGACATTTTAATCATTACTTTTTATTTGAATTGTATGCATGAAATATTGATGGACACAGAGATTTAACTGTACCACTCTAAATGACAGAATACTCAATCTGCAACAACAAATACATTTAGGTTAATTTTCTGAAGATGACACTTTCAGCAATACATTTTCAAAATAGCCCAAAAGCTAATTTTATAAAATGGAGTTGTACAGTTCAATATTTTGACCAACTAGTCTTTTGAACTTCTCACCTTTATGCTAAAAGGATACTGAAATATTAAAGGAAAATGTTACTTGAAAACAGGTGTATTTGCATAGGGCATCCTTGTTTTCTTCACAAATGGTTTTAAAAATTTCAGTTCATGTTATGGTTATTAACGACAGCCAAATGCTTTTGCCTATGTTGGCCAGTACAATACTTGGGGAATTGTGTATTCAATCTGGTAATTATGATGATATGAACTTTTGATCATCCTTACTCCTGATTTCTTGTAGAATGAGAATTGAAATACAGCCCATTGAAAATTCAAATTATTAAAAAGTAAAATGAATGTTTGGGTAACTTTCTTCAGACTGATGAAAATTGCTTGGAAGCAACTTTCCCTCATTAAGCCATTGAAATTTAAGCTGCTTTATTCAACTATATCACTTCACAGAGTAACTTATTGTAGTGATTCTGCAATCCACCACTCAAATGGCTAGCAGAACTTTCATTCATAAGTTGGGGTTTTCCATGCATTAAAATTATGGATGGGAAATAGCAGTCTGCACACTCTTAATTTATCAAGTTGACCTCATGCACCTCTGCTCCCCTGGGTGGACTGGAAAGTGCAATCACCCCAACAAGGAATAATCTTCTGACCCAATAATGCCAGCGGATGCCCTGGCCCTCAGCAGTACATAACTGAAATCTGCACACACTATTTCCTGATTCACAAACATTGATTTAAATGGTCAGAAAATTGAGACAGACCGAAAATGCATAATCTGTACCCAGCCTCAATCTAGACTATCTACAAAGTAGCTGGTGATATATTTAAATGAGGTTTGAATTCTCAAACTCAACCAATGTGCAACTATGTGGCCACCTATCAAAGCTAGAGAGAAATGAGCTTCATATGAATTAAGTTATGATGCTAATACATGGCAAGAGAAATTTAACATAATTCAAAGTAATGAATATTCCTTGCAGTGTCTCTTTCTCTTTAAGCATGTTAGAAGGGGAAGAAGAGAGATCTATTGGCACTGCTTGTGGATTCCCCACAGCTGCCATTACCCAAGGATCCAGAGACATGTCACAGCTACCTAGCAATGTTAGTGGAGTAGCTTCCTTCACATGGACAGGTTCAACAAGGAGGCAGTTTCAGTGTTGGACTGCTGCCAACATGCCTACAGACAACTTCCACCACAGGGATGGCAATGTATGTGGAAGTCAAGGTCACTATCGGCTTCAACATTTATACTCCTGCTCCTTCTACTCTCTGACAAGGTTATCTACAATTTGGAGTAGAACGATGCATCAAGGTGACTCAATAGTAGGGGAAATGCCGTCATTACTAAGCTCAAGAAAACTACAGCAATATGACAGGGTAATGCTCAAGCAGGTCAGATTGGGGAAGATCAATATAGCCAGGCGCAGAGCATTTGGTAGCAGGGAGTCAAGTAGCGAAGGTCAGGGCCAGAAAATAGGAAGCAGTAGATCCTAGACAGATGTACCATGGTTAGGAGTTGGCAGGGGGTGGGGGGGTGGTTAGTGGGGACATGGGGTGCAGGATTGGGGACAGCGGGAGGTAGCTTGGAAAGGAAAATGGGCAGGCTTTGCAGGTGGAGTGGGGGACATGACCCAAAATAGGACCAGAAGGACTGGAAGTGGCCCAAATGAAAATGAAAACATAAAACATGCCTGCAAGCAGAAAAGCAAGCTAATGATTGGAGACAGGAGATATAGCTGAGAGACAGGTTTGAGATACTCAAGACACAGCACCACTTAATAGCCAGAGCATGAAGCTAAATTAGAGGCACCTGCTTGCATTGTGATTTCCTATTATATTTGTCTACATAAACAGTTACCTTTATTAACGTTGATATAAAAAGTAGTAACGATAAAATGGCATGCCTTATGTAAGAAGTTTAATATACTTTCTGATAGATATCGATTGCATTGAATTACATTGAAATTGCGACACAGAAACACGTCATTCAGCCTAAGCATTCCATGCTGCTGTTTATCCTCCACACAAGCTGTAGTCCTAATCGCATATCCCATTATCCTCCTTTCCCTCATACATCTATCAAACCTATTCTTAAATGTTAACAAAGTCCCTACTTTAATCATTAACTTCACTACTGCATTCCACAGTCACACTAAGTTCTCTGTAAAAATGTTCTTTTTGCTCACTGTCTTTAATCTCTTAGATTTAAACTTATAACTATATCTTTATTCTAGACTCTTTAATCACTAGCAGCTGTCTATTTCTATCTTTTTAACATACCTCTATCAGTAATCTCCTTTGTTCTAAGGAAAACATTCTTCAAAATTGTATTACCTCATACCAGGTAGCATTCCAGTGAATCTGTTCTGTACCGTCTCTATTGCTCCATCATCTTTCCTACAGTGTGGATCCCAAAACTGCACTCTGTACAGCTTTACTATTGTTTTTTATAAGTGAAGCACAGCCAATGAGTGGGCAACTTACATATAACTACAAATCCCTGTGTACAAAAATGCAAAACCACATCCACAGAATATCCAAACCCTCCAACACTAAAATTCAAACCTCGATAGAAAAAGTCTAATCTTAGCCCTGCAGAAAACAGCCAAGATAAAAACAGAAAATGCTGGAAATACTCACTAGATCTGGCAGTATCTGTGGTGAGTAACTCACCTCCTGTCCACCATCTACAAGGCATGAGTCAGAAGTGTGATGGAATACTCTCTACTTGCCTGGTTGAGTGCAGCTTCAACAACACTCAAGAGGTTTGACACCATCCAGGACAAAGCAACCCGCTTAATTGGCACCCCATCCACCACCTTCAACATTCACTCCCTCCATCACTGTTGCACAGTGGCAGCAGTGTGTACCATCTACAAAATGCACTGCAGCAACTCACCAAGACTCCTTCAAAAGCACTTTCCAAAAGCCCTCAACCTCTACTACCCAGAAGGACAAGGGCAGCTACACACCATCCTGACTTGGAACTATATCGCTGTTCCTTCACTGTCACTGGGTCAAAATCCTGGAATTCTCTCCCTAACAACACTGTTGGTGTACTTGCACCTGATGGACTGCAGCAGTTCAAGAAGGCAGCTCACCACCATCTTCTCAAGGGCAATTACGGATGGGCAACAAATGCTGACCTAACCAGCAATGCTCACATCCTATGAAACAAATAAAAGAAATGATCTTTCGTCATCGACCTGAAACGTTAACTCTGCATCTCTTTCTGCAGATGCTGCCAGACCTGCTGAGTATCGCCAGCATTTTCTGTTTTTATTTCAGATTTCCAGAATCCGCAGTATTTTGCTTTTGCACAAAACTTCCGAGTGCTGTTATACAAAAGAATTTAAGCACCACGCATTCAAAATCCAAACAACCTAAACACAAAAATTTAAACTACTGCCTCCCTCGCACCATGCTCTGCTATGTCTCGCCTGCTCCACCGCTGCTCACCGTACGCGTCTATGGTCTGGCCTTGTCCATTGTCACTATCTACTCTGACCATTGTCCACTGCCCATTGCTTACTTTTCTGGCTTTTTGGTCTGTGTCTACCACTGTCTCTGCTGTTGCTGCTGCCACCATCCCTGTGACCTTTACTACCTGGGATATAGTCATGGGGGGTAGAAATTAGCATGCACTGTGCCCATTTCTCGGGTGTTAAATGGGCACAAAGCGTACCAATTTAGCTGTGAGGCAGACGGCACCCAATGGCCTGAGTTTTGTGCTTCTGTTTAAGGTGGGTTCGGTGGCGTGGGGGAGACGGAGAATCGCTGTGGAGCCAGCCGTCCCGAAACACAGCGGTGTTTCGTAGTGTTCCGATTTCGAGGCGGGGAGTACCCATGCGATATAGACGTCCCAACAGGACAGCAACCTAATTTAGGTTGGTGAAATGTTGTTTAGCATTAACTTAAATGTAATTATTTCCAATTTAATGACTGGATCATGGTTTTGTGGATGGCGTGTGACACTCACGTGCCTTCAGCTTTACGACTGTTAAAAGCTGGCAGCACCATGGCGTGAGGCGTTGGTGCCACGACGGGGAGGTATCCTGACCATTGCAGCATAGGGGAAGTGGGAAGTACTCTGGCCATTGCTGCTCTGCTGATGTAGGCTTTGCAAGGGGGTTGTGTGTATTGGGGGGCTCTGCAGGGGACCTATGCGTATTTGGTGGCTCTGCAAGGCGGTTCCATGTATGGTGAATCTCTGCAAGGGTCTAGTTTGGGTGTATCAGTGGCCATTAGAGGGTATCATAAAGTATGTTGTAATGTGTGAGATGTCTCATACAGCTGAAGAAGATGGTATCCCAACAGTAACCTTTAGCCTTGAGGCACATCAGGTATGCAGACAAGCAAAGATTGATAAACATATTTGCCTAGGCAGGCTCATCTCTGCATCTGAAGCAATCCAAAGGCCCCAGGACACCTGCTCTGGGTCTCAAATACCCTGTGTTTTTGGATCCTCTTGGCATGTTGAGGAGCCTCCAATGGAGGTGGGCCCAAGAGGCAACTGTGCCTGACCCTTCAGGATGTGAACAGCAGCAGCCAGCCAGGCCAAGAAGGGCCCAAATACGCCAGAGACTCTACAGGACTCGCATCACCTACCTCGAGACGTCTGAGCAACACTGTCAGCTAAGACTATGGCTCTCCAGGGAGGCCGTCACAGACTTATGCACCCTTCTGCAGGATGATTTGTGACCTACGGGATTTGGGGGTCACCCTATGCCAATGGCTCTAAAGATCACTGTGGCACTAAACTACTATGTATATGGATCTTTCCAGGGATCCAAAGGGGACATGGTGGGGTCTTCCTGCAGCCAACCGCTGCATCAAGGTGGCGACCAATGCCCTGTTCAAGAAGGCTGGCAACTATGTGCACTTCATGACCAACCCTGACAGGCCAAGAGGACCATTGGTTTCGGGTCATCAGTGGATTCCCCTTGGTGCAAGGTGTGATAGATTGCACACACGTGGCCATCAAGGCTCCAACGGACCAGCCAGCCACCTTCATCAACAAGAAGGGCTTCCATTCAATTAATGTTCAACTGGACTGCTACCACTGAAAGCATTTCCTGCCGGTTTGTGCCTACTGCCCAGGTAGAAGTCATGACGTCTAAATACCTTGACATTCCCAGGTGCCTCAGCTTTCAATCCCCACTCGCCTTCAGGAGTAGATTTTCTAGGACATGGCTCTCTGCTAGTTCTAAGGCATCTTCTTCGGCCTGGCTGAAAGGACTTATGTCTGGGATACTGTCATCGGTCCTGGCCGCCTCCCTCCTGTTATGAACCCTCATCTCCTGCAGAGGAAGGATGGTGAAATTATAAATTGGCATATCTTTCAGCATGACTGTTCTGCTAACAAGAGCCCCTCGGCACCAACTGGGGAATCTGTATATCTCATATTGACTCGCGCTCTTATGGGATACACAGGGGCTGAGCTATGAATGAGGGTGGCTTGTTCCCCAGATGCAGACATGCATCTTCCTTGATTATGTCATTACCTTATTGTCTTTGTGAAAGACAAAGCATTAGTCCAGAGGGAGTGTTAATAGTCTTTCACCACAAGCATTAACACACTCTTTGCTTTTGTCCCAGGACAGCTTTGTTATTTAATCTCTCTTGCCCTCTGGCATATCACACACCTCTTATTTTTTTTATTTTAGAGATACAGCACTGAAACAGGCCCTTCGGCTCACCAACAACCACCCATTTATACTAATCCTACATTAACCCCATATTCCCTACCACATCCCCACCATTCTCCTACCACCTACTAGGGGCAATTTACAATGGCAAATTTACCTATCAACCTGCAAGTCTTTGGCTGTGGGAGGAAACCGGAGTACCCGGCAGAAACCCATGCGGTCACAGGAAAACTTGCAAACTCCGCCCAGGCAGTACCGAGAACTGAACCTGGGTCGCTGGAGCTGTGAGGCTGCGGTGCTAACCACTGCGCCACTGTGCCACCCATGTTCTGATGTTCTTTGCCCCACCAACCCCACCCGCCCCTTTCACTTGCTTAAAACCTGATTCTTTTCTAACCTTTGCCAGTTCTGATGAAAGGTCACAGACTTGAAACATTAACTCTGCTTCTCTCTCCACAGATGCTGCCAGACCTGCTGAGTATTTCCAGCACTTTCTGTTTTTATTTCAGATTTCCAACATCTGCAGTATTTTGCTTTACTTCAAATTAACACGATAGTTCTTTAGCCTTCGGCTCAAATCCAAAAAACACACATGCAATAAAACCACAAACACTCTGGATAGAAAATAAACTTAGTGAGCTAATAACAGCAGTGAAATGTCCAGCACTATGCATCCAAATCTCAGTGACACACAATGCTGACTGTTAAACGTCTGAAACACTGAGCAATGTTAGTGTAAGATACAACCTACAAGGTTGAACAAAATGTATAATTTACTATGGGCAATGATGGCAAACTCTAAAATAGACACTAGCAAAAAACTAACAAACCATTCAACCTACAAACATTTCATACAACAAAACATTTGCATTTAAGCAAGGGGGTGGGAGATTATCGGGGGTAGGTGGAAATGTGGAGTAATTAGTTCAGCCATTCGTATGCTTGTATGTTCGTATTTAGTTCCTTTAACATAGTAAGATGTCTCAAGGTGCTTCACAAAAGTGTCACCAAATAAAATTTGGCTCTGAGCCACATAAGGAGATGTAGGTCAACAAGCACAGGGATGATGGGTTATGGGACTTGGGCTCTTAAGATATGGGCAGCAGAATTTTAAGTGACCTCAAGTTTATGGAGGGAGGATGGCCAAGAAAGCATTTGAATAGTCAAGTCTAAAGGTAACAAAGGCATGGATGAGGATTTCAGTATCAAAATAGCCAAGGCACGGGCGAAGATGTATGATGTCACAGAGGTGGTAGCAGGTAGTCTTGGTGATGAAGCAGTTATGTGGTCGCAAGCTCATCCCTGTGTTAAATATGGCATCATGGTTGTGAATGGTCTGGTTCAGCCACAGACAGTTGACAGGGAGAGGGATAGATTCAGTAACTAGGGAACTGAGTTTGAAGCAGGGACTGAAGACAATGACTTTGGCCTTCCCAATATTTCATAGAATCATAAAAGGTTTATGACACAAAAAGAGACCACTTGGCCCATTGTGTTTGCACTCGCCTAAACAAAAAAAAAAGCCATCTAGCCTAATCCTACTTTCCAGCATTTGCTTCACAGCCCTGCAGGTTACGGCACTTCAGGTGCACATCCAGGTACCTTCAAAATGAGTTGAGGGTTTCTGCCTGTACCAACCTTTCAGGCAGTGAGTTTCAGACCCCCACCACCCTCTAGGTGAAAAAAATTTCCCCATCTCCCCTCTGATCCTTCTACCAATCACTTTAAATCTATGTCCCCTGGTTACTGACCCCTCTGCTAAGGTAAATAGGCCCTTCCCATCCACTCTATCCAGGCCCCTCACAATTTGGTACATCTCAATCAAATCTCCCAGCCTCCTCTGTTCCAAGGAGAACAACCCCAGCCTATCCAATCTTTCCAGTCCTGGCAACATAAGAACAGAACTAGGAGCAGGAGTAGGCAATTCAGCCCCTCGAGCCTGCTCCGCCATTCAGTACTATCATGGCTGACCTCATCTTGGCCTCAACTCCACTTTCCTGCCCATTCTCCATAACCCTTCAACCCATTACTAATTAAAAATCTGTCTATCTCCTCCTTAAATTTACTCAATGTCCCGGCATCCACCGCACTCTGGGGTAGTGAATTTCACAGACTCACGACCCTTTGAGAGAAGTAATTTCTCCTCATCTCTGTTTTAAGTCTGCTACCCCTTATCCTAAAACTATGACCTCTTGTTCTAGATTGCCCCACAATATGAAACATCCGCTCTATGTCTACTTTGTCAATCCCCTTAATCATCTTATATACCTCAATTAGATCTCCTCTCATTCTTCTAAACTCCAGAGAGTAAAGGCCTAAGCTGCTCAATCTCTCTTCACAAGACAAGCCCCCCATCTCTGGAATCAATCTAGTGAACCTCTCTGAACTGCCTCCAATGCAACTACATCCTTTCTCAAGTAAGGGGACCAGAAATGTACGCAATACTGCAGGTGCAGTCTCACCAATACCTTGTACAGTTGCAGCAACACTTCCCTACTTTTATACTCTATTCCTTTAGCAACATCCTCATAAATCTCCTCTGTACCATTTCGAGTGTAATTACAATCTTTCTGTAATTAGGTGACCAGAACGGCACACAGCACTCAAGTTATGGCCTAACTAATGTTCTATATAGTTCCAGCAAAACCTCCCTGCTGTTATATTCTTTGCCTCGGCTAATAAAGGAAAGAATTCCAAATGCCTCCATAATTACCTTATCGACCTGTCCTGTTACCTTCAGGGATCTGTGGACATACACTCTGCCTTGTTTGACTTCTCCAAATGCATCACCTCACACTTCTCTGGGTAAAATTCCATTTGCCACTTTTCTGCCCACCTGACCAGCCCATTGATATCTTCCTGCATTCTACAGCTATCCTCCTCGCTATCAACCACGTGGCCAATTTTTGCATTGTCTGCAAATTTCTTGATCATTCCCCCTACATATAAGTCCAAATTGTGAATATATACAACAAAAAGCAGGGGACCCAGTACTGAGCCCTGTGGAACCTCACTGGAAACAGTCTTCCAGTCGCAAAAACACCTGTCAACAATTACCCTTTGTTTCCTGCCACTGAGTCAATTTTGTATCCTGCTTGTTGCATTCCCCTGGATCCATGGGCTTTTATTTTTTTAACCGGTCTGCCATGTGGGACCTTGGCAAAAGCTTTGCTAAAATCAATTACACAACACTCATCAATCCTCCTTGTTACTTCCTTAAAAAATTCAATCAAGTTAGTCAGACACGACCTTCCTTTAACAATTCCATACTGACTATCTTTGATGAATCCATGCCTTTCTAAGTGACAGTTTATCCTGTCTTTCAGAATTGATTCCAATAATTTGCCCACTACCAAGGTTAGGCAGCTGGCCTATAATTATTCTGCCTATCTTTCACTTCCTTTTTAAACAGAGATACAATGTTAGCAGACTTTTAATCCTCCAGCACCACACCGTTGTGTTCCACAGGGTTCAGTACTAGGTGCCCTGCTTTATGTTGCATATATTCACAGTTTGGACTTAACTATATGGGGAATGATCAAGAAATTTGCAGACAATGCAAAAATTGACCACGTGGTTGATAGCAAGGAAGATAGCTGTAGACTGCAGCAAGATATCAATGGGCTGGTCAAGTGGGCAGAAAAGTGGCAAATGGAATTTAACCCAGAGAAGTGTGAGGTGATGCATTTGGGAAGGTCAAACAAGGCAAAGGAAGAGTGTATGTCTACAGATCCCTGAAGGTAATAGGACAGGTCGATAAGGTGATTATGATTGGAAAATGGTGGTCAGACCTACCACTATTACATCCCGGGCTTCTTTTAACAGCCTGGGGTACATTTCATCTGGCACTAGTGATTTATCCACTTTGAAGGATGCTAATCCCCTTAATACTTCCTCTCTCCCTGTGCTTATCACATCCAATACTTCACACTCCTCCTCCTTAACTAAAATGTCTACACCGTCCCCATCTTTTGTGAAGACAGATGCAAAGTATTCATTAAGAACCATACCCATATCTTCTGCCTTCACACATAGGCTACCTTTTAGGTCTTTTATGGGCCCTGCTCTTTCCTGAGTTATCCTTTTACTCTTAATGTATTGATAAAACATCTTTGGATTCTTCTTAATTTTACTTGCCAATATTCTTTCCTGCCCTCTCTTTGCTTTGCTTTGCTTTCCTAATTTCCTTTCTGATTTCACCCTTCCATGTTCTAATTTCCTCTGGGCTTTCTGTAGTATTGAGTTCTTGGTGTCTGACATAAGCTTTTCTTTTCTGCCTTATTATACCCTGTAAGCTCCTTGACATCCAGGAGCCCTTTGGCTGTCCCACCCTTTCGCATTGCGGGAACATATTTATTCTAAATCTCCCGAATCTCCCCTTGAATGCCCCCCACTGCTCTGACACTGATTTACCTTCAGGTAGTTGTTTCCAGCCCACTTCTGCTAAATCACTTCTCAGCTTAGTAAAATTGACCTTATCCCAATTTAGAACTTTAACTCCTATTCTATCTCTCTCTTTTTCCATACATATGTTAAAACTAACTGAATTATGATCACTACCATCAAAATGCTCTCCCATTGCCACTCCTCTTGCCCAGCTTCATTAACTAATACCAAGTCTAGAACCACGCCCTGTCTTGTTGGACTTGTTACATACTGGCCAAAAAAGTTCTCCTGAATGCACTTAAGAATTCTGTTCCCTCCATACCTTTCACACTAAAAATATCCCACTAAAATGAAACTTTCACACTAAAACTATCCCATTTAATGGAGAGAGAAGCAGAGTTAACATTTCAGGTCAATGACCCTTCTTCAGAACTGGCAGATATAAGAGATGTAAAAGATTTTAAGCAAGTAAAGTGGTGCAAAAGATAACAAAAGAGAAGGTGTTGATAGGACAAGGTCAAAGAATAGCTGACCAGAAGGTCATGGAGACTATCCACTGTGTTTTTTTTTCATGTTTGTGCTTGTGGCTGTTCAATTATCAGTCCATTAACACCCTATCTGGACTAATGCTTTGTCTTTCAGCACACCATTAACATATTGTTTGCCTTTGCTCCATGACCTTCTGGTCAGCTATTCTGTGACCTTGTCCTATCAACCCTTCTCTTTTGTTATCTCTTGTCCCACTTTACTTGCTTAAAATCTTTTACATTTCTTATATCTGCCAGTTCTGAAGAAGGGTCACTGACCTGAAAAGTTAACTCTGCTTCTTTCTCCACAGATGCTGCCAGACCTGCTGAGTATTTCCAGCGTTTCTTGTTTTTATTTCAGATTTCCAGCATCTGCGGTATTTTGCTTTTATCCCATTTAATATTGGGGTAGTTAAAATCCCCTACTATTACTGCCCTTTTGTTTTTGCACTTCTCAGAGATTTGCCGACATATTTGCTCTTCTATCTCCCTCTGACTATTTGGAGGTCTATAGTACACTCCCAGCAGTGTGATTGCCCCTTTTTTGTTCCTAAGCTCAACCAATATGGCCTCAATTGATGATCCTTCGAACCTATCAACCCTCTTCACAGCTGTAATTGCTTCTCTAACCAAAATTGCCACCCCTCCTCGCTTTTTATCCCTCTCTCTATCTCGTCTGAAAACCCTGTAACCAGGAATATTGAGCTGCCATTCCTGTCCCTCTTTAAGACATGTTTCTATAATAGCTCTGATATCATACTGCCACATTTCCCTTTGTGCCCTCAGCTCATCTGCTTTAGTTGCTACACTCCTTGCATTGAAGTATATATCCTTCAGCACTGCCAAGCTCTTTTTTTATTTTCCATCCTTTGTTTCCTCTGCCTTCCAGACCCACTCAATAATTTTCTGCCTTCCATTTCCATTTCTGATTATGCCCCATCTGAGTCTGCCTCAGGTTCCCATCCCCCTGCCAAACTAATTTAAACCCCGCTCAACAGCACCAGCAAACCTTCTAGCAAGGATATTGGTCCCGGCCCTATTGAAGTGCAAACAGACCAGTTTGTACAGGTCTCACCTCCCCCAGAGCCAGTCCCAGGACTCTAGAGCCCTCCCTCCTGCACCATTTCTCCAGCCATGCATTCATCAGCTCTAACCTCCTATTTCTATGCTCACTAACACGTGGCACTGGCAGTAATCTGGAGATTACTACTTCTGAGGTCCTGCTTTTTAATGTCTTGCTTAGCTCCCTAAAATCTGCATTCAGGACCTCATCCCTCTTTCTACCAATGTCATTGGTACCAATGTGAAGCACGACCTCTGGCTGTTTGACCTCCCCCTTATATTTAGTTGGAGGAAATTTTTGCTCAGTCCAGTACTGGATATTAGAGGGTGGCAAATGTAACCTCATTATTTAAAAAAGGAGGGAGAGAAAAACAGGGAATTACAGACCAGTGAGTTTTACATCAGTAGTGGGAAAAATGCTAGAGTCTATTATAAAGAATGTGATAGCAGAACACCTGGAAAGCATAAACGGGATTGGGCAAAGTCATCATGGATTTATGAAAGGGAAGTCATGCTTAACAAATCTACTGGAGTTTTTTGAGGATGTAACCAGTAGAATAAATAAGGGAGAACCAGTGGATGTGGTGTATTTGAATTTTCAGAAGGCTTTTGATAAGGTCCCACATAAGAGGTTAGTGTGCAATATTAAAGTACAGGGGATTGGGGGTAATATACTGGCATGGATTGAGAATTGGTTGACAGACAGGAAACAGAGTAGCAATAAATGGGTCTTTTTCCAGGTGGCAGGCAGCGACTAGTGGCGTACCGCAGGGATCAGTGCTTGGGCACCAGCTATTCACAATATATATTAATGACCTGGGTGAGGGAACTAAATGTAACATTTCCAAGTTTTCAGTTGACTCAAAGCTGGGGAGGAATGTGAGCTGTGAGGTGGATGTAAAGAGGCTCCAATGTGATTTGGACAAGTTGGGTGAATGGGCAAATATATGGCAGATGCAGTATAATGTGGATAAATGAAAGGTTATCCACTTTGGTTGTAAAAACAGAAAGGAAGATTATCTGAATGGTGATAGATTGGGAAAGGGGGAGGTGCAACGAGACCTGGGTGTCCTTGTACACCAGTCACTGAAAGCAAGCATTCAGGTGCAGCAAGCAATTAGGAAGGCGAATGGCATGTTGGCCTTCATTGCAAGTACAGGAGCAAGGATGTCTTACTGCAGTTATACAGGGCCTTGGTGAGACCACATCGCGAGTATTGTGTGCAGTTTTGGTCTCCTTATCTGAGGAAGGATGTTCTTGCCATGGAGGGAGTACAAAGAAGATTTACTAGGCTGATTCCTAGGATGGCAGGATTGACGTATGAGGAGAGATTGGGTTGACTAGACCTATATTCACTAGAGTTTAGAAGAATGAGAAGGGATCTCATAGAAGCCTATAAAATTCTAACAGGACTAGACAGGCTAGATGCAGGGAGGATGTTCCCGATGGCTGGGTGTCTAGAACCAAGGGTCACAGTCTCAGGATACGACTTATTCCATTTAGAACCAAGATGAGGAGAAAGTTCTTCACTCAGAAGGTGGTGAACCTGTGGAATTCTCTACCACAGAAGGCAGTGGAGGCCTTTCCTCACTGTCGCTGGGTCAAAATCCTGGAACTCCCTTCCTAACAGCACTGTGGGTGTACCTACCTCACGTGGACTGCAGCAGTTCAAGAAGGCAGCTCACCATCACCTTCTCAAGGGCAATTAAGGATGGGCAATAAATGCTGGCCCGGCCAGCGACGCCCACATCCCATGAATGAGTAAAAAAAAGTCATTAAATATATTCAAGAAGGAGATAGATATATTTCTTAATGCCATTGGGATCAAGGGATATGGCGAGAAAGCAGGAACAGGGTACTGAATTAGACGATCAGCCATGATCTTTTCTGAATGGCGGAGCAGGCCTGAAGGGCCTAATGGCCTACTCCTGCTCCTATTTTTCTATGTATCTATATCAGACGAGCAGTGTTACAAATCAGAGACAGTAGAGGGGTCCAGAGAGGTGGTGGTGAGGTAGATCTGGTTGTCATCAGCAACATGTGAAACTTAATGTAGCGTTTTCTCAACGGGCAGCATGTAGATTGAGGGACCCCAGAGGTAACAATGAAGGAGAAGAAGAGAAGTCATTGCAGATGATTTACCAGCTTTGACTGGATAGATAAGAATTAAACCAGGTGAGGGCAGCCCCACCCAGCTAGACAACGAAGGGGATGTGTTGGAGGAGGATGGTGTGGTCAGCTGTGTCGAAAGTTGCAGGGAGGTGGAGAAGGACGAGGAGGAATAGATTACCACAGTCACAGTCACACAGGATGTAATTTGTGACTTTGATAAGGGCAGTTTCAGTACTGTGGTCAGAGTGGAAACCTGATTGGAGAGATTCAAACATGGAATTGCAGGAAAGATACAAACAAAAAAAATTGTGATGTTACTGGACACAAAAACCTGCAGCGTATAAATTCATAAAGTAAAATAAGTAACAATCAGCAAAAGAAAATCTTGGGCATACTTTCCTGATTATCTCAATATAATCAAAATACCACAAAATGTGTGAAAGATAAAAATCCCACTGACCCAACAGCACAGTTATTTCTAATTGTGGAATTACTTCTGAAACATTTAATGTAACATCTACCAAACAGAACACTCCATTCACAACACAAGCTCACACATAGAGAACTGGATGTAGATTCTTTCCCAATAAAAGATGGTCAACCTACCAACAAGAAGAACAAAAACCAAAAAAGTAATGTTTATATTTTTTGTGAACCAGATAAGGAAGAAAATGGCATAAACTGCTTCACCTTATATATTTTAAACTAAAATCAATGTATTGTATTATCAAAATCCATAATCTTTTCCATAGAAATAGCTGCCATGAAGTGGCATTGCCCTGATTTTTTTTTGTGCTTTTCTGTGTTCTACCTTCCAGAGGGCAGGCCACCTCCCCCGAATAGCAAGAAATTCTGTGGGATTCTCACAGAAAACATTCAGAGACAGTAATCCGGGACAAAATTAATTGGCACTTGGAAACTTATGGCCTAGTAAATGAAAGCCAGCAAGGACTGCCTAAAGGGAAAATCGTATTGAAGAACTTGATTGTGTTCTTTGATGAAGTAGCAGAGAGGGTTGATGAGGGCACTGCAGTTGACGTTGTGTATATGAACTTTCAAAAGGCGCTTGACAAAGTACTACATAATAGACTTGTAAGCAAAATTAAAGCTCATGGGATTAAAGAGACAGTGACAGCATAGATACACAATTGTGTAAGAGACAAAACAGACAATAGTGGTGAATGGTTCTTTTTCAGACTGGAGGGCAGTTTAAATGGTGTTCCCCAGTGTCAGTGTTAGCACACTGTTATTTTTGATATAAATTAGTGCTGTATGATTGGTTAGTCTGCTGCCACTTTTGTATCTTTGGTTAGTCTAGCTAGGAGAGATTACTAAGTCTTCTGTAATTTTAACATTAACTCATTTATTACATTTTAACTATATACACTTTACATAAGTCTGTGTGCGCTGAGTTTTACAGAGCCCCACAATGTCAGGGGTCATGGTGGGGGGTTGGGGGTGGGGCTGTAAAATGCCTCTGGGAGAGGGCCACCACGCACTCCAATGCCGGGAAGGCCCGGCCCGATATTGCCAGCTGCCCTCGGCAACAGGAGCCCAATTTAAACATGCAAAGGGATAGTTACCTCGCCGCATTATGTATCCGCTGTGAGTTCTCAAGCACTTTGGAATATTCAGCTGAACAGGCATCTCTCATGCGCCTTCCTGATCCAGACTGTTAAAAGCGAGCGGAACAGAAGTTGCACTGCTCAGAGGCTGTGACGGTTAGTGTTGCAAGATGGGTCCCAACTCTGCATTCGTGTGTATGGAGGTGAGTGGGGGATATAATTATCGGGGGCATAACTCTGCATTTGTTGGGTAAAAATCTTGTCAGTTGATTAACAATTCCAAGGAATCATTGAAGAGTTTGGACAGAAGTAAGTTGTGGGAATTCACTAATGGCTCTCGTCTTTTGTGGGTCTGCCATTATGCTGTTGCTACTGACAATGTGTCCTAAGAAACAAATAGACATTTTAAAGGATTTACACTTTTCATTAAGTGTGAGGCCTTTTTCTTGTAGACAATTCAAAACAGCTCTAACCCTCTGGTCATGTTCTTCAACTGATTCACCATGGACTAAGATGCTGTCCAAATGGCATAATACACCTTTAAGGCCCTGTAAAATGTTTGACATAGTTCTTTGGAATATTTCTGGTGCTGATATTATACCGAATAGTAAATGATTAAAACAAAATCATCTGAACGGAGTAATGAAGGTGTCAAGAACCTTGACTTCTCATCCAATGGAACTTGCCAAAAGCCACTATTCCTGTCAAGCTTTGTGAACATGGGACTTTTAGATAACTTTGTCAAGCTTTCATCTACTGAGGACATTGGATGAACTTCTTTTGCCACAGCCTTATTGAGTTAAGTCTACACAAATGCAAAGATCACCGTTAGGTTTAGGAACTGGAACCATTCCTGAACACCACACTGTCGGTTCAGTGATAGGAGAAATGACTCCCACCTGGTCATCTCTTCTAGCTGATGTTGGACTTGTTTCATTAGTGGATATAGTATCTTCCTAAGTGTGAAAAGACAGACAGGTTTAGTTTCTTTTCTCAGATGTAATGCTATATTTGGTCTTCAGTCTTCCTAGACTTGAAAATAATTTTGGAAAGTCTTTTTGGAAATGACTCTTGGATTCTTGTTGCTTAACTTCTTCCATTTTTCTTATAAAATGAAGGTCAATGCTTCTACTTAACAGAGAGAATTCTTGATTCCGTAGAACATACAGTGTTTCAAATATCTACTTTCCCTTGTACTGGAGTGTTACCTGTAGCTTTCCCTTGACTTTCAGTTCAATCCCTCTAACCACAGTTCATTGTCTGATAAAACGGTTACACTTGCTCCAGTGCCTAGTTTAAAATTTGCGATATGTCCGTTGACGTATATATCTGAAGACTGGAATGCCTTATTAGGATCATTGAGCTCATCAAGGAAGTTTTCTGATTTCTTTCCTGATAGAGATTGTTCAACTTCATTAACAGATCTATGTTTGAAGACTTTTTCTTTCAAACATGTGGGAGTAGAGATTTTACTTTGGCAAATCTTCCCAAAATGGCCTATTGTTTTTACAGTGGAAAAATTCAGCTTTTTTGTTTGCAGGTCACTGTTTGTACCTATGGGTCTTTTTGGCGCCACAGCGCTGGCAGAGTTTCAGGGAGTCTTGTACTTCCCCCTCCACCCCCAACCCCCCAATGTACCTTTTTTCTGGTGCTTCTTTTACAGCCTTGTGCTTAAGGAAGTGTGCGGTTGCTGGAGGTTCCCTGAATCAAGGTCTTTCTTCACCTCTCAGAATTGCTCTGTTCTTCTTCTGGACCTCTGCTTGTCTCACCAGCTGAATTGCTTTGTCTAGGGTGAGGTCTTCCTTAGGCTAAAATAAATCTGAGGGATTAATCAGGAATACCTACTACAATATGGTCTCTTATTAATTCTGCTTTTAGGGCTCCATATTTGCATCCTTCAGCTAGTCTGCAAAGGTCATTAATAAAAGCATCAACTGTTTCACCTGGTTTCTGGACCATTCTGTTAAATTTTGCCCTTTCCAGAATCTTATTGCTCCTCAGATTGAAATAGCACCAAAGACTTTTAAAACTTCATCAAATTTGTCTGTTGCCTCATCAATGCCTTGCCTTGCAATAACATCGTCTGCTAATGCTCCAATGGAATACAGCAATGTGTTAATTTGCTCTGCTTTAGACTTGCTGTCTAATTTGGAAGCAAATCTATATCGTAAAAATCTTTTTCATCAGAGTGACCAATTTTGAGTTTGCTTTGGTCTTTCCATTTGTCCAAACTTCTCTGGTATTGTGAATTTAAGATCCATGGCTTTCTATTCGGTTTACTTTCTTTTTAAAATTTTTCCTCCAGTATCAGAAGTTTCCCATGCTTTTTCAGCCTCGCACTAACTCCTGCTACAGTCACCGTTTCTCCCTGTGAAACCTTGCCACTAGACTGTATTTCAATCTCTTTATACACAGTTTTGCAGCATTCAGAAAGGAACATGGGAACATAGGAAATAGGAGCAGGTGTAGGCCATTTGGCTCCTCAACCATGCTCTGCCATTCAACTAGATTGTGGCTGATCTTCTACCTCAGCACCAGCTTCCTGCACTGTCCCCATATCCCTTGATATCTTCATATCTAGAGATCTATCAATCTCTGTCTTAAACATACTCAATGACTGAGCCTCCACAGCCCTCTGGGATAGGGAATACCATAGATTCACCACCCTCCGAGTGAAGAAATTCCTCCTCATCTCAGTCCTAAATGGCCGACCTGTTATTCTGAGACTGTGTGCCCTGGTTCTAGACCCACCAGCCAGGAGAAACATCCTTCCTGCATCAACCTTGTAGAGCCCTGTAAGAATTTTGTATACTTCATTGACATCACCTCTCATTCTTCTAAATTCTGGAGAACACAGGCCCAGTCTCCTCAATCTCTCCTCATAGGACAATCCTGCCATCCCAGGGATCAGTCTGATGTACCTGCATTGCACTCCCTCTATGGCAATATATCCTTTGTTAAGTAAGGAGATCAAAACTGTACGCAGTACTCCAGGTGCAGTCTCATCAATGCTCTGTACAATTGCTGCAAGACTTCTTTATTCCTGTACTCAAATCTTCATGCAATAAAGGCCAACATACCATTTGTCTTCCTAATTGCTTGCTGCACCTGCATGTTAGCTTTCAGAAACTTATGAACAAGGACACCCAGGTCCCTTTGGACATCAACACTTCCCAATGTCTCACTATTTAAAAAATATTGCATTTCTGTTTTTCCTACCAAAGAGGATATCAAGGATACAGAAGAGATTTACTAGAATGCTCCCAGCGATGAAGGACTTGAGTTATGTGGAGATACTGGTGTGGTTCTCCTTAGAGCAGAGTAGGTTAAGAGGAGATTTCATAGAGGTGTTCAAAATCATGAACAGCTGCGATAGAATACATAAGGGGAAACTTTCCAGTGACAGAAGAGCTGGTAACCGGAGGACACAGATTTAAGGTGACTGGCATAAGAACCAGAGCTGATATGAGGGGAAAAAAATTACACAGTGAGTTGTTATGATCTGGAATGCACTGCATGAAAGGTGGTGTATGCAAATCAATGATAACTTCCAAAAGGAATTGGAGGTGAAAAAGACATTGAAGGTAAAACAAAATTAACAGGGCTCTGGAAAATGAGAAGGGAAGTGGGAATAATTGTATAGCTCTTCCTAAAAGCCAGTACAGGCACAGTGGGTCAAATGGCCTCTTTCCATGCTGTATCAGTCAGTGATTCTACAAGAAAGGGTGGTGCTAATAATACAGTGCTATGTAACACTTCACAGGGTCACTCAGGAAATCTTCTGATTTTCCATATAGCCAGACATCCCCCACTGCATTCATACCCTCCAAACTGAAGCTTTCAACAAACGATGAAAATATTCAAAAATAAAACATAGCTGTCACCATAGAAGGAGAATTGCTCTGGTTACTAGCTGTAGTGACATCATAAATGTTTTGATAAAGATATTTTCTGGTTAATATTTATGGTAAACATATTCTAAGAGAACATGGGGATGAAATTCAAATGAGCTTTTACGAATCAGCTGCCTGTTATAAAGCCCATCCAGTTCTCTTTTCCATTGAGGTTTTGCACCTCTGTCATAGTTGAATTTCATCCTCATGTTTAGAATTTTGTCAGTAATACTGAGCTGAAGGTGTTATATATTTGTTTTTTTATGCTGCCACCATATAGAGTCTAGCCAGAGAGATTCTAGACTGTGTTGTTTAAACATTAATCTTTATTGTATAGCTACTATATATACTCCACATTAGCCTGTGTGTCTCCTTCAAAAGCCACACTGTAACTGTTCTTGTGTCTCTCCCACATGATCTCTTACATCATCATGGTGAGTGGTTCTTTACATTCTGTCAAGATTAAACCTTTGAAATTATTATACTACATCTCCCCCAAGTCTTTTATTCACTTTTTTATTTACATGCTAGCCAATCTCTCCCAAGTCTCTGACTTCATAGTGTCAACTTATCAGGAGGCTTCACAACTCTCCCTGATCCTGTTGTTGTCAGATGTAAAAGATTGCTAGTCTTTCTCTGATCCCTTGTTTCCTGACTTGGACGGCCTTCATTGAGGTTTGTAGCATTCGGTGCTTTTTGAATTTTCGGTTCATCATCTGAGTTGTCTAAGCGTATGACTGATTGACATCTTTGATGTAAAGGATTAAGATTCCTTCTATTTCTCCATATAGAACCATCTTGAGTTCTTACTAGATAAGACCTCATCTTTCTGGAGAATTACCCCTTTTCTATTTTGGTTTCATACCCATACCTTTTGTCCTTCTGACAACTTTGGTACGGTATCTTCTGTTATAATTATGGGTCTGTTTGTTTTGATATAACTTTTCTTTGTCTTTTACTTTCTGATAATCCTTGCTTTACAATCCTGGAAGTAATTTCTTGGGTGAAATTGAAAGTTATGTTCTAAGTTTTCTTCCCATTAAGAGCTCTGATGGTGCTAATCAGCACAATAATGGAGTAGCTCTGTATGTCTGTGTTAAGTGGAAATCTTGATTTTTCATCAACATAGTTTTAATGGTTCTGACTGCTCGCTCAGCTTCTCCATTTGATTGTGGATACTTAGGAGAGCTTATTAGGTGAACAAATCCACATTCTTCTACAAAGTGTGTGAAGTAATCGTTTGCAAATTGTCTTCCGTTATCAGATACTATCTGATCCGGTAAACCATGTGTTGCGAAAACTTCTTGTAAAAATTTGATGGCTGCTTCAGTTATTGTTGTGTACATCTGCTCAACTTCAATCCACCTTGAGAAGTAATCAACTATAATTAGATAGGATCTTCCCTCAAAGAAGAATAAATTCATCGCCAACCGTTCTCACGGTCTAGGTGGGAATTGGGCTGAAATTAAAAGTTCTCTTTGATCTTGTCTGTGTACATGAGAAATTTGTTGGACTTGCTTCTCTCAAGTTCTCTGTCCTTGTAGCAGTCCTGTAGCAGTGCTCAGGTCAGGCTGGGGGACTCTCCCTCTGTCATGGCTCCTGGATTCTTCTTGCTTATCTTCTTAAACTTTCTTTATAAGATGAAGGTCAATACAAGCTCTTCTACTCAAGAGCGGGAACTCCTAATTGCTTAGGACATACAGTATTTCTAATATCTGCTTTCCCTTATATTGAAGCATTGCTTGTAACTTCCCCTTTACTTCAAGTATAACACCTCCTGAGCCATGTAGCTGAGTTTCTGTTGGTTGCAGAATGTGTGTGGATAGCCACAGCTCTTTATCTGACAGGACCATCACACTTGCTCCGGTGTCAAGTTTGAAATTAGTGATACGTCCATTGACATATATGTCTGCTGATCAAATGCTTGTTTCGGATCATTGATTTTGTCCAGAAAATATTTTGATTGATCTGCTGCAGGACGTTGCGTAACTTCAATTACCTCTCTACTCTTAACTACTTTTTCTTTAGAGGTTGAGGTGGTTGAGATTTTATTTTGGCACATCTTACTGAAATGCCCTATTTTTCTGCAATAAAAGCATTCTGCTCTATTGGCGGGACACTGTACAAACCAATGGGAGGTTTTTTGCACCATAGCACTAGCAGGGTTAAAGGCATCTTTCGCCCTCCCCTCTGCACCCCCCCATCTCCTCCCCTTCCCCCACCACACCACTCAACCCCCCCCTCCCCATCCGCCCCATAGGGTGTACCTTTTTTCCTGGTGCCTCTTGTTCAGCTCTCTGGTGAAGGAACTGAACAGTTACAGGAGGTTTCCTGAACCAAGGTCTTTTGTCAGCTCACAGGACTGGTTTGTTATTGCTGTGCATATTGATGTAGTTTTTAGGACTTCATCAGATTTGGTTGATGTTTCTTCATTACGTTGTCTTGCTGTTCTATCATCAGCTACAGCACCAATTAAATATAATAATGTATTCACTTGCTCTATGTTGGACTTGTTCCATAAACTTGAGGTCACCTAAAATTCTGCTGCCCATATCCTAACGGCCCAAGTCCCATAACCTCTAATCCCTGTGCTTGTTGACCTACATTAGTTCCCTGTCCGGCAGCACCTTCCTCGTTTTCAAATCCCAGCATGGCCTCTCCCTCCATATCTCTGTAAACTTCTCCACCTCTACAAGCCTTCAAGATCCCTGCATTCCTCCAATTCTGGCCTCTTGCACATCCCTGATTTTAATTGCTCCATTATTGATGGCTCTACCTTAAGCGGTCAAAGCTCTAAGCTCTGGAATTCCCTCCCTAAACCTCTCTGTCTCCAGACCTCTTTCCCCTCCTTGAAGATGCTCCTGAAAACTCATCACTTTGACCATGGTCACTTGTTATCTGTCTTAATATCTCCTTATGTGGCACAGAGCCAAATTTTATTTGATGACGCTTTTGTGAAGCACCATGAGACATCTTACTATGTTAAAGGCACTAAATACGAACATATGAATTAGGAGCAGGAGTAGGCCACTCGGTCCTTCGAGCCTGCTCCACCATTCAATAAGTTCATGGCTGAACTAATTACTCCACATTTCCTCCTACCCCCGATAACTTTCCACCCTCTTGCTTAAATGCAAATGTTGTTTTTATTCATTCATGGGATGTGGGCGTCACTGGCCAAGCCAGCATTTATTGCCCATCCCTAATTGCCCTTGAGAATTTGGTGGTGAGCTGCCTTCTTGAACCGCTGCAGTCCATTTGGGGTAGGTATACCCACAGTGCTGTTAGGAAGGGAGTTCCAGGATTTTGACCCAGCGACAGTGAAGGAACGGCGATATAGTTCCAAGTCAGGATGGTGTGTGACTTGGAGGGGAACTTGCAGGTGGTGGTATTCCCATGCATTTGCTGCCCTTGTCCTTCGAGATGGTAGAGGTCGGGGGTTTGGAAGGTGCTGTCTAAGGAGCCTTGGTGCATTGCTGCAGTGCATCTTGTAGATGGTACACACTGCTGCCACTGTGCGTCGGTGGTGGAGGGAGTGAATGTTTGTGGATGGGGTACCAATCAAGCAGGCTCGATGGTGTCGAGCTTCTTGAGTGTTGTTGGAGCTGCACCCATCCAGGCAAGTGGAGAGTATTCCATCACACTCCTGACTTGTGCCTTGTAGATGGTGGACGGGCTTTGGGGAGTCAGGAGGTGAGTTACTTGCCTCAGGATTCCTAGCCTCTGACCTGCTCTTGTAACCACGGTATTTATATGGCTACTCCGGTTCAGTTTCTGGTCAATGGTAGCCCCAAGGATGTTGATAGAAGGGGATTCAGCGATTGTAATGCCGTTGAATGTCAAGGGGAGATGGTTAGATTCTCTCTTGTTGGAGATGGTCATTGCCTGGTACTTGTGTGGCACGAATGTTACTTGCCAGTTATCAGCCCAAGCCTGGATATTGTCCAGGTCTTGCTGCATTTCTACATGGACTGCTTCAGTATCTGAGGAGTCACGAATGGTGCTGAACATTGTGCAATCATCAGCGAACATCTCGACTTCTGACCTTATGATTGAAGGAAGGTCATTGATGAAGCAGCTGAAGATGGTTGGGCCTAGGACACTACCCTGAGGAACTCCTGCAGTGATGTCCTGGAGCTCAGATGATTGACCTTCAACAACCACAACCATCTTCCTTTGTGCTAGGTATATATTGTGCTTTGGTTGTATGAAATGTTTATAGATTGAATGGTTTGTTAGTTTTTTGCTAGTGTCTATTTTAGAATTTGCCATCATTGCCCATAGTAAATTATACATTTTGTTCAACCTTGTAGGTTGTATCTTACATGAATATTGCTCGGTGTTTCAGACATTTAACAGTCAGCATTGTGTGTCACTGAGTTTTGGACGCATAGTGCTGGACATTTCACTGCTGTTATTGGCTCACTAAGTTTTTTTTCTATCCAGTGTGTTTATGGTTTTATTGCATGTGTGTTTTTTGGATTTGAGCCAGAGGCCAAATAAACTATCATGTGTTAATTTGAAGTAAAAGCAAAATACTGCAGATGTTGGAAATCTGAAATAAAAACAGAAAGTGCTGGAAATGCTCAACAGGTCTGGCAGCATCTGTGGAGAGAGAAGCAGAGTTAACGTTGCAGGTCTGTAACCTTTCATCAGAACTGGTAAAGGTTAGAAAAGCATTAGGTTTTAAGCAAGTGAAGTGGGTGGGGGTTGTGGGGAAGGGAACAAAAGGGAAGGTGTGTTATATGCCAGAGGGCAGGAGAGATTAAACAACAAAGATGTCACAGGACAAATGCAAAGAGCATGTTAATGCTTGTGGTGAAAGTCCAGAGAGTGTGTTAATGGCTGAGTAATAAGCAACTCTGTCCAAAAGCACCATTTGAAAAACAAGCACATGGTTAAAAAAAATACTAAATACTAAAAAAAGCCAGTCATGCTCTGAAATTGTTGAACTCAATGTTGAGCCTGCAAGGCTGTAGAATGCCTAATTGAAAGATGAGTTGCTGCTCCTCGAGCTTGCGTTGATGTTCACTGGAACACTACACCAGGGCAAAGACAGAAATGTGGGCATGAGAGCAGGGGGGTATGTTGAACTGTCAAGCAACCGGAAGCTCGGGGTCATGCTTTCGGACTGAGCGGAGCTGTTTCCCCTACGCTTGTCCGCATTTTCCACCCTACCAGCCTACACATCCAAAGGATCATGCTCCACCATTTCTGCCACCTCCAGCGTGATGCCACAACCAAACACATCTTCCCTTTCCCTCCCTTGCCAGGATTCCGAAGGGATTGTTCACTCCGCGACACCCTGGTCCACTACTCCATCACCCCCGACTCCTCGTCCCTTTCCCACGGTACCTTCCCATGTAATCATAGGAGGTCTAATACCTGCCCTTTTACCTCTTGTCTCCTCACCATCCAGGGCTCCAAACACTCCTTCCAGGTGAAGCAGCGATTTACTTGCACTTCCTTCAATTTGGTATACTATATTCACTGCTCACAATGCAGTCACCTCTATATGGGGAAGATCAAATTTAGATTGGGTGAACACTTTGCAGAACACCTCTGCTCAGTCCAAAAGCATGACCCTGAGCTTCCGATTCTTGCCAGTCTTGCCACATCCAGATGTGAATGGCGGTGGACAATTAAGCAACTGACAGGAGGAGGTGGCGCCACAAAAATCCCCATCCTCAATGATGGGGAGCCCAGCACATCACTGCAAAGAATAAGGCTGAAGAATTTGCTAGACATGCCGAATGCATAGCTGATCCATCTCGGCCTCCTCCTGAAGTCCCCAGTATTACAAATGTCAGTCTTCAGCCAATTCGATTCACTCCACATGATATCAAGAAATGACTGAAGGCACTGCATACTGCAAAGGCTATGGGCCCTGACAATATTCCAGCAATAGTACTGAAGACAGGTGCTCTAAAACTAGCCGCGCCCCTAACCAAGCTGTTCCAGTACAGTTACAACACTGGCATTTACCCGACAATGCGGAGAATTGTCCAGGTATGTCCTGTGCACAAAAAGCAGGACAAATCCAACCCGGCCAATTACCGCCCCATCTGTCTACTCTCAATCATCAGTAAAGTGATGGAAGGTGTTGTCGATATTGCAATCAAGCAGCACTTGCTTAGCAATAACCAGCTCACTGACGCTCAGTTTGGGTGCCGCCAGGGCCACTCAGCTCCTGACCTCATTACAGCCTTGGTTCAAAAATGGACAAAAGAGCTGAACTCAAGAGGTGAGGTGAGAGTGACTGCCCTTGACATCAAGGCAGCATTTGACTGAATATAGCATCAAGGAGCCTCAGAAAACTGAAGTCAATGGGATAGAAGCAAAATACTGCGGATGCTGGGACTCAGGGGGAAAACTCTCTGCTGGTTGGAGTCATACCTAGCGCAAAAAAAAGATGGTTGTGGTTGTTGGAGGTCAATCATCTTAGCTCCAGGACATCACAGCAGGAGTTCCTCAGGGCAGTGTCCTTGGCCCAACCATCTTCAGCTGCTTCATCAATGACCTTCCTCCAATCATAAGGTCAGAAGTGGGGATGTTCGCTGATGATTGTGCGGTATTCAGTACCATTCGCAACTCCTCAGATATTGAATCAGTCCGAGTAGAAATACAGCAAGACCTGGACAACATTCAAGCTGGGGCTGATATGTGGCAAGTACCATTCATGCCACACAAGTACCAGGCAATGACCATTTCTAACAAGAGAGAATCTAACCATCTCCCCTTGACATTCAATGGCATTACAATCACTGAATCCCCCACTATCAACATCCTGGGGGTTACCTTTGACCAGAAACTGAACTGGAGAAGCTCCAGTGTGATTTGAACAGGTTGAGTAAGTGGGAAAATACATGACAGATGCAATATAATATGGATAAGTGTGAGGTTATCCACTTTGGTGGCAACAACAGAAAGGCAGATTATCTGAATGGCGATAGATTGGGAAAGGGGGACGTGCAGTGAGACCTGGGTGTCCTTGTGCACCAGTCACTGAAAGTAAGCATGCAGGTGCAGCAGGCAGTTAAGAAGGCAAATGGTATGTTGGCCTTCATAGTGAGAAGATTCGAGTACAGGAGCAAGGATGTCTTGCAGCAATTATACAAGGCCTTGGTGAGTCCACATCTGGAGTATTGTGTGCAGTTTTGGCCTCCTTATCTGAGGAAGGATGTTCTTGCAATGGAGGGAGTGCAGCGAAGGTTCACCAGACTGATTTCTGGGATGGCAGGACTGACGTATGAAGAGAGATTGGGTTGATTAGGCTTGTATTCACTAGAGTTTAGAAGAATGAGAGAGGATCTCATAGAAACCTACAAAATTCTAACAGGACTGGACAGACTAGATGCAGGAAGGATGTTCCCGATGGTGGGGGAGTCCAGGATCAGGAGTCACAGTCTAAGGATAAGGGGTAAGCCATTTAGGACTGAGATGAGGAGGGATTTCTTCACCCAGAGAGTGGTGAACCATGGAATTCTCTACCACAGAAAGCAGTTGAGGCCAAATCATTAAATATATTTAAGAAAGAGTTAGATGTAGTTCTTAGGGCTAAAGGGATCAAGGGATACGGGGAGAAAGCGGGAACAGGGTACTGAGTTTCGATGATCAGCCATGATTGTACTGAATGGTGGTGCAGGCCCGAAGGGCCAAATGGCCTACTCCTGCTCCTATTTTTCTATGTTTCTATCTCACGGTCACTTTCCTGTTGCCCCAAGGTCCTTCACCTGGCTTGGCTTGCCCATCTTTCCCCTCCACCTCCTCATTGTCTGAGGAGGCAGCACGCTCCTTGCTTTCCTCGATGCTCATTGGCTCCATCCTCTGCAGGGCCAGATTGTACAGTGCACAGCAGACTATGACGATATGTGCGACCCTCGCTGGGGCATACTGAAGAGCTCGACTGGACTATCTAGGCACCTGAATAACATCTTCCATAGACCAATGGCCTGCTCTATGATTGCTCGCATTGTCCTGTGGCAGGCGTTGTATCTCTCATTTGCATCTGTGTGTGGGTTCCCCAGAGGCATCAGCAGCCATGTCCTCAGTGGGTAGCCCTCGTCTCCTGAAGGCAGGAGGGAGGCTGGAAAAGGTCTGATACCTGGGACTGACTCAAAATGTAGGCATTGTGACAACTTCCCAGGAAGCGTGCACAGACCTACAGGATCCATTTACGGTGGTCGCAGTCCATTTGTACATTGAAGGAGTGGAATCCCATCCTGTTGATGAAGGCCACTGGCTGGTGTTCAGGAGCCTTGATGACCACATGCGTTCAGTGAATGCCATCCTGCACCTGGAGGAATCCAGCAATGGCCCCAAACCTGATGGCCATCTCAGCTTGAGAGTTGGGATCCGTGCAGAAGCGCACATAGTCTCCGGCCCTCCTGAAAAGGGCATTGGTGACCTCTTTGATGCACTGATGTGCTGCTGACTGTGAAATCGCACACATGTCTTCTGTGGATCCCTGGAATTATCTGGTGGTGCAGAACGGTTCTCCCTGCTCAGCATAGTGGGGAAAGTCTTCGCTCGAGTCGCTTTAAACAGGCTCCAGAAGCTGGCTGAGCGTGTCTACCCTGAGGCACAGTGTGGCTTTCGAGCAGAGAGATCTACCATTGACATGCTGTTCTCCCTTCGCCAGCGACAGGAGAAATGCCGTGAACAACAGATGCCCCTTTACGTTGCTTTCATTGATCTCACCAAAGCCTTTGACCTCGTCAGCAGACGTGGTCTCTTCAGACTACTAGAAAAGATCGGATGTCCACCAAAGCTGCTAAGTATCATCACCTCATTCCATGACAATATGAAAGGCACAATTCAGCATAGCGGCGCCTTATCAGACCCCTTTCCTATCCTGAGTGGCGTGAAACAGGGCTGTGTTCTCCCACCTACACTGTTTGGGATCTTCTTTTCCCTGCTGCTCTCACATGCGTTCAAGTCTTCAGAAGAAGGAATTTTCCTCCACACAAGATCAGGTGGCAGGTTGTTCAACCTTGCCCGTCTAAGAGCGAAGACCAAAGTACGGAAAGTCCTCATCAGGGAACTCCTCTTTGCTGACGATGCTGCATTAACATCTCACAGTGAAGAGTGTCCGCAGAGACTCATCGACAGGATTGAGGCTGCCTGCAATGAATTTGGTCTAACCATCAGCCTCAAGAAATGCTCCATCCATCAATATCGGCGACCACGCTCTGGAAGTGGTTCAAGAGTTCACATACATAGGCTCAACTATCACCAGTAACATCTCTCAATGCAGCAATCAACAAGCGCATGGGAAAGGCTTCCACTGCTATGTCCAGACTGGCCAAGAGAGTTTGGGAAAATGCTGCACTGACACGGAACCCAAAAGTCCGAGTGTATCAGGCCTGTGTCCTCAGTACCTTGCTCTACAGCAGCGAGGCCTGGACAACGTATGTCAGCCAAGAGCGACGTTTCAATTCATTCCATCTTCGCTGCCTCAGGAGAATCCTTGGCATCAGGTGGCAGGACCATATCTCCAACACAGAAATCCTCGAGGCGGCCAACATCCCCAGCATATACACACTACTGAGTCAGCGGCGCTTGAGATGGCTTGGCCATGTGAGCCGCATGGAAGATGGCAGGATCCCCAAAGACACATTGTACAGCGAGCTCGCCACTGATATCAGACCCACCAGCCGTCCATGTCTCCGCTTTAAAAACGTCTGCAAACGCGACATGAAGTCCTGTGACATTGATCACAAGTCGTGGGAATCAGTTGCCAGCGATCGCCAGAGCTGGCGGGCAGTCATAAAGGCGAGGCTAAAGTGTGGCGAAATAAACGTCTTTTTATTTTTAAAAACTCATTTTCCATGAACTTTTCGTGGCCGACTTGTTTTCCCCTAACGTGTGGCACTTGGCAGGAAAAAAGACAGAAGCACAAGGGAAGAGCCAACAGTGTAACAGCCCTGACAACCAATTTTATCTGTAGCACCTGTGGAAGAGTCTGTCACTTTAGAATTGGCCTTTATAGCCACTCCAGACGCTGCTTCACAAACCACTGACCACCTCCAGGCGCTTACCCATTGTCTCTCGAGACAAGGAGGCCAAAAGAAGAAGAAGAAGGAGAAGAAGAAGAACGGTGATGTTCAGGACCACTGGCATCGGATTCCCATGAAGACCCCTGGGGCACAGCTCATTCTACATCATAGTGCATAGGTCATTGATGGCCTCCCTGGAGAGGTGGATTCTTCACTGGCACTGCCACTTGGACATCTGCAGGTAGCTGAGCCTTGACCTGTAGACCCGCTCTGAAGGATACCTCCTTCTGCGTGAGGCAGCCCCCTCTCTCTCTCTTCCACACCCTTCTCCTATGTCTGAAGGTCACTGCTGACCCTCCAGGCTGTTGCGGTGCCACTGCGGGTGCCAGTCCCTCCCTCCTGCTCTGCTGCACCTCGTCTTCGAAGTGGTCCCAGAAGCCTGAAAGAATGAGGCCCAAGATAGGTGGTCTCTCCCTGAAAAGGCAGTCCTTTCCTGCCAGTGGCCTCCTCTTGTTGCCCCCACTGGTGAGCCTTGTCCAGGTGTTATTTGCCCATTGCCCCTCTTGTAATGGCACCCACCCCCCACACTCCAGCTCAACAACCTTTCCCTCACACCTCATGCAATGCGCAATGCTCTCCCTTCGTTTTTCTGCAAGGCCCTTGATGGCTGCCTTTCCGATGGCCTCTCCTAGCAGGAAGCCGTGTGCTCCCACCTCCATGTCACCTCATTGGAGGAGACAAGCTTCTGAAGCAGCATGAGACCTGTGTGCCATTTGAAAACTCCAATCTGGACTATAAAATCATTTTCAATTGGCCTTTAAATCTTAATTACCTGCCCACCACATCACCATCAGATCTCTGCCCTCCATATTTGCCGCCATGGACAAAATCAGAATGGGACGTCATGACGCCAAGCTTCCTGTTCAATGTGACCGGTTTTGATTTTATGTCTCCTCACGCCTCCGTTCCCATCAACTTTGTTCCTTTAAAAATCAGCCTACTGTTTGTGCAATTGGGAGTGAATTCTTTTATCAACTATCAATGTGTTCTGGGAAAATCTCAGTGAACTGTTATTTTACTGATTGAAAAATGTAATATTGGCGAATATCACCTGCAGATAAAAATCTAATGTCTCTGTTTTGGCTCAAAATGCCTGCTCTTTAAAAGTTTAAAAATAATAAAATCATCATGACACAATTTAAAATCTGACTATCAAAACAATTATAATGATCAATAACTGAGACTAAGTTAAACGGGCACTGTGAATTGCGTTAATTTAATAGATTTTTCAAATGATGGCGAGTCCCTCTGTGACAAAATTTGTCAAAAAATATAAAAGCATTGAAGTTGGCCATAAAAGGTTCAAGATTTCCTTCCAGTTCTCGTGAAAGGTCATCGACCTGAAATGTTAACTCTGTTTCTCTCTCCACAGATGCTGCCTGACCTGCTGTGTCTTTCCAACATATTCTGTTTCTATTTCAAGATTTCCTTTGCCATTTTTTTACATGGCGATTTGTTTTGGCACTAGAAAAGATCTTTGGTGTACTGGTACCAAAAGTGAACTGTAAAGCTGCTAGAACCATGGTATCTATATACATAAGAATATCTCCAAGTGATCATCTTGCATAATTTTTGCTTTGTACTGCCACTTATGATAAACCTGCTTCTTACGATTTCTAAAACAAAACAAACTGAAACTCAGACAACTTCCTTTGCTACCATTCTACTGCAACTAACTGAAAAGAGCTGCCTTACTAATTTAGAGTTGGAGGTGTTCTGTGCATACATGGAGCACTTGAGTGCAGAGCTCTGCCTCTCCCTACTTCATAACAATGCAATCAATGTAATTGTGGCTCCCCACTCAGATTCCCATTGGTAGTGCAGTGTAACAGTATTAGACCTGCTGCTCAGCTATTCTTGTTGTCTATCCAAAGTGCTTCATCATTTTCTGTCTTCTATATGCTTATAGATAGTATGACATGCATAGTACAAGTATTCGGATTTTAGCAGGATTGCTCCTACCTCACACATATGTTGTTAAGAAAGTTCCAAATTATATTTAGCTTGCCATGAATAACTTGAGATTGGTAGGGATGTCGCCAAGTGACAAAGTCTCTTATATTGATCAGCACATAAGTAAAAACAAATGTACTACTAGACAAGATAAATTGCAATTGCTGTCATTTTTACCCTAACTCTCTATGCGGTCACTTGAATAAAAAGCCTTTTACCTTCAGAAGCTATTTTATGAACCCAAGCACATGCGTAGTTTCAGTTCATGGTAATACTCAGCACCTTAAGCATGTGGATGTTGATAACATTAATGTGTGGGTTAGTTAGGAAATTCCTGTCTCTGTAGGTTTGAAAGTTAAGGCCATCTGCCAAAGGGGTTTCAAGCCATACTTTCCAGTTTAGTAGCACTGAGTCTCCCAGAGATAACCAACCTTTGACAAAGTAAATGAAAAATTAAGCTCAATTAAATTGGGATGCTTACCCAAGTTTGATTCATTTTGGGTTTGGATGTACCTGTCCCTATTTGAAAAAGAAATGCAGGACATAAAGGATGATTTGGTAAAAATAATTTTGGCATTGATCTCTCATATAAATAGCACATAAGTCCCATCTCTCTCAGTTATGTATGAGAATCCAAATGGAAAGATTTTGAGTAATTTCAATTCACTCACAGCACTAATTTGTTCATAATTTAGCACAGAATTAGTAGTCTCACTAAGGCAATAAAAGCAGGTGTGGATGTCCCTCTTCACTTTGCTGGGGCAATAAGGCCCTATGCCTTTAACTCCCCCCCACCCCCCCAACTTATCAATGTATAACAGCAATAGCAAGTCTTGTTAATCATCTTTGAACTCCTAATGACCAATTCCCATGAAAAGTTTCCATTTGGGAGAGGCTGATAGTTGTGTATTATCATGAATCAGTTAAATCATTAGAGCTATAGAAGCATGTTGCTATTTATTCTTCAGAATTTTAGATTTTCAATTTTTTGAGAATAGTCAAAGACTTCAACATTACAGTAACCTTCTCGTGTATATTATTCAGAAATTGCTCATTTCTTGCTCTAGTACCTTTTAGTATACTTAGGGGGCAGTTTTAGAATTTCAACACATGGGTCATAACCTGGTACAGCAGATCATCCGTCCATTGTAGAACCCATTCAATTTTCATCCCATTGATTTGAATAGAATGAAACTGGGCGGCAGTCCACTCTGCCAACTCACCATACAGGCAGTGGCCCAAATATTTCTGTGTTGTAAGATTTTTGCAAATCAGTTTGCATGGCAATGAGATGAAGCTGAAGCCAACTGCAACAAGGTCAGATGCCTCACAAAATTGACCTTGATAGTTGTTGTGAAGAAGAAGACATGGTAAAGTTGTACTGGAGTACTAATAAGTACTTATAACTTATTACACAGCCTAATCATTAAAATTACAGGCACAGAAGGAAGCCATGTGTCAATGCCAGTTCTTCAGCTAGAGCTCTGTCCTGTAATCCCATGTCCCTGTCTTTCCTTGCCTTCTGTTTTGATTTTCTTTTTCAGTAATGTTACAGACCCTGGAACTTTGAGTTCTTCCCCGCTGTGGCTAACATTTATCTCTCAACTAATACCACAAAATCAATCGGACTAGTAGCATTTTTCCTTTGTGAGACCTTGCTATCAGTAAATTGATGACAACATTTGCCGTATACCATAAGGAAAGTGCTTTGGGCATCCTGATGACATGAACTGCATTATATTGATTCAAGTTCTTTCTTCCTTTGCCTTAACTTGTGGTAAAGCATTCTACGTTCTACTGTCTATGTGAATGAAAATTCTTCTAACTTCCTCCTTCCCTCTACGCATAGAGATAATCCTAGATCTGTGCCTCGTTTTACTAATTATCAATCAGTGGAAACAATCTTAACCTATCAAAACCTTTCAAAATTTTGTAAAACTTCTTAAATTTCTCTGTTCAAATGAAAACAAAAATATTTTCGTTGCTTCACTTTTTCCATGCCTCTAATATCCTTTCAATAATGGGATGCCTGGAACTGCATTCATTATTCCTACTGTGATCTAACTAATGCCTTATGAAAGTTTAACACTACTTGCAAATTGGCTGTGGCAATTGTGTACAAAACCACATTGGCTAAACTTCAAAAGTAGTTCATTGTGAAGTACTTCTGAGTGTCTAAAGAATGTGAACATTATATAAATGCAATTTGTTTCCACTTTGTTTTTTTAAATATTCACTGCCACTATTTATAACATCCAGAATCCCATTAAGCTTTTTACGGACGTTTTTACCTACACTGACACATTTAACAGTTCATAGCATCTGCACTTCCAGGTCCCTCTGTTTCTCCATTGTGTTATGAGTATTATTGTTTATGGAATATTTCTTTTCACTGTTACAGTTTTCCAAATACACTATATCACATTTCTCTGCACCAGCCACCTATTTGCCCAGATCACCCTCCTGTCTCTGTCTTCATGCAGCTTCCTGTATTTCTCCTCACAGTTTTCTATGCATCTATCGGGGTTTCAGTTGCCTTCCTCCTTACAATGATCCTTGGACCCTGGAATTACAAGAACAAAATACATGCGACAAACAGGTTTTGGCTCAACCTAAATTTTGTTAGTTTATTAGGCCAACAAAACCACAGTGCAAACCCCTCTATGATTTGACTGAAACTTACAGTCACCCACGTAGCTGGTTGTTACCAATGTTGATTGTAAGCCTGGATCTGGAGATGACCGGTCCCCGTCCTTCTTCACCTGACTGCAGCGCTCGCATTTCGATGTTGTCCTTTCTTATAGTGCTCCAGTCACGCTATCCCCTGTCTGGGCCTCAGCTGTTTCAGTTATCAGCCTGCTGAGCCACCTGGTCTTTCACACTTCTTTATCTTGGTCCTTCCATCTCCTGAGCAATGCAGAACTGCAAAATCAGAGACAACTCCTTATCTCCTCCCCTGCTATCTACACAGCATAACGATAATGTGATTTCCCTCACAGTGATGGGCACTTAGCTCATGGCATTGTTCAGGTGTTAATGCATCTTCCGTCCTTGCCAGGAACTGACCGTGATTCATAATTTCAGTTAACTTATGGTATTGTCCAGTTGTTAATGTCCTCCAAGCTGATTATGAGTCAGAGTTCCAGTAAACTTATTCCTCCTGTGCATCGAGGTTAACTGTTTCATGTCCTTCACATCCTAATAATGTCAGCCGTGGCTCAGTTGGTAGCACTCTTGTCTCTGAATCAGAAGGTTGTGGGTTCAAGTGCCATTCCGGAGACTCGAGCAGAAAACAAAATCTAGGCTGATGCTTAAGTCCATTACTGAGGGAGTGCGACAATGTCAGAGATGTTGTCTTTTGGATGAGATGTGAAAATGATGCCCCATCTACTCTCTCAGCTGAGACCCCGTGGCACAATTTCAAGAGCAGGGGAGTTCTCCTCGGTGTGCTATCAATATTTATCCCTCAATCAACAGTTGGGGATGGGGTAGAACCTGGAGGAGGGAAGGACTAAACTTTCTTTGTGAGGCGTGGAGAAGCACTCCCACTGTTCCTGACTCAACAAGGAAAGTTTTTTAAAAAACTAACCTTATATGGCTTCTTCTTGTCTCGGATCCTCTTTATGATGTGTTCTCTTGGTCTTTGCAGCCTGCTCAGAAAAGCAGATTAAAACGGAAGATGGTGAGATCCATGCAGATCTTTGCTGGGTGAGCACTGCCTACACACTTGGCTTCTATTGGTAGGTTAGTTTAAAATTGTCTCTTTCGTCTTGCATAACAATTAACACTAACACTAACAGGTATTTTGGGTTGGGTGGGATCAATTTTTGTAACAGGTTCACAATAGAACACCAACAACATAACCAGTCTGGAATACCACTATACTAAACATATAATAATGAAGAAAATCCCACCTTCAAACAAAAACCTAAAAATCTATTCCAGCTTTATCCTAATGTCAAATTTATGTTCCAGCTGTACTTTGTTCTGTGTTCAAATATTTTTCTCTGTCAAATATTCTACAAAGGAACCTTCTCAATGGAATGCTCTCTCTCCTTGGGGTTTGCCTCTGAAGGTTGTGGGTGAAGCATGTTCTTCTTGTAGAGGGATGATAAAGCAATAATACTTGATAGATCCTGTGAAGGGTGAGGCTAAGCTTGAGTAGCGTACTATAATTCCCTCCCTCTTTCTCCTTTTCTGTGCTGAATTTCATCTAACATATTTTGCATACTTTGTTTATTTGTTAAGTTTTATAAATTACTAGCCAGGCCATAAAGCAAGGCAATCCACTACTGGAATAAAATCTCACACTCCATCTAAGTTAACTGCTGAGAGCATTTTTTTGGGCAAATCACTGCCTTTCAGTGGCATGAAAGAAACAGATAATATCCCTTTATGTTACTGAACTATTCCATATTGAAGTGGTTCTGCAGTACTTTCTGGAATTTGCCCTATATTGTTAAAATTTAAGTGCACTCCAAATACCTGTTCTCATGGCCAGTGGAAAGGTCTGCTTCAACAGGCAAACACCCATTCCCTAAGAACTGAACTGAATCTTGTGTGCAGACCATAGGGTGAACAATAAACACTTCTGTCAGAGAGACGAATTGAGAATAAAAAGGTTTATCATAATATGCTCCAGTTCTTTCCAACTGATGGAGAAATAATACTGCAACAGACCCAAAATTCCAGGAATCTCATCCATTGCCCTAGGCACCATCCTAAAAATTGTCCTGGAGCCATGATGATTCCATATTTCTTCCTCTGGTTATACTGTAACCTGAATATATACCTCCAATATTCCATTCCATTTGAAAAATGAAATGCATTGGTGATAATACCAAAAACTAGTGAAGCTCATATTTTTGGCTAAAAACACCCAGGGCTGGATTTTACGTTGGGCGGATGGGAACTGGACACAGACATAAAAGTCAGTGGCAAACCCGCTTCTGCCTAGCCTGGGGATCCGTCCCGCATTTTAAGGGTCCCCAGGCTTTAATTGTTCCAAGGCAGAACTTCCATTCACTTCAGGGAGGAAGTCCCACCTCATTGAGCTGCTGGCCAGTCATCGGGCTGGCAGCTCTTAGTCGCAGGAGCGCCACCGGGAGCAGTGGTCAATGCTGGGACTGCAGCCCACCCGAGGACATGGAGCCAGGACTGCAGGTATGTTTGGGTTGACTCACTGGTGGTAAATCGGTCAGGCTCCGGTGAGGCAAGGGTTGTTGTTTGTGGGAAAGGGGGGGCGTCTTGGGTCCTGGGGGTGGTTGGGGAAGCAGGGGCGGCCCTCAATCAGGCACCCTGTGCCCATTTGTCAGGGCCCACCCCCGGGGCACTGAGAGGCCACCAGCTTTCACTGGGGGGCCTTTCCTGGCTCCAGGACGCCTGCTTGCCATGGGAAAAATCCCTGTGGATGTGGGTGAATGCCCTTAAGTGGCCATTAATTGGGAACTTAAGGGCCTTGATTGCCCTGGGGCGGGCGGCCCGTTTTTCACTCCCCCCTGCCCTACGTAAAGTGGAGTGGAAATATGAGCAGGTCAGGAAGGCCTCCCGGAGCCTCCCACTCCATTTTATGCCACTCCCCCACCACCATCCAGCTCGCTGGCATGGCATAAAATTCCGGCCCCAATTTCTAATAAACTAAGATTTGGAGCACAACATAAACCCTTCTGGCATGAGATGGATTTAGAAAAGTGGTTGGCTGCAGGCGAGGGAGAAATCAAACAATTAAACCAAAAAGGTCATCGACTTGAAACATTGGCACCGATTTTGTCTTGGCGACGGGGCTTTTGACCACCGGCAAAAATGCTGGTGAGAGCCCCGCATCGCCTCCTCTGGGGACGGCCCACCAAATCAAGTACCAATTGGGCACTTAAGTGGACAGTGGCAGGCCTTCTCCAAGATCATGGGCCCTGGCGCCGGAAGTCCCACCTGCTGAGATCAACCAACCAGAGGCTGGCAGTGCCGCTGCAGAGGAGGTGGCTGCTGCAGGTAGAGCACTCACCCAAGGCCCTAGAACCAGGTCACAGGTAAGTGACAGTGGGAGAGGTTGTGCGGGGTGGGGGTCTCGGTGGAAAGGGCGTAGGGGAGTCAGCAGCAAAGGCAGGGGTGTGGTCTGCAGCGGACTCCCCCCTTCCCGATGCTGTGTCCCTCAGTGCACTGTGCCTTTTAACGAGGGACTTCATGCAGAGCCAGCACGCAACCTGCACTGGTTTGCTTGGCATGCCCCCCGCAAGGCAACAGAGCTGCCTGCTGCTGGGCTAATTCCGGTCCACTTAAAGGCCTCAATTAACAATGGGTTGGGAAGGCCATTCACAGGCCTTCCCGCCATGGACTTAATTTAGAAACATAGAAAAATAGGAGCAGGAGTAGGCCATTCGGTCCTTTGATCCTGCTCCACCATTCAATACGATCATGGCTGATCATCCAAACTTAGTAACCTGGTCCTGCTTTCTCCCCGTATCCCTTGATCCCATTAGCCCTAAGAACTATATCTAACACTTTCTTAAATATATTTAATGATTTGTCCTCAACTGCTTTCCGTGGTAGTCAATTCCACAGGTTCACCACTCTCTGGGTGAAGAAATCTCTCATCTCAGTCCTAAATGGCTTACCCCTTATCCTTATACTGTGACCCCTGGTCCTGGACTCCCCCGCCATCGGGAACATCCTTCCTGCATCTAGTCTGTCCAGTCCTGTTAGAATTTTGTGGGTTTCTATGAGATCCTCTCTCATTCTTCTAAACTCAAGTGAATACAAGCCTAATCAACCTGATCTCTTTTCATACGTCAGTCCTGCCATCCCAGGAATCAGTCTGGTGAACATTCGCTACACTCCCTCCATAGCAAGAACATCCTTCCTCAGATAAGGAGACCAGAACTGCACGCAATATGCCAGATGTGGTCTCACCAAGGCCTTGTATAATTGCAGCAAGACATCCTTGCTCCTGTACTCAAATCCTCTCTCTATGAAGGCCAACATACCATTTGCCTTCTTAACTGTCTGCTGCACCTGCATGCTTACTTTCAGAGACTGGTGCACAAGGACACCCAGGTCTCGCTGTACCTCCCCCTTTCCCAATCTATCGCCATTCAGATAATAATCTGCCTTTCTGTTTTTGCCACCAAAGTGAATAACCTCACATTTATCCATATTATACTGCATCTGCCATGTATTTTCCGACTCACTCAACCTGTCCAAATCACACTGGAGCTTCTCTGCATCCTCCTCACAGCTCACACTCCCATCCAGCTTTGTGTCGTCTGCAAACTTGGATATATTACATTTAATTCCCTCATCTATAAATATCGTGAATAGCTAGGGTCCTAGCACTGATCCCTGCGGTACCCCACTAGTCACTGCCTGCCACTCGGAAAAAGACCTGTTTATTCCTACTCTTTGTTTTCTGTCTGCCAACCAGTTCTCTATCCATGTCAGTACCTTACCCCCAATCCCATGATCTTTAAATTTGCATACTAATCTCTTATGTGGGACCTTATCAAAAGCCTTCTGAAATTCCAAATACACCACATCCACTGGTTCTCCCTGATGTATTCTAATAGTTACATCCTCAAAAAATTTCAGTAGATTTGTCAAGCATGATTTCCCTTTCATAAATCCATGTTGACTTTGTCTGATCAGGTCATTGTTTTCCAACTGCTCTGCTATAAAATCTTTTATAATGGACTCTAGAATTTTCCCCACTACTGATGTCAGGCTAACCAGTCTATAATTCCCTGTTTTCTCTCTACCTCCTTTTTGATATAGTGGGCTTACATTAGCTACCCTCCAATCCATTGGAACTGTTTCAGAGTCTATAGAATTTTGCAAAATGACCAGCAATGCATCTACTATTTCTACGGCCACTTCATTAAGTATTCTGGGATGTAGATTATCAGGCCCTGGGGATTTATTGCCCTTCAATCCCATCAATTTCCCTAACACCATTTCTCTACGAATACTGATTTCATACAGTTCCTCCTTCTCTCTAGACCTTATGTTCCCCAACATTTCTGGGAAGTAATTTGTGTCCTCCTATGTGAAGACAGAACCAAAGTATGTATTTATTTGGTCTGCCATTTCTTTGTTTCCCATTATAAATTCCCCCGTTTCTGATTGTAAAGTACCCACATTTGTCTTCATTAATCTTTTTCTCTTCACATATCTATAGAATTTGGGTGTCCCCCCACCACCTTCCAGTCCGATTATATGCGCCCTGCGCCTCCAAACCCAACACAGGGGACAGCACAAAATTTCCCCCCCCCCCCCCCCCCCATTAACTCAGTTTCTCTCTCCACAGATGTTGCCTGATCTGCTGAGTATTTCTCGCAATTTCTGTTAATATAACCAGAAAGATAAAAATGTATACTTCACATCAACAAATAATGCAACAAACAGTAACATATGAAAACACATTGATCTTTTAGTAATTAATCCAATTTTCTGTGATATCTTAATGCATGTGCATCAAACTAATTTTCATTTTAATTTCATGGTATTTAGGTTTTATTATCAGTGGTAGTTTAAAATCTATCAGTCTTTTGGGCAAGTAACAAGAAGTAATGGAACAGATCAACTCAATTAACTTCCCATCCAGAGAATAATATGATTTAGCAGACTGGCATACTGGCATTCTTATTTTTAAATTACATTTTGAGAAATGGAAAATACATTATTTCAGCCACTTATGAAGAGAGACTTGACATGAACTAGCAGGGGTGCTACAAAGTTACAATCCTTTGTGCTTTTAGTGAGATTATCCAAAATGAATAGTGCTTGGCCCTGACAGTGTACACAGGTTTGCTAAAGTATTGACATGTTTGAATATGGAGCAGGCAAGTTCATTGTTCACCTTTGGACTTTCAGAATGAAGCTGTTAAATAAATAAAGTTTAATTAAATTTCTCACTGTTTAGGGCTTTTGCGAATGACAAAATGAGTAGCTAGGTAGTAAGAGGTTATAAGGCAGTAGCACAGCTGAAATGTTCAATATCATAAGTACAATTATTTTAACACCTTTTTTGCCTTCCTTTCCCCCCCAATTTTCTCCCTTCCTCTTCTGACCTTCTGAAAGGTATTCAGTTCCTGCAGGGGCACAAGTTGCCTTTGGAACCTAATCCAAAAAGCCATCCTTTATGTCTGAATCTAGTTTAGTGAAAATCCACAGGCTATTCAACTGCAGTGTACCACATTTGAGCCTGCTCTTATTCTCACCCAATTTCCACAAATGCACACTTCTAGCTGAGATCATTGGCCTTTGATCGGGATGGAAATAATGGTCCATTCTCTGACCTGATTCAGGGATACTGAGGCTAATTGTAACGCCCCACACCATCCAGGCTGAGATCAGAAAACTCAACATATATTGGAAACTGATCTCTTATGCTATAGTTATCCACTGCTGATACAGCAGGGGAGTTGTTTCCCCCTATTGTTTTTGTAAGGAACCTTTTAAGATTTCACTTGTTCAAATTGTAAAATTACATGTCCTTCCAGTAAATACAGATTACAATATGGTGGTACAAAGTTAAAATTGACCTCTTGTATGACATACAGACAAATTAGTGATAAAACAGAGTGACGGGAAAGGTAGGTGAAGATCTGTTGTGCCACATTTCTGCCCACTTTGTGTATTGTTCAAATTTCCAAGGACGGGGAAATTGGGTTGAAAATATATCTGCTTGTGAATGGTGGAAGCTTCATTAAAATATGTAAGAGGAAAATGTACTGCAGGTAATTTTCTGATGTTGCTGCAAGCAGGATTCTCATTTATATTCATGGATTGCTCAGGAATTAGCTCTGAATAAAAGTTCATTTAAAAGGCATGGTAAGGAAATTCATGCAACAGATTCAAGGCCAAATTTTCACAGTTTTTATTCTTTTTTATTGCTGCCACTTGATTGTTGCTGTGTCTGTGTGGCAATTAATCTGCTGCTTCATTTATTGTTGTAAAGCCCCATTACTGCTACCAATGAGTTTGCCAGTGGAAATGCCCCTTCTCAGCTTGCTGGTGAGAAAAGGAGAACCAACAGAGAGTTGCGAGGCAGCAGCAGAGGTGATCTGTGCCCATCTGCCAGTACGCATCACACCCACATCCAGAAACAGAGGGGCACATCAATATAAATTTGGCTTGTTCACCATTGGGGCTTTCACTAGGCTCAGAATTAGATGTAAACCTGGTCTCAGCAGAGACAGCTCCTCCTGGGCCTTTCAAAAGCATTCTGGCAGAATTCCTGCGATAACCTGTTCGAAGACATACCCGAACTACTGCTGGAACATTACGGGGTGAGCCAGGATGTGAGTATTTGCACCTTAACTGTCCAAAATTTATAACAATGAACACATTAAAAAATCAGGAGCCTTTCATAAACTTGCCCTTTCCCATCTTTTAATATCGAAAACAACTTTGGCCACACAGACTTGTCCTCTCTCAGGAGCCTCAAGCTTGTCTTCAACTCAAATCTTTGAGGTTTGCATTTTCACTCTGGTCTTCCATACATGTCAACCTAGGAAACTAGCAAAAGCAGATCAAATGCTTCAAAAAAGTTGACAACTCAAGAACAGCCCCGAACAAAAGCTTTGATGGGGGTTTGCGGGGGTGGGGTGGGAGGGGGGGGGACGGCCAATATTCCTAACCTTTGCCGATTAATTGAATCGTAGAATGATTTGGCATAGAAGGTGCAATTTGGTCCATCATGTCAGTGCTGGCCTTTTGAAAGAGTATTCCAATTAGTCCCACTCCCTTGCTCTTTCCCCATAATCCTGCAAATTTTTCACCTTCAAGTATTTGCCGAATTCCTTTTGAAAGTTATTATTGAATCTGCTTCCACCACCCTTTTTCAGATTCCAGATGCATTCCAGATCATAATTTGCTGTGAACAAAAAAAATCCTCAGGCCGCCTCAGGTTCTTTTGCCAATTATCTTAAATCTGGGTCCTCTGGTTACAGACCCTTTTGCCACTGGAAACAGTTTCTCCTACCAAAGCTCTTCATGATTTTGAACGCCTCTATTAAATTTTCGCTTTCCCTTCTCTGCTCTAAAGGAAAACAACACCAGCTTCTCTAATCTCTGCACATAACTGAAGTCCCAGATCTCTGATATGATTCTGGTAAACTTCCTCTGCACCCTCTCCTTAAAGTGTGGTGCACAGAAATGGCCACAATATTCCAAATGGGGCCTGCCATTGTATGAAGGGTTAGCCTAACTTCCTTGCTTTTGTACTCTATGCCTCTAATCATAAAGAGAAGAATCCTGTACGCCTTTTTAACAGCCTTATCAGTTGGTCCTGGTTGTTGGCGCAGGCTGAGGAGGGTGGGGTGTGTGAGTTGGAAGGAAGTCGAGTCTGGATTTACAACATTTCTACTGCCCAACATTGCTAAGGAATTCCACAGCAAGTGGCATTTACAGTGAAAGGGAGTAACAACAACAGGTTTCATCTGTAAATACCAAGTAGAAGTGACAGACTATAAACATAGATACTTGGCTATTGATGACAACAAATGAAGCATCTGTGCCTGAACAGTTTGTCTCCTCATGACTTAGTCCTCCTAAATGGTCTCAGCCATGGTTCAGTGGCAGAACTCTCACCTCTGGGAAGCTGATTCAGATTGCAATTTTAAATGGTACAAAGACGGGTTTCCTAGACTCTTAGAGCCAGTAGGATTGAAAATGGCAATGGGTCAGATCAAGTGTGGAGATCATGTAGACTTCACTGAGTCACAGGGGAGCTGGAGGCTTGGCACTAGGTCCCCTAAGTACAAGGACTAGGGGACAAAGATTGAAGGTTTTTGGCAAAAAATGCAAGAGAAATATGAGAAAGCACTTTTTTTTTACACAACGGGTGGTGGAAGCAGAGACAATCAATGACTTCAAGAGGAGGTTGCATCACCACCTAAAAGAAAGAGATTTGCAAGGCTATGGGGATCGAGCAAAGGAGTGGGGCTGACTGCCTAGCTCCGTGAAGAGCCGTCATGGACTCGATAGGCCAAATGGCCTTCTTCTGTGCCATAAATGACTATGACTCTAAGGTTGTGAACAGACTGGCTTAATCTCAGACTGTTGGCAGGGAGAGATATGGATTCTGTATCTAGGGATAAGAGAATAGACTGGTGGCCGAAAACAGTGGGCGGAATTTAATGGGCTCCTGGGAGATGGGCTAGGAGGTGGAGACAACTATAAAATTGCGATGGAAGACAGGAGGGCTGAGGGCCTTTCACCTTCCCAACACATCACAAATAAGTCGGGGGGTGGAAAAGCCCGAAGCTGACCTTCCTGCCCAGAAGCCAATTGAGGACCTTAAGTGACCAATCACTTAAGGGCCTTTTCCTGCCACCTCTGAAATTAAACCTGCAGTGGGGAGCCTCTGCCATGGGCAATCTGTAACCCATGGAGGACCCCGGTGGCAAAGGCCGCCCCTACATTAACACCCCCTCTCCCTCTGCTGGACTGGCCCCAGCGACCCTGCCTCACACTCCTTTGGTCCGGGGTTCCAGTGTGGAGACTGGTCCCAGGCTTCCTGTAGTACTGGCAGTGGCCATTGCTCCCAGTGGTGCTGCCGATACTACTGAACTGCCGGACAGGGGCTCTGAAGGATTGAGACAGGGCTCCCCTCACCTTTTCAGCCCGGCGTCGGGAGTCCCGTCGGCTCAACTAAATTCAGCCCAATATCTTCTGTCTTCCCGATATTTTATTGGAGGAAATTTCTGCTCATCCAGTCCTGGATGTCAAATAAACAGTCTGATAATTTAACAGTGGAGGAGTCGAGAGAGGTGGTGGTGAGGTAGAGCTGGGTGTTGTCAGTGTAATGTGAAAACTCATTGTGCTTTTGGATAATGTCGCCAAGGTGTAACATGTAGGGGAAAAATAGGAGTGGGCCAAGGATAGATTCTTGGGAGACACCAGAGGTAACAGTGCGGGAGCAGGAAGAGAAGCCATCTTAGCATACAAGAAGTAATCTATGCTATGATCCCTATGTCATGCTTTGGTTTAACTGGATATTGGACAGTAAATTAACTGGATATGGGCATGACACACATTGGAACAAAGCCTCACCTAAGGTCAAATATCAGTATGAGACAGGGCATGTAAAAGGGTTTGGTTTTCCTCCCATTTTTCCCCCTCCAAAAACTATAGCATGAAAATTTGGACACAAATTGAATCAGATGCAAGAGGTCAGAGGTCTGATTTTCCAACCTACACCTGCCACCAGCGAGGCTCTGTACTTTCCTTGGAGTCTGAAAAAAATCAGCTGTCATATCTCCTGTTGGTATTGCCAATGCCAGTTATTGTATAAATTGGAGCTATCACCATTTTACGATTGTGGATATATAACTTTCCTCTTTATTGTCTAATTTACATTGCCTCAATTTTATTCTATTAGAAAACCTAAAAAATAATAAGAATGCAATAACCAAAAGCTATATCAAAGCTGAGATTCATATTTATAAATCAAACAGAGCAAACAGCATAATAGCAACTTAAATTATTGTGCTTCATAAAATATTGTCACATGTTATTTTGTTATTTGATGACCCAGTTACTATAAAATTATCTTATCGCAGAGTGAACATATTAGCACTTACTCTGATGCCTGCAATATCAAATCTCTCCCATTTCCTTTCCAGTTCCAAAATTAAAACGGAGGAGGTGGTGATTAATTAAAAATATCTGGACCTTATAATCAGAGAACATTGCAATAATTTAATTCTCTTCTCTTCAGATGGTAAAACTCAATGATCACAACATTCAGTTCCACAGAGGCACTGGTGTTGGCACTACAGAAGACTAGCAAGCCTAAAATGGCAGCTGAACTGCTTCTGGCTACTTACAACATGGCCCACATGGTACACCATGCTTGTAAGGACACTAGCATGGGCTTCCTTTGCATGTGCCAGAAGCCTACAGAGTGAGTAGATCTTGACGTCACTCAGCAGCAAACACTTCTCTGGCATCCAAATTGCCATTTTGGATCTCGCAGATCCTGATAATGACCTCTCTTAAACGATTACAGCTGAATATGCGTTCGGTTGCACGAAGGATCCCCGCCATTATTACTTGCGACTTTTGGTGAGGTGCTTTTGATTTCCTTTTGCTGCTGCAGAGTATGTAATGACGGTTCAGTGTTGTTGGAGGTCTTCAGAAAAAGTATTGGAGTCAGAAGGGAGTGTTGCTGGTCATTTGCAAAAAGTTCAGAGGACTTTGAAAGCCTGTCAGCAGAAAGACAGCTATCAGTATTGGGAGCTATAGTTGCAATTCTGTAACATGTGAACTGTTACGAGGATTCAGGCTCAAATAGAATAAATAATGGTGCTGGCAAAGGTATAAGATTACAACATTCTCGAACGGTGATTCAAAATCACAAGGATATGAATAGCACAGGGATAGCTGAAGAACAGATGAACACCACCATGCAGTACCTAGCAATGGAAAACAAAACTCTCAAACAGACCCCTTTCATTTTGTAAATACCCCACAGAAGCTGAATCTTTCCAATCCACAGTACAATGGTCCATCTTACTTTAAACTATGAGATCAAAGGTTTACACATCCAGTTGTCTGGATGATATCCACAAAGCTGAATCTTCCACACCGTCCCCAGCCTTGCCCTTCAATCTCAACCACAGAAAATGGCACTTCCCCTCCAGCTCTTCACTTTAACGCAACCAGGAGACTAAAGGGTTATCAATGGACTTGCACCTCCAAGAATAGGTTGCTAAAATGGTCAAAAAGACTCTCAAAATCACCTTTCCTGTTGTGGGAGAGTCTACCCTGATACCTTTATCCCCCAAGCACTCCTCAAAACCTCTGGCCACCAACCGAGCCTTGGCCTTATAGGTTCCATCTGGTAGGACCTTTTTCTGTACAGATCTGAGATAGAGCAGGTTGGCCCCTATCCACAACCTCTGAATATACCCCAAATTCTTTCCAACTCTAACTCTCTCAGTTTTGCCTCTTATCACCCTATCTTCTAACTTATTAGCAGCTACAAACTTCACGATCACTGGGACTTCTGCTTCTGACCTTATCCCAAGAAGGCTCTCCACTATCCAGACTACACTTGCACCTCGTCAGGCTGCATTCTCACGTTGAACTCTCTCTGGACTACCCCTGTCAAAATGTCTACTAGAGGTCCTGTCCACTGTATGCGATCTTTTCCCCCTCCCAGATGCATTTCCTGAATCATTACCTGAACTCGAGCCAAGTTTTCTTGTTCTCCATTCTTGTACTCCAGTTTTCCAATTCATGGCCTTCACTTGTTCCTTTTATTGAACATTTAACCAATTTTTGTATTTGCCTGTAGATGTGCCTGCCCGCCCAACTATCGGAGCCTCCCTCAAATTATCAGACCCTGCTGGCTGGTACACCACCCAGGAACCCATTTTGGGCAATTGATCTCTGGATGAGATGGCTTCTTTTTGCTCTTCACGATCAGTACGTGTATTGGTATCTATTTCTTGAGTTCTCATATCCTGCCCCGTCTGGCTATTAAAAAAAAACGTACAATGCTTGGGTATGCAATGCACATGGTGCCTTACAATCATCACCTTCCCCCATGTTCGAAAATTCATAACACATCTCTATTATCCACGAACAATGTGCTTTTATTGTTTGATTCCAATGTTGTATTACCAGAATTTTCCCGTCATGTCCAATAACTTTTCCTGGACCTTTCCATTTCCTATGCCCTTCTCTCTTATAAGAAGATTGCCAGAAATAAAGTCTTCCCCATAAAGTCTTATGTGATGTCTTAATGCTCTGAATTTTTTCTGATGCCAGCAGGAGAGCGTTTATCAAAGCTGAAGCATGTGGCGCATTTAGGGGAGCGGAGAAAGTAAAGCTAATAATCGTTCCCTCCAGGACTGGAGGATCGTCATAGTACAGAAGGCAATTTTGGATTACGGCCAGATACCAGTTGGTTTGGGCTATACCCACCCCCCACCACCACCATTTGTAAAGAACTTTTTTGCATGTATTACCCATTCCAGAGCTGTTTGTAGCTTGCAGTTCAGTTGATCGGCTGGTATTTTGTGTAACATTTCATCAACTATCGCATGATTTCTTTCACACAAGCCATTGATGAATGGATTTTCTGCAGCAGTGTTCATAACTACAATATTTAAGTTCTCACACACGTGCCTAAACTAGTCATTTGCAAATTCCCCTGTTATCGGTCAAAAATTTTGCCAGCACTCCAAGACTCGCACCAGCCCACTTTTCCATAACTTTATCCACTATTGTCCATTTGTCCTTGTTGTTTATTACCGTAGATATGCTGAACCTAGTTGCCATAAAATTGACAAAATGCAACAGATAAATACCTTGATCTCTGTCCCACACTTTCAGATCCATTGCCACCACTTCATTAAATTCCCAAGCTAATGGGAATTTAACTCACAACTGGGCATGGCAGTGTCTTCCGCTATTTAATACATATATGTCACATTGAGATGAGAGTTGTTCAAGGGAGTCGTATTCTTTATCCATAACTCCGGCTTTCTTTAGAAGTAGCTTTAACTTCTGCTATGAAGGATGGGCAAATTGTCTGTACGACTTCCAGATAATTCTCCTCGTTAGCCAGACTCTTGTCTCCAGAGGTCAATAATACTTCTTGAACTTCTCGGTGAGAAACACTGTTTCCTCAACAGAATACAATAGTGTCCTGATCCAGTGAATTGTAAATTTACCGCTTTACCGAAGATAAATGCTTTGTCATTCTCCATGTTCAATCTCATTTTTGCTCTTTTCATCGAAGATTTACTCAGCAACAGCGGTATGCCATTCTGAACCACATCAGTGCTGATGAAATGACGCATCCCTGCTACTTCACACGGGAGGACTGCTCTCTTTAAAGGACGTTAATGTATTATCGTCTCCAAACATAAAGCAAGTAGTGCGATCATATTCTCTAACTTTACTTCTATCTGCCTTGTCAAGGGATTCCAAGTAACAGCTTAGTCAATCGACTTCACACACTGTTGGGGTACAGCCACTGTCTAATATCGCACAATTGAATGAATCAACAACCAAAATGCTCAGGGTCCGACTCTAGTTTTCAGGCACCAATATGATACAGTCATGTCATTCATCATCATCTTCTTCATCAGAACCGTCCATCTCATGAGTTACTTCAAATACGAGATTCCTAATTCTAGGACAATTCCTTGCACAGTGATACTTAGACTCACACTGAAAACACCTATTAACCACTCCCCGCGCAGCTCTAGGATTCATTCACCTCCAGCTGTCATCCCAATCTTGCCTTCTGTTTTGCTCCATAAATCTATCAAAAGTGCAACCCACCTCAAAAGGTCTTTCAGTAACTCTTTGTACAAGCGCCGGCGACTAGGCCCCAGTCAATTTTGAGAGTCAGTAATCATGGAGTCCTCCATTCTCTATCACTGCAGAATTTCCAATTTGTGAAATGAAGGTAGCTAGAAAAGACCGTTTTCCAAAAAAATTATTTAGAGCAGCAGTCATTTGCTCAAAAAAACAGAATCTTTACCTGTCAAAACCAAAAGTCTATCCATGGGAGAGATTTGTGCGCAATCCAACAAGTTGAACGCAAGCACAAACTCAAAATTTCTAGATTGAATTTTTTAATCTGTTATATAATCTATCAAACTCCATGACATATTCTTCCATGGACTGATTGTACGTTTTCGTAAATTTATCAAAAGTTGACCAGGCCTCATAGGCTTCCAACAAATAATCTCTTTTTATGTACAAGATTTACAATTGTATTAGAATCAGCAATCCCTCTTCAGTATCCAAGTCAGTAATGTCCAGTTCCGAAAATACTTTATTGCTAATCTTAGCTTTGTCATTACCAGGAAAAAGTAAGGCCATACCTTGCTTCCTCTTGGTTAGGGAAGTGACCAGAGTCCATATTTCCACTTTATTCTTACATTGTTCATATGGTCCCAATTCCAAAAAGACTGGTGGGTAATCATAGTTCAAGAGCCTGCAGCATGACTCAACCATTTCACCCAGAAACCCACCTTGCTTTGGTTAGAGAAAGAAACTATGTTTTTTAGTTTAGTTTTAGATTTTAGTTTTAAAGATACAGCACTGAAACAGGCCCTTCGGCCCACCGAGTCTGTGCCAACCATCAACCACCCATTTATACTAATCCTACACTAATTCCATATTCCTACCCCATCCCCACCTGTCCCTATATTTCCCTACTACCTACCTATACTAGGGGCAATTGCTAATGGCCAATTTACCTATCAACCGGCAAGTCTTTGTCTTGTGGGAGGAAACCGGAGCACCCAGAGGAAACCCACGCAGACACAGGGAAAACTTGCAAACTCCACACAGGCAGTACCCAGAATTGAACCCAGGTCGCTGGAGCTGTGAGGCTGTGGTGCTAACCACTGCGCCACTGTGCCGCCTATTCCCACCTGAAGAGATCAAAGGTAATCCTCTGCTATCATCTTAAACAGGCAGATGTCCATTCACCAAAATGAGGAAGCCGATGGCAGTGGCTGATCCACAACTGTTTTGTTGTCAATTCATAGTTCAGTCCAAATATCAGTTCCCACTCTTCCCTTCAAGACTGACTCTGTTCAGAGGCAACTTCCCCACTGGGCAAAAATCCAGCCCTTAAATGCAAAATTATAATGAGCATCCCCTGCTCTCTATTAACACTATAATGAGTCCTGTTTGATAAAAGGGACCAGCATTTTCAATATTGTCAGCGTTCCCACAAAGATCAAGCTAGCAAATTCAACAGGGGCCAGTTTGACTTACTATATCGTGCCATTTGTACATTCTCAACTGTAGTCACGGTATGCAGCCGAAAGTTGATCAATTACATCATAATTTCAGTCCATATCTACAGTTCCTCTTGGACTGTAGCCAAACAGGAACATAAAGCACAAGTAGCAGAGAGAAAAAGCATTACACAGAGGGTGGAGGAGGAGAGCTGTCAATAGAAGACCATACCCACCCAGGGTTTTCAGGGACCACTTCTCCAATCTCCACCTCAGCCAGAAGTGTCCGAGACATCTACATTTTACAAGGAGGTGGTGGCGCACAGACCTGCAACCACAGAGCAGGGCAAGAACAGTGCTGCCTATGGCCATGGAGATCACTATGGCCCTCAATTTCCACACAAATAGATCCTTCCAGGCGGGAACCGGTGATATTGCCAATATGTCACAGTTTGCTATACATCACTGCATCAGGGAGGCATATTGAGTCTAGCCAGAGAGGTTCTTAGAATGTAGTATTTAAACATTACTCTTTATTTCATAACAACTATATACACTCCACACCAGCCTGTGTGACTCCTTCAAAAGCCATGCTGTATCTGTCCTCGAGTTTCTCCCACATGGTCTCTTACATCATTATGGTGGACATTATTCTTTACACCCTCTCAAGATAAACCCTTTCAGACCCTTATACTACAGCCACGATGCTTTCATTCTGTACCAGTCAGCCATTCCGGCCATAGTTCAACCACCATGATGAAGCAGAGGATGCTGAGGTGACAAGGACTAACCACTGTACAGGTGGCACATGACTCCCCTCTGCCATCCAACCACACGTGGGCAGAGTGCGTGCTATGAGAGCCATGCTGCCACCAGGAACATATTGGAACAGACCATCTGTGTTCCAAAACAATGATTGCCCTGCCTGGGCCGCTCATGGGGAACTTTCCGGTACTCACTGGAGCATGTCTCCAAATTTGTGGTCTGCAGCATCCTCCCCAACCTTGCTCTCATTAGGATGCAATCCTTACTACCAGGACCATAGAAGGTGGAAGTGGAGGAAGAGGAAAAGGAAGAGGAAGAAGAGGAAGAAGGAGGGAGAGGACAAAGTGAGGACCCCTTCATTCTAGACAGGCTGTCCATGAGCAGCTAATCAGACTCCAGTTCCCCTCAAATCTCATCCCCACATCACCACAGCTCCACAGATCCCCATATTTCCATGCATCTGCTTTGGACCATAACAGTGTTCTCCTGCCCAAAGCCTGAAGTGAAAGACTCCACACAAAAAAGCTTTCCATAACAACTTTATCCAACAATACTTCAAATAATAGGGACAAAACTGAACTAATAACCCTTGTGCATTCGCTTCGTACCTGCCTTGCAGGTTCCTTTGCCTGTTCTAGTGCTCCTACACTGTACTATTCCAGCAGCTACAGCATGGCTGGTGGAAGGCTGCTGACTTTCAGTGTGTCACCTCGGTATGGGTGTCAGCATTCGGGGTTGGCTGGCTGACAGGCAAAAGCAAGGCCACTGGCAGAGTGGCAGTTGCAAGAAGGTGTATGATGTCATCCTGAGAGAGGACAGCAGGTTTGTGCTTCACAGAGCCACTGCCACTCCTCTAGGCTGGCACTACAGCAATCCGAGTAACCTGTTGGAGCACAGATTGCTGGACTCCTATGAGATCCTTTGAGCACTGTGATTCGCAGCCATGATGGCAGCAGTCTGAGCGTGCATGGCACTTCATGCCAAATAGCAGGATGAGAGTGAAGTGGGACTTGAGAAGGTAAGGATGGAACAGGCCATCATCCTAAAGTCACTACTGGCCCTATGATGCAGACCACCATCTCCTCCAATAGGCTGAGGAGATGCCCACTTGCCTATCCCCCACCTATTCTCTGCTACTGCCTCCTGTTCTGTATGACCTTGTCCTGCAAGAGAGAGAGGAGTGTCAGTGAGTGTGCTGCAATATATTTCAGTAGATGTAAAAACAGAAAGTGCTGGAAATACTCAGCAGGCATGGCAGCACAGTTTTCTGAAGAAAGGTCAGACCTGAAATATTAACCCTGTTTCTCTCTCCACAGATGTTGCCAGACCTGCTGAGCATTTCATTTTCTGTTTACTTCTGATTTCCAACATTCACGGTATTTTGTTTTTGTATTTTGGTGACGTGCCCATCATAGCTGAATATGTGGACGTACATGGACGCTGTGAGATGTAGGTGTGAGGCTTGCAGCATGTAAGGATGAAGTAGAGCATCTGAACATTCCTAGAATTCACCTCCCTGGCCACCTGCACCGATTTTCTTTGCAGGATGTTCCTTGAGGGCCTTTTGGCACCCTATGGAAATATAACCCCTCTCCTTCTTCCAATCACCTGGCCTAATGCCTCCAATGCAGCCTTTATTCTGGTCTCTTGCTTCATTGGTACTCTTATTCATCCTGTCAAAGACTTTAACTAACAGTTCCATCGGCTGCTGCACCCTGAATGCTTTAAGACGGGTAGGCTGCCTTAAAGAAGTGCAGGCTACCTCTAAGTCATGCTAACCATACATGCACCTGGGCTCCCTGCTGGGCATACAGCCAGACAGCAGTGTGTTTCATGCTGGGCTGAATGCCACAATCATTGAGATAAGCAAACAGCACAAAATCTGCATGATGCCTGCATCACCTTGACCAGCCATGGGATAATCATGCATCATAATCCCTGCACTCGATAACGGGCCTGCCTAATTGAATTTTTAGTTCAATGACTGGCCTGAGTTCATCCTTGGAAAGTGGCTAAAGTCAAACAGATAAAGTCTGATTCTCGTTCAAAAGTAACATTGGCTGTGAAGTGCTTTGGAGAATCCAGAAAAACTGAAAGGTGGTATATAAGTGCAAGTTTTTTTCTTTATTTCTGGACCAAGGTGATGTGTGACCCCTATGGAAACTTATGAAATACTGTGGGCCTTGTATTCATTACGTAGTTCAGAGCTGTCTTTGGCTGTGAGATCTTTGTAGTAGGATTTGAGTGAAATTGGCAGCAGAAATGGTACATTTACCACTGGTGTCTGAAGGAAAGGATTTTCCCAAATTATAAGTGCTAAAAGGAATGAATATATTATCATGAACATGTGCTATGTCAAATGATGATCTTTTCTAATCCATCGGCTAGAAACATGCATTAATTTTTTTTAAAATGTGACTGTTGGCATCTAAAATGGCCACCAAAATTTGCATCAAAATCCTCTACATTCCAATGCATTGAGAGGGAGTCAAATTGTCTGGCCTGTCCCCTCCAGAACAATGACTTGGGAAGTTTGGAGTGCCTCATCTGGCCAGTCCCCATTATCAAGACATTTAAAGGCAAACACTAGGGACATTAAACTATTAGAGATGAACCACTCAAAGGTAATCACTTGAATAATGGGACCCTGATTGAGAGAAGGGAATTCCTAGACATGAACCAATTATGTTGCAAGAGGAAATACACACTAAGCCATCATCTGAGAGGCCAAACATATGTGTGTTTTAAGCTTGATTTTTTCTCTCTACAGCAGACAAGCATCTGAACACTGATCAGAAGAGACCCAAGTGGGGTCCTTATTTCTCTCTCTCTCTCTCTGTCTCTCCCCAGTCCACCTGGCAAGTTTTGAAACCTGCCTCCTGCCTATAACCACCTAAGCCTATCACTGCGGCAGACAGAGACCCCATGAAGGAATTCATCTGCATCACGGTTTCCAGGAGGACCACCAAAACTTCTGGCCACATCTACAAGCTGGAAGCCTCAGGACCACCAAGTTCAGCTGGAAACCAACCGAGTTACCAAACTCCACAGACTATATAGCCTTTTTTATTGCTTCAGACGCGATTCCAACCAATTTATCCTTCCCCACTCTGTAACCTGTTTATGTGTGTGCATGTGACTTTCAAGTGTGTGTGTGTTTGTGTGAGCAGGTTGGAATGTAGTTTATTATTTTACTTAGTTCAATTTAAGTACAATAAAGCTAACCTCTTCCTTTGTTAAACTCAAGAAGACCTGTCCGATTGGTTCTTTTATTAATTTTATATAGTGAAGCACCCACTGAATTGGCAAGTACATTCACTTTAAAAAAAGAAATAAACCCTGTTGTGGTCAAACAAGGAGAGGGACAAGAGGAGAGCCCTTCGACCCCCACCCACTCCCCTCACCCGATCGTAACAATATATATATACACAAACAGATAATTTATGGAGTTGAAGTATAAGTTCAGCCATAATCTTATTAATTGTTGGAGTTGTCTTGACAGGCCATACTCCTGCTCCTATATCTTATGTTATTTTCTTATTTCACAGTCAAAAGATGCTGTAGCTTCTGTACGGTATTTCCACAGCTATGCTGATGAATGGAACTTGTGCTCTTACTTCATTAAACTAGCCACCATAATGAATGAGTATTTACTTTCTATTTTCCATTAAACACGATATGAAATGTCATCATGCTTCTGATAATTCATCCTTTTGTGTGACATTTATCAATCTCTCACAAGCTGCTTTGAAATTTTGACAGACTAGACAATTATGGAAAAATTCCAGCATGTTGCTCCTCATTCCAATTCACACATATCAGCAAATGGTTCACTGATCATGCAGACTGAAAACCATTAGCAAATTCTAAAAAGCTGCAAAGATAGATTACCAACACCCAATATGACCACGCATCAGTTTTTGACAGAGTAATCCCTCCTGAATTAAAGGAAACCAACTCACCTCATCATTAGGATTTATTTCTAAACCATTTTCAAATAATCTTTCTTGTCTTTCCACTATTGCTTTGCAGCAGGTCATGTAAGCTTGAAAATATGAGGAAGAATTAGCAGTCAGATCAATACCGAATTTTTTGATGGTTGCTAAAGGATTATGTTGGAGAAATATATGTAGGAAACATATCTTTTAGTTGCACTTGAAGGTTTAACTCTCAGCAGTTTTTATTTGAAAGTAATCTTCTTAAGCCTCATTAGAGTTAAGAATGCTTCTGGTTTGATTTAGACAGTAGACAGCAGAGGATTATCGAGCTGACTGAATAATGTGCAGTGGAGTATGGGCAGATAATGTATCCTTTGTTTGTGCTTAAATTTAATCATTTTTGTTTGCAAAAATTCATGCTCCATTTGTAAATAGAGGTTGTAATATATAGTCATTTTTAAAAGTAGAAGTCATACGAACATATGAACTAGAAGCAGGAGTAGGCTATTCGACCCCTCGAGCCTGCTCTGCCATTCTATAAGATCATGGCTGATCTGTTTGCGGACTCAACTCCACTTTCCTGCCTACCCCCGATACCTACTGACTCCCTTGTTTGTCAAGGATCTGTCTACCTCTGCCTTAAAATCTTTCAATGCCTCTGCCTCCACCGGTCTCTGGGAAAGAGAGTTCCACAGACTCACAACCTTCTGAGAGAAACAATTTCTCCTCATCTCTGTCTTAAATGGGAGACCCCTTATTTTTAATTTGTGCCCCTAGTTTTAGTCTCTCCCACAAGAAGAAACATCCTTTCAACATTCACCCTATCAAGTCCCCTCATAACCTTCAATGTGTCAATAAGATCACCTCTCATCCTTCTAAGCTCCAATAAATACAGACCCAACCTATCCAACCTTTCCTCATAAGATAACCCTCTCATCCCAGGAATTAGTCGAGCGAACCTTCTCTGAACTGATTCCAATGCAATTATATCCTTTCTTAGGTAAGGAAACCAAAACTGTACACAATATTCTAGATGTGGTCTCACCAATGCTCTGTACAACTGTAGCAAAACATCTCTACTTTTATATTCTATTCCCCTTGCAATAAAAGACAACATTGCATTTGTCTTCTTAATCACTTGCTGTGCATGCATATTAACTTTTTGTGTTTCGTGTACTAGGATACCCAGATCCTTTAACATCTCAGAGTTCTGCAATCTCCTTCCATTTAAATAATGTGTTACTTTTCTATTTTTCTGGCCAAAGTGGACAAGTATACATTTTCTCGCATTACACTCCATCTGCTAAATCTTTGCCCACTCACTTAGCCTATCTATAGCCCGATGCAGATTTCTTATGTCCTCTTTACAACTTACTCTCCTACCTATCTTTGTGTCATCAACAAATTTAGCAACCATACATTCTGTCCCTTCCTTCAAGTTACTGATACTAATTGTAAATAGTTGAGGCTCCAGCACTGATTCCTGTGGCACCCCAGTAGTTACAGCTTGACAACCTGAAAATTACCCATTTATGCCTACTCTCTGTTTCCTGTTAGCTAACCAATCCTCTATCCATGCCCCTATACTGTGGGCTCTTATTTTGTTTAGTAACCTTTGATGTGACACCTTGTCAAATGCCTTCTGGAAATCCAAGTACACCACATCCACGTTGCTTGTTACTTCCTCAAAGAACTCTAATAAATTAGACCAATATGATTTCCCTTTCACAAAACCATGTTGACTCTGCCTCTGCCTGATTGCATTGAGATTTTCTAAATGACCTTCTGTAACCTCCTTAATAATAGATTCCAGCAATTTCCCTATGGTGTGTTATACACTGTAGTAAAGGCACTGGAATGGGAATTCTTTTGCTCCCTTAATTGGATTATATACCATCATCATTATATAATTGTCTTATCATAATTTTGACAGTTTTTTGCCTGGTTCTGAACATCCAAGGTGACTTCAAAATTAATCATGCATAGATGCAAATGTTTTACTTTGGGACTGATTTTCTTACCAACCATATTTGGCTAAATATTTACACATATCTACTCTTAGAACAATATCTGTAATTAGTGATCCAATAGATATTTTCAACAGGAATCCTCAGATAGTGTTTTAGTGGTACCTTTTCCATGATCTAATGTACTCACTGAGAAACTATTATATTTGTTTGTCAGTACTGAATATAAAATTGTTCACAACTCTTGGGAATTTATCCTGTAGATCCTTCAAAATCAAAAACTAAATTTCTAACAGTCTGGAAGGGATAATTCCATCCTTTCAATTTTGTGAAATTTTATGCGTAATATTTTCTAGTCGCATAGATTTTTCAATTTTGTATCATTAAGTCGATCACTCCTTTATTACAAAGTTACCATAATTTGACTAGATTGCTTTATATTTTTGCTTCTCAGCTATCTTCCTCTTGAGGCCTATTTCTCTTTTTGTATATTAGATTATGATAAGAGGGTACAGGTGGAGGCAGCTGTGACAAGTTACAAGTGGCAGTGCATCATGACGTTGGCTCTCCTGGTGGTTGCTAGGAGAACAGAAAGATTAGGGTTGCTGCTAAGCATGGCAGATATTTTCAGCAAAATATTGCATGTTACAAAAACCTTGCTGCAGAGAATGACACGTAATCCCATCATTTAAACTTTTGTGTACAAGTGACACAGGTAACAACACTATCTGGGAGAGAGTTCCACAGGTAGAAGTGATGAGTGAACTGTTATTCTGTAGTTGTTGATCTGTAGCTATAGTAGTTCCTAAGTCTGGCAGAAACGATGAAATTTGGCCTAAATACATGCGATTCTAGTGATACTACTCCAGCCATTTAACGTTGTAGAAGACTAGCAACCTGATCACATCTCTTCAATGTAGGCGATAAATACCAGCATAGCAAAGCCCAAAATCTTGAACACTGGTTTACGTGGCTTTGGATTATGTTGAGTTGATGAAGAAGGGATGGGTTTACTTAAAAGATTGCTAAGCAGGGCCACAGTATGAAATACAATACTTGTTAAATATGAACTTTTTAGAACAGTGAAGTGCTTATAGTGTCAAGTAGGCTGAACCTTCCTACTGTTTTCTCACTTTATTCTGGATATGATTACCAATTCAAGGATCTAATTTTTTTGTAAGTGGTACTTACGGAGTAGTGATGGATATTTAGCAAGATCATCAATCTTTTTGACAGCAGTAAGCCATCTGGCTACTTCATCAGGGGCCTTCATCACTAATGTGAAAAATGTAGGCCTCTATTTACAGAACCTCCCTTATTCTTGATCCTTCCTGTCATCACAGGTTGTCTTATTTTGTATTTGTCTTTGGCACAGGACACAGTAAAAAATATCTTTGTGAAGCATTTTGGAAATGCTAACCTTTAGGGCCAAGAGCAGTAATAGACCCAAATTCCCATGTCACTTGGTTCATTATCAGAGCCACGGTGATTGAGCTAAAGTTGTGGCATCGCCAAGCAGGACGAAGAGAAAATTGGAAGTTGCACCTGGGTGGTTGTTGGAACATTCTGGCAGCCAACCATAGGAGGACACTGATCTTGGATTAGGAACAGACTATCTTCCAATTCTCTTAACAAATCAAAATACAAACATGAGAAAAAAATGTACTCAAACATCCCCATAAAAATTAAACTAAAAAGCACCTTTGTATCTATGTGAACATCCTGTATGATAATCCTCACTCACTTCCTGTAAGTTGCCAATTTCTTCATAATTGAACCCATCCCATAACTCCCTATTTAACCATCAAATGCTAATTTGGAATCCTGTCAAAACTTCTTTGAAAATCAACATTTCTAATAGCAGTTGCATTTCCTCTGCACACAATGTCAACAAGATCTTTACCTCACTTTTCTGAATCATGCCATCTGTCCTTTAATAAGTTAATTGTACATTCACATCTGATGTTACATTTTCTGATTTGTATTTTTTAAAGAATGGATTTATATTTGTAATTTTTCAATTAGGAATCTCTTCAGAATTCAGTGAGTGTACAGAAATGTCAAACTTCATTAATTTCTGTCTGCAACTCCTTTAAGACATGTAGTTGCATGCTAAATTGCACCAGGTTCTATTTTAAGTGCATCTAACCTTTTTCTAATCAAAATTTTCGTGACTTACCCATCATACAATTGTTTCTCTGCTGTTTCTAAAAGTCTGACATCCACATTTCTTTTGGATGTTGAGGTAATTATTTAATAACTCTCCTTCCTCTACCCTAATTTCCAACTTTAACAATCAATTTTAAGTTGATTAGTATTTTCTTTCACCTTCCATTCATCTGAGAACTGTTCACATCATTCTTATGTTCAGTGTTTCTATTGGCTTATCTATTTTTTCCTACTTTGTTTAATTTTATAAATTATCCAATCATCTTGTTTCTAGATTTCATGGGGGTTAAATTGGAAAACTCCTGAAAAACGGGTGCAGGGATTGTGGTACGTGATTAACCCAAACTTGTTCATTAAACTTCAGGCAGGAAGTCAATATTGTGCTGCCTGTACATTTCCATGATTGCTGCATGCAGCCAGCACTCACTGTGCTGTTCATTGGTTGCATGCATCAGCAGGGAGCTCAATATCATAAGTGCCTGGCACTACTTAAAGCTAGACTGCACTTCTTAAAGGGAGGTACATTGTGGCTGCTGGTGGTACTGAGATCATCCTAAATATTGTGCTGTGGAAGAATCAACAATGACTGAGTATGAGAGATTGCGTGTACCAGTGTTTTTGGGCATGCACTGGAGGTCTTGGTGGAAGATGTGAAAAGAAGGGAGGGATGCTCTAAATCACATGGATCCTCTAGAGAGTCCCTCTAGACACATGCTGAGAAGGCAGTGGCAAGAGATAGCGGCAGAGCTCAATACCAGGAGTGTAGCCCCAAAGAGCTGGATGCAGTGCAGGAAGAAGTTTAATGGTTTCACACAAATTGTCAAGGTCACTGGGTGTATCTTCAAATGCCATATTCTCTCTCCTGCACCAGTAGCCTCAACCGGTACTCAATTCACTATTACCCCTTCATTCATCTACCACCAATCTCCATCAATCAGCACTCACCGTACCTAATATTCATATGTTTCACCTCACCCTCACACACTGCGCATTTTTTGCATACCTCACACCCACATCTCACAGCATGCACACACTGGTAGATAGTCAAACACGACAGTCACATCACTAAAACATATTGCATGACACACTTCCCTCTCTCTTGTTGGAGAGGGTGGCACACAACCAGAGGCAGCAAGAACTAGCTGGAGAGAGACAGGCATGCCTGCATGTTCTAACCCCCATGGATGAGACAATGCTGGGCATTATGGGATGGGTCATTGCTAAGATCGCGGCCACCAATGGGGCTGAAGCCATTGAAGATGACACCTAATACTCCTTCTCACATCACACTTCTCCCTCAACCCACAATCTATTCTGATTTGCAAGCTGCAGATGATGTAAGCATGCACTTCTTACTTTCTGACATACATGAGTTCTGACATACATGTAGAGAACTCAGGTGAGGACATCACTGAACCAAGCTACAGAAAAAAGCTTATGAGTGTACATACCAAAATGCTTGATACATTGGGAATCCTGTCCAAAAGCCTCAGTTCAATGTGAAGGAGCATGGAGGAATCCAGCCCCAACTTGACACTAGGCTTTGTGCAGAACTTGGAGCCTATCTTAATCAATATGGAATGTATGGTCATCTCCATCAATACACCTGTGGAAACAACCATGATGTAGCATCTGATGGTCGATGTTTCAGGTTCTGTTTTAGCACAAGGAGCATCCATCCAACATCTGCTGCAGTGGAAGCGCAGACTGCTGTCTTGCAATCTCAGCTTGCTGCCATGGAAACTCAGGCTCCTTTCATCATAGCTCTGGATACTAGTCTGCAAAAGGGCTTCCAGGGCATTACAGAGCTCTAGCAATCAGTTCTCCAATGTATTACTCAGATTACTGAAGCAATGCCACATGGGAGTGGCAGTAGTTCCGTGGAAGAAGAACCTGCTGTCCTTTCTCAGGATGACCTCATTCATCCTCCCAGTACTGCCACTCTGCGAAGGGGATTTTGTCCATTTGATCTTGGTCTATAGATGGCTCCGGTGGCTTCAAAAAAGCTTCACATTGTCACGATCCTGTTTTATTTTTCTCCTCAGGAAATATTGCTGTGCACCTTTAAGGCTGTAAAAGATCAGTACTTCTTTAAGACAGCAAGCTCCAGGGACTGTAAGCGAAAGTGCATTCCAGTTGCTTAGCCACCCCATACAGATCTAGAAGAGACTAAATACAATATTGCCATTTGCCTTTTGAAAAGCTGGCTAACTGGTTTGTTCAGAGACAGACGGATACAGCTGTATGAGCACCTGAAGGGAGAAAGAAGAGCACGCTAAGACAATGTGCTTAGCTTCTCTCTCAAAAATCTAAAAACTTCAAGCCAGATTAAATCCTTAAAAAAAAAAATTATTTATCTGTTTTCATCACTGGTAAAAAGAATTTAATACTAAACTGCTGAACTGAATTTCTAAACTGAACTGCTGAACTGAACTGCTGAATTCCCATCTTAGGAAAGATCTTCGGATTCCTCGGTCCTTGGAAGACTACAAGTGAACTTGGACTGTGTGGAATTTGAAGACCATTCGTTGGAAGCATAATCTGCAAACACTTTATCCCAGAGTATTGAAAGAGGTAGCTATGGGGATACTGGATGCATTGATGATCATCTTCCAAAATTCTATAGATTCTGGAGAGTTTCCTGCAGATTGGAAGGTTGCAAATGTCACTCCACTATTTAAGAAAGGAGGGAGAGAGAAAACAGGGAATTACAGATCCGTTAGCTTTACATCAGTCTTTGGGAAAATGCTAGAATCTATTCTAAAGGATGTGATAAATGGATGCTTGGATAATCATGATCTGATTGGACAAAGTCAACATGGACTTATGAATGGGAAATCATGTTTGATGAACCTGTTGGAGTTTTTTGAGGATATAACTAACAGAATTGATAAAGGGGAGTCAGTGGACGTGGTATACTTGGATTTTCAGAAGGCTTTTGATAAAGTCCCGCACAGGAGATTGGTTAGCAAAATTAAAGCACATGGGATAGGAGGTAATATACTGGCATGGATTAAGGGTCGGTTAACAGGCAGAAAGCAGGGAGTAGGAATAAACGGGTCATTCTTGCATTGGCAGGCTGTGACTAGTGGGGTACTGCAGGGATCAGTGCTTGGGCCCCAGCTGTTCACAATATATATCAATGATTTGGATGTGGAGACCAAATGTAGTATTTCCAAGTTCATGGAAGACACAAAACTAGGTAGGAGGGTGTGTAGTGAGGAAGATGCAAAACGGTTTCAAGGGGATTTGGTCAGACTTAGTAAGTGGGCAAGAATGTGGCAGATGGGATATAATGTGGAAAAATGTGAGGTTATCCACTTTGCTAGGAGGAATAGATGTGCAGAGTATTTCTTAAATGGTAAGAGATTAGAAAGTGTAGATGTACAAATGGACTCGGGTGTCCTTGTCAATAAAGGCCTGCTGGGTCTGCAAATGAAACCCGACCCGAGCCCGACAGAACCACACCTGACCCGACCCGACCACCGGAATATAATCAACTTTATTGAAGAGGTTGTGCTCTACCTTGGATGGAATCGCTCACTTCAGACTAGTGCGGAGTCTCTTCCGCCTTGACATCCTGGCTGTCACTGTGTCCGACCCGACCCGAACCCGAATGCCAGACCCGGAAGAACGACCCGACCTGACCCGAACCCGATGCATGTCGTCAGGTCCCGTCAGGTTTGGGTCAGGTAACCATGCTCTACTTGTCAATCAGTCACTGAAAGCTAACATGCAGGTGCAGCAAGCAATTAGGAAGGCTAATGGTTTGTTAGCCTTTATCGCAGGACGATTTGAGTACCGGAGTAATGAAGTCTTGCTTCAATTGTATATAACATTGGTTAGACCACACCTGCAGTACTGTGTGCAGTTTTGGTCCCCTTACCTTAGGAAGGATATTATTGCCATCGAAAGAAGTGCAACGAAGGTTCACCAGACTTGTTCCCGGAATGGCGGGACTGTCTTATGAAGAGAGATTGGGGAAACTGGGCCTGTATTCTCCAGAGTTTCGAAGAATGAGAGGTGATCTCATTGAAACCTACAAAATACTTAAAAGTGATAGACAAGATAGATGCAGCTAAGATGTTTCCACTGGTTGGGGAGTCTAGAACCAGGGGACACAATTTCAAAATAAGGGGAAAGCCACTTAGGACAGAGATGAGGAGAAATTTCTTTACTCAGAGGGTTGCGAATCTTTGGAATTCTCTACCCCAGAGAGCTGTGGAAGCTCAGTCATTGAGTATGTTTAAAGCAGAGATTGACAGATTTCTAAATGCAAATGACATAAGGGGATATGAGGATAATGTGGGAAAAAGGCATTGAAGTGGATGATCAGCCATGATCGTATTGAATGGCAGGGCAGGCTCGATGGGCTGAATGGTCTATTCCTGCTCCTATGTTCCTATTGTTATTTCTATTTTTTTCGGGCAGTTAATTAAACACCAAAATACTGTTAGTTTGAGTATATGTATGCGAATGCAAGAGTTAGATTCTTTAAATAAGTTATAAGGTCTTTAGATATTGGTTTATCTTAGTAGTGTTTAAGATTTTAGTTTTTTAATAAATAGATAATTTGTTGATATCTAAAGACACCTGGTTTGGTTCACCTCATTCGCGGGTTACTAGATTGTTTCAATTCGGCTGCTGCTTTCTTTGATTTGGAAAGCTTAATGATATGTATGGTGCGACCCGGGGAGCGTCGGGACTGAATTGACAGTGTGTTGCTCCCACTGCAATCAGAATCATATATTTTGATTGGGGGCTTAGTCCTGAGCGGTCGTATCAAAACATATTAATGGGGGGCTCGTCCCCGATCGAATCATATTTTAATTAAGCAGCTCATGTCTGGGAGCTTATCAATTGAAAACTCGATTGTTGCAATCTAAATCTAATGCCAATTACGATGAAATAAAAGGAACCAGGTCTTTTCTATAATAAGGTACTGTCTATACCATAGTAAAGGCATTAGCGGTTGCAGTAGAGTTTTTGGGAAAGCAGCATGTTTCGCTGAGTGACCTGAGAACTTTAACTAAGAATAAATTAAAAGAAGTCTGCGTTTGCTGACAACCCAACCACTAGGTGGCTCAGTTCTAGCACATGCACAAATGCAGCCTCTTCCACTGAAACATCACTGTCTGCGACGTTCAGGCAGCTGCCAGGATTAAAGATGGCGCTGCTCAATTTATAACAGAGAAACAATACAGAACTCTGTTATGATACTGCCATTGAAATTTGGAATGTAAAGCAACTTTCTATGGGACAGTAAAGTCAACATTTAAACTGTGAAGTTTATGGAGGAAATAACTGTGAATTTCTGTCCCCCACTCCATTCCACAATCTCCCATTCTCCCAATCCACACTTGCTACAGCCTCGCCATTTCCCCCCCTCCCTCAGCCACTTGCTCCAGACCTTGCCACTGCTCCCGCCTTCCCCTCCCCTCAGTCATTGTTACCCACTCCTCGCTTCCCGCCCCCACCATCACCCCGCTCTCTGGTCATTCGCTCCCTGCTTCCCCCCAGCACCCCGCTCTTTGGCCACTCGCTCCCCACTTCCCCCCCACCAACTTGCTCTCCAGCTTTAGGGCTGAGACATTGATCTACTACCTCTTGGATATTTAGTTCTTGCAATGTCTTGGTGGCAGGTGGTTGTTCATCACTGATCGAACACGTCGATGATCTGTCCAGCAGGCATCAGTTCCCTGCCTGGATGGAGTGATACTGACATCACTTAGATCTTTGACTCAAACACTGACATAAGCCAGGAGGTGACAGTGCTTTGATCTAGGATGCCTCCATGTGATTTTGCATTTGCCTTCCTGGGGGAAGAGGGTGTTTGTTATAATGAGGCCATGCTGAGTGCACTTTGTCAGCAGGAGGACACCATTTGCCTTGACTTTTCCCATCCCATTTTTCCCACTTCCTCTCTAGATATCGGCATCATGGCCAACCCTGGCATTAAAGTCCCCCAGAAGGATGATCCTTTCTTCTTTTGGGATGGCACTGAGGACTTCATCAAGATCCAAATATAACTTTTCCTTAACATCTTTGTCGGAGTCAAGCGACAGGGCATAAGCACTGATGACGGTGGAATATTGATTATGGCTGAGCTGTAGGTGAAGTGTCATGAGCCTTTTCTTTATACAATTGGGGTGTTCTGGTAGTGCATCCAATATCCCATTTTGGATGGCAAAACCAATGCCGTGGACAGAGGGTCACTGTCAGCCTTTCCTTCCCAGTAGAAGGTTGATCCCCCCCGGCATGTTCCTCCAGCTGCCCTTCCTCAGGAATGTGGGTCTCACTGAGGACTGCAATGTCAATCCCCTTCGCTCACAGGATGGTGCCTCTCTTCTTAAGGATGACAATGCCATCCATCAACACTGGAAAGAATATTTTCAACAACTCCTCAACCATGAATTCACAGTGGCAGCTGATACTCTCCAGGATATCCACCATTACCCTGTGATTGAATCCATGGGTGAACCATCGTCGATGGGAGAGATGCAACAAGAAATCAAATGGATGAAAAACAACAAAGCCTGCGGTGCCAATTGTATTCTAGCTAAGGTCTTCAAAGCTTGTGGGCTTTTGGTCACATCAAGACTCCATGCACTCATCCTACCGATTTGGGAGGAAAAATAACTCCCCACAGACATCAGGAATGCAACAATTGTAACCATCTTCAAGAAGGGAGATAAAACATCCTGTGGAAAGTGTCAAGGTATTTCCCTCTTGTCCATAGCAAGGAAAATCCTGACACATATTCTCCTGAATCGCCTACTTCCCACAAACATACGAACATATGAATCAGGAGCAGGAGAAGGCCACTCAGCCCCTCGAACCTGCTCGGCCATTCAACAAGATCACGGCTGATCTGATTGTAACCTCAACTTCACATTCCCGCCTACCCCCAATAACCTTTCATCCCCTTGCTCATCAAGAATCTATCTTTTGCCTTAAAAAATATTTAAAGACTCTGCTTCCACTGCCGTTTGAGGAAGAGAGTTCCAAAGACTCATGACCCTCTGAGAGAAAAACCTTCTCCGTATCTCTGTCTTAAATGGGCGACCCCTTATTTTTAAACAGTGACCCCTAGTTCTAGATTCTCCCACAAAGGGAAACATCCTTTCCACATTCACCCTGTCAAGACCCCTTAGGATCTTATATGTTTCAATCCAGTCGCCTCTTACTTTTCTAAACTGCAGCGGATACAAGTCCAACCTGTTCAATCTTTCCTCATAAGACAGCCCGCCCATTCCGGGTATTAGTTTCGTAAATCTTCGACGGACTGCTTCTAACGCATTTACATCCTTCCTTAAGTAAGGAGACCAATACTGTACATAGTACTCCAGATGTGGTCCCACCAATACCCTGTATAACTGAAGCATAACCTCCCTATTTTTGTATCCAATTCTCCTCACAATAAACAATAACATTCTATTAGCTTTCCTAATTACGTGCTGAACCTGCATACTAACCTTTTGCGATTCATGCACTAGGACACCCAGATCCCTCTGCATCTCAGAGCTCTGCAATCTCTCATCATTTTTTTCTTTTTTATTCTTCCTTTCAAAATGGACACTTTCACATTTTCCCACGTTATACTCCATTTACCAGATCTTTGCCCATTCACTTAGCCTATCTATATCTCTTTGTAGCCTCCTTATATCTTCTACACAACTTACTTTCCTACTTATCTTTGTGTCATCAGCAAATTTAGCAACCATACCTTCGGTCCTTTTGTCCAAATCATTTATTTAAATTGTAAAAAGTTGAGGCCCCAGCACTGACCCCTGCGGCACACCACTTATTACATCTTGCCAACCAGAAAATGACCTACTCTCTGTTTCCTGTTAGCTAACCAATATTCTATCAATGCCAATATGTTACCCCCTACACCATGAGCTTTTATTTTCTGCAATAACCTTTGATGTGGCACCTTGTCAAATGCCTTCTGGAAATCTAAGTACAGTACATCCACTGGCTCCCCTTTATCCACAGCACATGTTACTTCTTCAAAGAACTCCAATAAATTGGTTAAACATGATTTTCCTTTCACAAAACCATATTGACTCTGCCTGATTGCCTTGAATTTTTCTAAGTACCCTGCTATAACATCTTTAATAATAGCTTCTGACATTTTCCCTAAGACAGACGTTAAGCTAACTGGCCTGTAGTTTCCAGCTTTCTATCTCCCTCCCGTTTTGAATAAAAGAGTTACATTTGCTATTTTCCAATCTAATGGTATCTTCCCCGAATGTAGGGAATTATGGAAAATTAAAACCAACACATCAACTATCTCACTATCCACTTCTTTTTGGACCCTAGCTAAGGAAATCCTCCCAGAGAGAGTGTGCCTTTAGACCCTCCAGCGGAACCTCCAACACGGTCTTTGTTGCTAAACAAATCCAAGAAACATGTCGAGAACAACACCAGGAACTCTCCATTGTATTCATCGACCTGGCCAAAGCATTTAACTCAGTAAATCACGAGGCTCTGTGGATTGTGCTCCAAAGATTGGGATGTCCAAGAAACTTCATCACAATCCTGCAATTGCTCCGTGATTATAATGACTGCAACTGTGGGAGATCTGAAACAGACGCCTTCAAAATCAGGACCAGGATCAAACAAGGCTGTGTGATAGCCCCCATACTATTTACCATCTACCTGACAGTGGCTATTCACCTCATCAAAGATCAGCTGCCCTCTGGTATGAGTATTAAAGACCACCTAGATGGAAAACTCTTTAACCTCCGTCGCCTCCTTGCCAAAACTAAACTGACTACCACAGACATATGTGATCTACAGTTTGTGGATTACTGCAGTGTTGTTGCCCATTCTGCACCAGATTTGCAAACCACTCTTGATCTCTTCAATTCTGCATACAAGAGACTCGACCTGTCCTTGAATGTTGCCAAAACAAAACTCATATATCAACCCACATCTGGTCGGCCAAATATTCCACCTCCCACATATGTTAAAGGAGAGACTTTGGAATATGTTGAGCACTTCCTATACCTTGGCCACCACCTCTTTCAAAAGGTCACCATTGACAAGGAGATCCAACACCGGATCAGCTGCAAACTACGGCAGCAAGTGACAACAAAGACCTCTATAATTCAACAAAAGTCCTATTGTACAGAGCAGTTGTTGTCACCACACTCCTGCACTACGGTGAGACCTTATGCGACACATAAGAGAGATAAAGAAATTCCATCAGCAATGCCTCCGCCGCATCCTCCGGATTCAATGGAAGGATCGTCAAAACAAATACTAGCGTCCTTTTTGAAACCAGTTCCACAAGCATTCAGGCAAAACTCCTGCAAAACCAACTTCGATGGACTGGACACTGAGTCTGGATGGCCGAAAACCGTCTCCCCTGCCAGATCCTGTTTTCTCAACTCTCAAATGGCCAGGGGAGGACAAAGAAAACGCTTCAAAGACACTCTGAAGCTCTCTTTGAAGTACGGCAGCATTGACATTGATGACTGGGAAGAGCTCGCTACCAATTGTTCAAAATGGCGACAACTTGTCCATCAAGCTGCATCATGCTTTGAGTCCAAATACTTTAATGATAAGGAAGAGTGGCAGCACAGAAGGAAAGAAAAGGAAGCAAATCCTGCACTCCGGATTCGACTATCTCATGATACGTCCTGCCCCATGTGCCCAAAGATCTGTGGGTCGAGAATCGGCCTGTTCAGTCATCTGAAGACCCCTAGCAGAAACTAGTGACCTTGAGTAGACATCATCCTCAAATTGAGGGGCAGCCATCGATGACAATAACTTCCACTCCACCAGTACCCTTGCTGTTGCCTGTCAGATAGCCAGCCCAGACCACTACAACCCAAGTCAAGATGATACAGCTGCTCAAGTTCATCCTCCAAGGTTTTCACCACTGAAAGTCAGCAGTCTTGCTATGGCTACCTAGTAGGAGCACTAGGACAGGCAAAGGCACACGGCAGACAGGCACTAAGGGAATGCCCAAGGGTGATTTGTTTATTTTAGTATGCACTATGGCATGATTTGATTTATAAATTGGATTTGGAATGTGTATTTTCTGTTGGCTTTTATTTTTGTATAGTGAGAAAGAGGATGATGTCAGTGGCAGAGGCAAACTAAGGGGTGTGGAATTGTTGGTGAATGGAGAATTGGGATCGAGGTTTTTGGTATTGCTCATTAATTATCTTTTCATGTACAACCTGGTGCAGCAGGGGGCTGACTATGTTGCAATCTCCCTTCCTCTTGTTCGACCTCCTCTTCATCTGTCTCCTCCTTCTCTTGCTCCTGTTCCTCAGCTTCTCGCCAGAGAGGTAGTGGCAAGAGTTGTTCCTTCATGATGGCAACGTTGTGCAAAATGTAGCATACCACCATAAATCTTGAAACCCACTGAACTGAGTGCTGCAGGTCTCCTCCAGAGTGGTCCAGGCAGCAGAAGCATTGCTTGAGTATGGCAATGGTATGCTCTATCAGATTCCTTGTGGCAGCAGAGCTTTCATTGTGCATCTGCTGTGCACGTGTATGTAGGTTCCAGATCAGAGACATGAGTCATATCATTAGCAGATACCCCTTGTCACCCAGTAGCAACCCTTTGGTTTGCCATAGTGATTGAAATATAGCTGGTGCAAAGAATTGTTGGAGAATGAATGAATTGTGATTGCTGCCAAGATACCAGGCATTAACCTGCATAATGTGCTGCCCATGTTTGTACACTATCTGCACATTGAGGGAGTAGAACCCCTTTTGGTTCAGGTAAATGACCGCATTTATGTGAGGCACATGCAAGTGCATGCAGTCAATGGCACCCTGCAGAGTGGGTAAGCCTAAAAGCTGTGCAAGACCTCATGCCCACTCTGCCTGCTTGTCTTTTGGGAAGAGGAAATGAGGTTAAGTTGTCTCTTTTTTAATAGACAGCCTCAGTAACCTCCCTTATGCAACAGTGCACTGCAAATTGTGAGATCTTGTTTATAGCTCCAGCAGCAGCCTGGAAATAACCAGATGTATAAAAATTCAGAGCCCTGGTCACCTTCACAGTTATAGGCTATATTGTCCTCGTCTTCTCTGAGGTTGGACTTGTGGCTGCAGGAGTTGGAAGATTTCAGTCACATCCTCTTTAGTGAAGAGCAGACATCTCAAGCATTGGTCATTACTGATTGTCAGGTAGGACAATTGCTCCCTAAGCACCCTCTCTGGAGAGACCTTCTTAACCTACTCCTCCTCCCTCTTCTAGCAACCTGTCCTGCTTTGCTTCACCTCTGATCCTTCTCTCAGTTATTCTGTGTTCCAAGAGAAAAGCCTACTTCTGCACCCATGTGTTGAAGCAGCTGGTTTGTGCACAAGCCTTAAAGTCAGGAGCAAATCCTTCAGCTCCTGCTACCTCACTCCCTGCAAAATTTAGCAATTTTAAAGAACTGTACAAAACATCAAATATTTCCACAATAGTAGCAAGAACCTGTAGAAATCAATCAACACTCATCTGAAAACAGCTGATGGTCTCTTTAAATAGCACTGATAGGGGCCCTTCCTGCTGCTGAATGCCTGTTCAGCCATGCGTGATTAAGAGAGAACAGTGGCATCAAATCAGCATTACAAACTGATTGACATCATGATCTGCCTAGTCTACATATTTCTGGCAGACACTACCTATCCATGCGCTAACACCCTCACCAATGTGGCATGCAGCACAATTCACACAAGATGTGAGTGCGCATGCCGAATACCATTTTAGACATCTAAGGCCACAAATAGCATTCAGAAAATGGCATAATAAAATCAAAATACTGCACATGCTGGAAATCTGAAATAATTAGCACCACAGCCTCACAGCTCTAGTGACCTGGGTTCAGTTCTGGGTACTGCCTGTGCGGAGTTTTCAAGTTCTCCCTGTGACCGCGTGGGTTTCCGCCGGGTGCTCTGGTTTCCTCCCACAGCCAAAGACTTGCAGGTTGATAGGTAAATTGGCCATTGTAAATTGTCCCTAGTGTAGGTAGGTGATAGGAGAATGGTGGGGATGGGGTAGGGAATATGGGATTCATGTAGGATCAGTATAAATGGGTGGTTGTTGGTCGGCACAAACTCGGTGGGCCAAAGGGCCTGTTTCAGTGCTGTATCTCTAAATAAATAAAAATAAAAATAAATAAAAACAAGAAATGCTGGAAATACTCAGCAGGTCTGGCAGCATCTGTGGAGAGAGAAGCAGAATTAATGTTTCAGGTCAGTGACCCTTCATCAGAACTGGCAAAGGTTAGAAATATAATAGGTTTTAAGCAAATAAAGTGGGAGTGGGGCAAAAGATAACAAAAGTGAAGGTGTTGATAGGACAGGGTCACAGAGAATAACTGACCAGAAGGTCATGGAGCAAAGATAAACGGTATGTTAATGGTGTGTTGAAAGACAAAACATTAGTGCAGAAAGGGTGTTAATTGACAGAAAAATGAACAGCCCTGGCCCAAAGCACAAACATGAAAAAAATAGTGGACAGGCACTGGTAAGAAAAATGAATGATGAAATAAACTAAAATAAAAAACAAAAAATGGTGCTGTGCTGTGCATTTTGTGTTGTTCATCTTTAAACAACGTGCAATTTGAAAACAACTTCATTCAAAATGATTGCAAGAAATTTTGACGTCTGTATATATTTTTAGAAAATCTTATGATAATGATGAGCAAAACATTGATGGTGATTTAATTTAATTAAAATAACAGTTTTCCAGGACAATTTTGTACATGCTTGTACATACTGGAGTAGTACAGGTAAGCTTTTCTCAAGTTTACTGTTCAAAGAGAGATGTACTGAGATTGCCTATATGAACGCAGTAGTTGTTATGAAAGGACTTCATGGCTTACTTGCCAAACTATTATCTGTTTTGTATCGTCATAGAATCATAGAAGGAGGCCAGTTGGCCTATTGCACCGATGCGGCCTCTTTGAAAGAGCTATCCAATTGATAATAAAAGGTATTAAGAGATATGGGGCAAAGGTGGGTAAATGGAGTTAGGTCGCAAATCAGTCATGATGTCATTGAAAGGAAGAAGATACTCGAGAGGTTAAACTGTCTACTCCTATTCATATTTTCCTGTGTTCCCACTCCCCTGCTCTTTCCCCATGTCTCACAAATTTTTCTTTCCAAGTATATATTCGATTCCCTTTTGAAATTTCTGAGATAATCTGTTTCCCCTGCCAGTTAGGCAGTGCATTCCAGATCATAACAACTCGCTGCGTAAATAATTGCTCCTCATCTCCCCTCTGGCTCTTTTGCCAATTATTTTAAATTTGTGTTCTCTGGTTATCAACCTTTCCACCAATGGAAACAGTGGGTGGGATCTTTCCAGAAGTGGGGAGTTTTTCATATGGCCAGCATGCCTGGGTGGGAGGCCAGACTTAGTTTTTTTAGTTTTAGTTTTTCCCATGTGATATTGCCAGGGCCAGGCAATCAAGAGTCAGCAGGTGGGGGAAGCAGTCAATTAAGGAAGCGGGCAGGCCTTCCACACTGCCCACCCAATCAGAGACCTTGGCAGTGCCCACCGAGAGAGGTGGCCGCTGCTGAGGCAGCTCAGGCACCCTTGCAGGAGTGGAAGAGAGAGGTTTTTTTGCTAGCATCAGGCAGGCAGGCCCCAGTGCTTGGAGGGAAACCCCTCCAGCAGCAGCGTTGGGGTCGTGGGAGCAGCCTTCGCGCTCAAGGGCCCCTCCTTGGGCCATGGAGTCGCAGGGAGGCTGCTTCCTTGCAGCTGATGGCTTTCCACGCGGGGGTGGGCCACTCCGCTGCGGGATAAAATGCTGGCAGCCTGGGAAAATTACCCTTCGTTTGGGCCTTTAATTGTCTAAATTGGCTGCCCACCTCCAGTCGGCAGGCAGCCATGCCATTGTTGTTCTCACCACTGGAAAACCTCCCCGGTGTCGGGACTGTGACAGGGAGCCACTCTGACGCAGTTCCCTGGTATTTTAACGGCCCCTCCCCACCTGCCTCCTCGCCTACCACCCAGGGACCAGTAAAAGTCTACCCAGTGTTTCCATATCTACTGTATCAAAATCCTTCATAACTTTGAACACATTGATTAAATCTCCGCATAACCTTCTCTGCTCTAAACAGAACAATCCAGTTTGTCTAATCTCTCCATTTAGCTGAAGTCCTTCATCCCTGGAAATTTCCTCTGTACCCTCTCCAAGGTCTACACATCCTTCCTATAGCACGCTGCCTAGAATTGAACACAGTACGCCAACTAGTGATTTATAAAGATTTAGCATAACTTCTTAACCTATATATAACTTCCAGAGGAGGACATGTAAAGCTGCAGAGGGATTTTATTTGATTGAGATACCTAGGTGATGGGTCATGGCATACAGTGCAGGGCACTACCAAAATTAATAAGAGGTAAGAAGTTGAATTAGGAAGTAGCAATAGGTAACGCCAGCATGAGTTTCAAAAGACTTTAGCTTGTAAGATTAAAGGAGTACTGTGGGAATCAAAGATTCTTACTCTTTTGATATTCTGGGAAATAACATGTTTGAGAACTCCATCATTAAGAAGGAAGGAGAGGAGATGCATCTAACATTGAAGCATAAGTAACTTCTTTCAGTTATTCATGGTTCTGAGTGGATCTGCTTATCCCCACCAGTTTCACAATAAGCTGTAGTTAAACTGTGCTCCATTGTGAAAGAAATCAGTCACTTCTGAGTTTCACTTCATCTCCATGGCACAGTGGCGCAGTGGTTAGCACTGCAGCCTCACAGCTCCAGGGACCCGGGTTTGATCCTGGGTACTGCCTGTGCGGAGTTTGCAAGTTCTCCCTGTGTCTGCGTGGGTTTCCTCCGGGTGCTCCGGTTTCCTCCCACATGCCAAAGACTTGCAGGTTGATAGGTTAATTGGCCATTATAAATTGCCCCTAGTATAGGTAGGTGGTAGGGAAATATATAGGGACAGGTGGGGATGTGATAGGAATACGGGATTAGTGTAGGATTAATATAAATGGGTGGTTGATGGTCGGCACAGACTCGGTGGGCCGAAGGGCCTGTTAAAGTGCTGTATCTCTAAACTAAACTAAACTTTACTCCAATGCCAAATAGCGGAGATAATAGACTTTACATTATATTTACTGGTTTTACCACCTAGGAATCATCAAATGGGCAAACAACACTTTCTGAATTGATATACCTGGCTTTAACTCAGATCTATTAAATCTGCAATTTCCTACCAGTTTCAAATTAACTTTGTTATATTTACTTTCATTAATCATTTCAAGGTCCAAACACTGTGACAGAAAATATTAGAGCACTGCAGGGCAATGGGTTAGAAAAACATTTACAGAAATATGTCTGAGACCAACTCTATGATTTTCTTCTTTCAATTTCTTTTTTCATAACTCTAATGCTTTATTTAAACAATAAAAATGAGCACAAGTTAACAAGCTGTGAAATAACCTTGTGGAGAGCAGGAAATCAACCTGTCTCACTGATAGTTTTTTCTGCCTTGCCCAGTTTACTATGATGGTCATTGCTACTAGTCAATACTCATCAACCAGCCTATATTTCCCACACACACTTCTCTTCCCTGCATGGTTTTGACAATCATGATTGCTTGTCCCTTAGTTGTTATGGACTTGACTGGGGGAAAATAAGATAATTGTGTCAGGGTCAAGCGTTCCGAAGAAGGGTCACTGACCCGAAACGTTAACTCTGCTTCTCTTTCCACAGATGCTGCCAGACCTGCTGAGTGAATCCAGCATTTCTTGTTTTTGTTTCAGATTTCCAGCATCCGCAGTATTTTGCTTTTATTTTATTATATATGGTGTTGTGAGTTTGTTTTATTTGTTTATGGGATGTGGGTGTCACTGACAAGGCCTGCATTTATTACCCATCCTCAATTATCCTTGAGAAGGTAGTGAGTGGTGAGCAGCCTTCTTTAACCACTGCAGACCATCTGGGGAAGGCTGTTAGGGAGGGAGTTCCAGGATTTTGACCCAGAGATGATGAAGGATCAGTGGTATTTTTCTAAGACTGAATAGTGAGGACTTGGAAGGGAACTTGCAGCTGGTGGTGTTTCTAAGCACCTGCTGTGCTTGTCCATTAAGGTAAAGTTTGCGGGTTTGGAAGATGCTGTTGAAGGAGACTTGGTGAGTTGCTACAGTGCATCTTGTAGATAGTACACACTGCAGCCATGGTGCATTCGTAGTGGAGGGAGTGAATGTTTAAGGTGGAGGGGGGTGCTAATCAAGCAGTCTGCTTTGTCCTGGGTGGTGTTGAGCTTCTTGTGTTGTTAGAGCTGCAAGTGGAGAGTATTCCATCACATTCCTAACTTGTGCCTTGTAGACGGTGGAAAGTCAGGAGGTAAGACATCTGTTGCAGAATATGCAGCCTCTGACCTGCCTTTGTAGCCACAGTTATATATGACTAGTCCAGTTAAGTTTCTGGTCAATGGTAACTCCCAGGATGTTGATGGCGGGGGATTCAGTGATGGTAATGTTGTTAAATGTCAAGAGAAGGTGGCTAGACTCTCTGCTGCTGGAGATGGTCATTGCCTGGCACTTTTGTGGCACGAATGTTACTTGCCACTTATCAGCTCAAGCCTGAATGATGTTCAGGTCTTGCTCCATGTGGACATGGACCCCTTCATTATCTGAGGAGTTGTGAATGGAACTAAACACTGCAATCATCAGCAGACATCCCCACTTCTGACCTTATGATGGAGGGAAGGTCATTGATGAAGCAGCTGAAAATGGTTGTGCCTAAATCATTGCCCTGAGGAATTCCTGCAGTGATGTCCTGGAGCTGAGATGATTGACTTTGAACAACCACAGTCATCTTCCCTTGGGCTAGGTATGACTCCAGCCAGTGCAGAGTTTTGCACTTGATCCCCATTGTCTTCAATTTTACAAGGGCTCATTGATATCAGACTCTGTCAAATGCTGCCTTGATGTCAAGAGCAATCACTCTCACTTCATCCCTGGAATTCAATGCCTTTTTCCATCTTTGGATCAATGTTGTAATGAGGTCCGGAACTGAGTGGTCCTGGAAGAATCCAAACTGAACCTCTATCATCACTATTCTACAAGAAATATTAATCTTAAGTCCTGTGAGTTGCAAGATTGCAAGATTGCAATAAAAGTACTGGCAATCTTCCATGAACTTCAGGAGATGCATAATATAATTAATTTTCAGGGAGCAATGACAAGACTTTAATTTAATTGACAGGCTGAGATAATGCCTGAAAAGGAGACGATGAAGTCTGAGTGATTTAGAATCATCATCTGAACTCCAAGCTTAGAATAGAAACTTAAAATCACATTTTAGTGTCTTATTATTTATAGTAGACATTATTTCAGTTATTAAGTAAGGAGTTTTCTTTTATTTATGGTCACTTTTGACTGTCAGTGCATTCCACACCATTGATATGAAATGACTTCATATACAGTATCAAACAGCAGACACTAAACCACCACCATTAAGTGTGACAAATTTTATGACTTCTTCACTGTTCTAGTCACCTTTATAATTGCAGGAATAAGGGCTTGTGTAATTCCATGAACCACAACCCTTAGATGGTTCATATGTGGTCATTCCTGTAGCATAGTGGCACACTGGCCCTAAAATGTTAGGGGGATTTTCCCAATCTACAGAGTCCACTGGGTTCATGGAACAGACTGAAGACTGCAAGGTGGGGTCAAGTTAAGAAATATAACCTACACCCCACCCTCCGACGCTGCCCTGCCTACCCACAATGATAAACAGATGGAATTGGGATATTCTGATCTTCATTGACAGGTGGGAATCCTGATCACCATGGCAACAGATGCAGTTGCAAGTCTTAGGCCTGCAGCTGGCACTGATTTAGATGGTTCAGGAGATGAAATCTCTATGATATTTAGACTGGGCTATTCGGGGTGTGCTGATCCTGTCTTCCCTTTATCTTCCCTTTAATCTCTTATTATATTTATTATAGTTTTATTTATTTATACTTTATGAGTCGGGAATTAAAGAGGAGGCGGTGGCCCCGTCCACCAGCTGGAATGTCGGGTGCGAGCCCACCCCCACCGACCCTGGAAGCCACGAGGCTATTTTGTGTGGTTCAGGCAATTAATTTCCCAAGGTCATGGCTCCACCCCTCAGAGGCAGGAAGTCCTGCCTCCAAGAACTGCCAGCCAATCCAGCAAGCCCTGGACCCAGCCAGCAATGGAGGCCGGACAAAAAGGTAAGATGGGTCGGGGCTTGCGGGGGACAATGAGCCAGGCTGCAGCAAGGGGGTGGGGATCTTGATCATAAGGGTAAGGGGAGGGGTCTTCCAGTGGGGTCGGCCGGTGCTGCTAGGCCTCCAGCCCGCAAGGAGGCCACCAGGTTTAATTGGCCTCAATTGGCCTTAGGGTGGGTGGGCGGACCGGCCACCATCTTCCTCACCGTTGGTAAAATACCAGAAGTGGCAGGTGGGCGATGGGCATGGCACCCTCTGCTGTCCCACCTCTCATGCACACTGGAGGTGCGATAATACAAGCTAGAGACTAACTCTGAAGAATTATGCAAAACTGACTTTGTCTTTTAAAAAGATGAACAATGGTCTAAAATGGCTACTGAAGTAAAAGGGATTGGCATTTTGTGTATCCAAACTGCTGGACAAAGAGACAGGTCAAATCTTCAAAGTTAAGAGGTGCCAATTGCGCCCCATCCTAAAAACATTCCAGAATTGAATGTCTTCTTCTGAAACAAAGAAGGTGTGAAGTAGTCATGTCCTAGGCCATTGTGCAATCATCATGGGGAAGAGATGAGAACGTCTCCTGCAAGAGGTGAGAGGTGACACAGTTTTACCTTACTATAAGAGAGCAAGAGAGAGAGAAGCAATGTCCTAACAGCTTGTGTTACAGCCAAGCCAGAAGGCATGTGACCTGCTGCAGAATCCTACATCTACATTATACAGCAGTGAGGACTAGAAGTTACCAACCATCTTCAACTGAACCTTCAATCAAGAGAGAAAACTGCAATCATCTGAGGCCTGCACCCATCGAGGACTTGATTTCCAAGAGAATGCAACAGGTTTATCATGACCTCCTGCCACTAAAAGTCACTTTCCTTTTTCCCCTTCTCTGTCTGTCTCTTATGCGTGTGTGTATGTATGTGTATTTGTCCTACTCTTTTGATAGTTATTCTCTTTATACCTGATGTAAAATCTATTTGAGGTTTATTTCCCTACTAATTTTCTATTTAGCCATTTGGGTTGCACTTTGACAAGATTTTACTCACTAAGCTACTAAATAGGTTCACTGGGAATGGTGGAAATATCCCGGGTTGGATAAGAAATCAGTGGCACTCTTATAGGAAAACTGTATTGTTAAATACAGTGGGTCTGCTTGGGGGCCACCTACCAGTAGATTCTGCTTTCTATAACCTTTTTAATGATTCAGACAATGGAGAAATTGCTTGCAAATTTAGGACCTTAGATGAGATTAAACAATTGCAATCAGATCTGGATATGATGGAGGAACATACAAAAATGGTGGACAAGTAAAGACCAACTGAGCACCAGGATGCCATTGACCCCCCCCCCCCCCCCCCCACCACCCCCCTGCTCCCCACTCACTAACAGCCACACAATCTCCTGGTAGAGGCAAAAAAAAACTGAGGCCAATTCAGGGAAGAAAGAAACCTGGCAGGAAAAAGATCTGTAAAAAGAAAAAAATCCTGACATCTAGCCTAATGCTATGTTTATGTAACCTATGAATATGTCCCATGGATCTCTTTAACAAATCTAACTCAAATAGCTATGGCGTCAGCCTTGGATCAGTTGGTAGCCCTCTTGCCTCTGAGTCAGTAGGTTATGAGTTCACTCCAGAGACTTGTGCACATAATCTAGGCTGACTCTTCGATGCAGCACTGTTATGGTAACCCAGATCTAAGATGCATCCCATTCAGTTTGTTAGAATATAGAATGACTGCTCAGCGATACTTAGTTTGCTTTACCTCTTTCATGCTGTCTTCATGATATTTGTGGTCTAACATTAGAGTAATAAAATAGTATTGCTGCTTTGATTATAATTTATTGTCAATCTTCAAAGGATATAAAAATGTAAAAACCCAAACTATTATAATTGCTGTGATGTTCTGGGGACCTCTCTTTCTTTTCTACAGTTTCTATCTTCTGTAATATATTATCATTAGATGTTCAAGAAAGAAAATAGCAAAAGACACAAGTAAAAAATATTGAAAAACCCAGAAAACAAACAGAAAAAATACTGAACTAAATGTTAAGGGGAAATAAGAGCAAAATAAGAATATGCAAAATAATTGAAGTCTGAGTTAAATAAATAAATTTGATAAAGACTTGTGAAAGTCATCATTTTAGTATCTATTTGCTGTCTGTGATACTCCATGAAAATGTGTTTGACAGTCTGTGTGTGGGATGGTCACATGGATAACGTGTTGTGAGGTCTAGCACCTTCCAATCTGCTGTCAATGTGTAAATCATAATGAAGCTGTAGCTGGTTGATAAATAAAATATTTTGTAAAATTGCAGCAATGTTCATTTTGTGAGAAACCAACTCATCTTTTTCACAGAACTTTAATTTTATTATATAAAAAACTTTATTGTATTTCTGTACATATAAAAACAAAACATTTTCAAAGTGGAAAAATAGTAGCCATCACCATATTTACAAAATGTAACATAAATAGAACTTTGGCATAAAATATCTAGCTGTAAACTTATGTTTAAAAACAGTAGAAACAGAGGCAAAATATCCTTTCAAAGTGCTAGTTCGCAGTTTCTTTATTGTACAGTAAGATCTTTGTATAAGGCCCTGTCCCTAAAGTTCTTCCCTTTCATATAGATAGATATAAAACTAAAAGCAACAGGGAAAATTCATTGCAAAGCATGTGACACAGTCAGAGTAACCGCAGCTCCCATGTTATGAAGTGCATAGTTTACAGTTTGAATTTGCCTGTATTTAAGTAAGTTTGACACAGTTACAATTGGAGGGGGGGGGGGGGGGCGGTATGCACAGCAGCAACAGGGGGTGGGGAATGTTATGCACAGTTACAATGGGGGGAGAACAAGTGAGAGGTAGAGATGACATTGCTTCAGAATATAATAATTTACTTATACCCTGCATTGCACTAATTAAGTATTTTTTTCTCCCTTCTGTCAGGTCAGGTAAACTCAGATGACAGAGCAGCTGGGAGGTGTGTACCAAGTTTTTAGGTGATGCACAAAACTTGTTTAACTGTAAAATATTAGTGAATGGTTATTTCCAAAAAAAAAATCCAAAATGTAACATAAGAGTTAACTCATTTTTCCAGGTCATCCTATGGCTCTGTGGATAAATGGACTACCTGATATGGTATTGAGCCATGCATAATAGGAAAGTTCAAGGTTTGAGCTGTTAGTTGACCTCAGGGCAGCATGGAGGTGCTAAAATTGGCCTCAGTGTCCCCAGGTCCGGAAGAGAGAAAATCAAGCCTGGACCTGTTCAGTGACTCCTGCAGGAAAGAACACACAGGTGCATGTCAGATGAGGATGGATTCAGACTCAAAAGTGATTTCCCCAGAGAGAGGCCTCTTGGGTTCAGCACTGAAGAGTTGCTGACATCCAGTATGAATCATTGCCCTCCAGGGACAAAGGTGAACAGGTGAAACTGGGGGAAAAAACCTAATTAGTGCCATGAAGAGTTTCAGCAGATGACTGTATTTTGAAGCATACGATGCACTGATTTGGAGTTTAAGGGAGTGAACCAGCTATGTCAGATTTTCTGCTTAAAAATGTACGAAAGCAGTGGTAGATGTGGGAAAAGCACTGGCATCGTGCCAAGCAAAGAGAATACATTAGATTTGATAGGGGTAAGATTTCTTCAATACAATAGGTGTAACAAAATCAGAAACCTTTCTTTAAAAAAAGCCTTATAATTTTATTAGAACTAGCATACAGCAGAAATCTCACTTATGTTATCAGTAGCCTCCAAGAAAACAAAGCTCATACTGCAGAGAAGTGGCAAAACTAGTGAGGTTGATATTGTTTGTCTCTCAGGCATTAATGGTGGTGTGGAGTCAAGTGGTAATATTAGGAAGAGTGGTATTATGTTGGGAAAGGTGATCTTAATGAAGACAATGCCAACTTTGGGAAGCTGAACAGACATATTGAGGAGCGTTGCATCAGTAGCTGTTAGGAAGGTGATGACATCATTGGAGAGGGACAGAGCACTGTGGGAACTTACCTACAATAGGACCAGTTAGAATCAGCACTTGATGTCAAAATGACTCATTTTTTTCAATAAGTACTGCAAAGTTTGTAATTATCTATTACACATTTTTTATATATTGTTGTTATATAAGTGCCAGTGTGTACAATGTAGGGGGAGAGAAAGGGAAAAACTCATCTGGTCAGTCAGTTAACACAATCAGGTGCTACAAATAATAAACTACCATTATGCAGTAAGAACATTTTCAGTTATTACATACACACTCTAGTAGCTTATTGCAATACATTGTATGAATTCCATGGTAAAAAAAAATGTCAAAGACTCCATACCAAATCCAGTTAACACTATAAAATTAGAAAGCGTGAGAGTTTTATATGGACTCATATTCCAGAAACCCTCTTGTGGAATTTGTTTACAAAATAACAATAGCTCGGAATGAAGGTAATACAATTATATTCATGTCTTGCGCTCTGCTTATTTTACTTCACAATTCACCTCATTCTAAAGAAAAAAACACATGCACAACTATTACAAAAAACACTCCATCAAAAATGTTAATATGCTCCACTAAATGAAAAAGTATTACAGCAGTGATCGCGGAAGAACCAATTAATTATTAGCACTAAAGCCACAGGCATAATCAATTTCCACACTCAATGGCACACAGTGGCACAATACATTGTTGCATCAACACATGGTACCACAAAATTTGATGTTTTATACTATGCTGAGCTCCCAGTCTTATCAATGATTCTGTGCGGAAGCTCTCACTAGATACCAGGTGCCTTCTTATAGAGGAAGAGACAATCAGACTGTTATCCTTGGGCTGTTTTCAACTACTTTCTATCAGTTCCTTGGAATAAGGATTGATGAGCATCTGTCCTCCCACTTGCCCTGCACCACTGTGTGGCCTGGGAAAATAATGATATTTTGAAAACATGGTTATGCTTTACACATTTGCTGAAATGCAAGGTCGTTATTTCTTGAAGATAGTACTAATTTTGTATTTAGAGGATGTTTCTGGACCACAAAGATCTGGCATTCTGTATAAATTTTGGATCAAAAATCTACCTGGAACTGAATTCCACCACTCCTCAGCTGCCTTAAGTGGCCTCTGTATGAAAATTAATGAGGCGGACCAATTTAAAATAGCAGAGTTGTTAGGAATTAAATTCTCAAATGACTTCAAATGTATGTCCATACTGTTTGCAGTTAAACTAATTACTATTGTTGTGCACAATTTATTTTAAAAATGGAAAACTTGATTATCTCACCGGTGATCTAACAGGTCTGCCCTTGACCTCAGGTGACAGGCTGCTACAGTGCACCTCTCATTTGATTTAGCTCTGATGCAACTTTCACTGCTTATATTAAGTCTAATTCTGAAATAACTATCATGTCCGTCCTCTGAGATGAAACCTTTATTAGACATACTGCAATCTTCTTAACTGCTGACAGTAAACTTCTTTATTCAATTATTATCTATAGTAATTATGAGGGCAAACAGAAAGTAGTCATTAGGAGATTTTATATCGACCTAGTTATACATCTCAGTTCCTTGTTTCCTTTTCCACAGGACAATTGAACTGATAGCTGTTAGCTGCAAAAAATCTTTTCTATTAGACTGCAACTATAACCAGTAAAACAAAAGTACTTATTTAAACCACAGAGGTTTCATGAACCAGTAAAAGAGCTGAAATAATATGGTGAATTCTGTCCCCTTTTGGTTTTTACAGGGAGACAGCTAAAGATTGAAACTGTTTTTACTGCATGTTTGGTGACAGTAGTAAATATTTTCTGTTACACAGAACCCCAAGTTTCCTCAGCGGCATTGCTTTACCAATAAAATCACAACTTTCAACCTTTTGGTGGCAAATATTCATAAAAAGAGTTTAATAAAATACTTCCTGCGCAGGGAGAGTAAAAAATCAAAAAGGTTTGCAAATATCATCGGGAATTCTTCCGATTGACTGTAACTCTGATGGAAGCCCTGATTAGACATAAAGAGGGTTTCTGCTGATCTGCACCAAAGTTACGGTGGCTGATAGGAGGAACACCCCCACCCTCAGCCAGGAAGTTACTGGTATAACTATCATTTTTGTCATGCTGATGACTTGTGCAATAGACTTGATTTTTTTGACATGCTTGCAAACAAATGACTAAATTATTTGCTGAACATGCAAGATGGTACTGCTTTAAAAGTGAATCCTTTGTTGTACTTGATCAGATTTCCATTGTTTACACACTTTCAACCCAGACTGCTCAGATAAATTACCAGATTATATTTTATGTGGGTCTCATAAAATCCCATGGAAGTTGGTCAAATTGTAATAGATCCCAGTCTAGAACTAGGGGTCACTGTTTAAAAATAGGGGGTCGACCATTCAAGAGAGAGATGAGAAGTTTTTTCTCTCAGAGGGTCGTGAGTCTTTGGAATTCTCTTCCTCAAAAGGCAGTGTAAGCAGAGTCTTTGAATATTTTTATGGCAGAGGTAGATAGATTCTTGATAAGCAAGGGGGTGAAAAGTTATCAGGGGTAGGTGGAAATGTGGAGTAATCAGTTCAGTCATGAACTTATTGAATAGTGGAGCAGTCTCGAGGGGCCGAGTGGCCTACTCCTGCTCCTAATTCGTATCCTTTGAATCTTTGAGGGGATAAATCTAAACTTAGGATTTGAGAAATGTGGATGTGAATCAGTGTGCCATATTATAATAGGCTAAACTGGCTGCGTGACAAGTAAACTCTGACAAATTTCAAATTGCTATTTTTTTTTTATTCGTTCATAGGATGTGAGCATCGCTGACAAGGCCAGCATTTGTTGCCCATCCCTAATTGCCTTTGAGAAGATGGTGGTGAGTTGCCTCTTGAACTGCTGCAGTCCATCTGGTGCGGGTATACCCACAGTGCTGTTAGGAAGGGAGTTCCAGGATTTTGATCCAGCAACAGTGAAGGAACGGCGATATAGTTCCAAGTCAGGATGGTGTGTGACATGGATGGGAACTTGCTGGTGGTGGTGTTCCCATACATCTGCTGCCCATGTCTTTTTAGGTGGAAGAGGTTGCTGGTTTGGAAGGTGCTGTTGAAGGAGCCTTGGTGCAGCGCATCTTGTATATGGTACACACTGTCGCCACTGTGCGTCAGTGGTGGAGGGAGTGAAAGTTTAAGTTGGTGGATGGGGTCCCGCTCAAGTGGACTGCTTTGTCCTGAATGGTGTTGAGCTTCTTGGGTATTGTTGGAGCTGCTGTCATGCAGGCAAGTGGAGAGTATTCCATCACACTCCTGACTTGGTGGACAGGTTTTGGGGAGTCAGGAGGTGAATTACTTGCCTCAGAATTCCCAGTCTTTCACTAGTTCTTGTAGCCACAGTATTTATGTGGCTGGTACAGTTCAGTTTCTGGTCAATGGTAATCCCCAGGATGTTGACAGTGGGGGATTCAGCGATGGCAATTCCATTGAATGTCAGGGGGAGATAGTTAGATTCTCTCTTGTTGGACATGGTCATTGTCTGGCACCTTTGTGGCGTGAATGTTACTTACCACTTATCAGCTCAAGCCTGAATGTTGTCCAGGTCTTGCTGCATATGGACACGGGACTGCTTCAGTATCTGAGGAGTTGCGAACGGTACTGAACATTGTCCAATCATCAGCCAACTCATCCCCACCTCTGACCCTATGATAGACAGAAGGTCATTGATGAAGCAGCTGAAGATAATTGGACCTAGGACGCTACCCTGATGAACTCCTGCAGTGATGCCCTGGGGCTGAGATGAGTGACCTCCAACAACCACAACCATCTTCCTTTGCGCTATGTATGACTCCAACCAGCAGAGAGTTTTCCCCCTGAGAATAGCTGTGATGTAATGAGCAATTAGCAAATAGCCAGATACAATTGTTCATCTTTAATGATCTGTGGATTCTTGCTGTTGTCTTGATTTATTCTCTTTTTTCCCCACTAACGTTCCGTCTGAGTTCTGGCCATAATAGTTTATAGTGTGCTCCAAATTTGAGTGTATAGTGCAAATTTGCCTGTAATTCAGCTTTGACTGTAAGATCATGATTATGTTTCTGAAATAGGAGTACAATTCTGGTAAAGGTGAAAGTGATCTTCCCAGAGTTATTTAGGAAATATTGATACAGAAAATGGAGTTTGGGCATGCAATTAAGCTTGAGAATGGTCCTGTAAATCTAAATTTAGACCTGTGTACTGGAACTCAAAATAATAATTGCCACCTGTGTAAAGCACTTTAAGTTGCATTTTATCAGTAATGACCAGCAATGCTAATACTGTTCACAGCCCACATCCATCTGAATGGGAGAAAATAAGAAGCATTCAAATAGATAGTAAATTATTCACTTCCTATTCAAGTATTTTTTCCAATTTTTCACCCCTTCTGTTAGGAAGCAGATGTTTCATTCTATGGGACAGTCCTAAAGTCATCTGCCAACCTTTTGTACCTTTCCTGTTTGGGTGTTCTTCCTGCGTAAACCTTGACAGTGAATATTATCAGTGATTCACCCACAGTGGAGGAGAGCAGAACATCACAGCCAAGCTTAACATCTGAACGTAAGCACTTTCCAACTGGATAACAATCAGGAGCAGGAACCCTGGTTAATTTTTCCTTTGTCAGTTCAGGGTCGCTGAGGTAAATTGTAAAGCTTCTATCTCAACAAAACTTGGCATCAAATCATAAAGCTTCCTGGTGAGTAGAGTTAGGTTTCACATCAGATTGCATGTTTGCCAATTAAGCCCTTAAGTTTAGAGTAAAACACATTAATCTTAACATGTCTTATAACCAATGCAAATCTATTCAGTATTGTCACCAGATTCAAATGAGAAAAAAAACTTCCCTCTACCAAAGAAAATAGTTTTAATTTAAATCATATTTGTTGCAGGTGGCTCTATATTCAGTAGTTTTCAATGAAAAAATAAGAACTAACTGGGAAAAAATGTTCATACGTTCCATATTATTCTATAACAACATCTTTCAGTAAAACAGAAAAGTTTCATTTGTGGCTCATTCTTTCAGATGTAAGCTACAACTTTGCTTTATGGCTCTTTAATAGAAAAGCACAGGACTGTAACAAAGCAGCATTACAGTCAATGCTCTTATTGCTGCAAGATAAACACACTGTCACTGAGTAATACAGTTGTCACCCATATCCTGAGCATATCGATCTGATATTATGGTCCTTAATTCATCAATATCTTTCCGTAATTGACAAACATCAGTTAGCTTCTTCGCAAGTAATTCTCCACTATGGTAATTCTCTCCTTCATCGCTTGAACAGTGCAGAGCTGTTAACGAAGCAGAGAAAACATTTGTTACGATAGAAATCTTGTCACAAGGGGTAGATTTTCTTATGTGCGCTATTTTAGAGAAAAGGTAATTGTGTGTGTAAGTGTTGTTTCCCACATTTTTCCTATTATTTTGCTAAGTGGCGAACAGAGGGAAATTTATCTTTGAGCAAAGATTTAAGGTATTTGTCAAAAGAGCCAGGATGACCAGAGAAAAATAAATTTATGCAGCAAGTTGTTATGATCTAGAATACACTGCTTACAAGGATGGGAGAAGCAGATTCAATTTCAAAAGGGAATTAGATAAATACTTGAATGGAAAATGTACAGGGTTATAGGGAAAGGGCAGGGGAGTGGAACAAATTAAATAGTTTTTTTCAAATGACTGGCACAGGCATGGTGGGTTGAATGGTCTCTTTCTATGCTGTCTCATTCTATGAATCTATGGTTCTGTATTAGATATCCCTCCCTCGATTAGCACCAATATTGTTTTGACTTGCAAATATGTTATAAAGTGATATTGTCCTCAGTTTTTTGGTGGGTGTCGGGGGCAGTGAATCTGTGTGCTAATCAAGAGTATGGGGAATGGAATATGTTTTCTTTGTTTGCACCCAGCCTCAGAAGTAAGCACTCTAAGGGTAAAGCATCTACTACTCTGCCTAGCATTGTGAATTAATCTAAAACAGACAAGCCCCATCTACTGCACAAGTGTTACATTTGTCTTTACTATAGTGCTAAACCCTACAGACAATGTTAGACTGCCTATTAGTGTGCGAGTTATGGGTAAATCAATTGAGTTGATCATCTCACAAAGGATCCATTTTAGCATCAGCCTGCAATGGAGTCATGCCAAGTCCCAGAGGTGTAAGAATGAGGTGCTGATCCATAACTGAATAAAATCATCACAAGTGAAACCAAGGAAAATGAAAATATATTCGTCCATGTCCCATTGAATGGCATAAAGAGATAGAGCTGATGGGGTGACTATTCTCACACGATTCCAGGGTGTGTACCGGAATAGGCCTGAAAGCATCACCATGGCCCCAACATGCACACAGCACTTGAAAGGCATTTAAAATTGAGGGACTAAAATGGAACTGCAATGGCTACTGGCTTCAGAGCCTCGCAGCTGCTATTCAGAAACAGTTTCCCACCCTTCTGATCCTCTCAGAAGTGAAGGAGTTTGCAAATCCTCTGACCTGAGTTATCTTAGTGTAACCACAAAGAACCACTTTTAATAAGCACTTCTCAGGATCCATCCAAAAGCTAAGAAAATGTGGTGAGAGTAGTGCTGATGTCACTTCTGCCTTATTAGTGTGTATTATAAATATTTTTGTCTCTTCCAAATTGTTGAATGGACATAAAATTGGCAAATAAATTTCAATATAGATAAGTGGGTGGTGCTACATTTTGGTAAGAAAAATAGGAAGGCAAATATTCCTTGGAATATGAGGCTAAGGATAAAACAACAAAGGGTTCTGAGGGTACAGATAAATAAATCATTCAAAATAGTGACACAGGTTAATAAGAACATAAAGCGAACAATGCACTGGGGTTCATTACGAGAGGAATAGAAATGAAAAGCAAAGAAATTATGTTAAACTAGTATAAAACCTTGGTTAGACCACAGAGTATTGTACACAGTTCTGGGTTCCATATTATTAAAAGGATATAAAGGTACCAAGGAAGGTGCAACAAAGATTTACAAGGACGATACCAGAACTGCAAAGTTATAATTATCAGGGAAGATTGTACGGACTGGGGTTACTTTCTCTAGAAAAGGGGTGACCTGATAGAGGTCTTTAAAATTATGAAGAGGTTTGACAAGTAGGCACGGAGAAATGCTTGCACATGTGGGTGAAACCAATATTAGGGTCCAAAATTATAATATAGTCACTAATAAAGTTAATAGGGAATTCAGGAGAAACTTCTTTAGAATTTGGAACTTGCTCTCCTAAGAAGTAGTTGAGTTCAATAGCATAGATGCATTAAAGGGGAAGCTAGAAAATTACGTGAGGGAGAAAGGCATAGAAGGTTAGATCATGTAGGGTTGGAGGAAGCTTGTGTTGGGCCAATGGTTATAAATTCTATGCTGTAAATTCTGTGTAAATATATGTAATTTCAGTTGCTCTTTGCCCCCACTCAGGATTGTTCCAGGAAATGTATGTGAAGTGCAAAGATGTCCAAGGATCTTCACCTTTTTTCTTGTGCTTTTCACTCTTGAAATAGGTCTACCTGGGACACATTTAACTATAAATAATAATAGAAAATCAAAGCATGATACAAAAGTAAGGACTTCAAATGGTGACTGAATTATGCCAACATGTCCTGGTCTAATTATCTTCTGTCCTCTACCCTTGAATCTCCTAAAAACTACCCTCAGTCTTGACTCCCTGTCTTCAAACCTACAGGAGGTCGACGAGTAAGTTCAAATGTATACTTACATTGTATTCCAAGTAACAGCGAAAGGTTTGGCTCCTTGCCCTGTGCCCTCTGAGTAAGAATATTGCATAGTGCACGCAGGTCATGCAGACAGTAGGACATTTCCTTCAGTAGCTTTTGGATGGCTGGTGTCTCTTCCCCTGAGGATTGCTTGGGCATCTCTGAGTCCTGCGGTGGTTCATCAAAGGTTGAATTTTCCGACAGTCTTTGGTTCTTTGATGAAAACTTCAAAGATAAGAAAAGTTATATTATATAGAAATTACACCACAGAAAGTCATTCAACCAATTGTACCCATGCTGCTACTGGCTCTTCAATTGCAACTGTTTAAATTTCCTTTTTTAATTCATTCATGGGATATGAGCATCACTGGCTAGGCCAGCATTTATTGTCCATCCCTAATTGCCCTTGAGAAGGTAGTGGTGAGCCACCTTCTTGAACCGCAGCAGTCTGTGTGGGGTAGGTACACCCACAGTGCTGTCAGGCAGGGAGGGAGCTCAAGGATTTTGACCCAGTGACAGTTAAGGAGCTGTGATATATTTCCAAGTCAGGATGATGTGTGACTTGGAGGGGAACTTGGAGCTGGTGGTGTTCCTATGTACCTGCTGCCCTTATTCTTCTATGGGGTAGAGGTCAGGGATTTGAAAGGTGCTGTCAAAGCAGCCTCAGTGAGTTTCTGCAGTGCATCTTGTAAATGGTATACAATGCTGTCACTGTGCGTCGATGGTGGCGGGAGTGAACATTTAAGGTGGTGCCAATAAGGCAGGCTGCTTTGTCGTGGATGCTGTTGAGTTTCTTGTGTGTTGTTGGAGCCGCAGTTATCCAGGTAAGTGGAGAGTATTCCATCACACTCCTGACTTGTGCCTTGTAGATGGTGGACAGGCATTGGGAAGACAGGAGTGAGATATTTGCCGCAGAATTCCCAGCCTCTGGGCCTCTTATAGCCACATTATTTAGGTGGCTGGTCCAGCTAAGTTTCCTGCTGCTTCCCTGGATGATTTTATCTTCTTGGTTTTCAAATACTTATGATATTCCATATTAAATGATGTTATAACGTTTGCCTCAATAGATACTTTTCATAAAACATGTTTCAATAATCCAGCTGGACCCAAAGTTCTTTGGTTGGGTTTCAGCAAACTGCAGTCATTGTCAAGACAGGCATGGGATCTTTTAATTCAAACTAAGAGAGCAGACGGGTCCTCGGTTTACTGTCTCATCTCAAAGACAGCACCTGTGAGAGTGCTGCACTGGAGTGTCAGCCCAGATCTTTGTACTCAAGTCTCTGGAATGCGACTCATTCCCACAACCTTCTGACGCATAGATAAGAGTGCGACAACTGAGCCATGGCTGGCCATCCTTTCTGATGCCTAAAACGGAGCATAGGATTACAACCGGGGTCTGACCAAGGCTCTATACAAGTGTAGCATAACTCTCTCTCCTTTGCATTTCAACCCCTTTGTGATAAAGGCCAACATTCAATCAGCCTTTCTGATTCTCTGTACATTACCTTTTAGCGATTTGTGGACATGGACACCAAATCCCTACACAGTTCCTGGTATCTCACCATTCGGAATATATTTTGATTCATCTTTCTTGAATCCCAAGTGAATAACCTCACACTTTCCCACATTGAACACCACCTACCACAGTTTTTCCCACTCACTTAATCTGTCTATGTCCCTTGTTACTATCAGATGAGAAAGGGGTCTAGGGGTTCCCTTTCAGCCTTTGCCTGGTTTGACCACAACAGGGTTTAATTTTTAAAAACACCGTGTTTTTAGCTCCTCTTCAGTGAATCCTTGTTCACTGCTCTCCAACTGTAAGGCAAAGAAATCAACCAGACAGGTTTTCTTAGATTTAAATGAGGAAGGTGTAAGTTTATTAACCTTAAAACTCTAATTCGGTTAAAACGACAATGAATATGCGACGCGACCATGCTCGCATGCACACACGATAACCTCACATGCAGATAGAGACAGAAAAGTAGTAAGAATAAAGGGGAAAAGTTTGAAGCAATAGCTGGGGTTTATTTACTGTCCTTTGAGTTTAATGTAGAGTCTTTGACTGCAGTTAAATCTTGCTGTTTCATTGGGGCCCACTGCACACTTTCAAACTTGTTTTGACGTAGGAGTCTTCTCTCTTGAGGTTTAAGTGGCTTCAATGGATTTGGAAATTCGTGAGAGAGAGAGAGCCAGGGAGAGAGACCTTCCTTCTCTTTTGTCTTCAAAGTAGTCTCTGTCTTCAAACTGTCCTGTACCATAATGCAAAAACCCTGGGCCAGCAGGTTAGTCGTGTGACCAGTTGTTTTTTTTTAAACATACTCTCCTCCATTTTTATGGATTCCTTTCATCTTAGCAGACACCCGTAGTGGCGGGGGGGCGGGGGGTGGAGGGGGGGTGGGGGTAGGGGGGGCGGCGGTGGTGGAGTGGGGTGGGTGGTGGAATGGAATGCTGGCATGTTCCACCTTCAATGTCTCGTCACCAAAATCTATTTGGGTTAATTGGATCAGGGAGCAGTTTCATTTCTTTTCCTAGGCAACTGTCTCTTAGAATGCAAATTTTCCTAGCCACTGCTGATCTCTTTAAACTATTCATCACTTCAGTCCAGCAACAGTTTAAAATTAATGTTTATATGACACAATTAATATGCTTCCTTATTCATGGCAGGTGGTGTCTTCATGACACCCTTTATAACTTTCTATTTCCATCCACACAACCTACTGTGCTGTTTAACATCTGCATCTGCAAATTTGGATGTACACGCTTTATTCCTTCATCCAAGTTATTGATATATCTTGCAAAAAGCTAAGGCCTCAGCACATATCCCTGGGGAACACTACTTGTCATATACCATCAGATACATTCTTTTTATCCCTCCTCTCTGTCTTGTACCTACCAACCAATTACCAACCCATGTCACAAGCACCTCTACCATTATCTCACTCTCAAACATAAGATGGCCCTTTGCCTACTGCTATGCAATCTTCAAATGGTCCCTCTCCTTTTTGACTAACCTTTAATTCCTTGCATCCTTGTAAATGCTCATACTATTTCTCTTTAAGGTGACAATCATTCTTCTTTCAGAATCCCTTCCCAATCTCTCTTTTTGCTTCTCCTACATCTTTTGTATTTCTCAATTTTTCACATTTTTGTATTATCTCCCTTCATTTACCATATTCTGTTTTAAAACCTCATTATTGCTCTAACCTTTCTATTTATCAGTGGAACTGCAGCCTTTGCTATGCTGTTTACTTAAAAGCAATGTGTATTTAACATGTATCGTATCCATCTTATATTTAAATATCTCCCACTGCTGGTCTGACATTTTCCCAACCAAATAATGTAGGCTAAGATTTGTTATCTACTACTGAAGTGTACAAAACAGGTAATGTCCTTCAATGTCATCTTTAAATGTCTTATGCTCAGCTATGGCTAGGTTGTGAATCTATAATCATCAACACTGCTGCATGTAGGCCCCATCTCATACTTAATTATCTCCCATTGCTGTCATTTTTCCACCCAAATAATCTAGGCTAAGCTCTCCTTTACCCACTACTGAAGTGTACAAAATTGTAAATGACGTTCAATGTATTGATCTGCAGGCCCCATGGAATTTTTAATGTACCATGGTCTAGAATTCCTACAGAAAGTCCAATAATGGAGTCCTGTCAAGTATCAGTTCTTAATAGTGAAATTTATGAATTATTGTGGCTTTCAATTGCCAGGAACATTGTTAAAATTAGAACCAAAGTTGTAATTATTTTCATTGTTACATTTTATTGATACTCAGGGATTTGTAGGTGACCCCTTCCAGCTAATATTTTATGAACGCCTACATTTGGTGTCACAAGCTCTGAGTTACACTGCAAGGTGATAGATATACTGCCTCTCTCTGCAATGATGAATTTAAATGCCCAATGTTCAACTATGGCTAGGTTGTGAATCTATACTTACCAGCATTGCAGCATAGTTGGTTGTGGTCTTTTGGTAAAAGGAAAGCAGTTGAATGAATGCTGTCTAATTTTTCAATAATAATTACTCAAAATGAAAGGAATACAAAATCACAGCTGGCCTAACTGGTCCACTGCTCCCTTCACAATGAGTAATTTGTTAGCAAGATCTGCACACAGCAAAGTTTGTTGTCATCTATTTTATTGCTGAAGCAAGAAAGTCCATGTCAGGGGTGTTTTAACAGTTATTACTTTTTAGAAATCATAACAGAGACTCAATCCTATCAACTAATGCTGTAATCTCTGGGCACCCAAGGACTGTGATTGTCAGAAACATTTGTGTCTTGAATTTTACACCGACATTCTGCTGTTTTTCATTTTTGTCTTTATTAAGAACTTGACCTTTAGTCCATTGTATTTGAATGCTTCATAGATGCATTCCTAAATCTGTTACACGTACTTCTTTATTTTTTATACAGGGAACAGTTTTATCTTAAGAGCAACTGAATTTATCTTTTGCCTGGGGTGCGTTTCATTGTTGTTTGCCTTAGTTTTAAAATTCCCATCTCCTTGTTTTCAAATCCCTCCATGGTCTCACCCCTCCCTTCTCTGTAATCTCCTCCAGCCCTAGAAGCCTTGGAAATCTCTGCACTCCTCCAATTCTGGCATCTTGCGCAATCCTGATTTTAATCGCTCCACCATTCTTTCAGTTGCCTTGACTCTATGCTCTGGAATTTCCTCCCTAAACCTTTCTGACTCTCTCTCCTCCTTTATGATACTCCTTAAAATCTATTGCTTTGACCAAGTATTTGCTCATCTGTCCTTATATCTCAATCTGTAGCTCAGTGTCATTTTTTTTTATTGGTAACATGCCTGTTTAGCACTTTAGGATGTTTTGCTAAGTTAAAGGCATTATATGAATGCAGGTTGTTTTGTTGTTTGAATTTTACAATAACACCAACATTATGCAAATCAACCGCACAGCAGATGTAATGCAACATGTCTACTCACGCCTTCCATGAGTTCCTTCAGCAGCTGCAGATTCCGCTGTGTCTCTCCAAGCTCCTTCCGGAAGGTCTGTGAAGCTGACTTTTCTTGTGCCAACCTTTCCTCTAAAGCCTTCAAAATGTAACACAGCAGTTGGTGAATATCTGACCAAAAAGCAGCACTGCAACAACTAACCTCTTTGTGTCAGACATTTTGAAGATCACATGGCAATAGACAGAACAAAGAACAATACAGCACAGGAACAGGCCATTCGGCCCTCCAAGCCTGCGCCGATCTTGATGCCTGCCTAAACTAAAACCTTCTGCACTTCTGGGGACCGTATCCCTCTATTCCCATCCTATTCATGTATTTGTCAAGATGCCTTTTAAACGTCATTATCGTACATGCTTCCACCACCTCCCCCGGCAGCAAGTTCCAGGCACTCACCACCCTCTGTATAAAGAACTTGCCTCGCACATCCCCTCTAAACTTTGCCCCTCGCACCTTAAACCTATGTCCCCTAGTAACTGACTCTTCCACCCTGGGAAAAAGCTTCTGACTATCCACTCTGTCCATGCCACTTATAACTTTGTAAACCTCTATCATGTCATCCCTCCTCCTCCGTCGTTTCAGTGAAAACAATCTGAGTTTATCCAACCTCTCCTCATAGCTAATGCCCTCCAGACCAGGCAACATCCTCTTCTGTACCCTCTCCAAAGCCTCCACGTCCTTCTGGTAGTGCAGCGACCAGAATTGCACGCAATATTCTAAGTGTGGCCTAACTAAAGTTCTGTACAGCTGCAGCATGACTTGCCAATTTTTATACTCTATGCCCCGACCGATGAAGGCAAGCATGCCGTATGCCTTCTTGACTACCTTATCCACCTGCGTTGCCACTTTCAGTGACCTGTGGACCTGTACGCCCAGATCTCTCTGCCTGTCAATACTCCTAAGGGTTCTGCCATTTACTGTATACTTCCCACCTGCATTAGATCTTCCAAAATGCATTACCTAACATTTGTCCGGATTAAACTCCATTTGCCATTTCTCTGCCCAAGTCTCCAACCGATCTATATCCTGCTGAAGTTTATTTTAGGATAAATAGACCAATCTCATGACATTAGAATGCTCCACTATATTGAGATTTACTCAGAGATTACAAAATGAAAATTTATGAAAGATCTGCCCAACTGTTTCAGGCAGTGAGCAGCTGAACCATATTGACTGTGAATATCCCAAGTTTATTCCCTAACCTGTGTTGAGTTACCTGAGCTTAGCTGGAGCAGTGGAAAGAGTGCTCATTTGTACTTGAAAGTAGCAAATGAGATCTTATAGAAGGATCCCCATTTATCTATGCAGTAAGTGCATGTTTTGGGTGCAAAAGCTGGTTGCCCAATTCACAGGCTTACCTGAAAATCGTATCAGGTGGACCTTGGACATCCAAAGAGTGCTTGCTGTTGCATTGCAATTTTCTGACAATTCAGGTCTCAGAGGTGAGTAAGGCAGAATTTCCCTTCAGAATCCATGTTAACTGCTGTTAACTAGGTTATTGCTACACAGATAGTCCTCAATGGACCAATTTGTGTATTATTGGGTCTGTACTTGACTACATTTTTTTTGTTACCTTTTCTGAATATGGGCACTTGTTTGCAAAGTACTGGTACCTCTCCAATGCCAGTTTATCCCTCATAATGATTGTCAGTGGGTGGAATTTTATGCTCTCCCCCACGGCAGGTTTGGAGGTAGGGAGAGCATAAAATCAGGTGGGATGGGTGTGATCCCCGCCACCAACCCGCCTCCGCTGAAATTTAGTCTGGGGCAGGAAGGTCTTTGAACGGCCTTCCAGCCATGCCGCCAATTGAGGCCTTAACTGGATAATTAAACCGTAATTAAGTGCCTCTTCCTGCCGCAGCCACAATTACTCATGCAGCAGGTGGCCCTGTTGCCACACAGGAAGCATCACATGAAAAACCATGCAGGCTGTTTCCTAGTTGCGGAGTGTGGGAGGGGGCCCTTGATCAAAGGCACTTAGTGCCTGAATGAGGGACCCAGCCTTGGTAAGCGGGGGGACGGGGGGGGGGGGTGCTGCTGCTGAGGGCCATCCCCTGCCCTTGCGGCCGAACCCCCTCCCTCGTGCTCCCCACCCTGCAAGACCCCTCCCATCCTGAACTACCTTAAGCCTGGTTCCAGAGCTGCTCCTTTGTGTTTGGTTGCTGAAGTTTCAGAAGCAGCCACTGCCTCCGCAGTGGCACTGCAACTGCCAGCCTCTGATTGGCCGGCAGCTCAGCAAGGCCAGACTTCCGGCGACGGGGTTCTAATTCCTATGGAAGACCCACCGCTGTCCAGTTAAATGCCTGATTGGCACTAAATTTGGTGGGCCTTCCAGAAAAGAGGCGACTCGGGGATCTCAGCATCAGTTTCCCCGATGTCGAGATCCCGCCGCCAGCATAAAACTCAGCAGTGTTTCACAAACCTCCTCCCTCCTCCTCTCTCAGCATTCTGGGTTTAATACCTTTTAACCCTGAGAGTTATTTGTTATTCAATATATTCAAACCTATCTATTTGTATGAAAGTCATTAATTTTGTCTTCATTAATTCTTGAGAGGGTGCATTGTTCATAATTACCTTTGTGAATCCTTGGAGAAAGTGATATTTCATAATGTTTATTAATCTTTGTTCATTTTCAGTTTCCCGCATTTGCATCTTATGGTCCTGACCTTTGACTGATTACCCTCTTTATTAAAAAACTGAAAGATTTTTTTTACTGTTTTATTTCATCATCCTGGCAAACCTTTATGGCATTAATATCTTTGCTATATTGAGGAACCCAAAAGTGTATATCCTACTCTAAATATGGCCTTGCACAAGTTGATCATGGTACTCAATGCCTCTATTTATAAAACCCCAAATGTTTATGGTTGTACCTTCCTTCAAGCACTTTTATATGTTTGGACCCCAAGATGTCTCTGCTCCTGCACAATGTTCAGCATCTTTCAATTTAGCTTAAACTCTGAATCCACTCAGTTCATTTTAAAGAGTGACATAGAAAAAACCACAATTGAAGATATGAACCCATTCCAATAAGATGTTTATTCCCAAAGACAGTAATTGTTAATATATATGAAAAGTAATTGAGGCCCAAATTCTGTCATTGTTTCGGTGGAGTCCCACTGGAATTTCAGTGGGATTCTATGAGATTGCCGTAAACTATTCTGTGACCAAAAAGATTGACTGTCCACTTAAATTGGAAGTTCCTGATATAGGAACATAGGATTAGGCCATTCAGCCCATTGAGCCTGCCCCACCATTCAATAAGATCATGGCTGATCATCCACTTCAATGCCTTTTTCCCACACTATCCTCATATCCCTTTATGTCATTGATATTTAGAAATCTGTCAATCTCTGTAAACATACTCAATGACTGAGCTTCCACAGCCCTCTGGGGTACAGAATTCCAAAGATTCACAACCCTCTGAGTAGAGAAATTTCTCATCTCTGTCCTAAGTGGCTTTCCCCTTATTTCGAAATTTGTCCCCTGGTTCTAGACTCCCCAACCAAAGACCAAAGAACAAAGAACAGTACAGCACAGGAACAGGCCATTCGGCCCTCCAAGCCTGCGCTGATCTTGATGCCTGCCTAAACTAAAACCTTCTGCACTTCCGGGGACTGTATCCCTCTATTCCCATCCTATTCATGTATTTGTCAAGATGCCTCTTAAACGTCGCTATCGTACCTGCTTCCACCACCTCTCCCAGCAGCAAGTTCCAGGCACTCACCGCCCTCTGTGTAAAGAACTTGCCTCGCACATCCCCTCTAAACTTTGCCCCTCTCACCTTAAACCTATGTCCCCTAGTAACTGACTCTTTCACCCTGGGAAAAAGCTTCTGCCTATCCACTCTGTCCATGCCGCTCATAACTTTGTAAACCTCTATCATGTCACCCCTCCACCTCCGTCGTTCCAGTGAAAACAATCAGAGTTTATCCAACCTTTCCTCATAGCTTTTGGCGGAAGGAGCGGAGCGGAGCGGCAGAGACTGAGAGTGAGAGAGCGAGGCAGAGGCAAAAATAACAACCATAACGACAAGGAGACAAAGCCAGCAAGGTACCGGTACCGGGCGAGAGGGAGGGGAAATACTGGCAACAAACCTCAAATCCCACGGGAGAGAGTGGGGGGAAAGGGGAGAGTATTCGGGGTTTACAAAGGAGTGACTCATTCCCTCCGTCCGTCCGTCCGCACCACGTGTAAATCCGTGTGAATGATTTCCCCCCCCACGTGTAAATCCGTGTGAATGATTCCCCCCCCACGTGTAAATCCGTGTGAATGATTCCCCCCCCACGTGTAAATCCGTGTGAATGATTCCCCCCCCACGTGTAAATCCGTGTGAATGATTCCCCCCCCACGTGTAAATCCGTGTGAATGATTCCCCCCCCACGTGTAAATCCGTGTGAATGATTCCCCCCCCACGGGTAAATCCGTGTGAATGATTCCCCCCCCACGGGTAAATCCGTGTGAATGATTCCCCCCCCACGTGTAAATCCGTGTGAATGATTTCCCCCCCCACGTGTAAATCCGTGTGAATGATTTCCCCCCCCACGTGTAAATCCGTGTGAATGATTTCCCCCCCCACGTGTAAATCCGTGTGAATGATTTCCCCCCCCACGTGTAAATCCGTGTGAATGATTTCCCCCCCACGTGTAAATCCGTGTGAATGATTTCCCCCCCCACGTGTAAATCCGTGTGAATGATTTCCCCCCCACGTGTAAATCCGTGTGAATGATTTCCCCCCCCACGTGTAAATCCGTGTGAATGATTTCCCCCCCCACGTGTAAATCCGTGTGAATGATTTCCCCCCCCACGTGTAAATCCGTGTGAATGATTTCCCCCCCCACGTGTAAATCCGTGTGAATGATTTCCCCCCCACGTGTAAATCCGTGTGAATGATTTCCCCCCCCACGTGTAAATCCGTGTGAATGATTTCCCCCCCCACGTGTAAATCCGTGTGAATGATTTCCCCCCCCACGTGTAAATCCGTGTGAATGATTTCCCCCCCCACGTGTAAATCCGTGTGAATGATTTCCCCCCCCACGTGTAAATCCGTGTGAATGATTTCCCCCCCCCACGTGTAAATCCGTGTGAATGATTTCCCCCCCCCACGTGTAAATCCGTGTGAATGATTTCCCCCCCCACGTGTAAATCCGTGTGAATGATTTCCCCCCCCACGTGTAAATCCTTGTGAATGATTTCCCCCCCCCACGTGTAAATCCTTGTGAATGATTTCCCCCCCCACGTGTAAATCCTTGTGAATGATTTCCCCCCCCCACGTGTAAATCCTTGTGAATGATTTCCCCCCCCCACGTGTAAATCCGTGTGAATGATTTCCCCCCCCACGTGTAAATCCGTGTGAATGATTTCCCCCCCCACGTGTAAATCCGTGTGAATGATTTCCCCCCCCACGTGTAAATCCGTGTGAATGATTTCCCCCCCCACGTGTAAATCCGTGTGAATGATTTCCCCCCCCACGTGTAAATCCGTGTGAATGATTTCCCCCCCCACGTGTAAATCCGTGTGAATGATTTCCCCCCCGTGTGTAAATCAGAGTGAATGATTTCCCCCCGTGTGTAAATCAGAGTGAATGATTTCCCCCCCGTGTGTAAATCAGAGTGAATGATTTCCCCCCCGTGTGTAAATCAGAGTGAATGATTTCCCCCCCGTGTGTAAATCAGAGTGAATGATTTCCCCCCCGTGTGTAAATCAGAGTGAATGATTTCCCCCCCGTGTGTAAATCAGAGTGAATGATTTCCCCCCCGTGTGTAAATCAGAGTGAATGATTTCCCCCCCGTGTGTAAATCAGAGTGAATGATTTCCCCCCCGTGTGTAAATCAGAGTGAATGATTTCCCCCCCGTGTGTAAATCAGAGTGAATGATTTCCCCCCCGTGTGTAAATCAGAGTGAATGATTTCCCCCCCGTGTGTAAATCAGAGTGAATGATTTCCCCCCCGTGTGTAAATCAGAGTGAATGATTTCCCCCCGTGTGTAAATCAGAGTGAATGATTTCCCCCCCGTGTGTAAATCAGAGTGAATGATTTCCCCCCCGTGTGTAAATCAGAGTGAATGATTTCCCCCCCGTGTGTAAATCAGAGTGAATGATTTCCCCCCCGTGTGTAAATCAGAGTGAATGATTTCCCCCCCGTGTGTAAATCAGAGTGAATGATTTCCCCCCGTGTGTAAATCAAGAGTGAATGATTTCCCCCCGTGTGTAAATCAAGAGTGAATGATTCCCCCCCGTGTGTAAATCAGAGTGAATGATCCCCCCCGTGTGTAAATCAGAGTGAATGATCCCCCCCGTGTGTAAATCAGAGTGAATGATCCCCCCCGTGTGTAAATCAGAGTGAATGATCCCCCCCGTGTGTAAATCAGAGTGAATGATCCTCCCCGTGTGTAAATCAGAGTGAATGATCCCCCCCGTGTGTAAATCAGAGTGAATGATCCCCCCCGTGTGTAAATCAGAGTGAATGATCCCCCCCGTGTGTAAATCAGAGTGAATGATCCCCCCCGTGTGTAAATCAGAGTGAATGATCCCCCCGTGTGTAAATCAGAGTGAATGATCCCCCCCGTGTGTAAATCAGAGTGAATGATCCCCCCCGTGTGTAAATCAGAGTGAATGATCCCCCCCGTGTGTAAATCAGAGTGAATGATCCGACTGAATGGTTCCCCGCCCCTTGAAGGTGTGTGCACCGGAGGGGATGCCCCCCCCCCCCTTTGCAGGTGTGTACACCGGAGGGGATGGTCCGTCCACTCCCCCCCCCCCCTCCCCCTCCCCCCCCCCCCCCCCCCCGCAGGTGTGTACACCGGAGGGGATGGTCCCTCCCCCCACCATCATGTGCAATTCATAAATGCTGCATTTGTTGACAATGCTGCCACTTGGTGGCACTGCAGTGGCACATGTGCCACTAAAATGTCTGTCAGTGACTTCAGGCAGCTGCCAAGACTCAAGATGGCGCTGCTCAAATAATCACACGAAGGCAACCTGACTTAAACACATGGTAGCACACAATGGCGGGAGGCAGAGAGCAGGCCGGGGAGGAAGGGGAGCGGGCCGGGTATGGGGTGGGGGAGGGGGAGTGGGGTGGGGCGGAAGGCCGGAGAGAGCGAGCGAGGGGGGAGCGGCGGGGGTGGGGAGTGGAGCTTGACGCATGGGTGAATACCCGTTGGCGTTGCATTGCTATATGCGTAAGGCGCATGCGCAGAGGCCGACCAGGCGCGTTGCCCGAAGATGCAAACGTCACGCGATGATGTCGTCATCGCATGCGCTAACCAGTCGGAACACAGTGCACGCACGGAGAGCAGGAGCCCGTCTGCGCATGTGCACACCTTGGCACAGCCTGATGACGTCAGTGGCCGGCTACGTTGTCAGGAATCACTTTGTACAGAATCAGGGAATGAGCGTTCTGTCCTGTGAGAATCTGCAGCAAACGCACTGCCCGTGTGCAGGGCAGATGGGAGTTGAATGATGAATAATTATCATTAAAGTGATTCAAACAGCCCCACACCTCTCTGAATAGAGTCCAAGAAAAATCTGTTCGTTAATATGGGAGCCCAGTGAACCCAAGTCTGAAACCTGGAAAATAGGAGCAGGAGTAGGCCATTCAGGCCTGCTCCACCATTCAAAAAAGATCCTGGCTGATTGTCTAATTCAGTATCCTGTTCCTGCTTTCTCCCCATATGCCTTGATCCCTTTGGCATTAAGAAATATATCTATCTCCTTGAATAGATTTAATGACTTGGCCTCCGCTGCCTTCTGCGGTATGGAATTGCTTCCCAAGACTACAACAGTTATATATACGCTATGTTTAACATATTAGATTAGAGATACAGCACTGAAACAGGCCCTTCGGCCCACCGAGTCTGTGCCGAACATCAACCACCCATTTATACTAATCCTACACTAATCCCATATTCCTACCAAACATCCCCACCTGTCCCTATATTTCCCTACCATCTACCTATACTAGTGACAATTTATAATGACCAATTTACCTATCAACCTGCAAGTCTTTTGGCTTGTGGGAGGAAACCGGAGCACCCGGAGAAAACCCACGCAGACACAGGGAGAACTTGCAAACTCCACACAGGCAGTACCCGGAATCGAACCCGGGTCCCTGGAGCTGTGAGGCTGCGGTGCTAACCACTGCGCCACTGTGCCACAGTGTGTCACAGACGCAGACTGAGAAGTGGCAGAATTTATTACCTCTGTTGATTTAATGATTAAAAACAAAGTGCTGGAAATGCTGATGTAAGGTCACAGCTGAAATGTTAGCTCTGCTTCTCTCTCCAGATGCTGCCTGACCTGCTGAGTATTTCCAGCACTTTCTGGTTTTATTTCAGATTTCCAGCATCCGCTGTATTTATTTTGTTTTTATTTAATGATTGTTGGATTGACGTATGTGTGTGTGTGATTTTTGGACTGGGGACTGGGGCGGAGTCACTTATACAGGACAAACAGGCTCTTTGGCCCATCATGTCTGTGCCGGCCATCAAGCACCTATCTATTTTAATCCCATTTTCCAGCTCTTGGTCTGTAGCCTTGTCTGCTATGGTGTTTCAAGTGCTTATCTAAATACTTCTTAAATGTTGAGGGTTCCTGCCTCTTCCACCCATTCAGGCAGTGTGTTCCAGATTCCAACCACTCTCTGGGTGAAAACATTTTTCCTCCAACCCTGTCAACCTCCTCCCCACTGGTTATTGACACCTCCGCTGAGGAAAAAAGTTTCTTCCTATCTACCCTGTCTGCCCTCATAATTTTGTATACCTCAATCAGGTCCCCCCTCAGCCTTCTCTGCTCAAAGGAAAACAACCATAGCTTATCCAGTCTCTCTTCATAGCTGAAATGCTCCAGCCCAGGCAACATCCTGGTGAATCTCCTCTGCACCGTCTCCAGTGCAATCACACCCTTCCTTTAGTGTGGTGTCCAAAACTGTACACAGTACTCCAGCTGTGACCTAACTAGCGTTTTATACAGCTCCATCATAACCTCCCTGCTCTTCTATGCCTCGGCTAATAAAGACAAGTATCCCATATGCCTTCCTAAACACAAAGAAGGATCACTGACCCGAAACGTTAACTCTGCTTCTCTTTCCACAGATGCTGCCAGACCTGCTGAGTGGTTCCAGCATTTCTTATTTTTATACCTTATCTGCCTGTGCTGCTGCCTTCAGTGATCTATGGACAAGTACACCAAGGTCGCTCTGACCCTCTGTACTTCCTAGAGTCCTACCATCCATTGTATATTCCCTTGCCTTGTTAGTCCTCCCAAAATGCATCACCTCACACTTCTCAGGATTAAATTCCATTTGCCAATGCTCAGCCCATCTATATTGTCCTGTAATCTAAGGCTTTCCTTCTCACTATTTACAACACCAATTTTCGTGTAATCTGTGAACTTACTGATCATGCTTCGTATATTCGCGTCTAAATCATTAACGTACACTACAAACAGCAAGGGTCTCCGCACCAATCCCTGCGGTTTCCAGTCGCAAAAACAACCCTTGACCATCACTAAAATAAAAGCAAAATACAGCGGATGCTGGAAATCTGAAATGAAAACAAAAAATGCTGGAACCACTCAGGTCTGGCGGCATCTGTGGAGGGAGAGGCAGAGTTGACATTTCGGGTCAGTTCCGACGAAGGGTCACTGGCCCGAGGCGTTGACTCTGCTTCTCTTTCCACAGATGCTGCCAGACCTGCTGAGTGGTTCCAGCATTTCTTGTTTTTATTCCTTGACCATCACTCTCTGCCTCCTGCCACTAAGCCAAATTTTAATCCAAATTGCCCTGGAACCCATGGACTCATAACTTCTTGACCAGTCTTCCATACGGGACCGTATCAAAAGCCTTACTTGAGTCCATGTAGACTACATCAACTGCTTTACCCTCATCGACGCATCTAGTCACCTTGAAAAATTCAATTGAGCTTGTTAGACGTGATCTCCCCCTGACAAAGCCATGCTGACTAGCCCTGATTAATCCCTGCTTCTCCAAGTGGAGATTAATCCTGTCCCTCAGAGTTTTTCCAATAGTTTCCCTACCACTGATGTTAGACTCACCAGCCTGTAATTACCTGGTTTGTCCCTTTCTTTCTTTGGCCTCCTTGTCTCGAGAGACAATGGGTAAGTGCCTGGAGGTGGTTAGTGGTTTGTGAAGCAGTGCCTGGAGTGGCTATAAAGGCCAATTCTAGAGTGACAGACTCTTCCACAGGTGCTGCAGATAAAATTGGTTGTCGGGGCTGTTTGTCCCTACTACCCTTGAATAGTGGTACCACATTCACTGTCCTCCAGTCCTCTGACATTTGTATCTGTATTTGCTGCTTTAACTGGAATGACATTGTGAGTATTTGCTGAAAATGAAGGATGTGCAGTATTGAAAGTGGGAGCAGAATCACATGGTCCAGTTACTCCTCCCCTGCTCTCTAACTCTACCTCATCTGGGGTTAAACCCCATATTGACAGTAATCTCTAACTACTGGAGTGGATATGGGAATTGAAGGAATGGAGAGAGGGAGGAGGAAGGGGTTTCTCTCTCTACTACCCCCCCCCCTCCCCAATGCTGCTGTTGAGCAGATGTTGCTGTTTGCAGTTTGGGAACAGCCTGGGGCTAGGTTTCTCCATAGCAAACGCTTGGCTGGAGAGAGGAATAAAACCTTGGGAATGGTGGGGCTGGATGGTTCTTCCAGAGGCTGGAGACATCGCAAAGCAGTGATATTCGGAGAGTGAATCCCAGCTGTTGAAGAGAAACTGGTTTGTATCCAGCGGATGATATGTGACGAGCAACAAACAGCGGATACTAAAAAATGAACTGAAATGCTGAAGGGTCACTGACCCGAAACGTTGGCTCTGCTTCTCTTTCCACAGATGCTGCCAGACCTGCTGAGTGAATCCAGCATTTCTTGTTTTTGTTGCTGGAAGTGCTTGGCAGGTTTGGCAGCATCTGTGGAGGGAGAAGCAGAGTTGACGTTTCGGGTCAGTGACCCTTCACTGGCCTGGCCTGACCTGACTTCACTGACCTGAAGCATTGGCTCTGTTTCTGTCTCCACAGATGCTGCCAAGCCTGCTGAGTATTTCCAGCATTTCTTGTTTTTATTTCAGATTTCCAACATCTGCAGTATTTTGCTTTTATATATGTGTGTATGCTGGAAGTGGCTGAGTATTTTCAGTGTTGATTTCTATTCGTAATGTTGGTTGTGTGAAATACTTTCCAGGACAGTTGTGGAGAGGTTGGCTGGGGGCGGCTGAGCTTTGCTTTTTCTGTAGTCTGAAACTCCGGCAGACAGTGTCAGAGTCAGCCTGGATCAGAGGCTGAAGCCTGGGATGAAGAGAGGGAGATAGTCGCTGCTGGCGGGACCGGGAAACAAAGCCCTCTCCTTCAGCCTCTTACCATTGTGTTTGGTTGCAGCTTCCCAGCCTTGGGAATATTAGGAAAAAGTGTAGGGAGTGGGCGGGCTTGCTGAGGTATTTCCCTTCGGTTTATAACCGGGTGGCCATGTGCTGAAATCCTGCTCCAAGGCGCCGCCATTTTGTGGCGGTAGCGGAAGATGCTGTCACTTCCGGAAGCGAGTGTCTGTACATTAGCGTCCTGTCATTTTATAGTAAAACAGGCAATGTGGTCTTCCCAACATGGCAGCTTGTGCTGGAGCAGTTTGAAGCTGCTGATGAGTGTGATTTTATGTATTGTACAGTTCTGAGTCCTGAACTGAATAGATCCCCAAACAGACACGATCTTTTGCTGGTACTAAAACAGTATGAGAATGGACTGGTGTGTGTGTGTGTGTTTTGGGGGTGGTGTAAAACAGTATGAGAATGGACTTGTGTGTGTGTGTGTGTGTGTGTGTGTGTGTGTTTTGGGGGTGGTGGTGTAAAACAGTATGAGAATGGACTGGTGTGTGTGTGTGTGTGTGTGTGTGTTTTGGGGGTGGTGGTGTAAAACAGTATGAGAATGGACTGGTGTGTGTGTGTGTGTGTTTTGGGGGTGGTGTAAAACAGTATGAGAGTGGACTGGTGTGTGTGTGTGTGTGTGTGTGTGTTTTGGGGGTGGTGGTGTAAAACAGTATGAGAATGGACTGGTGTGTGTGTGTGTGTGTGTGTGTGTTTTGGGGGTGGTGGTGTAAAACAGTATGAGAATGGACTGGTGTGTGTGTGTGTGTGTTTTGGGGGTGGTGTAAAACAGTATGAGAGTGGACTGGTGTGTGTGTGTGTGTGTGTTTTGGGGGTGGTGTAGGGCAGTGTGAGGGTGGACTGGTGTGTGTGTGTGTGTGTTTTGGGGGTGGTGTGGGGCAGTATGGGAATGGACTGGTGTGTGTGTGTGTGTGTGTGTTTTGGGGGTGGTGTGGAGCAGTGTGAGAGTGGACTGGTGTGTGTGTGTGTGTGTTTTGGGGGTGGTGTAAGACAGGTCCGTTCTCATGCTGTTTTGCACCACCCCCCAGAACACACACACACGCGCACACGCGCCGGTCCATTCTCGTGCTGTTTTGCACCGCCGCCCCCGGGACACACACACACACGCACACGCGCCGGTCCGTTCTCATGCTGTTTTGCACCACCACCGGGGCACACACGCGCACACGCGCCGGTCCGTTCTCATGCTGTTTTGCACCGCCACCGGGGCACACACGCGCGCACGCGCCGGTCCATTCTCGTGCTGTTTTGCACCGCCCCCCGGAACGCGCACGCACGCGCACCGGTCCGTTCTCATGCTGTTTTGCACCGCCACCGGAACACACACACGCGCACGCGCACCGGTCCGTTCTCGTGCTGTTTTGCACCGCCCCCCGGAACACACACACACACACACCAGTCCATTCTCATACTGGGGGTGGTGTAAAACAGTATGAGAGTGGACTGGTGTGTGTGTGTGTGTGTGTTTTGGGGGTGGTGTAAAGCAGTATGAGAGTGGACTGGTGTGTGTGTGTGTGTGTGTTTTGGTGGTGGTGTAAAGCAGTATGAGAATGGACTGGTGTGTGTGTGTGTGTCTGGTGAGGGTGGTTTGCACTGTTCAACTCCCACCTGACTGCAGCAAGTATTTTTTGGTTATGAGGGTATAACCCTAACTTGTTTTATTTGTCAAATGAACAGCTGCCTTGTGGGCGTCTTGGGAGAGACCACGGCTAAGGGAGTAAACCCTAACAGAAAATCCGGAGTGGAACCCCGTAGGCGGTCATGTGTCACCTCTGGCATGTTTCCGGCAGTTCCTGCAGCCATACCGGTGCCAAACGTCGTGCTCTGCACTCCTTTGGACCCCACCAGAAAGGCCGAGAGGGGGGTTTTGACGCTTGGGCAACTCTCAACCTCCATACATTCGCCCAGGCATGCGCCATGGAGAGGTCACTCCATAGTTGCCTCACAGCGACTGACACCACTGACCACCTCTAGGCGCTTACCCATTGTCTCTCGAGACAAGGAGGCCAAAGAAGAATGCCCTCCAGGAGAGGAGAGAGGAGAAACATCTTACCTGCATCTACCTGTCTATCCCTTTTAAGTATTTTGTAGGTTTCAATGAATCACCTCTCATTCTTCGAAACACTAGAGAATACAGGCCCAGTTTCCCCAATCTCTCTTCACAGGACAGTCCCGCCATCCCGGGAACAAGTCTGGTGAACCTTCGTTGCACTCTCTCTATGGCAATAATATCCTTCCTAAGGTAAGGGGACCAAACTACACACAGTACTCCACGTGCAGTTTAAGCAATGTTCTAAACAATTGAAGTAAGACTTCACTACTCTTGTACTCAATTCCTTTTGCGATAAAGGATAACATACCATTAGTCTTCTTAATTGCTTGCTGCATCTGCATGTTAGCTTTCAGTGACTTATTGACCCAGCTCCCTTTACATATCTACATTTTCTAATCTCTTACCATTTGAGAAATACTCTGCACATTTATTCCTCCTACCAAAGTGGATAACCTCACATTTTTCCACATTATATTCCATCTGCCACATTCTTGCCCACTCACTAAGTCTGTCTAAATCCCCTTGAAGCCGCTTTGCATCTTCCTCACACACACATTCCCACCTAGTTTTGTGTCATCCACGAACTTGGAAATACTACATTTGGTCCCCACATCCAAATAATTGATATATATTGTGAACAACTGGGGCCCAAGCACTGATCCCTGTGGTACCTCACTAGTCACAGCCTGCCAATGCGAGAATGATCTGTTTATTCCTACTGTCCACTTCCTGCCTGTTAAGCAGTCCTTAATCCATGCCAGTATATTACCTCCTATCCCATGTGCTTTAATTTTGCTAACCAACCTCCTGTGTCAAAAGCCTTCTGAAAATCCAAGTATGCCACATCCATTGACTCTCCGTTATCAATACTGATAGTAACATCCTCAAAAAACTCCAACAAGTTTGTCAAACATGATTTCCCGTTCATAAATCCATGCTGACTATGCCCAATCAGATCATTATTATCCAAGTGTCCATTTATCACATCCTTTAGAATAGATTCTAGCATTTTCCCAATGACTGATGTAAGGCTAACAGGTCTGTAATTCCCTGTTTTCTCTCTCCCTCCCTTGTTAAGTAGTGGGGTGTGATGATCACCAGTGCATCCACTATCTCCATAGCTACCTCTTTCAACACTCTGGGATGTAGAATATCAGGTCCCAGGCATTTATCAACCTTCAGCCTCATCAATTTCTCCAATACAACCTTTTTACTCATACTAATTTCCTTCAATTCCTCATTGTCCATAATCCTTTGGATTTCTAATTCTGGAAGATTTCTTGTATCTTCCTCAATGAAGACAGAGGCAAAGTAATCATTTAACTTCTCTGCCATTTCTCTATTCCCCATTATAAATTCTCCTGACTCTGCCTGTAATGGACCCACATTTGTCTTAGCCAAGCGGTCCCTTTTTATGTACCTATAGAAGCTTTTACAGTCCGTTTTCATATTTTTTGCTAGTTTACATTCATATTCTATTCTCCCTTTCTTTATCAGTTTCTTTGTTCTCCTTTGCTGTATTCTAAAATCCTCCCAATCCTCAGGTTTACTACTATTTCTGGCAACTTTATAGGCCTTTTCTTTTAATGTTATACAATCCTTAAATACCTATGTTATCCACGGTTGACTGCCTTTACTTTTGGGGGTTTTGTGCCTTGAAGGAATGTGTAGTTGCTGTAAACTATGTAATATTTCTTTAAAGACTATCCATTGCATATGTCCTGTCATACCTTTTAATGTATTTTCTCAATCCATCTCAGCCAATTTTCCCCTCAGACTTTCATAATTTCCTTTGTCCAAATTTAACACGCTGGCATCAGATTGAGCTACCTCACTTTCAAACATAATGTAAAATTCTATCATATTATGGTCACTCATCTCTAAAGGTTCTTTTACAAGATTATTAATTTGCCCTTTCTCATTACATAATGCTAGATCTAAAGTAGCCTGTTCTCTAGTCGGTTCCTCAACATACTGCTCTAGAAAACAATTTCTAACACACTCCAGAAACTCGTCCTACACAACATTAGTGCTCATTATGTCTACCCAGTTTATATGCAGATTGAAGTCACCCATGCTTACTGTATTACCCATGCTTCTCTAATCTCCTAATTAATATAATTCCCCACACTACCACTACTGTTTGATAGCAGCAGTGAGTAGGTGACAAGCATGGCCCCTTGCCATCCCACCCGATTTTACGCCACTCTCCTGCCCATTCTTGGGGGAAGGGAGGCGATGTAAAATTCCAGCCATTGTTTCTAAATTCACAAATGGCAACACACAAATATTGTGAATATATGCACATTCTGACAAGGAAGTGAAAATCAGTTCTCTTAGTGCCCTCTTCAGAGAACTCTTCACCAGTGCACGTCTTACTACTGCAGAAAATGTAATTTACCTGTTTCTCCAGGTTATATTTTTCTATTTGCTGTTCTTGATTGTCAATGACCTGCAGACAAAAGTAAAACCAAATCAAAAGCTATGCATCAGTGCACTGACTCCAGCCTGACAACTGAGATTCGCATTCACTTCATCATAGGTATTGTTTATGCTGCCATAAAGCCTGCTCTTTCACCAGTAGCAGCACGTTTGTGCTGTTTGTCTTTAGCAGTCTTATGTTTCAAAAATCTATTTCAAGAAAGCAGAAAGGTATAAACACAGACCTGCAGGAGGTAAAGATACTGTTTTCAGAGAAGCCAATCTTACATGGTACTAGTTTTGCACTAGCATATTTCAGAATATGTCCTTCAGGCAAGTTCTCAAATAAGGGTAAAGAGGAGAGGAAGGAGACAGAGAAGAGGAGGGAAAATTAGAAGAAACAGACACAAAAAGAGGGAGAGGCAAGGAGGGAAATGGGAAGATTGGATAAAGGAAAATAGACAGGCAGAACAAGAGACACATGTAGGAACAGATGCACAGAAGGGGAAGAGAGATAGAGTGATACACATAAAGAAAAGATGCGAGAGATAAAAGGAAAATAGGAGAGCGGGATAGAAGGCAATGAAAGAGGCACACACACATAGGAGAAAGAGACAGATAAACATAGGTGAGAGAGAAGGGAATGAAGAGAGACAGCGCAGAAGGAGGATGGAGAGAGACAGATATAGAGACATAGGGAAGGAGGTGGTAGAGAACCAGAGGTATTGGAAAAGAGAGACATACAAAAAGGAAAAGATAGAGGGAAGAATTTTAGTCCACGGGATGTGTGGGATGGGGAGAGGGGAATAAAAATCCAAAAGTAGGAAATCTGACCCCAGCCCACCTCCAACTTACCCTCTAATTTATTTGTAGTTCGCAGCTGATTCATTTAAGCATGTGGGTCCTATAAATCTTTTTGCGTTTCCACACACGCACAGTAACTTAAAAGAGCTGATCTGTGCACAGCCAGCACGGGAACCTTCGGGTTGCTGTGCGGCTTTATTTGGGGTTGGGTGACGAAACTGCTGTCCAGAGCCGGGGCCATATTTTATTGAGGATACGTGCCTCTGTTTTTAACTCTCTTTTAAAGTGAAGTGTTGCAGGCCAGGTTTCCCATGGCTCGGGAAGCCCGGCAGCTGAAGGGAGGTGAGAGCGCTGTATACTACAGGTTTTGTTTTTCCTATACTGCTTGCGGACCAACAACAGCAGAGGTGCTTTCACCCCAGCCACGAAAGCAAATATGTTTCCCATTCCACACAATCAGACACCTGAGGACCACTTCTGCAATCGGAAGTACCCCCCATGATTGGACCCGTGCGATTGGACCTCCATCTATCCATCAACAATCTTCCCGGTGTCCCTGGACACCCCTCCAATATATCTATGACCCCTATGAGGAGGGGCATTTTTGCACACACAGAGGCTAATGGAAATCTGAAACTCCCTCCCCCAAAAAGCTGTAGATGTTACGTGAATTGAAATATTTAAGACTGTGCTTGAGAAGTTAAGAGTTTTTAAAACTACAGAATTAGTTTGGTTTTGCTCATGATTATTGTGAAGTGAGCCACAAGGGAATAGATTAAAAATACACTTGAAAAAAATATACTTTAGTGTCACAGCATCAGGAATTTGCTTTAACGTAATAATTTTTTAAAAATAAAGCTGCTGTCAGTTTCGGGTGGAACACTGACCACCCAAACATAATCTCCTGCTTAATTAATTAAATGGTTTGTTTCTGCACTGTGACATTCAATGACACGTACAACCTGCACAACATACTACCACATTGTCAGATTACAGGGCAAAACTAACCTTGCTGGCATGTTCACACTTTTTCCTGAGGTAGTCATTCTCACACTGGAGCTGCTTCATGTCCAGCATGGGAAGCCGAACTCCATCTTCTAGGCACTTCTGTACTTTCTGCTGCAAACTGAACATAAAGACAGCAAAGGTCATCAACCTGAAATGCTGGCTCTGCTTGTCTCTCCACAGATGCTGCCTGACCTGCTGTGTGTTTCCAACATTTTTCATTTTTATTATAAAGGCAACTGTCGTCTTATATAGATATTCTATAATATACCTTGAATGCTGATAGTTAAAGATATTTGTATGGCTGCATATTAAAAATATTGTTTATTTTGCATTAGGAATTGTTATGACCGAGGTAGGAGGAGTGCACTGTCTTTTCTAGTTCCACTTCTCCACAAGTCACAACATGTATTTAAATGTTTACCCAGTGACCAATACTGGCAATCATATACTCTATTTTTTTCTATCCCAGAACAAAATACACTAACCAGGTTTCTTTAATAAAGAACAAAATGAACAGTTTATTATAAAACAAGACTTAACCAGTAACGCAGCAAAGCATTAAGACACAGATTGACATATGAAGGTTCCCGTTTAACTAGCACACACACACACACACACACCAGTTAACCAAAAAAGAGAATTTCTCTTGAGAGCTCTGTTACAAAAAAGCAAAAAAGGAATACTTTGGCCAAATGCCTGATAATTCTTGAAGAAAAAAGATAAGATATGGAAAGATGTCAGTCGTCCCTTTTTGGTTTGGCGTCCCAAATATACATAGACAGCCATCACTGGGATCTTTCTAGAACAGTTCTTTTCAGGTGAAGTTGAAGATCAGTTTGGCAGGCTTTCCAGGAGAAATGCAGCAACAGGGATTTCTGGCAGGACTTTCAGGAGGAATGCAGCATCAATTTCTCTATTTCTTACATTTGCTTCTAAGAGCTTCTCAAAGAGATGGAAAAGCTGGCAGGCTTTTCAAAGAGATGGAAAAGGCTGAGCTGGGGTTTCGTCCTTGGCAGGTTGATTTAAAACTCCTTTCAAAACACTCCACACCCCAACTGACTGTCCAAAGCAAAACCAAAACAATCTCAAGAGTCAAGCCTCCTGACCCCTAGAAATCTTGACCTGTCACTTCTCTGTAAACATCTCCCCCAAGGCAGAAAGCCCCTGCTGGGTATTTATCTGAAGACAGGTGTCTTCCAGTCAGGGTTGTTTACAAACCAAGTCCAAAAGACCTTCTGATGACCTCTTTTCAATTACCCCAGTGAAAAAAAATCCATGGAATCCTTTTTAGTCTTCCCAAATGAAACAATGTCCATAATTCTAAAATACAAGAGTCCTCAAATAAAAACTGAACAAAAAGTATAGAAGCACCATCATAACAGAATTGAAAAAGAAAATCAAACACGCACAATTATTGTCCCAAAAAAAAGGTGTAGCATCATTTAAAAATAACAAACTATATTGTTGATGGCCTCAAATAGTTCTTTGGGAGCAGTATATTAGAATGACTAGACAATAGATTTGGTTTCAGATACATTAATATTAGGGCCCAATTTTAATCCATCCACTTACACAGAGTTAAAATCTATCCCAAGGATCCCAAGCTAGCACCAAAGTTGCTGGGATGACCTATTGGGGAAGAGCCTCTGCTTGCCCCAGAGATGGTTATCGATTTAGGGGTACACAAAGTGGGAGTTGCTGCCTCTTTCGGTGGAGGGAGGGGTTGGATTTAGGGGGGAGGGGTTGGAATTAGGTGGAATGGGACTCACCTGCATTGGTTCGTGCAACAGTGCAAGTGCTACGGATGTACCTTTAGTGACGCAGGTACCTGTTAATGGCAGTCAAATTGAGGAACCTCACTCATGGGATCAGCGGTGGAGGCTCCAAAACGTGGTCCTGGCATTTGTGTCGGGATCACTGGCTGTGAAATTTCAGGGACCAAATGTTTTGAAGTATGCTAAATGTATTATTGTTGAATATGTATTTTTAAACAGAGCACATTGTGAACAATTTTCATCTGGCTACTGCCCCAGTAACGCTGAAAAATGTACCGCTCATTTGCAAGTGGATGCCAAAATGGGTGGCCAGCATTCCATCTGAAACTGACAGGAGCCTTATTAAAATATTTAAATTGGGGCCCTGTGTCATTTTTAGGATCCAAACATAATTAACACTGAGCATTGAGCGATGGAACAAGAAGACCTTAAAAGGACAATAGTAGGCTGCTCAAAAATGCCCTAAAAATCCATGGAGCAAGATTGAAGATGAGGAACTTTGAAAGGAACTGGACGAGAGCAGCAGATGATGAGAAAATAGCTTCCAATCAACTCTACTGTTAGTTGTTTGGTAGTGCAGAACTTGAGTATTGCTGAAAACAGAGACATTTTGTCGAAGCTTTTCGTCTTGCACTCATCAGGACAATTTGCAAGAATACCAATGTAAAGGAGAGCAACAAATTTATACTGTATGAGAAGAGAGTGCTGATTGGTTGGCAAGTGGACTCTGATTGGTAGAGGCATTGCCATGGAGAATGCACCAGTTTATCGTGACTGACAGTTAACTGCCAAGCTTTGTTTAAAATTTAAACCAGGCAGCTTGACTCTGATTGGTCAAGGCATTGCCCTGAGGGATGAACCAGCGGATGGATGTCACTTATTTTATTTAGTGGAAACAGGTGCAATGTGTGTACATGTTCTTTCTGTCTGCAAAGAACAGGGCCCAGTATTTTAATATATGTAGCTTCCAGTACGCCACACTGCAAACCCTACTGACAATCTTAAATCACATCTAATGTTGGACACTGTGTTTTGAGTTTTGCAAACACGGGCTGGTTGGGTACGATCACTGGTCAATACATGTGTTGGGATTCTTACAATTCCACGCGTTTTAAGATTGGCCGAATCAGCAACCTCATAAATAGGGCGTGAGCCATTTGCTCACCGTGCAAGCTTGATGCTGAAATATGACAAATCAAAGACATCCTGCGTGACAATGGCTACCCTGATCAGATAATTTCTCGCTGTATATCACGCAAACTTATGAACGGGCCTAAAACCGTCATTTTTGGTCCTGAAAAGTGCCCAGTCTACCTCAGATTACCCTGGAAGGGTAATGTATCCCACAAAATTTGAGCAACAGGTGCCACTAGCTGTTTCACGCTGCTATTATGCAGTAGCAACATGTGTGGTGTTCGCCACTAACAGGATGCTGCAGTTGAACCAGAAAGTCGTCACACAAATGAGTAATGTGATATATGAATTTTAATGCCAGTGTGATGCTAGGTAAAAAGGCTGTACGTCCCAAAGACTGGCGGATCTTCAACATGTCCCTTCCGCTGTTCGTAACGGGCAAGATACAGACCGTACCCAACCAACATGTGCTCGCAAAACTCAAAACCCAACTCTACTATGTTTCAGGTTTCTTGTTACTATATGGTGAGATTTTGAACAAGACTCAGATCCCTCTAGCTGCAAAGAGCATTTGATTTCTTTCCTGTTTGTGCTTTAATGTTACTGTCAAAGTAAGGAAAAAAGTGTTTGGGCTCATGTTACCAGTGCATTATTGATCTCGTCATTGTACTCAGTTCTGAAAATCCGGTAAACTGTTGTGCAAAATACTAGACAGCAATTCACTTTTAATAAATATCTGTTATTCACAGACATCCTAATTCATGCAAAGGTGTAAAATCAATATCTGAATGAATATTACCTTTGTACAGTAGCAACTAACTCCTTTTCTCTTTTTTTCTGACTCTCCAGAAGTACCTCCTTCTCTCTGCAAAGGATTCGATTCTCTCCTAGCTTTTTCTCCAAATCTTTAAATGTGTCCTGAAATTTCTCATTTTTTTCTTCCAGGATTGTAAGCTGTGATAACACCAATAAGAGTGTAACAATCAACAATGTTTTTCTTATTATAAACAATGAATTACAGACATTATGGGCTGAATTTTACAGCCCCTCCAACGTCAGGGGTCGTGGCAGGTGGGGGGGGAGGGGGCGGCTGGAAAATTCCTCCAGGAGAGGCCCACCACAGGCCTCGACGCTGAGAAGACCTGATATTGCGGGCGGCGGCAAGGCCTTGTAGGGGCCCCTCACCACTCGGTGACGGGACCAAAATTTAAATATTTCAATGTATTTAAATTAATGAATTAAATACTTATCCACTCCCACCGTCTGTTCCTGTGCCATATTGGTGGCGGCGGCTGGCAGTCCCGCACCTTTGGATCTCCGTTCGTAAATCCGATGCGGGACACTGGTGGGGAGGGGGAAGCAGGTAAGTATTTCAGTGTGGGAGGTGGGGGAGCGGGATCAGTCTAATCTGATTGGTGGAGGGGATGGTGGGAAGGGGTTGGAGGTAAAAGTTTATAAACTTTGTGGTGGGGGGTGGAAGCTCAGGTACATAAGGTAAGTATTTTGGTGGGAGAGGGGGAGAGAGCAAATAATTACATGTACGGTTGTTGTGGGGTGGGTGGGTGGGTGGGTGGGTGAGTGGTGGTGGGAGAGGTTCTAAATCAGTAAATTTTATTTTTTTCAAAAAATGTCCCTTTAAAATTTAAATTCTACTGTAGGGCTCGAAGACTTTTAAAAATGACATTGGCGCCTGCGCAGTGGCGCCTGATGCCGTTGTTGGGGACGGATCACCCGCCCCTCCACAAGATCGGGGCGAGGGGTGGGGTGCAGTCAGCCCCAGCCATTTAAATAAGCTTCCCCGTTTAATATCGCGGTGGTTCCACGACAAGCAGTCCACACAGGTGGACCGCCATCTTTGACGCTCGCTGCCGAGATCGGTGGTGAGCATTTAAAGTCTAGCCCTATGTTATGCTGTGTGGCATTGAGCCATGTTATAGGGTATTACCTCTAACAACAAGTGCAATGAGCTCATGGACTTCTTTGTCTGGGTCAAAATCCTGGAACTCTCTTCCTAACAGCACTGTTGGTGTACCTACACCCCAAGGACTGCAACAGTTCAAGGCAGCAGCTCACCACCACCTTCTCAAGGGCACAAACGAATTTTTAAAAAATGATTGAGACCATCCATTCAACTGCCTCTGCTGCCTTCCCCCCTCCTCCTTGTCCATTAAGTCAAATCCTTCCACAGCCGCCATTCCCACTAGCGTTGAACCTCCATCCCTCTCTTATTTACCTCAATGGTTTGCCTCATGCCCTCTCTGAGCTAATCTCAACCATGAAACCCAACTGCTGCTCTCTTGATCCCATTTATATTTTCTGGTCGCTATGCTGGCTGACATTGTCTCACTCTCTTTCAAATTCATCGTCAACACCCCCTTCTGACCTTGCACCCGTCTGTCTTTGCAAGCTACCACTACCTCTACATCTGGTCATGCTTTTGTCACCTCCAGACTTGAGTATTCCAATCTTCTCCCAGATAGCCTCCAATGCTTCACCCTCCATAAACGCAGCTCATCAAAAACTCTGCACCACATCTAATTTTTCCACCATCCCTATCCTTGCAGATCTATATAGGCGCCTGGTCACTCAATGCCTCAAATTTTAAATGCTCATCCTCATTTTTAAATATCTCCAACCTTCCTCCCCTCAGCAGTGTCCTTAAAATGCTGTTGCCTCCCAAATCCATGTTCATCTCTCCTGCAACTCCCAGTTTGAATTTCTCCAATCAAATATTCACCCTTTCCACAGCACAAAAAATGGCCCTAACCCACGTCATGAATGATATTTTCTATGTCTATGACTAAAGTGCATTATCCCACCTCATGCTCCTTGACCTCTCTGCAGCCTTTGACTTTGATGTTAAAGGCACTAAATACATGATAGAATTATTGAATAGTACAGCAGAGAAGCAGCCATTCGGCAGATTCGAATCCGCGCAGACTCTTGAGGAGCTGCTCAGTTAGTCCCACTCCCCAGCTCTTTCCCCATATCTGCAATTTTTTCTCTCTCAAGTACTTATCCAAGTCTGTCCTCCCCATCCCTGTATTTTGGGCTATTGGACACTTTAATCCTAATTTCCTTTAGTTCAGCTAACACAATTGATTGCCTTCTACTCGCTCCCGCGCAGGTCTAGTGGTTAGGAATCGGTACTCTCATTCCTGCGGCCTGGATTCAATTCCCAGTCAAGGGTGTATGTTTAGGGTAGACAATGGCATAGTGGTAATGTCACTAGGCTAGTAATCCAGCGACCCAGGCTAATGTCTTGGGGACATGGGTTCAAAAACCACTATGGCAGCTGGTGGAATTTAAATTGAATTAATTAATTAAAAAAATCAATTAAAATCTGGAATTGAAAGCTGGTTTCAGTAATGGTACCATGAAAGCTATCATTGATTGTCATAAAAACCCAACTGCTTCACTAATGCCCTTTAGAGAAGGAAATCTGCTGCCCCTACTGGCCTGGCCTACATGTGACTCCAGACCCACAGCAATGTGGTCAACTCTTAACTGCCCTCAGAAATGGCCTAGCAAGCTGCTCAGTTGTCAAGGGCAATTAGGGATGGGCAAAAAATGCTGGCCAAATCCCATGCAAGAATAAAAAACTGCTGTTGTAGAATTTTTAAAAACGTAAATTTTTAATTCTGTTTAATGAGAAAACTATCAACTGGTTTTGGAGGCCAGAGATAGATACTAATTACCCTCTATTTCCTGATGGTTATGAAGTTTAAGAGTTATGCTATTAGTGGTATAGGCCTTCAATAGTTTGTTGCCTAGAAACATGACACAATGCCAACAGATGGTCATAGAAGCCGGAGAGATAAGTAGAATCTTTGGACAGTAAAAGCATCCTGAAAAAGAACAGTTCAAGTCAATTTACTTTCAGCTTTTCTTCAATAAAATTACACTGGAGTTTCATTTGTAAAAAAAAAAGGACCTAATTAGAATGCCAAGGAAGTCCACAGAGATGGTTATATTTGCAGCTGAATTTGCATAATGTATGCACACTTTTGAGCTGTAGATGTCTAAATGTCCATAACGACAGTAATAAAGTATTCACAACTGCTTCCTTTGAATAATTTGCTTCTAAAAACTAATTAAAATCAGTTGGTAACTGCCCATGCTGAAAGCCTCATTTAGTTATTTCAGCCTCATCGGGTAAGACATATAAATAAACGACTTGTATGTTGTTGAATTTGAATTACTCATTACAGCCAAATCTCAGCATATTCTTTCTTTGAGTGTCTAATGCCTATTTGCACCAATCTATAAATATGACAGTTATCATTGTTCAGTACTTTTGTGAATAAAGTCTTGCTTGTTGAAATATATATATGTGTAATAAAAGTGTAATAATTGGCAATAAAGCTCCTATTTCACATAACAGTGGCTTAATTTGTACATTATGCATTTTGCATTAGCTTTAGTTTCAGAAGACCAGTTTTCCCTCAGGGCAGGGAATATATAATTGTGAATAATCTTGGTACTCTTATATTGAAATAATAGAAAATAATAGAAGCTGCAAAATCATGTAGAACAGTTAGTTTCATTAAATGATTATTATATTGATTCTTTCACGTTGAATTACTCTTAATTCTTAAGATTTTAAATAATTAAAAATGAAAGATTAATTCCAATACTATATGCTTCTCTAATTGGTTTTACATGTTGGTGAAGATCAGGTTTACCTTCAAATGGTGAGGAGAGTTTGCCAGAGTTGGAAGCCAATTAGTTGTTCTTGGTTTGTCTTCAAATTAATTGATGCTTGTTTGTTTGGCCAGAGGACAGGGGAAGGGGTGGGGTTACTGGAAGTGGAAGGGGAGTTGCTTTGCTCATATGGCCCCTGATATTTAATTTTAAGAATTTTCAGAAGACTGTATCACTGGCTGGATCCTGGAATCTCTAACAAGTATCCTGAAAATGCCCATAACAGAAACATGGGCAGTAATCTTTTTTTTTACTTGTTTGTGGGATGTGGGCATCACTGGCTAGGCGAGCATTTATTGCCCTTGAACTAAGCGGCTTGCTAGGCCATTCCAAGAGTCAACCACATTACTGTTGGTCCAGACCATGTCACATGTAGGCCAGAACCAGGCGAGGATGGCAGATTTCCTTCCCTAAAGGACAATAGTGAACCAGATCGTTTTTTTACGACAATGGTTTCATGGTCATCATTTTAATTCCAGATTTATTAATTGAATTCAAATTTCACCATCTACTATGGTGGGATTCAAACCCATGTCCCCAGAGCATTAGCCTAGGCGCTGGATTACTAGGTCAGTGACATTACCACTATGCCACCACTTCCCAACAGAATACAGAGGTGCAGAGGATCAGCTGCTTGCTATACAACTCGCCCGAATTCCATTCCATTGACCATCAGGATTGGATATCATGCGGGCCATCCACTCTGACAAATTACAGCCCAAGCGGGTGAAAACAAAAACTGATTTCTATGTTACAAAGCACAACTAGAAAGGATTTGTGGCCATTATGGATGTCAAGCAATTTGCTCATAAACAGTTGGAAAATCATCACGATTCAATGTTACTATCAGAGAATATACAAAATCTAATTGAGATATAAAGAAAACTAGGTTTGTTAAATATATATTTATAGTATATTTATGTTTGAAATAATTATAGATAAGCCTGGAAAACACAGCTGACATGGTCAGAATTGTGAATCACTTTATAGGACTTACTAAAACAATTGTGATGGGGAGAAGAGCAGGGCAAGGTCAAAAATCTGGATATCCTAACTACTTAGATAACGAAGGAGCTATTGGGTTTAATGGCTTATTGATATGTTTTAAAATGTACTAATGAGATGTTAAATGTCATATATTATGTGGTATTGCTGAAGGATTCAGGCCAAATTTTAATGCATCTTTCCCTATTTAATACTAACTGGCCCCAGCGCATTTCCACTATTTTCTACATTTATTTCAGATTCAATGTACAATGGAGTCATGAAAATAATACACAAGAATAAAACAAAATCCGAAAATGCTGAAAGCACTCAACCAATCAGGCAGCATCTGTGAAAACAGTAACAGATTTGATGGCCCATATTATGGGGGAGGAGTTGTGATCTGTTAAGTTTAACTCTTTATTTTTCTAGTAGATTCCCTGCCCAGAAGCCAGCCTGATTGACAGGTTTGTCGCTCTGTCGGGCAGGAAAGACTCTGGAAGAGGCCATAGGCCAGGAGCCAGGAGGAACCTACTGCTGGGCTAGTGATTGCATGGGGGTGGGGGGATGGTGGGAGATCTATAATCTTGGAGGGAAGATTGGTGATCTTAGCAGGAAGTTTGCCGATATTTTTGGGGGCGGGGGGTGCGAATGTGGAGGGGGGCGGGGTGGTTCCTGATCCTGAGGCACATTGTGGAAGAATTTGAACCCCCGAAACAAACAGATGGGTCAGCTTTGGGAGCCAGGTGGAAGCACTTCTACTCTTCCTGGCCCATAAGCAGTTCTGAAAAAGCACTTACCTCTTCCATATAGCAGTCCTTGCCTCCTTTTAGCAGTCTGCTTTACTGAGGTCTAGGAAACCCAGATGGCCAGGTTTATACATGGAAACTTGCTAAAATCTGAGGTATGCAGCCTCATTATAGTATTTAAATGTCCAATCTGCCTCCTGGGAGTGGCTTGGTTGCCCTCCCGCGTCCCACCTCCGTGAAAACTGGAAATGGAAGGGTTGGGGTCAGGTTTCAGATTTTTTAAATTTTCACATCCCAAAGCCCCAAACCCATCTGTTTGTTTCGGGGGTTCAAATTCTTCCACAATGTTTTAGGTCAAGGGTCTTCCATCAGAACAGTTCTGATAAAAAGTCATTGATCTGACACGTTGGCGAGAATTTTACCCCCCCAAAAAGAGCGGGCTGGTGGCGGTGAGGGGGGAGGGTGTGTAAAATGGAGTGGGAGGCTAAGGCGGCCCTTCCCGGCCCACTCCCACTTACACCGCCAATTTATGTGGGGCAGCGACAGCAAGAAACAGCCCACCCTGTGTCCCATGGAGGGCAACTCCCAAAGCGCCAACTGTCCCCAATTTCTACATTTATTTCAGATTCAATGTACAATGGAGTCATGAAAATAATACACAAGAATAAAACAAAATCCGAATGCCCAACACACCCCTCGCCCCCCCTAAGTGACACCCCCCCTTGCCTCACCAGGGCTTGACCAATTGCCCCCGGAAAGGCCCCAAAAACGTATCAGTTTTCCGGTGCTCCCCCTCATCTTCATTCTTTAGCTGGGTTGCAGTCCCAGGAGTGGCCACCGCTCCCGGTGGCATTGCTGGCACTATGAGCTGCCAGCCTGTTGATTGGCTGGTAGCTCCATTAGGCGGGACTTACTGCCTCGACGAGGTGGAATTCCTGCCCAAGATCAATTAAGGGCCTGTGGACCATAAAGTTCAGTCTGGATTCCAGCCTGGAAGCAGGATTGAGATTGTCTTTTCAGTCTGTGGACGGCTCCCCTCGCCCCCCGCCCACCATAAAATCCAGCCCGTTATCTCTCTCCCAGATGCCACTGGACCTCCTGACTGTTTCCAGCTTTTTCTGCTTCTATTTCAGATTTCCAGCCTCTGCAGTATTTAGCTTCTGAAAATAATAAATAATATCTGAGAAGTAGTCTGAAATTGTGACTGCTAAAAATACATGTGCATGGTCATTTGCATTTAACAAATGTTTGTCCAAATTCTGAAACTCCACCATTGATGACCTTCTAATTCTTTTACCTGCTGACCCTGACTTTGAAAATCATCCAAGGTGGGCAGATCTGCGAGGTACTTCTCCAGGGTTTCTATTCTCTGTTGCCGCTCGTGGCTTTGCTCAGATTCCTTTTGCAGCTTCTTTTTCAGACTGCTGATATATTTCTCGCGTGCTTTCACCTGAAGCATAATAACGAGTTATTCATGAGAAAACAGACCTTTCAGTAACATGGCATAGCTTAAGTAATAGTGGTCTTCCGGTATGCTAGTCAATGATCTGCATGGCTGTGAAGGGGGCGAGGACGTGAATAAATGAGCATTAATGATCAGAATATTAATCATTGTTAGCAGCTCAACATCCTAGATGTGGCTTACGGATATTCAATAAATTTAAATGACTGGCTGGCTTATTCAACTGCATTTCAATTTATCTTTCTTAGAGTTCACAGAAATATAATGAGGTATTAAGTACTTTAGAAGTATTTAAAAGCTTGATAGGGCAGTGATCACATTCTTGCTAGTTCTGTGACCTTTATTTATGATCCTGTATATTTACATGCTTACATTTTTATGTACTCACTTTCTTGATCAATGCAGTTCTGACAGAAATGTATTTGAGAATTTAAAGTGTGGTTCTCTTAAGCTGGAACTGAATTTGGAGTATATACTCTACATTCAGCGGAATTCCAGTGACGTTTTTAAGCACTGAAAAAGAGTTGGTGAATTCAGCAGTTCTTTTTCAATCCTGAAAATGCATGCATGCCAAACTAGCAAAAAAATAATTTTTATTAATTCACAGGATTGAACATCACTGGCAAGGCCAGTATTTATTGCCCATCCTTAATTGATCTTGAGAAGGTGATGATGAACTGTCTTATTGAACTGCTGCAGTCCATGTGGTGAAGATATTCTCACAGTGCTGTTAGGTCAGGAGTTCCAAGATTTTGACCCAGCGATGATGAAGGAACAGGGATATATTTCTAAATTAGGATGATGCGTGACTTGGAAGGGAACTTGGAGGGGGTGGTATTCCCATTGTTACGACCAGGTGAGAAAGGTGTCTAGGGTTCCCTCTCAGCCTTCACCTGATCTTACCGTAACAGGGTTTAATCTTAAACACACCGTGTTTTAAGCACCCCCTTGGTGAATCCTTGTTCACCGCTTTCCAATTATAAGGCAAAGAAACTAGCACAAACAGGCTTTCTTAGGTTTAAAGAAGAAAAGTAGAAATTTATTTAACTTAAACTTAAGCACGCATACAAATAGAGACAGAAAACAGCAGAAAAAAATAAAGTAGAAAGGTTTGAGGCAATATCTGAAGAGTTTTTGTTACAGATCTTTGAGCTCACTGTAGAGTCCTTGATTGTAGGTAGATCTTGCTTTTCATTGGGGCCCAGTATTTTTCTTAAACCTTGTTCGATGTAGAGACTTTTCTCTCTTGGGGTTCATGTGTCTTCAGTGAATTTAGAGGCTTGTGAGAAAGAGATGGGAACAGGCAGACAGGAGAAGCTGTGCTGAGCCAGCCAGGAGAGATCTTCTCAGTCCAGCAGCATTATGCTTTCTGCCCAAACTGTTTGTACAAATTTAAAAAACTCAGGTTGCCCAGAGGTTAGTCATGTGACTAGCTGGTTTGACCATGTCCGTTTGGGTATTCAGCCATCTTAGCAGTTAACCTGGAATGCGAGCTCCCCCACCTTCAATGTCTGGTGATCAAAGGTCCATTATGGGTTGAATGTGTCAGGGAATGGTCCTTTGTCCTTTCCAAGCACTGTCTGTTAATATGCAAATATCTTTCCAGCCAAGATCAGGCCATTTTTTTAAAGCAAGTCCTTTCTTCACTTAAACAACAGTTTGAAATTTAATGTCCATGTGGTGAAATTAATATGCCTCATGCTTGGCAGGTGGGAGCCTGCATGGCACCTCCACACCCAATGGAATGAAATGCAATTTGAGAAAAGCACATTTCATTAAAAGGGTCAAGAGAAAAATATGATACAGAAAAAACCATGCATTTCTCTCATTCATTCCCATTCATTCATAAATCCTAAAACTGATTACAGCCTGTCTTCTCTAGGTGCCAGTGCTGCATTAATTGTCCCCTTTTTGGCATCCCAATAAACATGTGTTTCTTTTTTTTTTGGGAGGTTTCTCTTCCATTTGCCCATTTCCATGGCTGCCTAGGGTCTTTGTTCCTATTGAGGTCTGAAAAGAGTGATGGGTGGTTTCTCTTTGGTTCTGACTGTGAGGGAAGATTCTTTGCTAATCTCCCCTTTGTCCCAGAGGACACAGCTGCCTGCAGGTATTTGTGCAGACTCTACTGTGGCATTTTGACTAGGTGAGGCATCACCCTCAAGGTTTCCCTGCCCTCTAGAGGTCTTTCTTTGTTTCTGCAGGTTCCTGTAAATACTGTTAGCAACTCTGCTGGGGTGCTTCTAGTGTCTGCATTTACCAGGATGTGGGGTCTAACCTTTCACATTGTTCGGGGTTGGCTGACTGGACAGTAGGGGTTTTCATCCGGGGTCCTCCTTTAACCTGCCCTCTTGGTCACTTTTTCCCCTTCCCTTTCTAAATTTTTGCCAGCCTTGTGCCTGCCTGTCCCCTTTTGTTCTCAGCAAAGGGGTCCCTTACAGTTCACCAGCCAACTGCTGGAGGGTCCTCCAAACACTGGTATTGAACTTAGGGGTGTAGGTTTCACTGTAGATTGGTGTATCCCCCCAACCTGGCACATGTGGCAACTCCTGCTGTATTCCACCACATCTTTGTGGAGTTTTGACCAGTCAAACTGCAATCTTGTGCGAGCTTTGGTTTTTCGTAGACTGGCATGTACAGCCACTGTAGTCTCGTCGGCTCTTCTTAATATTTCCGGTACCTCTGTGACACCACTAACTGGTGAACTACTGTCCACTCCTTGCTCTCAGGTCTGGGAGGAGAACTCCATTTCTTCATCAGTTCCTCATTCTTTAAATAGTAGCTGTCAGGGACTCCCTCTGCTTCACTTTCGGACTGGGAAGCCTGTGCTAACTCTCGCAATACTGGGTCGGCTCGCTGAGCCTCAGCTAGGGAAAATCCATTTAGTTCATTCCCTGGGTCTCCTAACTTTCCAAAGAAAGTCTCAGACAGACAGACCTGGTCATCTGCCTGCAGTGCTATTTCAGTCTCCTCTTGGGGAGCTGGTTTCATCATGGCCTGATCCACTACACATTCAGGAAAATTGCAGGGGTCCGTCTCCTCCCACTGCCCTGTCTCTCTGACCTCCTGCGGTCTTTCTTTCACTACTGAGGCTCTACCACCTTAACCCTTGCCGGATCATTACCTAGGAGCAGGTCAACCCTGTCCACAGGCAAACTAGGGACAATCCCTATGGTCACTGGTCCCAAAACTAAGTCGCACTCCAGGTGCACCCGGTGTACAGGTAGAGGCATACACTGCCCTCCAATACCATTCACCACCATTATGGTGTTCACTGCACTCTCTGGGGGAAAGGTCAGGCCTTTTCCCAGTAAAAGGGATCGAATGGCCCCGTGTCCCTGAGAATTACTATGGGCTAGCTTGCCCCACTCGAGGGGTATGGGGTTACTTTCCCTTCGGACACAAAACCTTAATAACCCTCAGTAATCCTATAAAATTTTCCTGCATTTGCAGCCGTAAGCTTCCTGGGTCACTCTTACTGCAGTTAAAGCCACAGCTTGTTCTGCTGTGCTTTCCATCAGAGTCACTTCTTCACTGAATGGGTGTGCCCTGATTAACGCTACAGGTTTTCCCTTTGGTTTCCAGCAGTCAGCTTTTAGATGCCCTGCCTTATTACAATGGTAGCACACAGGTCTCCGGGTCTCACTCCTGCTCACCGCACCTTCTTTTTTTGGCTAGAGGAGGGCCCCCTTTGTCTCCTGCTTTCCTTTTTCTCCCAGGACTGCGTAGGCTCCTGTCACCGTCCTACCCTTTGTCCTTTTCAGATTTATGGAGTGACTAGGAAAGGTTCTCCCTGGGAAACCGATTTATAAATTAAATCAAACTCATCGGCCAGAACGCCCTCTTGCTGAGCTCTCTGGATCGGCTGCTCCTCCACATGGGTCTTTATGGAGTGGGAGAGAGTGTTTAAATTCCTTTAACAGAATTACTTCTCTGAGATTGTTATAGTTGAGCTGTACTTTGAGAAACCTCACTCACTGGTCAAAAGCCAGCTGCTTACTTCTTTCAAACTCCAGATAAGTTTGATTAGCTTGCTTCTTGAGGGTTCTAAACTTTTGGTGATAGGCTTTGGGTACTAATTCATATGCCCCAAGGATGGCATTTTTTGTCAGTTCATAATTTGGTGAACATTCATCTGGCAACAGGGAATAAACCTCATGGGCTTTTCCAGTTATCTTGCTTTGTCGTAAAAGTGGCCAGGTCTCAGCTGGCCATTTTAGCTGCTTTGCCAGTTTCTCAAAGGACATGAAACATGCTTCTACATCTTCCTCATTTAATTTTGGAATTAGTTGAGCAGTTTTAACAATTCTGTACCCAGCGCTGAATTACGCTCCTCCATATTGGTATGCTATCACTGGGGTTACTCTGTCGCGCACCCCCCCCTCCCCCAGTTAACTCAAGCCACTGCAGCTCTCTTTCTTCGCATTCCTTCCAGAATATTCTTTCTCTCTCTCTTTCTCCCTTTCCTGCCTCTCTCTCTTTTTCTAATCTCTCCCTTTCTTTCTCCCTGTCTTCTTATTCAAGTTTCCTTTGTTCCAATTGTATGTTTGCTAGCAATACCCTGTCTGGGTCTACTTCTGCTTCTTCCGATTCAAGGGAAAAATAGTTGGCCACTAGCCTTAGGAGTTCAGACTTCCTCGCCTTGCCACATACAGTGATCCCACACTGCTCAACCATTTTCATCAACTCCTCCATAGACAGTGCTTTTAACTTATCCCAGGTTACTTCACCCTGGCTTGGAGAGCTACTCACTTCAGTTGCAGACATGTTAGAATTCAATCACACACAACCACAAGAAAACCTGTATTGAAATCTTGTTCTTTTTGATTGGGAACAATTTGGGTTCCTGCTTCCAATTTCTCATTTGCCTGTGGGCCAATTCCAGATGCTAGCAACCAAATATCTGTTACGACCAGGTGAGAAAGGTGTCTAGGGGTCCCTCTCAGCCTTTACCTGGTCTTACCATAACAGGGTTTAATTTTAAACACACCATGTTTTTAGCTCCCCCTTGGTGAATCCTTGTTCACTGCTTTCCAATTATAAGGCAAAGAAACCAGAACAAACAGGCTTTCTTATGTTTAAAGAAGAAGATTTGAAATTTATTTAACTTACACTCTAATTTGGTTAACACCTACAGATACATGACGCACCCATGCAAGCAGGCATACGCAATACACACATGCAAATAGATACAGAAAAGAGCAGAAAAAAATAAAGTAGAAACGTTTGAGGCAATATCTGAAGAGTTTTTTTTTACGGTTCTTCGAGGTCACTGTAGAGTCCTTGATTGTAGGTGGAGCTTGCTTTTCGTTGGGGCCCAGTATTCTTCTTAAACCTTGTTCGCTGTAGGATACTTTTCTCTCAGGGGTTCATGTGTCTTCAGTAGATTTAGAGGCTTGTGAGAAAGAGATCGGAGCAGGCAGACAGGAGAGGCTGTGGTCAGCCAGCCAAGAGAGATATTCTCAGTCCAAGAGCATTCTGATTTCTACCTAAACTGTTTGCACAAATTCAAAAAACTCAGGTTGCCCCGAGGTTAATCATGTGACTAGCTGGTTTGACCATGTCTGTTTGTGTATTCGGCCATCTTAGCCAGAATGCGAGCTCCTCCACCTTCAATGTCTGATGATCAAAATTCCATTATGGGTTGAATGTGTCAGGGAATGGTCCTTTGTCCTTTCTAAGCACTGTCTGTTAATATGCAAATGTCTTTCCAGCCAAGGGTACATTGTGGGTTGAATGTGTCAGGGAATGGCTGCTTTGTCCATCCAAACACTGTTTGTTAATATGCAAATGTCTTTCCAGCCAAGGGTACATTGTGGGTTGAATGTGTCAGGGAATGGCTGCTTTGTCCATCCAAACACTGTTTGTTAATATGCAAATGTCTTTCCAGCCAAGATCTGGCAATTTTTTAAAGCAAGTCCTTTCTTCACTTCAACAACAGTTTGAAATTTAATGTCCAAGTAGCAAAATTAATATGCCTCATGCTTGGCAGGTTGGGGCCTGCATGACACCATGCACTTGCTGCCTTTCACCTTTAGGATTTATATCACGGGTTTAGTAGATCCTGTCAAATAAACCTTGGCAAGTGCTGCAGTGCACCTTGTAGATGATACACACTGCAGACACTGTGGAGGGAGTAAAGGTCAAAGTTGGTAGATGGGGTGCTAATCAACTGGGCTGCTTTGTCCTGTGGTTCCATTGCTCCACTACAGACTGCATTGGCTGAGTTTTGAAGGTCACAGCTGCCAGACTGGGTTTGTGGCAGGCTGCGCGTGAACCAACACGAGGGAAAACCCTACTTGACCTTGTCCTCTCCAATCAGCTGTTGCAGATGCATTATCTATGATTGTATCGATGGCAGTGACCACCGCAAAGTCCTTGTAGAGACAAAGTTACGTCTTCACATGGAAGACGTCCTTCATTGTACCTATGGCACTACAACCATGCTGAATGGGATAGATTCAGTACAGATCTAGCAGCTCAAAACTGGGCATCTGTAAGGTGCAGTGGGCCATTAGCAACAGTAGAATTGTATTTCACCACAATCTGTAACCTCATGGCTAGTATAATACTCTACCATTACCATCAAACCAGGTGACTGACCCTCAAAAAAGCCGACCTAATCCCTAAAAAGCTAACAACTCATGACCCCTTGACGTATAATTATGTAAAAAATGCAGTGTACATAGAAACATACAAAGAAAATAGGAGCAGGAGTAGGCCATTCGGCCCTTCGAGTCTACTCTGCCATTCATTATGATCATGGCTGATCATCCAACTCAGTAACCTGTTCCCGCTTTCTCCCCATATCCTTTGATCCCTTTAAACCCAAGAGCTATATCTAACTCCTTCTTGAAAACATACAATGTTTTGGCCTCAACTGCTTTCTGTGGTAGTGAATTCCACAGGTTCACGACTCTCTGGGTGAAGAAATTTCTCCTCATCTCAGTCCTGAAAGGTTTACCCCGTATCCTGAGACTATGACCCCTGGTTCTGGACTCCCCCACCATCGGGAACATCCTTCCTGCATCTACGCTGTCAGGTTCTGTTAGAATTTTATAGGTTTCTATGAGATCCCCTATCACTCTTCTGAACTCCAACGAATATAATCCGAACTCAATCTCTCCTCATACGTCAGTCCCGCCATCCCAGGAATCAGTCTGGTAAACCTTTGCTGCACTCCCTCTATAGCAAGAACACTCTTCCTCAGATAAGGAGACCAAAACTGCACACAATATTCCAGGTGTGGCCTCACACTGTATAATTGCAGCAAGACATCCCTGCTCCTGTACTCGAATCCTCTCGCTATTAAGGCCAATATACCATTTGCCTTTTTTACCGCCTGTTGGACCTGCATGCTTACCTTCAGCGACTGGTGTACGAGAAAACCCAGGTCTCGTTGCATATTCCCCTCTCTCAGTTTATAGCCGTTCAGATAATAATCTGCCTTCCTGTTTTTGCTACCAAAGTGGATAACCTCACATTAATCCACATTATACTGCATCTGCCATGCATTAACCCACTCACTCAACTTGTCCAAATCACCCTGAAGCTTCTCTGCATCCTCCTCACAACTCACCCTTCCACCCAGTTTTGTGTCATCTGCAAATTTGGAGATATTACATTTAGTTCCCTCATCTAAATCATTAATATATATTGTGAATAGCTGGGGTCCTAGTACCGATCCCTGCGGCACCCCACTAGTCACTGCCTGCCATTCGGAAGAAGATCCATTTAACCCTACTCTTTGTTCCCTGTCTGCCAACTAATTTTCTATCCATCACAATACACTAACCCCAATCCCATGTGCTTTAATTTAACATGCTAATCTCTTATGTAGGACTTTGTTGAAAGCCTTCTGAAAGTCGAAATAAACCACATCCACTGGCTCCCCCTCATCAACTCTACTAGTTACATCCTCGAAGAATTCTAGTCAATTTGTCAAGCATGATTTCCCTTTGCAAATCCATGCTGACTCTGTCCGATTCTACCACTGTTCTCCAAGTGCTCTGCTATAAAATCTTTGATAATGGACTGTAGAATTTTCCCCACTACCGACGTCAGACTGACTGGTCTATAATCCCCCGCTTTCTTTCTACCTCCCTTTTTAAATAGTGGGGTTACATTAGCTACCCTCCAATCTGTAGGAACTGTTCCAGAGTCTATATAATCTTGGAAGATGACCACCAACGCATCCACTATTTCTGGGGCCACTTCCTTAAGTACTCTGGGATGCATACCATCAGGCACTGGGGATTTATCGGCCTTCAATCCCATCAATTTCCCCAACACCATTTCTCTACTAATACTGATTTCTTTCAGTTCTTCTCTCTCACTAAACCCTGTGTTCCCCAACATTTCTGGTATGATATTTGTGTCCTCCTTTGTGAAGACAGAACCAAAGTATGCATTTAGTTGGTCAGCCATTTCTTTGTTCCCCATAATAAATTCCCCTGTTTCTGACTGTAAGGGACATTTGTCTTCAGTAATCTTTTTCTCTTCACATACCTATAGAAACTTTTACAGTCAGTTTTTATGTTCCCCGCAAGCTTGCTCTCACACTCTATTTTCCCCTTCTCAATCAATCCCTTGGTCCTCCTTTGCTGAATTCTAAACTGCTTCTAAACTGTGGCATGGGCATATTAGAACTTCAGTTGCAGAAATACGCAACAATTCATCACTTAAATAACAGAAGATTGAAACAAAAAATTAAGTATTTTCCTTTGCTTTGTGTGGCAAAATTGTAGGTTATGGTGCATATGTTTTGGTACTCTCTGTTGCAATACTTTAATTGTTAAGTTGCTTTTTAAAGTATTTATAATGTTATGAACATGACAGAGACACTGGTCAGGAATTTCCTTGAAATTTCTCTCGCTTTATCATTGTAACCTCTGTGGAACTGCAGCAGAACACCATGTACAGCAGCACTTCCAGCAGGAGCAGCTCTGTAGAAATTCATGGTCACTCTTCTCTTCCCCATTCACACTGGTGTTATTTTTGTCCAAGGCCAAATTCACACTGGCACTCTAATTTCCCCTCCTCATCCTCCAATTCATACTGGCACTCTGCTCTTTCCACCCGAGTTTGTGTGTTTGTGTGTGGGTGTGTGTGTAGGTCAACGAGTCCCAGAGAATGAAAACCCTGTGAAACTATTGATCCCTAGGCTAAATTCAAAACTGCATGATGGGTGAAGCTCCATTAAGGAGCACAGTTGTATAAATGTACCTTACAGCCTTACAGTGCACTTAGAGCACCAACCTTTCCACTCAAACCCCTGTGAAAATGGTTTGAATTCTAGATTATCACTAAAATTTCTTATATTTTGACCAACATGAAGAAACCTACAGAATACATCCACAGTTTGGGAATAAATTTCCTGAGATCCTATTGAATGAAATTCAATGTGACAGGTTTTTTGCTTTTACGTAACAAAATCTCAGGATAATATCAAGGCTCAGTTGCACTTTATGTAGCTTTGGTTTCAGTATTTTTGGTTCTATAAATCATTGGCAGTCGTAGGGTTTTACCTTCTCCTCCATTCTCTTTATGTCTTCCATGTACTTTTGTGTGTTTTTCCTGAGGCACTCATTGAGACGTACAATCTCAAGCTCAGCTGCAGACAACTTTTGCTCCAGGTCTTTCTTTCCACAGTCAACCATTTTGGATGCTTCTGTAAAGTGTGCGTGTCTCCTATTCTCACATGGAGATTCTTGCTGCTGAAGGAAAAGAAAATAATTTCCATTTTTTAAAAAGTAATTCACGTTCTGTTGTCTTGATTTTTTTCATTGCATCCCATATTGTAATGTAAGTAAAGTAGAGTCAGGACACTTTGGATGTTTAACCACAATGCAAAAAAGGGAAACATTTCAGCAGGAGTTAATTTTATGCATCCACTGGTGGGAAGCCTTGTTTGTGGTCAAAAAATTCTGGGTTGATTTGGGCTGTCAGCAGCCAAGGCTCTCCAATGGCAGCATGGACATCTAAGATTACTTCTTAGATATCATCCCTAATTACATAGAATTTACCAGTATTAAACAGCCATTCGGCTCAACAGGTCTATGCCAGTATAAAAACAGCAAATGCTGGAAATACTCAGAAGGTCTGACAGCATCTGTGGACAAAGAAACAGAGTTCATCTGTGACCTTTCATCAGAACTGGGAAGAGTTAGAAATGTAATAGGTTTTGAGCAAGTGAAAGGGGGGAGGGTGGGAAAAAGAGAAAAAAGGAAGGTCTGTGATCGGGTGGAGGGCAGGATTCATTAATGACAGAAGAGTTCATGGTTCAAGGCCAAAGGGGATGGTAATGGGATAAGTAAAGAAACAAAAGATGTGTCTAGGGGAGGTGTGAATAGCAGGATCATGAACTGCTGCCGTCTGAAAGCAAAGGAAAGGAAAAATAAAGGAAAAAAAAGAGAACAAAATACAAACCAGCAAAGAAAAAGGGAGCAAAATAGGGGCAGAGGTTACGACCTAAAATTGTTGAACTCCACGCTAGTCCAGAAGGCTGTTAAGTGCCCAATAGAAAGATGAGGTGCTATTCCTCGAGCTTGAGGCCGATTGCATTTCTAAATTGTCCCAGTTCTGGTGAGAGGTCACAGACCTGAAACATTGGGCTGAATTTCACCAGCCCTCTGCAGACAGACTGGGAGGCAGGAGGCCTTGTAAAATGGCAGTGGAAGGCATCGGGCAGAGAGCCCGACATCTTCCCGCTGCCAAGGGATATCTGTGACAGAAATCTCAGCAGCACGAGTGCCCACTGGGCAGCCAATTAAGCCAATTAAGTGGCCTATTATCGGCTGCTTCCTGCACTGACCGGCATTTTGCCACATTCGGGAGGGGCAGCCGTCACGTAGGGAGACCATCAGGTAAACCCTGGTGCCAACAGCGTCCCACGTGGCTACGGCACCGCTGCTGGAAGATGCACCCCCCCATCGCTGAGACCTGCCTGCCTGGCCCCGCACAGTAAGTAAAAAAAACTTAAATTATAGCAAAATACTGCGGATGCTGGAAATCTGAAATAAAGACTGGCAGCATCTGTGGAGCGAGAAACAGAGTTACCGTTTCAGGTCTGTGACCTTTCATCAGAATGGAGGCCCTGATCACCCCCAATCACATGGTGGGGACGTGAGGAGAGACGCAAGTTATGGAGTCAGCTGACAGCAAATTAGGTGCTGGTGCCATCTTTAAAAGCCTGCCAGCCCTGCAATTTACTCCTGTCTTTCAGTCAGTAGAAGGTCGGTGTACTGCGAAGCATAAAAATTCACAGCCCTGTTTCCTACACCACCCAACCCCCCCTCCACCTCCCCCCCCCAGGAAGTGTGGCCAGGATGGCAGAGGGTAGACCAAGGGTGGCCCCACGGTTCAGCGATGCCTCCCTGCAGATTCTCCTCCAGGCTGCAAGGGAAAAGGTGGGAGATACACGTCCCCAGTGATGCCAAAAAGAGGTCCTCCTGCCTGACCAAGCCAGCCTAGATGGAGATCGCAGAGGAGGTCAGCAACCGTGGGGTCACCCAACGCATCTGGGTCCAGTGCAGGAAGAGGGTCAATGACCTCCCGCTTTCAGCCAAGGTGAGCGCTAACTTCCAATGCTCTTTTTGGGGGTTGCATATGACTACAAGATGGCTGACATGGTGAAGGTGCCACTGCCAGTGTGATGGCAGAGAGGCTATAACCTCATCACAACAGATGCATGGCTGCATCTGGGCCACACACCACTCTCATTCATAGCTCACTCCTAGTAAATCCCATGACAGTGTGTGTCATCATGAGATATATTAGATCCCCCATTTGGGGACAAGGGGCCCATAGTAGAACTGTCATGGTGATACTTAAGCCAATTTATAATTTCTCCATCCTTCCTGTTGCAGAAGAGTGCCCATAACAGGAGAGAGGCGGCCAGGACTAGTGGAGGGGTCCCTGACATTTATCTGCTAAGCCAGGCCATGGAAGAGGCTTTAGAACTGGCAGGGAGCCATGGCGGATGTGCAATATTTGATGGGGAGACTGGAGTCCCTGCATAAGACAGTGATTATTGCTGTTCATCGAAAAATTAATGTATTATGGAGAACCACATCAGCCCTACCCACACATGTCTTTGTTCTATAATGCAGGTTTCTGTTCGCAGGTGATTGCAGCCACAGGAGGACACCTGTCAACCCCTGAGGAGGAGGACCACTCAGAGGATGCACTGCCCCATGACTCTCCTGCATCTTCCACCAGCGCAGATACTTTCACCTCGATGGGTTTCCATTCGGTTTTAGAATCAGGCTCACAAGCTGGTGAGTGCACTGCACACGTGCCCAAGCAGTTGGCTGAGGCTGAGACAGTCGATCCTTCTTGATGCAGCACTGGGCTGCTGCCTGGGAGACCCCACACATGTCTCCAGTAGATTCCTTGAAAGATACAGATGCATAGAAGTTTAGTGCTAGTGATCTTTAGGGCCACTAACATAGGGTAACCCCCAAATCCCATACGTTCTGCAGTATGCCGCATAAGTCGGTGACGACCTCCCTGGAGAGCCATAGTCTTCCCTGACAGTGTCGCTCGGACACCAGGAGGTCGGTGATGTGAGTCCTGTACACTCTCTGGTGTACGTGGACCCTGCCTGGCCTGGCTAGCTGCTGCTGCTCTCTCCGTGGAGCTTCAGGGTCAGGTGCAACTGCCTCTTGGACCTGCCTCCGTCGGAGGCGCCTCAACACGCCAAGGGGATCCAAAAACACAGAGTGTATGAGACCCAGGGAAGGTTTACTGGGGCCTTTGGATTTCTTCAGATGCAGAGATGACCCCGCTTTGACAAATATGCTTATCATTATTTTTTGGCAGAATGCCTGATGTACCTCAGAACCAAAACTTGCTGATGGGCCACCATCTTTTCCAGCAGTGTGAGCCACCACACACAGTAACACAACAGTTTTGAGACCCTCAAATGTCCACCCATGCCCAACCTAAACCCTCACAGAGCCCTAGTAGACACAACCCTCTTGCAGAGCCCCCGATACATACAACCCCCTTACAGAGTCGCCAATACACCCAACCCCCTTACAGAGTCACCGATACATCCTGGGGGTTACCATTGACCAGAAACTGAACTGGACCAGCCACATAAATGCTGTGGCTACAAGAGCAGGTCAGAGGCTGGGAATTCTGTGGCGAGTAACTCACCTCCTGACTCCCCAAAGCCTGTCCATGATTTACAAGGCACAAGTCAGGAGTGTGATGGAATACTCTCCACTTGGCTGGATGGTTGCAGTTCCAACAATACTCAAGAAGCTCGACATCATCCAGGACAAAGCAGTCCGCTTGATTTTCCCCCCATCCACCACTTTCAACATTCACTCCCTTCACCACCGATGCACAGTGGCAGCAGTGTCTACCATCTACAAGATGCACTGCAGCAACTCACCAAGTCTCCTTTGACAGCACCTTGAAAATCTGTGACCTCTACCACCTGGAAGGACAAGGCAGCAGATGCATGGGTACACCACCACCTGCAAGTTCCCCTCCAAGTCACACACCATCCTGATTTGGAACCATATCGCCATTCCTTCACTGTCGCTGGGTCAAAATCCTGGAACTCCCTTTCTAACAGTGCTGTAGGTGTACCGACAGCCCAAGGACTGCAGTGGTTCAAGAAGGCAGCTCACCACCACTTTCTCAATGGCAATTAGGGATGGGCAATAAATTCTGGCCAAGCCAGTGATGTCCACATCCTATGAATGAATAAAAAAAGGGCCCCCAATAGACACAACCCCCTTGCAGAGCCCCCAACACACACAAGTCCTTTGCAGAGCCAAAATCAGCAGAGCGACGCGTACCATTTACAAGTCACACTCCAGTCATTAAATGGAAGATAATTACATTTAAATTCATTTAAACAGCATTCCACCAATTTAGCATAGGTTCCTGTCGAGTTGGGACATCTATTTCACCATGGTACTTCCCTGCTTCTGACAAAATCGGGAACCTACGTAATAACGATGGATTTCAGGGCAGACAGCTCCACTGTGATTCTCCGTCCCCCCACCCCACTGTTACCGCCTTAAACGGCTGCACAAAATTCAGCCTTAAATGTTTAGGCTACAGGTCACAATACCGCAGAAAAATTGTAGGGACTGACCCATAGATGACTGAAATCAGTGGTGCAGTGTGCAGCAGCATGTAAGGAAAGCTAACTGAATCTTTGGAATGTACAGTCAGATAGCTGGAACACAATTTCCAGGAGATGAAAATGAACATTAGTGTGGGTGCACCTGGGTGATTGTGTACATTCCTGTTTGTTCCACCAGGGCTTGCAAAGGTATGCAAGCACTGGAGGCAGGGAAGAAAAGGGAAACCAAGATTAGAGAAATTCTCATTTGTAAAAGGCACCTCCAACAATGTAGCACTCTCTCAGTCTTGGACTGAAGTGTCACCTTGGATTAAGTGCTTAAAACCCATAATCATGTGACGTAGAGGCAAGAATGTAACTAGCTAAACCAAGTTGACACTTTGAGTGGGTAAAAAAAGAAGAAACAAATAACTTCCATTTATGTAATCATGTTCATGACCTCAGGACGGCCCAACACATTTCATGTGCACAAAAGTGCTTTTCAAGTGTGGTCACTGTTTGTGATATAGGGAAATATGGCTGCAAATTAGTACTCAGTAAGGTCTTCCAAACAGCAACGAAACAATGACTTCTGTTTAACAAATCATTTGTTTGGATGGCATTGGTCGAGGAATAAATGTTGGTCAGGATACAAGAAGACCTCAAATAAAAGTAAAATACTGCAGATGCTGGAAATCTGACATAAAAACTAGAAATGCTGGAACCACTCAGCAGGTCTGGAAGCATCTGTGGAAAGAGAAGCAGAGTTAACGTTTCAGGTCAGTGACCCTTCTTCGGAACTGGCAAATATTAGAAATGTCAAAGGTTATAAGCAAGTGAGGTGGGGGTGGTGCAAGAGATAACAAAGGAGAAGGTGTAGATTGGACAAGGCCACATAGCTGACCAAAAGGTCATGGAGCAAAGGCAAACAATATGTTAATGGTGTGTTGAAAGACAAAGCATTAGTACAGATAGGGTGTTAACGGACTGAAGATTGAACAGCAGCAAGTACAAACATGAAAAAATTGAAAAAAAACAGAAAAAAAAACAGTGGGTAAGCAAACTGAACAAACTAAGATGAAATGAAATAAACATTTTTAAAAATTGTAAAAAATGTAAAAAAGAAAAAAAGAAAAAAATAACTAAAATAAAAGTAAAATGGGTGGCCTGTCATGCTCTGAAATTATTGAACTCAATGTTCAGTCTGGCAGGCTGCAGTGTGCCTAATCAGGAAATGAGATGCTGTTCCTCGAGCTTGCATTGATGTTCACTGGAACACTGCAGCAAGCCCAGGATAGAGATATGAGCATGAGAGCAGGGGGGAGTGTTGAAATGGCAAGCAACCAGAGGCTCAGGGTCCTGCTTGCGGACAGAGCGGAGGTGTTCCGCAAAGTGGTCACCCAGTCTGCGTTTGGTCTCCCCAATGCAGAGGAGACCACATTGTGAGCAGCGAATACAGTATGCTACATTGAAAGAAGTACAAGTAAATCGCTGCTTCACCTGAAAGGAGTGTTTGGGGCCTGGGATAGTGAGGAGAGAGGAGGTAAATGGGCAGGTATTACACCTCCTGCGATTGCAGGGGAAGGTGCCATGGGACGGGGACGAGGTGGTGGGGGTAATGGAGGAGTGGACCAGGGTGTCGCGGAGGGAACGATCCCTTCGGAATGCTGACAGGGGAAGGGAGGGGAAGATGCGTTTGGTAGTGGCATCACGCTGGAGGTGGTGGAAATGGCGGAGGATGATCCTTTGGATATGGAGGCTGATGGGGTGGAAAGTGAGGACAAGGGGAACCCTGTCACGGTTCTGGGAGGGAGGGGAAGGGGTGAGGCTAGAGGTGCGGGAAATGGGCCGGACACGGTTGAGGGCCCTGTCAACAATAGTGGGGGGGAATCCTCAGTTGAGGAAAAAGGAGGTCATATCAGAAGCATGGAAGGTCATGTTCCTGCTGAGTGGTTCCAGCATTTCTTGTTTTTATACCAGAAGACCTTCCCTGATTTCCTTTGAATAGTGCCATGGGATCTTTTATATCCATCTGAAAGGACAGACAGCTCCTCAGTTTAACATTTCATTCAAATGTTGGCACCTCTTCCCCCACGACTGCACTGGAATGTTTGTGTAGATTGTGTGTTCAAGTCTCTGGAGTGTCATAGAGGCATAGAGTTATACAGCACAGAAAAAGGCCCTTTGGCCCATCGTGTCTGTGCCAGCCATCAAGCACCTATCTATTCTAATCCCATTTTCCAGTACTTGGCCCATAGCCTTGTATGCTATGGCGTTCCAAGTGCTCATCTAAATACTTCTTAAATGTTCTGAGGGTTCCTGCCTCTACCACCTCTTCAGGCAGTGTGTTCCAGATTCCAACCACCCTCTGGGTGAAGCATTTTTCCTCAAATCCTCTCTAAATCTCCTGCCCCTTACCTTAAATCTATGCCCCCTGGTTATTAACACTTCCGCTAAGGAAAAAAGTTTATTCCTAGCTATCCTATCAATGCCCCTCACAATTTTGTATACTTTTATCAGGTCTCCCTGCTCTGCTTTCTCTGCTCTAAGGAAAACAACCCTAGCCTATCCAGTCTCTCTTCATATCTGAAATGCTCCAGCCCAGGCAACATCCTGGTGAATCTCCTCTGCAACCTCTCCAGAGCAATCACATCCTTCCTATAGTGTGGCGACCTGAACTGTACACAGTATTCCAACTGAGGTCTAACTAGTGGTTTATACAGCTCCATCATAACCTCCCTGCTCTTATATTCTATGCCTCAGCTAATAAAGGCAAGTATCCCATATGCCTTCCTAACCACCTTATCTACCTGTGCTGCTGCCTTCAATGATCTATGGACAAGTACAGCAAGGTCCCTCTGACCTTCCATACTTCCTAGGGTCCTATCACCCATTGTGTATTCCCTTGCCTTGTTAATCCTCCCAAAATGCATCACCTCACACTTCTCAGGATTAAATTCCTTCTGCCACTGCTCTGCCCATTTTACCAGCCCATCTATATCGTTCTGTAATCTAAGGCTTTCCTCCTCACTATTTACGACACCACCAATTTTCCTGTCATCTGTGAACTCACTAATCATACCTCCTACATCCACGTCTAAATCATTAATGTACACTACAAACAGCAAGGGTCCCAGCACCGATCCCTGTGGTACACCACTGGTCACAGGCTTCCAATCGCAAAAACAACCCTCAACCATCACCCTCTGCCTCCTGCCACTAAGCCAATTTTGGATCCACTTTGACAAATTGCCCTGGATCCCATGGGCTCTTACCTTCTTAACCAATCTCCCATGCGGGACCTTATCAAAAGCCTTACTGAAGTCCACATAGACTACATCAACTGCTTTACCCTCATCTACACATCTAGTCACCTCCTCGAAAAATTCAATCAAATTGTTAGACATGATCTCCCCCTGACAAAGCCATGCTGACTATCCTTGTTTAATCCCTGCCTCTCCAAGTGGAGATTAATCCTGTCCCTCAGAATTTTTTCCAATAATTTCCCAACCACTGATGTTAGACTCACTAGCATGTAATTACCTGGTTTATCCCTGCTACCCTTCTTGAATAACGGTACAACATTTGCTGTCCTCCAGTCCTCTGGCACCTCTCCTGTGGCCAGAAATGATTTGAAAATTTGTGTCAGAGCCCCTGCTATCTCCTCCCTTGCCTCACTTAGCAGCCTGGGATATATCTCATCTGGGCCTGGGGAATTGTCCACTATTAAGCCCGCTAAAACCGCTAATACCTCCTCCCTTTCATTGCTAATTTGTTCGAATACATCACAATCCCCCTCCCTGATCTCTACATCTATTTGTCCTTCTCCATAGTGAACACAGATGAAAAATAATCATTTAAATCCTCACCTACATCCTCCGGCTCCACACGCAGATTGTCACTTTGGTCCTTAATGGGCTCTCTACTCTTTCCTCGGTTATCCTCTTGCCCTTAATATACTTAACAAACGCCTTGGGATTTTCCTTTATCTTGCAAGCCAGTGTTTTACATGCCCCCTCTTCGCTCTCCTAATTACTTTTTTAAGTACCTCCCTACATTTTCTATACTCCACTAGGGTCTCCACTGTTTTCATCCCCCTAAATCTGCCATAAGCCTCCTTTTTTTTCCTTACTCAATCCTCTATATCCCTTGACATCCAGGGTTCCCTGGACTTGTTGGTCCTACCCGTCACCTTTACAGGAACATGTTGACTCTGAACTCTCACTATTTCCTTTTTGAATGACTCCCACTGGTCTGATGTAGACTTTCCTACAAGTCGCATGTTCCCAGTCCACGTTGGCCAGATCCTGTTTTATCATATTGAAATTGGCCTTCCCCCAATTCAGTATCTTTATTTCCAGTCCACCTTTGTCCTTTTCCATAACTACCTTAAATTTTACAGAGTTATGGTCACTATCCCTGAAATGCTCCCCCACTGACACTTCTACCACTTGTCCGGCTTCATTCGCTAGGATTAGGTCCAGTACTGCCCCTTCTCTTGGAGGACTTTCTAAGTGCTGGCTCAACAAACTCCCCTGTATGTACTTTAAGAATTCCGCCCCCTTTAAGCCTTTTGCACTAAGACTATCCCAGTTAACACTGGGCAAGTTGAAATCCCCGACTATTATTATCCTATTATTTTTACACCTCTCTGAGATTTGCCTACATATCTGCTCCTCCATCTCTCCCTGACTATTTGGAAGCCTGTAGTACACTCCCAGCTAAGTAATTGCCCCTTTTTTGTTTTTAAGTTCTGCCCATCTGGTCTGATTTGAGGAACCATCTAAGATATCATCCCTCCTTACTGCTGTATTTGACTCCTTGATCAATTGTGCAATGCCAGCTACTCTTTTACACCACCTCCCCCCACCACCACCCCCCCTCACCCGCCATGCCTGAAGATTTATATCCTGGAATATTGAGCTGCCAGTCCTGCCCTGCCCTCAAGCATGTCTCTGTGATAGCAATAATATCATATTCCCATGTGTTAATCAACGACCTCAATTCATCTGCCTTACTAGTAAGACTCCTTGCGTTAAAATAAATGCAATCCAGCCTTGCATTATTCGCTTGTGCCTTAACAGGTCTACATTTGCTCTGCCTTCCAGACTGACTTAATTTCATTTCTATATTTGGCTGTGCATCACCCCCTACTGTACTTCCACTCTGTATCCCACCCCCCTGCCAAATTAGTTTAAACCACCACACCACCCCACCGCCCCCCCCACCCCCACAACAGCACTAGCAATCCTCCCAGCAAGGATGTTGGTCCCTTTCCGGTTCAGGTGCAACCCGTTCACCAGAAACAGACCCAGTGATCCAGGAAACTAAAGCCCTCCCTCCTGCACCATGTCTTCAGTCATGCATTCATCTGTTCTATTCTCCTATTCCTATACTCACTAGCACATGGCACCAGGAGTAATCCAGAGATTACAACATTTGAAGCCCTGCTTTTTAATCTGCTATCTAGCTCCCTAAATTGTGATAGATATAGGACAGATGTTAGAGGTAGTTTCTTTACTCAGAGAGTAGTAGGGGCGTGGAACGCCCTGCCTGCAACAGTAGTAGACTCGCCAACTTTAAGGGCATTTAAGTGGTCATTGGATAGACATATGGATGAAAATGGAATAGTGTAGGTCAGATGATTTCACAGGTCGGTGCAACATCGAGGGCCGAAGGGCCTGTACTGCGCTGTAATGTTCTAATTCTAATTCTAATTCTAAATTCTTGTTGCAGGACCTCATCCCTCTTTCTACCTATGCCGTTGGTACCAATGTGAACCACGACCTCTGACTGTTCACCCTCCCCCTTCAGAATGTCCTGCAGCCACTCCGTGACATGTTTAGTTTAGTTTAGTTTAGAGATACAGCACTGAAACAGGCCCTTCGGCCCACCGAGTCTGTGCCGACCATCAACCACCCATTTATACTAATCCTACACTAATTCCATATTCCTACCACATCCCCACCTATCCCTATATTTCCCTACCACCTACCTATACTAGGGGCAATTGCTACTGGCCAATTTACCTATCAACCTGCAAGTCTTTGGCATGTGGGAGGAAACCGGAGCACCCGGAGGAAACCCACGCAGACACAGGGAGAACTTGCAAACTCCACACAGGCAGTACCCAGAATTGAACCCGGGTCGTTGGAGCTGTGAGGCTGCGGTGCTAACCACTGCGCCACTGTGCCGCCCATCCTTGACCCAAGCACCAGGGAGGCAACATACCAGCCTGGAGTCACGTTTGCGCCACGGAAACACCTATCTGTACCCTTCACGATAGAATCCCCTATCACAATAGCTCTCCTACTCTTTTTCCTTCCCTCCTGTGCAGCTGAGCCACCCGTGGTGCCACAGACTTGGCTCTTGCTGCATTCCCCTGAGAAGCTATCTCCCCCAACAGTGCTCAAAGCGGAATATCTGTTAGAGAGGGAGATGGACCCAGGGGACTCCTGCACTACCTGCCTAGTTCTTCTACTCTGCCTGGCAGTCAGCCATTCCCTTTCTGCCTGAGCAGTCTTTACCTGCAATGTGACCACCTCCCTGTACGTGCTCTCCATGATGATCTCAACCTCACAGATGGTCCGCAGTGTCCCTAGTCACCGCTTCAGATCCGAAACACGGATTTCGAGTAGCTGCAGTTCTAGGCACCACACTATAGAAGGATGTAATTGTTCTGGAGAGGGTGCAGAGGAGATTCACCAGGATGTTGCCTGGTCTGGAGCATTACAGCTATGAAGAGAGACTGGATAGGCTAGGGCTGTTTTCCTTAGAGCAGAGAATGCTGATGGGGGACATGATTGATTTATACAAAATTATGAGGGGCATTGCTAGGATAGATAGGAAGAAACTTTTTCCCTTAGCAGAGGTGTCAATAACCAGGGGGCATAGATTTAAGGTAAGGGGCAGGAGGTTTAGACGGGATTTGAGGAAAATCTTTTTCACCCAGAGGGTGGTTGGAATTTGGAATAAACTGCCTGAAGGGGTTGTAGAGGCAAGCACCCTCACAACAGTTAAGAAGTATTTAGATGAGCACTTGAAACGCCATAGCATACAAGGCTACGGGCCAAGTGCTGGAAAATGGAATTAGAATAGATGGGTGCTTGATGGCCGGCACAGACACGATGGGCCGCTGGGCCTGTTTCTGTGATGTATAACTCTATGCAGCTGGAGACACTTCCTGCACATGTGTTCGCCCTGGACACTGGAAGTGTCCCTGACTTCCCACATTACACAGGAGGAGCACTCCATGTTGCCGAGCTGTCCGGCCATGACTTATCCCTTATTTTACTCAAAGAAATTGAGACTATTTACACTAATGACCTTGATTCCCTAAAACCACTCCTCACTATATAAAATAAAATTAGTAATAATTACTCGTAATTATTAATAAATGACACTAACTAAAAACAAAAAAACACACTTTAACAGTACTAACCTTATCACTTATAAGCTAAGTTTTGAGGTTTTTTTGAAAAAAAGAACTTTCTCTCCCCTGATTTTTCAAAGCTATTTACAGGCACTAACAGCTGTTATTTACCCAACCAATCAGCCTACAGATTTCCCGTGATGTCACTGTAAGTCCTTTTTTTGGGGGCGTGAACAACCTACTGCATCACAAATACGAGTGCTACTGCAGAGCCAGAGCTAACACCTGAATAGCCTGGATTCGCTTATATTAAATGAAGTGATACCAATGAAAACAATTCATTTTCACAGTAAATAATTTCATAGTGCTGTGGGTGAAAGTGGTGATGTATGTCTTCACTGAATATGGCTTTTGTGCATCATTACTGGGTTAACATGTATGAGGTTTTCCTGGGTCCAGGCTGCCTCTCAAGCCTAGGCCCCAGTTGGAGCTCACATACAAAAATCAGCAACCTTGCACACCTGGTCTTACCAGCATTGGCAAGAGCCAGGGACATGGGTATTTCTGTCTTCGCTCAGTCCCACACTATACTACATTGTCGGTATGCAAGGGGCAAACAGAGCCTCAACATCTTCCATGACGTATCCAGGTCCCGGTCTAATTTCCTCTCAGAGTTACAGTGGGAGTGCAGCAGAAGAGCCACAGATGTTCAGCCCTGTGGATCGTATTGTATTAATGTCATAGGACTCAGAGTTACCTGTGTTTTCATCATGAACGCAGGATCACACCGTTCCAAAAGTGCTTTTTGTGCTCGGAGTTCATTTTCTTGTATTTTTTGCTGAAGTTGGAAAATCTGCTGCTCCTGGCTAAAAACAAAATGGAAATTGGGATTCAAACAAGTTCTCTGACTTTATATTTCCACATGAGACGCCAAGCAAACAATTATTGTTTCTGTTATCACTTGTCTCAAGTATTTTAAATCACGTGGATCTTTCTCTAGGCCTGCTTCCTAAATCCAGTGTGAAGGAGATTCGCAGGTGTGGCAACAAGTGCAAACAACATGAAGTTCAGTTGGGTAATCTCAGCAAAAAATAATCAGCAAAGTATGGAAGCCAATTGTAGCACCTTTACTGGAACAATAGCATCTCACCGATAAATGTAAAAGAGGCAAGAAATACTGCAACAGTGGCCAATAAAACATGGAGCTAGGCTGTGACAATAAATTGTTGGAGGCTGTACAAAATAAGCAATTTGATCAACCCACTGAAGTGTTTTAAGACTGCAAAAAGAATGCTATTTTTTTTAACCCACAGATTGTTTCAGCTTCAGTTGCACACTGCCTACAAAATTCAAACTGTCCTGTGGACAGTTCAAAAAACCTGGACTAGTCAGTTAGTCATGTGACCAGCTGGTTTAACCAATCCTGGCTTTCTGGATAAAAGCAATAAGTGCTGGAAATACTCAGCAGGTCTGGCAGCATCTGTGGAGAGAGAAGCAAAGTTAACGTTTCAGGTCAGTGACCCTTCATCACTACTGGCAAAGGTTAGAAAAGAATTAGGTTTTAAGCAAGTGACATGGAGGGGGGTGGGGGAGAGAACAAAGTGTTTGATAGGGCAGAGGAAGATTAAATAACAAAGCTGTCCTGGGACAAAGGCAAAACTTGTGTTAATGCTTGTGGTGAAAGACAAAGCATTAATCCAGAGAGACTGTTCACAGCGGAATAATGAGCAGCTCTGACTACATGAAAAGCAGGCACATGGTTAAAAAATAAAATATTAAAAAAAGGCCAGTCATGCTCTGAAGTTATTGAACTCAATGTTCAGTCCACAAGGCTGTAGAGTGCCTAATCGAAAGATCAGGTGCTGCTCCTCGAGCTTGCGTTGATGTTCACTGGAACACTGGTGCAGGCCAAAGACAGAAATGTTGGCATGAGAGCAGGGGGAAGTGTTGAAATGGCAAGCAACTGGCTCTGTGGATTGTATCATCTTAGCAGGGCCTGGAATACACTTCCTTACACCTTCAATGTCTGGTGATCAAAATCCATTTGGGTTAATTGGAGCAGGGAACAGCCCTTTGTCTCCAAAAGGAGCGTCCCTTAGTATGCAAATGTCCTTCCAGTCCAGTGTCTGGCAATCTTCGAACAAGTAATTTCTTCACTCCAACAACTGTTTAAAATCAATGTTCATGTGGCAAACTTAATCATTCTTGGCAATTGGGGGTCTGCATGACAATACAGAGAAGTCAAATTTGGTTTGCAGAAACTAGTACACAAAGTAGTTGCAGACAATAAGTCATAATGATAATATTTGCTGGGAACTTAGATCAGTGTTCATAAATGTAGCTGATACTTTCATTCCCATTAGTCAAGAACCATTTCAATTTGTTATAGCAGAATATGTCTTTATATATTTCAGGAATAAAATAGTTACCACTAGAAGAGAGTACAACCTGTTATCCAGACCATAGTTATAGTGTTGTGTGATTGCCTTTAAGAGTGATGTTCCTTTAAGATCTTAGTATGCTAATGAGCTGAGTACTAGGATGAAGTCAAGTGACTACATGCCAGTCTCACTCTGTAACTGTGACACCAAGAGGCAAGTCCTGTAAATAGATAGCTCTGCACTGTATATACTTGTTAGTTGTTTAATAAACCTGTTTGAGATCTTCAACAACTGAACTCCACGCATCTCATTTATGTTGTATCAGACAATATAAAAAGCTTCTTGTTACAGTTATCGCCAGAAATTTAGATAAGAATTAGCACTCTCAAATATCATGATTAAGCATCAATAACCATCCTCCCTTTGTTATATAGAGTCATAGAGTTATACAGCACAGAAACAGGCCCTTCAGCCCATCATGTCTGTGCCGGCCATCTAGCACCCAACTATTCTAATCCCATATTCCTGCACTTGGCCTGCAGCCTTGTATGCTATGGCATTTCAAGTGCTCATCCAAATACTTTTTAAATGTTGTGAGGGTTCCTGCCTCCACCACCCCTTCAGCCAGTGCGTTCCAGATTCCAACCACCCTCTGGGTGCAAACATTTTTCATCAAATCCCCTCTAAAACTCCTGCCCCTTACCTTAAATCTATGCCCCCTGGTTCTTGACCCCTCCGCTAAGGGAAAAAGTTTCTTCCTATCTAGCCTAGCAAAGCCCCTCATAATCTTGTACACCTCAATCATGTTTCCCCCTCAGCCTTCTCCGCTCTAAGGAAAACAACCCTAGCCTTTTCAGTCTCTCTTCATAGCTGAAATGCTACAGCCCAGGAAATATCCTGGTGAATCTCCTCTGCACCCTCTCCAGTGCAATCACATCCTTCCTATAGTGTGGTGACCAGAACTGTACACAGTAATCCAGCTGTGGCCTAGCTAGCATTTTATACAGCTCCATCATAACCTCCCTGCTCTTATATTTCTATGCCTCGGCTAATAAAGGCAAGTATCCCATATGCCGTCCTGACCACCTTATCTAGCTGTGCTGCTGCCTTCAGTGAATAGAAATTCCAGGAGGGAACAATTGCACCATGTAGCTATGGCTGGGTGGGACTTCCACCCATTCCACATGTGCACTGATGATACCAAGTTCTACCAAGCCACTACCTGCTTCAACCCGTCCACTGCTTCTGTATTATCTGACCCACAGCCCTTCCCTTCCCCGCCCCTCCCCCCCCCACCGTCTTGGATGAGATACAATTTCCTTCAATTTCAGGAGTAAAATAGTTACCATTAGAAGAGAGTACAACCTTCAGTTAAACATTTGGAAGTTGTAAGCCATCATCTATGACCTCTGCCACAAACAGAGATAAGTGGTGCTCCAAGAGAGTAAGATAAGAGCAAGAGAAATAACGACAGAAATAGGAAGAACAAATCCAACCTTCAAGAAAAGCACACACACCAGAACCACAACATTCTGAGCACTTTCACATAGGTGCAGTTGGCAAGAGCAAATGGGAAATTAAAGAAGTACTGAGCAGGTATCAAGCAAAACCAAAAGCAGCCTTTAACCTCAAGAGTGAGTGGTAAAATTATGTGGGAGGTGGGGGATGGCGTGCCTGTTGCCTACCCACCCCACTGCTATTATACTAGTATAATAGCAGTGGGGGAAGATGGCAAATGACCCGCCCACCCCAGGACAATTGAGGCCCTTAAGTGGCAATTAATTGCCACTTGAGGGCCTCTTCCAACCACCGCTGTCATTTTCCACTTCAGCACCTGAGGAGACTGCCTAGTATTACATGGCAGCATCCTTGCGGGCTGAGGGGGGGCCCTCTTGATCGGCACCCTGTGCCCTATGAAGAGCTCACCCAGTAGCACAGGCTGCTCCCCCTGAATCTACACCCCCTGTCCTGCTCTCCGACCCATCCCCACCTCACTGGGGCCTAGCTGATTGTCTCCGGTGAGGCCCAACCCCTACTTACCACTTTGAAGGGCAATGTCCATCGTCTTATTTTTGCTGGGTACAGTCCCACCAGTGGCCACCACACCCAGTGGAGCTGCTGGGACAGAGGAGCAGCCAGCCCTCTGATTGGTGGAAGTCCCAACCGAGGCCAATTCAAGGCCTGCGTCACGCAAAATAACAACAAGGCTTCCAGGCCCGGCAGATTCAGGCTTGCCCCCGACTTTTCAGCTGCTGGGCAAGGCCACTGCCTCAATGTTAAATTCTGGACAGTGTGTCCAAGTTGATTAACAGATTTTTAATCTTTCCCCTCCCTGAAAAAAGTAGATTTGCCAAAAACGTATTCATGAAGATGTAGCTCTATTGATAGGACCTTGTGGAAAATCCCAGAATTTGGCCACTGCCAGTCTGAGAAGTGTTTGTGTGTCTCTTGTGTCTCTTTGCATCTGTCTTGGGAGATTAAGAAAATTCAACTTTAGTGAAGATTGTGCATAAGAAAGGGAGGGTAGGGATCTCAAATCTCTTAAGGATTGTGTGTATCTGGTTGTGCCCTGCGATATACCAATGGGAGAAAATCAACCAGACAAAAAAAGCTAAAACACAACAGAAATGTGCACAGCTTTTGAGAAGTATCCATTTACAGAGTTTCAAATCCCATCAATCCTGCTACTATCCGATGAAATCCAGCCTAACCCATTGTGTGACAGATTTTTTTTTTCCAAAATATACTTTATTCATAAAAATCTGTAAAAATTACATTGCCAAACAGTTTCCAAACAGCACCAAAAAATACAAACATTGCAAGGGAGATCAATTTCCTTCAATACTGTCATGAGTTTCTTCCCAACCCTTCTGTTTCACAATTGTCATGTCAATTACAGTTTTACATTTACAGCAATTGAGAATATTAACGATACAGTTCGAGGGGTTTCCCATGGTTCCAGCCCCTCAGTCCAGCTTGGTGGGGGAACCTTACACTGTGGTCTTTCCCCATTGAGCCTTTGCTGCGGCTGCCCCAAGCTTTAGTGCGTCCCTCAGCACGTAGTCCTGGACCTTGGAATGTGCCAGTCTGCAACATTCGGTGGTGGACAACTCTTTGCGCTGGAAGACCAGCAAGTTTCGGGCAGACCAAAGGGCGTCTTTCACCGAATTGATAGTCCTCCAGCAGCAGTTGATGTTTGGCTCGGTGTGCGTCCCTGGGAACAGCCCGTAGAGCACAGACTCCTGTGTTACAGAACTGCTTGGGATGAACCTTGACAAAAACCACTGCATCTCTTTCCACACCTGCTTTGCAAAGGCACATTCCAGGAGGAGGTGGGCGACCGTCTCTTCCCCACCACAGCCAACGCGGGGGCACTGTGCGGAGGGGGCGAGACTTCGGGTGTGCATGAAGGATCTGACGGGGAGGGCCCTTCTCACCACCAGCCAAGCTACGTCTTGGTGCTTGTTTGAAAGTTCTGATGATGAGGCATTCCGCCAAATGACTTTGACGGTCTGCTCGGGGAACCATCCGACAGGATCCACCGTTTCCTTTTCCCGTAGGGCCTTGAGGACATTCCGTGCAGACCACTGCCTGATGGACCGGTGGTCAAAGGTGTTTTCCCGCAGAAACTGCTCCACGAAGGATAGGTGGTACGGCACCGCCCAACTGCACGGAGCGTTCCGCGGCAATGTGACCAGGCCCATCCTTCGCAACACCGGGGACAGATAGAACCTCAGCACGTAGTGACACTTGGAGTTTGCGTACTGGGGATCTACACACAGCTTGATGCAGCCGCACACGAAGGTGGTTATCAGGATGAGGGCCACGTTGGGTACATTTTTCCCGCCCTTGTCCAGAGATTTGAACATCGTGTCCCTCCGGACCCGGTCCATTTTACATCCCCAGACGAAACGGATAATGGCTCGAATGACTGCCACGGCGCAGGAGTGGGGTATGGGCCAGACCTGCGCCACGTAGAGTAACAACGTGAGCGCCTCGCACCTGATGACCAGGTTCTTACCCACAATGGAGAGAGATCGCTGCCCCCACATGCCCAACTTTTGTCGTACCTTGGCTACTCGCTCCTCCCATGTTTTGGTGCACGCCCCGGCCCTTCCGAACCATATCCCGAGCACCTTCAGGTAATCTGACCTGACGGTGAAGGGGACAAAGGATCGGTCAGCCCAGTTCCCAAAGAACATGGCCTCGCTCTTGCCGTGGTTGACTTTGGCTCCCGAGGCCAGTTCGAACTGGTCGCAGATGCTCATCAGTCTGCGCACAGACAGCGGATCCGAGCAGAAGACGGCGACGTCATCCATGTACAGGGAGGTTTTGACCTGAGTGCCTCCGCTGCCTGGGATTGTCACCCCTCTTATGCTCGCATCCTTCCTAATAGACTCAGCAAAGGGTTCAATACAGCAAACAAACAAGACCGGGGACAGAGGGCAGCCCTGTCTGACTCCAGATTTGATCGGGAAACTTTCCGATTCCCACCCGTTGATTGAGACTGCGCTACTGATGTTTGTGTAGAGCAGTTGGATCCAATTGCAGATTCCCTCCCCAAACCCCATTTTGGAAAGCACGTCCATCATGTAGGTGTGCGATATCCTGTCAAAAGCCTTCTCCTGGTCCAGGCTGATGAGGCAGGTGTCCACCCTCCTGTCCCGTACGTAGGCGATCGTATCCCTGAGTAGCGCGAGACTATCAGAGATCTTCCTGCCGGGTACAGTACAGGTCTGATCGGGGTGAATCACCAACTCCAGAGCAGACTTGACTCGACTGGCTATGACTTTGGACAGAATCTTGTAATCAACATTAAGCAGTGAGATGGGCCGCCAATTTCTGATTTCTGCCCTCTCCCCCTTCTGCCTGTAAATGAGGGTGATGATGCCTTTTCTCATGGATTCTGACATGCTGCCGGCCAGGAGCATATTCTCGTATACTTCCAGCAGGTCCGGGCCGACCCAGTCCCACAGGGCCGAGTACAACTCGACCGGTAAGCCGTCGCTCCCGGGAGTTTTACTCGTCTCGAAAGACTCGACGGCCTTTGTCAGCTCGTCCAGAGTTAGCGGCTTGTCCAGTCCCTCCCTCCTGCTGTCATCTAAGACCTCTGTGATAGATGACAGGAAGGACTGGGAGGCTCTGCTGTCTGTGGGCTTCGCGTCATACAGCCCAGCATAAAAGGATTTGCTGATCCTAGTTACAGATAGCACACTGCTAGAATGTACATCATTATCATATTCCTGTGAATAAACTGCGACTGTGCACTGCAACAAATAAAACATATTGCACTTCAAAGTGATTTTAACTAATATCCTTAGGGTAAATTATACTTATATTGTTATATAATTTTAGTTATAAGGCACAAAAGCAAACTTTGGAAGTTTTATATTCAGAATTGTTTGTGTTTGGAAGTTCAGAACAACCAGCATAATTTCAGTTACAATGTTGTTAAAGTAGAACTTTCTTCTTTGTTCTCCATGTGAATGTAATTTAGAGTCTGTCACCACCACCACCCCTCCCCCCACTCCACCTCTTAGCCTGTTCTGGCTAATTTTTTTAAATTCTTTCATGGAATGTGGGTGTCGCGGCTTGGACAGCATTTATTTCCCATCCCTAATTGCCCTTGAGAAGGTGGTGGTGAGAGCCTACTTCTTGAACCACTGCAGTCCATGTGGGGTAGGTACACCCACGGTGCTGTTAAGAAGGGAGTTCCAGGATTTTGACCCAGCAACAGTGAAGGAACGGTGATATAGTTCCAAGTCAGGATGGTGTGTGGCTTGTCCTTCTAGGTTGTAGAGTTTACGGGTTTGGAAGGTGCTGTCTAAGAAGCCTTGGTGCATTGCTGCAGTGCATCTTGTAGATGGTACACACTGCTGCCACTGTGCGTCAGTGGTGGAGGGAGTGAATGTTTGTGGATGGGGTGCTAATCAAGCGGGCTGCTGTGTCCTGGATGGTGTCGAGCTTCTTGAGTGTTGTTGGAGCTGCACCCATCCAGACAAGTGGAGAGTATTCCATCACACTCCTGACTTGTACCTTGTAGATGGTGCACAGGCTTTGTGGAGTCAGGAGGTGAGTTACTCGCCTCAGGATTCCTATCCTATGACCTACTCTGTCATGTAGAAGTAACATAATGACATTTTTCAATAAAACTGCACCACCCTTCTCAGGTGACACATTAATACCACTTCAAGTCTCTTCATCAAAGATTACATTGGGACTAACTTCAACAACTTCAACTTTGAGATCCGATGAAGGTTACATAATATTTTTCAACACTGACACATTCATGTGTTAGCCGGGACTAAGTGGTAGCACTCGCGCCTCTGAGTCAGAACGTTGTCTTCATAATCCCACTGCAAAGACTTAAGCACAAAATCAAGGTTGAGAGTTCAGTGCAGTAGTGAAGGAATGTTGTGTGGTGTGCCTCAGGGCTGAGATCAATACTGCTTCTAGTTTACATAAATGACCTGAATTCAGAATCTCAATGTGGTCAAATTTGCTAATGCTATCAAATTGGCAGGGACAGTGGAATCTGAAGAAACAGCTCAGAAATAACAGAATGAGTTGGACAAAATATGTAAATAGCCAGAACAATGGCAGATAGAATGTAATACAAACAAATGTCAGATGTACACATAGAGAGAAACAATAGATGGCACACTATTCCATGAATGGCATTAAAATGTCCAATGAAGCTGAAAGAAATGCAAGGATCTTAGTAGACTTGACAATAATTATGCAGAACACCAATCCACAAAGCCAATAAGGATGCTGAGCTACATCACTAAAACAGTAAAATATAAGTCAGAGAAAGTAACATCCAACTTTATAGTACTCTAGTCAGACCATACCTTGAATACTGAATCCAGTTCTGGTTGCCAAGAAACTAAAGAGAGACTTTCAAGCACTGAGGGTAGTGCTCTGTATAATTAGCATCAAGACTACTATAATTTCTACATCTCCTGAAGCTTCATTGGATATTTTAACAATCTGGTTGCCAAGAAACTAGAGAGACATTCAAGAACTGCCAGCATGTTCCCTAGTCTCAGGAGTCTAATTTAGGACTTAGAGTTGTAGAATCATTTATAGCACAGAAGGAGGCCATTCAGTCCATCGAGTCCATCCCAGCTCTCTGTAGAGCAATCCAGTCAGTCGCATTCTCCTGCTCTATCCCAGTAGTCCTGCAAGTTTATTTTCTTCAAATGGCCATCCAATGTCCTTTTGAAATCGTTAATTGTCCCTGCCTCCACCACCTCATAGGCAGCGAGTTCCAGCTCATTACCACTCACTGTGTAAAAAAGGTCTTCCTCACATCTCCTCTGCATCTCTTGCCTAAAACCTTCAATCTGTGTCCCCTAGTCCTTGTAGCATCAGCTAGTGGGAAAAGTTTTCTTTGTCTACCTTATCTAAACATGTCATAATCTTGTATACCTCTATCAAATCTCCCCACAATCTCCTTTGCTCCAAGGAGAACAACCCCAGTTTCTGCAACCTAACCTTGTAGCTAAAATCCCTCATCCCTGAAAGCATTTTAATAAACCTCTGCTGCACCCTCTGAAGGACCCTCACATCCTTCTTAAAGTGTGGTGACCAGAACTGAATGCAATACTCTGGTTGTGGCTGAACCAATGCTTTATAATGGTTCATCATAACTTACCTCCTTTTGAACTCAATACCTAAATTTATGAAGCCCAAATTCCCATATGCTTTGCTGACCACTCTCTCAATATGTTCTGCCACCTTCAAAGATCAATGCACAAGCACCCCCAGGTCCCTCTGTTCCTGCACACTCTTTAGAACTGTGCCATTAATTCTTTATGACCTTTCTCCATCCCTTCTGCCAAAATGCATCACCTCACACTTATCTCTATTAAATTCCATTTGCTACTGGTCTGCCCATTCTGCGAGCCTATCTATGTCCTGTTGCAGTCAATTTGTATCATCTTTACTGTTTGCCACAAGTGAATAAAACAAAATTGAATCTTGGCCTTTATTGCAAGGCGGATGGAGTATAAAAGTAGGAAAGTCTTGCTACAGGGCCTTGGTGAGACCACACCTGGAGTACTGTGCACAGTTTTGGTCTCCTTATCTGAGGAAGGATGTTCTTGCCATGGAGGGAGTGCAAAGAAGATTTACTAGGCTGATTCCTGGGATGACAGGATTGACGAACAAGGAGAGATTGGGTAGACTAGGCCTATATTCACTAGAGTTTAGAAGAATGAGAGGGGATCTCACAGAAACCTATAAAATTCTAACAGGACAAGACAGGCTAGATGCAGGGAGGATGTTCCCGATAGCTGGGGTGTCCAGAACCAGGGGCCACAGTCTCAGGATATGGGGTATGCCATTTAGAACTGAGATGAGGAGAAATTTCTTCACTCAGAGGGTGGTAAACCTGTGAAATTCTCTACCGCAGAAGGAGGTGGAGGCCAAGTCATTAAATATATTCAAGAAGGAGATAGATATATTTCTTAATGCCAAAGGGATCAAGGGATATGGGGAAACAGGATCCTGAATTAGACGATCAGCCATGATCTTTTTTGATCCCAAGGGATCGAATGGCCTACTCCTGCTCCTATTTTCTATGTTTCTATGTTTTCTATGTATTGGTCTCCTTACTTAAAGAGGGATATACTTGCATTGGAGGCAGTTTAGAGGAGATTCATTAGGTTGATTCCTGGGATGACTGGGTTACCTTATGAGGAAATGTCGAGCATGTTGGGCCTATACTCATTGGAGTTTAGAAGAATGAAAGGTGATCTTATGAAAACATTATAAGATTTTGAGAAGGCTTGACAGGGTAGATGCTGAAAGGATGTTTCTCCTCATGGGGGGGGGTGGTGGGATCTAGAACTAGGAGGCACAATTTCAAAATAAGGGTTCTCCCATTTAAGACCAAGATGAGGAAGAATTTCTTCTCTCAGAGGCTCGTTAATCATTGGAATTCTCAATTCCTGTTCAATGGTAATAAGTCCAGAGGCCCAATATTGGGTGTGCCATTCGGTCACAGGGATTGTTCCCTGCACTCGAATTTCTAGGTCATATTCTTTTACCAGCCTCTTACCATGTGAAAGATCTGAATTAGTTTTGCAGTTTCTTCATTGAAAACCAAAAATGCATAACAGTATGACACTGTTTGATTTGTGAATAATCCATGAATTTGTCATTTAGCAAACTTTTTTTCTGACCTAACTTGTGCTTTGGCTGAAACATAGGCCTTGATATCCCCAGAGGCAGAGAGCACGTAAGTAACAGTTACTTCAGGAGATCAGGAAAATGGATCAGATTCAGATTCCACTGGGATTCCAATACATTTCAACTGGCAATTGAAATTCAAGACAGCAGGAGTCATGGGAAGATCTTCGATCTACAACCCCCATGTCAAAGGGGCATATTGGGGGAAATTCCTCCTTTTATGATCTTGAAATTCTTCTGTGGAATTCACACCAGTGAAGACTTTGTGTAAGTTCCTTTGAGGTCTCCTAAAGGTCCAAACTAGATAAGGTAACTGACTTCAGAGGAGATTGATTACCTTCTCAGAATCACAGAATAATACAGTGCAGAAGAGGCCCTTCAGCCCATCGAGTCTGCACCGATGCATTAAAGACACCTGACCTGTCTACCTAATCCCATTTGCCAGCACTTGGCCCATAGCTTTGAATGTTATGACGTGCCAAGTGCTCATCCAGGTACTTTTTAAAGGATGTGAAGCAACCCGCGTCTACCACCCTCCCAGGCAGTGCATTCCAGACCGTCACCACCCTCTGGGTAAAAAAGTTCTTCCTCAAATACCCCTTAAACCTACTGCCCCTCACCTTAAACTTGTGTCCCCTCGTAACTGACCCTTCAACTAAGGGGAACAGCTGCTCCCTATCCACCCTGTCCATGCCCCTCATAATCTTGCACACCTCGATCGGGTCACCCCTCAGTCTTCTCTGCACCAGCGAAAACAATCCAAGCCTATCCAACTTCTCTTCATAGCTTAAATGTTCCATCCCAGGCACCATCCTGGTGAATCGCTTCTGCACCCCCTCCAGTGCAATCACATCCTTCCTATAATGTGGTGACCAGAATTGCACACAATACTCCAGCTGTGGCCTTACCAAAGTTCGATACAACTCCAACATGAGCTCGCTGCTTTTGTAAACTATGCCTTGATCGATAAAGGCAAGTGTCCCATATGCCTTTTTCACCACCCTATTAACCTGCCCTTCTGCCTTCAGAGATCTATGGACAAACACACCAAGGTCCTTTTGTTCCTCGGAACTTCCCAGTGTCAGGCCATTCATTGAATACTTCCTTGTCACATTACTCCTTCCAAATATCACCTCACACATTTCAGCGTTAAATTCCATCTGCCACCTTTCTGCCCATTTGACCATCCTGTCTAAATCTTCCTGTAACCCAAGACACTCAACCTCACTGTTAACCACTCGGCCAATCTTTGTGTCATCCGCGAACTTCTCTCATCAGATTGTCTCTACTGGACACCAAACAACTAAAAGAAAGAAAATTCTTTGACCCATTTTGGCCTCAGTAAAACTCTATTCTGCCTTACAAGGGCAAACTGGATTGGATTGGGGTGGACATTGCTGAAGAGCCATTGCAGACACCAGCAGCCCACAACACTATGCTGTTACTGATACGCGATGAGATGTGGGTGGTTCTCACTCTTCAACACCCTACCTGACCGCAGAAAGTGTGTTTTGTTGTTAGGGGTTAACCCCTTGTTGTTTTATTTGTCAAATAAACAGACACTGACAGGTTTTCTTGTAGATTTAAAAACAGAAAATCAATTGTTTATTGATCAATACGCCTTATCCTGAAATTGTCGTAACCGCATCCACTCATGCATTTGTTTGTGCGCGTGCACGCACGTGGTGGGTGGGGGTAGATTTTGGTAAACTTGTTGAATTTTCTTGGAAATCGAGTTCTCGTTGGGTGCAGGCCTGAGGTGATTATAGATTTCTCTCTTGGTTGAAAGCAATTGAAGTCACTGGATCACTTCTAGTTCACCGCTGTATAGTTTAGATGTAGGATTCTACAGCAGGACACGTGCCTTCCAGTTTGCTGGAAGCAAACTTCTGGATACTGCTTTTCTCCTTTCTCTTTCTTTCTTTGGAGTCTCTCTCTCTAGGCTGCTCTTATAAGGTCAAGTTGTGTTATTTCTCACCTCCTAGTAGGAGACGCTCTGGTCTCTACCTCATGGTGATCGTATAGTGGCCCAGGACGTGGCTACTTCACACCTTGTTTGTTTCAAAAGAAGACATTTAATTCTGGAATGTTTGAGGATGGATGTACGATGAGTGCACTTGAAACCTCTTAGCTCTGAAGACTTTCCTTTGTCCCTGTCAGACAGTTTCAATATACAAAATACTAAGCTCCTTTGTTTCTGTGGTGGCCATTTTGGTGCATTGTTCACTTTTTAAAAGAAAGGTTCAATTTTCGAAAAGATAAAGTCAGTTTTTATAACTCTTCAGATTTAGTCCATAATTTGTATCATCACACTTCTTCCACACTGTTTCCAGACTTTGGGACCGGGCCTCTGGCCTTAAGAAAGGGCAGCAAGGAGTCATTCTGCCATATTTACATTGACAGATTGTGGCACCGGCCAAATCTAGGCCATGATCTTCAGTGGAGGCACTGGTCTACTGCCTAATTTTAGGGCTAAGGTTTATATATCACTTTGTAATGTAATAACGCAAACTGGATTATTTGCTGACAAGGTGATAGTCTCCAAACCATGTGATACTATTCAGCACCTTGCAAGAACTAGCTATTAAGCTTGGTTTGTTGCCACAAAACAGATGTTCTTCCATAAATAGACTCACCTCATGGTAATTGAACTCATTTATAAATGGTATACTGCAATTGATAGCCATATGTTTAACATCAGACAGCATTGCTTCACTTTGTTCTTTGGCGCATGTTGCAAAAATACCTGCTTTGCTCTTCCTTCATACTATACGACTGTACCCCATGTTGTGTGCAAGTCAGGCTTCTTGTTGGCAAATCTTCAGTGTTTATAATATGCAATAAAATTACCAATCATGTGGAGAAATACTGGAGTCAGTCAGCAAAAAATTATAAATATGCTTCACCAAACTTATAGAATTCTTTGAAAGAATAACAGGATAGATAAAAGAAATGTAATGGATGTGATTTGCATGGATTTTCAAAAGCTATTTCATAAGGGACCACATGAGGAAATGGACACCGAATTAAATGATTAGAAAGCAGAAAGTGTAGAGGTAAAAGGAACGTTTTCAAAATGGAAAGATATGAGTGATGTTCTGCAGGTATCTGTTTTAGGACTAGTTTTCATTACTCTGTACATATATGATCTGGACTTCAGAATTAAGGGAACAATACCAAATTTTGCTAATTATACCAAACTGGTGGGAGAGGCGTGTAGCAAATTGTGATGAATGCAGATACAGAGGTCATTAAAGATGGTAGCACAAGTAAATAAAGCCATAAAAAGATTAGAATTGTTGGTATGGTATCTAGCGATACAAAATAAAAAAGCAAAGAGGCAATATTGAATTTATATCATACTTTAGTTAGGCTGCAGTTGGAAGAGATGAAGTATAGAATCACTCAGATGTTACCAGAGATGAGGGGTTACAAGTATTGCGAAAGACTTGAGAAGTCAGGGCTTTTTTCACTAAATTCAGTAGGTCAGCATCCTAAACTGATGATAGAATGTTAGGTGATAAAGTAAGCTGTTAGGAGGATTCAAAGAAGCCGCATAGCAAAATAGGTAGGTTAAATGAATATGCAAGGACATGGCGAATGAAATTTAATGTGGGGAGGTGTGAATTTATCCCCTTTGCTAGGAAAAGTAAAAAGCAGGTTTTTTTCAAAAAAGGTGACAAACTGGAAAATGTTGGTATCCAGAGGGACCTGGTGTCTTTGCACACGAATCATAAAAAGTTAACATGCAGGTACAGCAAGCAATTCGGAAAGCAAATGGTGTGCTAGTCTTCATTACAAAGGGATTGGAGTACAAGAGTAAAGAAGTCTTACTGCAGTTATATAGGGTCTTGTTGTGTGAGGTGGAGTATGATGTGCAGTTTTGATCTCCTTACCCTGGAAGGATATACTTCCCTTAGATGAAGTTTCACGAGACTGATTCCTGGGATGAGGGACTCTCCTATAAAGAGAGATTGAGTATACTGACCCTATATTCCTTGGATTTTAGAAGAATGAGGAGTGATCTAATTGAAACATGCAAAATTCTTAACGGGCTTGACAGGGTAGATGCTGTAGTTGACTCTTAATGCCCTCATGCAATTACGGATGGTCAATGTTGCTTTGCCAGGATCACTTACATCCCAAAGACAATTTTTAAGAATAATAAAATGAATTGATGTGCATCTTTAGCTACATCACCAATATCTCTTCCCCCACGTTGCTTTGCTCACTAATCAGTGTGTGATATGGGCAACAGAAGGTACTGCATGCACCAAAGTACAGCTGTTGTATACCAATATTGATATTTCTAGAGTTTCACATGGCTAACCCTAACCTCAGACTGCATCTTTCAGGCGGTAATATGGACCTAATCCCTAAAATCACTTATGGGGCAGATATTTCTGTTGTGCTTGGGAAAATTGGATCACCTGATTGAGTGCACAGAGGAAAATTGGGCTGGGAGGATCTCATGTCAGAAATGAAGGCCTCTCAAATAATGATTGTAAGCTTCATTTGGCGTTGTGATTGTCACAAGACAATTTCCACTCTGCGTTAAACCAGGCAATCCAATATGCCCAGGTGCAATAACAGGAACACTTGTCCTTGATTGAAACTGTTCAATCTCATTAATAGTTAGATGTGACTTTGACAAATGAAATTATATGCAGCATTACAAAAAAGAATATTCCTAAAAATAATAAAGTACCAGAAGTATCTTATTTTTGCATACCATTAAAAAAATCTGGAAAACAATTTGTACAGATCTTATATAACAGACAATTTGTCTGCAATTTGAAAGCTGCAGTCACGATCAGTCTGAAAATCTATTTTATAAAGACAAGGAAATTGGGTTGAAGAATAAAATTGCCTGGATTTTGGCATGTAAAAAGGGGGAACTATTTTATACATTTGTAGTGCATTTTTATGACTGATCCACTTTGACTTATATTTAAACAATATGCAGCATTGAAATGGCACTCTCTTTCAAGTTCAAAGGGTAATAGATGGCAGATAGGAACTTAATGAGTTTTGTGCCCATCTACAAATGCGCATTCAAGAAAAGGCAAATAGCAAATGTTTTGGAGAGTATCCAGCATGTTGCAATAATGGGTTCAAATGTATACAAGGCAGACTGACATACTGCAAAAAAAGATTCTGTCTCACCAATCTTCCTGTGATGTGATGGTGTTACTTACATCAGAATAGCTTCAACTACTGAAAATAATCTGTATTTAATATGGTGGGAATAGAGGAGGTTCTAAACTTGAATGATAAACTTGATGGTGATAGTGGAGTGAATAGACTTCTCATCTTGAATGCACAGTGATAGGTTATAGGCTGTGTTTATTGACAATGTAAAGACCTAACTGTGAAGCATTTTGGGACATCCTTTATATTGACTGTATTCCAGTCACAGAGTCCCCCATTTCCCTTGGGCACTGAAGGGGAGGCCATTTCAATTAAACAAAAGTGTCGCTTCAGTGCAGCCCTCTTCTTTATCTTCGGCCACTTTTACTTAGTGTTTCAGAGTTCTCCGGGTATCTAACAGCTAATTCTTCAGTGGGGGACTTTGTGCCCCACTACATTAAAAGAAAGGCATCAAGACATGAATAGCCAGCAACTCTCCTGACATTCCAGCTCCCCAACCATGAGATTCCCAGTGTTTTATGTGTTGGGCACCAGGAGCATTACTGAAATAATAAGTTGACACCACATTATTGTCTTGGCTCAGCTATTTTGAGCAATACCTAATGCAGCATGTGGTGGGGTGGGGGGGGGGTGCAGTCAATGGGGTCGTGCTGTGCATAAACTAGTTGCAAAGTTTGTCTTAATAATTATAACCACTTTGAAATGTTTCTGAGAGATGTGGGAAAGTGCTGTATAAATGCACTTTCTCATTGCTGCATTTCTTGGTGGTGCTATATTCTGAGTGTTTTGTGCTAATAAGGTACAAAAGAAATGAATGACTGAGGGACCAAACACAAGAAGAGCCGATTAGGATAATTAAAAACATTTTTGGTCATCTCCATCTGTGCTGCCTTGTATGTACAGTATTTATGTTCCAAATAAGCACAATTTTCTGTTTACATTATGCCATAATTATTATGTGATTATACATGCTTTCATTGTCTCATTACAAAGCTGATAAGTCCAGAAAAAATCATTCATAATAGTCATAAGTGAGGCATGTGTGTGCATACAGTAAACACATAGATTAGAGAGAATCACATAAAAAGCCTCACACAAGTAGGGAAACAAAGGGATAACAGAATAAACTAAAAAAAAATTAACGTATCACTTTCTACAAGAACCAAATAATCCTTATAGAGCTTTGAGCTTATGTAGATGAACTAAATAAGTTGAGGTTTTTTCTTACATATTGCGAACATATTTTGGTAGCTTTAAGCTGCATTGAGGGATAAATTCCTCTCTGTGCTTGCTTCAAATAATTAAATTGTATACTCATTGGGGAGCATTTTCAAATTGCCACCCACATGTAAAACTGACATTGAGGTTCGGCCACTTGTTGTAAAAATATACCTAATTTCAATATCATTAAGTTGAATCATGAGGAATTATGTACCGTGAATGACAACAAGGGGTAGATGAAGCTCAGAAGAGTGACAACGATTGGATATATCAGTTAGAACTATTTCACAAATTGTGAATGGAACTGCCTAGGCTGATAACAGGAGTAATTTTAATAGAGAGTAGGGCTGATACTTGGTGAGAAAATGAATTGAGGGTGATGAGTAGAGGATGGTGTATTCTATTTTTAAATTCTGCAGCCAGACAAAATGGCCTTTCTTGGTCTGCTCATTGCTATTTCCCAAATATGCATAATACAACCTTTTTATCAAACCAAAAAATGTATCAAAAAAGGCAGGGCCATTTGCAGCTCACTACCCTAGTTGCTACCCTTATTCACATTTGTGGTCATAACATAGGAATTCCTAGTGACAGATCAGAATCTGGGAAAATTCATGTTTGTGCATTGTTTGCAGTAGTTGCTGTTGGGCTTAATGATGCTTCATATTTAAAAATACAAGTCTAAATGGCCATAAATGGCATCCATCTGTGAGTCCTGAAATTTTATTGGTAGTTTTAAAGCCAACTCATGGAGGTCGGCAAAATAAAAGCCTCCAGAAGTAATTCTGTTATGATTTATGGCATTTATAAATCAACCTTCTCACCACTTAGAGGTGCAAAAAGTCATTGATTATGCTAAACCATTCTCCCTAAATACTGAAGTGATCTTTTTGCAGGGTTACTGGAGAAGGAACCACAATTGACCTTTTCAGTCAATTTGACCTTGCTTTGACTGATACATTAACAAAATAAAGTATATTTCCATACTGCATACAAAATGCAAAAACAAAGAACTGCAAAATATTTCCTGTATTTTACCTTTCAATGATAATATCCTTTTTTCTTAATAAACTCTCCTTTATCTTCAGCTGTGAGTCCCTCGCGTTCGAATCCTGGCTTAACTGGGTGGGGTAGACCATTGAAACCTGCAATGGTGACTTATTGAGCACCTAAGGAAGAAAATGAAAAACATGCATTTAATGAAAATATTGGAGTTCATTGGCAATGCTTAGATGAACTTGAATTGATTAAAAATTAGAGTTTTCCTTTATATAATAGAATTATATACAAGGCAATTTGGTACAAGTTAAAATATTCAAAATTAATTTTCTGTCAGATACTTCAGGAAATAATTGTTTATCAATCTATAATTGCCAGACAAAATCTCTAATATTCTGCAGCGATTCATCATCACCTCCTTGCTTTCAATTTCAACCACTCCTATTGTCATGCTAGGTCCCCACCTGCCAAGAATGAAGCACATTAATTTTGTCATGAATACTGATTTTAAACTGTTACTGGAGTGAAGAAGGGTCTTGTTGAACAGATCAGCCATGGCTGGAAAGACACATTTGCATATTAACAGACAGTGATTGGAAGGACAAAGGACCATTCCCTGACACATTCAACCCACAATGGACCTTGATCATCAGGGATTGTGTGTAAGAGGAGCATTCCAGAGACTGCTAAGGTGATACAATCCAAGACGTGGTCAGACTAACCTGCTGGGCAACCTGGAGGTTTCTGAATTGTAAAAACAGTTTGAACTGAGAGTGTCTTTTTGCTCCTGGACTGAGAAGATCTCTCCTGTCTGCTCCTATCTCTTTCTCACAAGCCTCTAAATCCACTGAAGACACATGAGCCCCAAGAGAGAAAAGTCTCCTACAGCAAACAAGGTTTAAGAAGAATACTGGGCCCCAACGAAAAGCAAGATCTACCTACAATCAAGGACGCTAAAGTAAGCTAGACGTCCCGTAACAGAAACTCTTCAGATATTGCCTCAAACGTTTCTACTTTATTTTTTTCTTCTGCTCTTTTCTGTCTCTATTTGCATGTGTGTATCGCGTATGTATGCTAGCATGGGCACGTCGTGTGTCCATAAGCATTAACCGAATTAGAGTTTATGTTTAATAAATTTCAGCTTTTCTTCTTTAAACCTAAGAAAAGCTGTTTGTGCTGGTTTCTTTGCCTTATAATTGGAAAGCGGTGAACAAGGATTCACCAAGGGGTGTTTAAAATTAAACTCTGTTACGGTAAGACCAGGTGAAGGCTGAGAGGGACCCCAAGGCATCTTTTTCACCTGGTCATAACAGATATTTGGGTGCCAGTGTTTTTACCTCCCCCTTTGTGAATCCTTGTTCACTACTTTCCAATATCTTCAGTGGATTTGGAGTTCTGTGAGAAAGAGATGGGAGCAGACAGGAGAGGCTGTGGCAAGCCAGCCAGGAGAAGTCTTTTCAGTCCAGGAGCAAACAGACACTCTCAGTTCAAACCATTTGTACAATTCAGAAAAACCAGGTTGTCAAGCAGATGATCTGACCACATCTGTTTGTGGATTCGGCCATCCCAGCAGTCATCCTGAAATTTGAACTCCCTCACCTTCAATGTCTGGTGCTTGAAGTCCATTGTGGGTTAAACTGGATAAGGGAAGTAATCCCTTTGTCTCCACAAGCACTGTCTGTTATTTTATTTTTATTTATTTAGAGATACAGCACTGAAACAGGCCCTTCAGCCCACCGGGTCTGTGCCGACCATCAACCACCCATTTATACTAATTCTGCACTGATCCCATATTCCTACCACATCCCCACCTGTCCCTATATTCTCCTACCACCTACCTATACTAGGGGCAATTTATAATGGCCAATTTACCTATCAACCTGCAAGTCTTTTGGTGGTGGGAGGAAACCGGAGTACCCGGCGAAAACCCACGCAGACACAGGGAAAGCTTGCAAACTCCACACAGGCAGTACCCAGAATTGAACCCGGGTCACTGGAGCTGTGAGGCTGCGGTGCTAACCACTGTGCCACCCTCGCCACTGTGCCGCCCTATGCAACTATCTTTCCAGCCAAAGGTCTGGTGATTACTTCTTTAAACAAGTCCTTTCTTCACTTCAGCAACAGTTTTCAAATCAATGTTCATATGACAAAATTAATGTGCCTCATTCTTGGCAGGTGGGGGGGGGGGGGGGGGGGGGAGGGTCTGCATGACACATCCACACCCAGCAGAATGAAATGCAATTTGAGAAAAGCGCATTTCATTAAAAGGGTCAAAAGATAATATAAGATACAGAAAAAAAATGTATTTCTTTCATTCATTGACAAATGCTAAAGCTTATTAAAATTGAAAATTGCCACCACCCACCCCACCCCCCCTGCTTTTTGGCATCCCAGTAATGTGTTTTTTCTGCCCAGGATCTTTGTTCCTGTTGAGGTCTGCAAAAGGTGGGGGGGGGGGGGGGGTGGTGGTGGTGGTTTGGTTTAATTAGCCCTAAATTGGAATTTTGTTTTTCAGGAGAGTCAGTAGTGGGCAGGTGTGTCCTGAACTCTCTTTTAGTGCTTCGCTAAGTCATGCAAAGGCTTTTGACTTCAGGAGATGGGTGGTCCTTTTTTTCTGACTGTGGGGGAGGTTTCTTTGCTAATCTCCCATTTGTTCTCTGGGACATTCCTGCCTGCAGGTATTTGTGAAAACTCTACTGCACTCCCCTGTGGCACTTAGACTAGGTAAGGCATCACCCTCACAGTTTCTCTGCCCCCTAAAGGTCTTTCTTTGTCTCTGCAGGTTCCTGTAAATGCTGTTAGCAACTCTAGTGGGGTGCATCTAGTGTCTGCATTTACATAGGAGGATGTGGGATCTAACTTTTCACATTTTCTGGATGTGGCTGAATAGATAGTAAGGCTTTTCATCCAGGATTCCTCCCAGACTTCCTTTAACCTGCCCTCTTGGCCACTTTTTTCCCTTTCCTTTTGAATCTTTTCCCAGCCTTGTGCCTGCCTGGCCCTTTTGTTCTCGGCTGGGTTCTCTTACAGTTCACCAGCACTCTGCTGGATGGTTCTCCTAACACTGGCACAGGACTTAGGGGTGCAGGTTTCACTGTAGGTTGGGGATTCCCCCCAACCTGGCACATGTGGCAACTCCTACAGTACTCCACCACATCTTTGTGAGTTTTGGCCAGTCAAACTGCTGTCTTATGCGGGCTTTGGTCTTTTGTATATCGGCATGTACAGCCATTGTAGTCTCGTGGGCCCTTCTTAATATTTCTCTCTGATACATCTGTGGCACCACTAACTGGTGGACAAATGTTAACTCCTTGCTCTCAGGTCTGTGAGGAGAACTCCATTTCTTCATCAGTACCTCATTCTTTAGTAGCAATTAGGGACTCCCTCTGCTTCACTTTCAGACTGGGCAGCCTGTGCTAACTCTCGCAACACTAGGTCGGCTTGCTGAACCTCAGCTAGGGAAAATCCATTTAATTCATTCCCTGGGTATCCTAACTTTCCAAAGAAAGTCTCAGACAGACAGACCTGGTCATCTGCCTGCAGTGCCAATTCAGTCTCCACTGGGGGAGCTAGTTTGATCATGGCCTGATCCACTACACATTCAGGGAAACTGCAAGGGCCCTTTCTCCTCCCACTGCCGTCTTTCTGACCTCCTGCAGTCTTTCTTTCACTACTAGGGGCTCTACCACCTTCACACCTGCCAGATCATTACCTAGGAGCAGGTCAACCCCATCCACAGGCAAACTAGGGACAATCCCCACAGTCACCAGTCCCGAAACCAGGTCGCACTCCAGATGCACCTGGTGTAAAGGTACAGATATACACTGCCTTCCAATACCATTCTGGTGATCACTGCACTCTCTGGGGGAAAGGTCTTTTCCCAGTAAAAGAGATTTAGTGGCCTCTGTGTCCCTGAGAATTACTATGGGCTTACTTGCCCCACTCGAGGGGTATGGGGTTACTTTCCCTTCAAACACAAAACCCTGATAACCTTCAGGAACCCTATTAAATTTTCCTGCACTTGCAGCCGTAAGCTTCCTGGGTCTCACTGTTACTGCAGTTAAAGCCACATCTTGTTCTGCTGTGCTTACCATCAGTTTCGCTTCTTCACTGAGTGTGTGTGCCCTGATTAACCCTACTGGTTTTCCCTTTAGTTTCCAGCAGTCAGCTTTTAATTGTCCTGCTTTATTATAATGGAAGCACAGAGGTCTCCGGGTCTCACTCTTGCTCACAGCATCTTCCTCTTTGGCTAGATGAGGGCCCCCTGTGTCTCCTGCTTTCCTTTCTCTCCCAGGACTGCTTGGGCTCCTGTCACCTTCCCACTCTTTGTCCTTTTTGGATTCATGGGTATGACTAGGAAATGTTTTCCTCTGGGAAACCGACTTATAAATTAAAGCAAACTCATCAGCCAGAACGGCCACTTGCCAGGCTCTCTGAACCCGCTGCTCCTCTGCATGGGGCTTTATGGAGAGTGGGAGAGAGTGTTTAAATTCCTCTAACAGAATTATTTCTCTGAGATTCTCATAGCTGAGCTGTACTTTAAGAGCCCTCAGCTACTGGTCAAAAGCCAGCTGCTTACTTCTTTCAAACTCCAGATAAGTTTGATTAGCTTGCTTCTTGAGGGTTCTAAACTTTCAGAGATAGGCTTCGGGTACTAATTCATATGCCCCGAAGATAGCATTCATAATTTGATGAACTCTTATCTGGCAAACGGGCTTTTCTGGTTATCTTGCTTTGTAATAAAAGAGGCCAGGTCTCAGCTGGCTCTTTTAGTTACCTTGCCAGTTTCTCATAGGACACAAAAAATTGTTCTACATCTTCCTCATTGAATTTTGGGACTAGTTGAGCTTGTTTTAACAATCTTGTACCCAGCCCTGAATTATGCTCCTCCATGTTGGCCATGCTTTCACTGGGGTTACTCTGTCACCCACTAGTTAACTCCAGCCACTTCAGCTCTCTCTCTCTCTTTGCATTCCTTCCAGAATATTCTTTCGCTCTCTCTCTCTCTCTCCTCCCTCTTTTTCTTCATGTTCCTTCTGGAAGGTTCTTTCTTTCTCCCTCTCCTGTCTCTCTCTTTCCCTGTCTTCTAATTCAAGTTTCCTTTGTTCCAATTGTATCTTTGCTAACAATACCCTGTCAGGGTCTGCTCCTAACCCTGCTTCTGCTTCTTCAGATTCAAGGGAAAGATGCTTGGCCACTAGCCTTAGGAGTTCAGACTTTCTTGCCTTGCTACGTACAGTGATCCCACGCTGCTGAGCCATTTTCCTCAACTCCTCCATAGACAGTGCTTTTAACTTAACCCAAGTTACTTCACCCTGGCTTGGGGAGCCGCTAGCTTCAGTTGCAGACATGTTAGTATTCAAGCACACACAACAACAAGAAAACCTGTATTGAAATCTTGCTCTTTTTTGATTGGGAACAATTTGGCTCCCCACTTCCAATTTCTCGTTTGTCTGTTGGTCAGTTCCAGATGCTAGCCCCCAAATTTCTGTTATGACCAGGTGAGAAAGGTGTCTAGGAATTTCTACACATGAATTGATTAAGTTGTAAGAAGAAGTACATACTGTGTGATATGTGAAAGGCCCCGCCATCTGTGTTTTTAAGCAGGTTTTTTTCTCTCTCTACAGACCAGACAAACAACTTGACACTGACCAGAGAAGACCCGAGTGGGGTCCCTTTCTCTCTCTCTCTCTCTCTCTCTCTTCCAATCCACCTTGCAAGTTTTCAAACCTGCCTGCTGGCCATACCCATCTAGGCCTATCACTGCTGCAGACATAGACCCCCATGAAGGAAACCATCTGCATCACTGTTTGGAGAACTTCCCCAAATCAGCTGGCCACATCTGCAAGCCGGAAGCCTCAGGACCACTGAGTTCATTCGGAAGACAACTGAGTCCCCAAATTCCACAGACTGTATACCCCCTTTTATTGCTCCAGACTTGAATCCGACCAATCTATCCTTCCCCACCCTGCAACCTATTTGTGTGTGTGTGAACCTCGAGTGTGTCTGTGAGTGTGAAAGTTGGAGCATAGTTTATTATTTTCCTTAGATCAGTTCAAGTACAGTAAAGCTTTGTGAAAGTCAAGAAAACCTGTCAAATTGTTTCTTTTATGATCATAGCATGTAAACAGTTAAACACTCACTGAATTGGCAAGCATATCCACTTTAAAAAAAAAATAAACCCTGTTGCGGTCAAACAAGGAGAAGGACAAGACAGGAGCCCTTCGACCCCTCCTCACCTAATCATAACACATTGCTAGACCTGATATTGAACCAGAGCAAATAACAGAAGTGTGCGAGATCATTTAGGGAGTAGTGATCATAATATAATGTTGGCGATAATGGCTGAGAGAGATATAGTTCGTAAAAAGACCATAGTAATAGAAGCAAAATACTGTGGATGCTGGAAGTGTGAAATAAAAACAGAAAGTGCTGGAAATACTCAGCAGGTCTGGCAGCATCTGTGGAGAGAGATGAAAGGTCACAGATCTGAAATGTTAACTCTGTTTCTGTCTCCACAGATGCTGCCAGCCCAAAGTAATAGGTTGGGAAAAGGCTAGCTATGAGGGAATAAGGATGGGGCGAAGGAAGGTAAACAATTAAAGAAGTAGCATAACAGTGGGAAATATTTAATAGTATCGGAGAGGATGACAAAAGAGAATATGATGAGCTTAGGAAAGAGGTTTTGAAGACAATTAGGAAGGCAAAGAGAAAATATGGCATGGAAATATTAAATATAAAAATAGAGAAAATGCTGGAAATACTCATTAGGTCAGGCAGCATCTGTGGAGAGAGAGACAGAGTTAATGTTTCAGATCTGTGACCTCATACAACTCTGAGGCCACAGGTCTGGTACCAAGAGGCGGCAGAGTTCTGTGATTACCTCCTTGGTGAAATGCAGATGACGAATACACTGCTCTTGGCTTAGGTAAATAGGACCTCCTGCTGAAAGCCCTTCTCCCTCTTTCCCCCTCCCTCTAAGAGTAGCTTGTCTTCTTATTTTCTGCTTCTGCACCCTCTCCCTCTCATGCTGCAGCCCAAGGAGGACTGCTGCTATTTCAAATATGTCTGGGAACAAGTGGTATGTTTACAGCCCTGGCAGTCACAACCAAGGCCTTCTCCCTGTGTAGCACCACTCCCTGCAGAGTTCACCAACTGTAACCAGCTCCTCAAAACAGTCAAACAGAGGCAGTAGAAAGTAAGCAACAATTACTCTACAAGTTGTTGATTATATCTTTAAATAGCACTGGTGTGTTCTCCTCCTGCTGCTCAACACATGTTCACCTGTTCTTGTTTAAGAGGGGGTATCAACTGGAGTGATGAGGTCCAAAATGGCAGCATCAAATCAGCATTAGACGCTGACTGATGTTACAATCTGTCTACTCCGAGTACAGCTAGCAAGTAATGTCCACACCATCATCTTTACCAAGATGGCATTCAGTGCAGGCCGCATCGGAAGTGAGCAGAAGTGACATGGATACTATTTTGGTACTAAAATGATGCCACAGGTGTTATGGTGCTGAATTTTACAGCTTCTGAGGGAAGGGTTGTGGTATAGGAGATGGGGCACTTTAACCATTACCTACGAGATTCTCAAAAAGGAGTCTTGGGACCACATAAAGGCATGATGATCAAACATGGTATGTACGGTATGCATTTGTTGGTTTCTAACATTAAGGCGAATGATAGGGCTTTCCGTGATATAGTGATAATTCAGAGTTTTTCATTATAAATGAACTGAATAATAATTGGCTTAGAAAATGACAGTGTTTCTTTAATTATTTAGCAAAAAGCCACCACAGCTGCTTAGATTCCACGTTTCTAGGTTGAAAGATATATTAAATATATTGCTTCTCTGCTCTAAATTAAAAGTGAATAGTCTCAATATTCTAAAGGCATTCTACCTGTAGGTGGCACTGCGAATGTAATCTTTGGGCCTCTAACACTACGTGACCGTCAATCAACGAGACTCAAGCCCTTGATGTCAACGATAGCTGCAGTACCTGTCATTCGTCACAAGGTAGTGCTGTAGCAGTACAGTTCCTGGAGACAGCAAACATCTAGCTAAAAGTACAACAACTTGCATTTATATAGCATCTTTAATGTAGTCAAACATTTCAAGACGCTTCATGGGATCATTATCAAACAAAATTTAACACTGAGCCACAAAAGGACATATTAGGGCAGATGACCAAAAGTTTGGTCAAATAGGTAAGTTTTAAGGAGCATCTTAAAGCAGTAAAGAGGGGTAGAGAGTCAGAGAGGTTTAGTAATAGAATTCCAGAGCTTAGGGCCAAGGCAGCTGAAGACATGGCCACCAATGGGAGAGCAATTAAAATCAGGGATACTCAAGAGGCCAGTATTTGAGTAGTGACGATCCCTGAGGTTTGTAGGGCTGGAAGAGATTACAGAAATACGAAGGGGTAAGACCATGGAGGGATTTGAAAACTAGGATGAGAACTTTAAAATCGAGGTGTTGTCGGGAGCCAATGTAGATCGTGAGCACAAGGGTGAACAGGACTGGTAGCAAATTAGGATACGAACAGCAGAGTTTTGGATCAACTCAAGTTTATGGAGGATGAAAGATGGGTGGCTGGCCAGGAAAAGCAAGTCCATTGTAGTCGCCTCAGAACCCAGAGAAATCTGTGCTTTTGCCCTGTTATTGCCGAGTCACATGGTTTTGGTTCTTGGACCTTATGTCACTTTGTTGCCCTGCCTGCCAACCTTCCCAAAGCCCGCCCATCATTTTTGCAAGCCTGTATCAGTATTACAGTATTGCAGCCCTGTCACTCCCTCCGCATCCCCCACTTTCCACTCCCCTCCAACTCCACAATACTCCCATGGCATAGTAATGTGAAGGAAAAGCTGCTTTTCGGCACTGCATCTTCCAGTCCACACCACTCAGCCTCATGGCAGCCCTGGTCTTTATATCATTCATTTTCTAAAGTGAACCTCAACTCCGGAATCAAACTAGTGAACCTCCTCTGCACCCCCTCCAGTGCCAGTACATCCTTTCTCAAGTAAGGAGACCAAAACTGCACACAGTACTCCAGGTGCGGCCTCACCAGTACCTTATACAGCTGCAACATAACCTCTCTGCTTTTAAACTCAATCCCTTTAGCAATGAAGGACAAAATTCCATTTGCCTTCCTAATTACTTGCTGTACCTGCAGACCAACCTTCTGCCATTCATGCACAAGGACACCCAGGTCCCTCTGCATAGCAGCATGCTGCAACTTTTTACCATTCAAGTAATAATCCTTTTTACCGTTACTCCTACCGAAATGAATGACTTCACATTTATTAACATTGTATTCCATCTGCCAGACCTTTGCCCACTCACTCAATGTATCTATGTTCCTCTGCAAAGTTTCACAGTCATCTGCACACTTTGCTCTGCCACTCATATTAGTGTCATCTGCAAACTTTGACACCCTACACGTGGTCCCCAACTCCAAATCATCGATATAAATTGTAAATAATTGCGGTCCCAACACCGATCCCTGAGGCACACCATTAGTGACTGATTGCCAGCCAGAATCGCACTCATTTATCCCCACTCTCTGCTTCCTGTTAGTCAACCAATCCTCTATCCATGCTAATACTTTATCCCTAACGCCATGCATCCTTATCCTATGCAGCAGCCTCTTGTGCGGCACCTTGTCGAAGGCCTTTTGGAAATCTAGGTACACCACATCCATTGGGTCCCCATTGTCCACCTTGCTCGTAATGTCTTCATAGAATTCCAAAAGATTTGTCAAGCATGACCTGCCCTTCATGAACTCATGCTGCGTCTGCCCAATGGGACAATTTCTATCGAGATGCCCTGCTATTTCTTCCTTGATAATAGACTCAAGCATCTTCCCCACTACAGAGGTTAAGCTAACCGGTCTATAATTCCTCATCTTTTGTCTACCTCCCTTTTTAAACAGTAGCGTCACATCTGCTATTTTCCAATCTGCTGGGACTACCCCAGAGTCCAGCGAATTTTGGAAAATTTCCGCCAGTGCACCTGCTATTTCTCCCGCCATCTCTTTTAGTACCCTGGGATGCATTCCATCAGGGCCAGGAGACTTATCAATCCTTAGCTCCATTAGCTTGCCCAACACTACCTCTTCCGTAATAATGATTGTTTCCAGGTCCTCACCTACGTTCGTCTCTTTGTCAATTACTGGCATGTTATTAGTGTCCTCCACTGTGAAGATCGATACAAAATACCTGTTCAATGCCTCGGCCATTTCATCATATCCCATAACTAAATTCCCCTTCTCATCCTCTAAAGGACCAACTTTTACTTTAGCCACTCTTTTTCGTTTTATATATTTATAGAAACTTTTGCTATCTGTCTTTATATTCTGTGCTAGTTTTTTCTCATGTTCTATCTTACTTTTCTTTATAGCTCTTTTTGTGGCTTTCTGTTGACCTTTAAAGTTTTCCCAATCTTCTAGTTTCATGCTGTTTTTGGCCACTTTGTATGCCTTCTCTTTCAATTTGATAGCCTCCCTTATTTCCTTAGACACCCATGGCAGATTACCCCTTTTCTTCCAGTCCTTCCTTTTCACTGGAATATACTTTTGCTGAGCACTTTGAAAAATTGCTTTGAAAGTCCTCCACTGTTCGTCAACTGTCCCACCATAAAATCTTTGTTTCCAGTCTACTTTAGCCAAGTCCTCCCTCATTCTATTGTAGTCCCCCTTGTTCAAGCACAGGACCCTGGTATTGGATTTTATCTTCACACTCTCCATCTGTATTCTAAATTCAACCATACTGTGATCACTCCTTCCAAGAGGATCCCTAACTATGAGGTCATTAATTATTCCTGTCTCATTACACAGGACTAGATCTAGGATAGCTTGCTCCCTCGTCGGTTCCATTACATACTGTTCAAGAAAACTATCATGGATACACTCAACGAACTCCTCCTCAAGGCTACCCTGACTGAGCTGGTTCGACCAATCTACATGTAGATTAAAATCCCCCATGATAATTGCCGTACCATTTTTACAGGCATTAGTTATTTCTTTGTTTATTGCCCGCCCCAATGTGATGTTATTATTTGGTGGCCTATAGACTACGCCTATCAATGACTTTTTCTTCTTAGAGTTTCTAATTTCCACCCAAATGGATTCAACCTCATTCTCCATAGAACCTATATCATCTCTCAGCACCGCCCTGATGTCGTTCTTGAATATCAGAGCTACACCACCTCCCTTACCTTCCTGTCTGTCCTTCCGAATAGTCTGGTACCCCTGGATATTTAACTCCCAGTCGTGACCAACCTGTAACCATGTCTCCGTAATGGCTACCAAATCATATTCATTCGCGATGATTTGTGCCGTTAACTCATCAACCTTGTTACGAATGCTACGAGCATTCAGGTAAAGTGCCTTTATGCTAGCTTTCTTACCCTCATGATTTCCAACGTCTCTAATAATATCTCCTGAGTTATCCTTCCTTTCTGCTTCTTTCATAGTCTGCCTTGAACTTAAACCCTCCTGCACACATGTTAACCTGCTGCTTACCTTTTTATTTATCATACTCCCTGTCGTTTTCCCTTTCCCTTCCCCCCCGACTCACTATGTGGCTTAAGTCTTAGGCAGGGTCTTTTCCCTTCATTGGCATAGATATTTCTTTCTGTCTCTGCCTGCCTAGACTATGACTTATTAAAGCCCCTTATCAGAAACCTATTTTTTGTCATGTTACAAGAACATGTTTTTCCATTGTCCTTGTAAATAGTTTCTGATGGTTAGGCCATTGTCAGAAAATGGAGTCCGGGTACCACTCATCCACATACCAACTTGATAAAATAGAGCTTTTCGCACCCATTTTCTTGATTTCAAGTTTGAAGTTGAACAGTCTGTAACAGTATTGTGAATCCAGTTTTTTTTATTAGTTGGAGAATTGCAGCCATTCCCACAAGAAGGGTCATTTGCATCTTGATGACTTCTCCATGACTTGTCCAGACATGAAAATTAGCTCAGGGTTCTTGCAGTTCCATGGCAGGACAGAAAAGGTCACCTGATTTCTCAAATCCATTTTGTTTTATAGGAAAGTGTCCATTTCGGGTTTATACTTCATAAGTTCATATTTATAGCTCATAAGTTCATATTGCGTGAGCATGACAACTGAAAATGCTTGGCTAGGGGCGTGGCTATTTCTGGAGCACAAATTTTCAGTACTACAGCTGGGATGTTGTCGGAGTCCATAGCCTTTCGTACAACCATCATGCTAAGCTGTTTCTTGATATCATGTGCATGAATCAAACTGGCTGAAGACTGGCAGCTATGATGGTGGGGACCTCAGGAGAAGACCAAGATGGATCATCCACTTGGCCTTTCTGCCCGAAGATGGTTGCAAATGCTTCAACCTTGTCTTTTCAGGACCTCTTAGTCTGGTTCAATATGTTTGGGTTAGTTTGTGTTTCTTTGCACCTAAGTCCAAAGCTGAGTACATTTGTTTAAACTTAACTTCTAATTTGAATGTTTCCCTTGTCAGTAGCATAGTCCTCTGGTCAAAACCTCAGCTCTTAGCTAGCCCACGTACTGTTCAAATTATTTTTATTGGGGTAGGGGAAGGGAGAGGGAGGAAGGTGGTCAAAGAAAAAAATTAGAAAGGCAAATACAACTTCATTGGTGCATTGACAGTACATGTTGAAAAACACGCAGCTGAGAGCTTGCTGCCCTGACTGAAGCCAGAAGCACAGTGGGCAGAGAGGGCAGGGCAAGGAACCAAAGGAAGGGAAATAAAAATAACAATGCAATTTTTCTTTCCTAATGTTTTCATTTTTGGAGATTATAAAAAGATAAACATATTCCCTAAAATGACTTACCTGTCAAACATATTTGCTTCACTGGAAAATATGGTGCTAAATGTTTCCAACATCTTGTACATTATTGGCATTTCATGCTAAAATCCAAGCGGTCTTCAGTAAACCAGCGAAGCTTCTGTTTCTCATACTGTGGAATTATGTCACGCAGCCTATTTTGGAATTTTGTTTTTATTGATTTAAAACTTTCGCTTAAGACAAAGTAACCCCAAAAGAGCAATAGGTCAAATAATTTCCACCATGAATGGAAACATCTGCTGCTGTCATCTACTCAGTTTTACTGTGCATTAATCAGTACCTTGCTCTACGGCAGCGAGGCCTGGACAATGTATGTCAGCCAAGAGCGACGTCTCAATTCATTCCATCTTCGCTGCCTCAGGAGAATCCTTGGCATCACCTGACAGGACCGTATCTCCAACACAGAAGTCCTTGAGGCGGCCAACATCCCCAGCTTATACACCCTACTGAGTCAGCGGCACTTGAGATGGCTTGGCTATGTGAGCTGCATGGAAGATGGCAGGATCCCCAAGGACACATTGTACAGCGAGCTCGCCACTGGTATCAGACCCACCGGCCGTCCATGTCTCCGCTTTAAAGACGTCTGCAAGTGCGACATGATGTCCTGTGACGTTGATCACAAGTCGTGGGAGTCAGTTGCCAGCGATCACCAGAGCTGGCGGGCAGCCATAAAGGCGGGGCTAAAGTGTGGCGAGTCGAAGAGACTTAGCAGTTGGCAGGAAAAAAGACAGAAGCGCAAGGGGAAAGCCAACTGCGAAACAGCCTTGACAACCAATTTTACCTGCAGCACCTGTTGAAGAGTCTGTCACTCTAGTATTGACTTTTATAGCCACTCCAAGCGCTGCTCCACAATCCACTGACCACCTCCAGGCGCTTACCCATTGTCTCCCGAGACAAGGAGGCCAAAGAGAGAGAGAGAGAATCTCTGTGTTGGGTGATCCAATATACTGAATACATTTTCCACTAGGCCCTGTGTTTGACTTTTAGAAACTGGCACTCCTCCAGTATGTGGTAAAGGATACCAGCCATGGGGGGAAAAAAGCTTTCTGATGTTCTGGTTGTCATATAAAAATGAGGCTGTAATATAGGCACACTCTCAACCCAGGCTGGGTGTCATCTTTTGTGGAACAAAGGATAAAGCACTGGCCTATATAAAATAGGTGCGCAAAATTAAGCATTCAGTTTGGCATTTTATTCAAAGTAATTAGTACAAATGAAGAAGATGCCAATAGTAGTCTAAAGAAACTCAAGGGGCAATTTTAACCCTGCCCAACCAGTAGAAACCAAACAGGTGGACTTTTAGAATCATCCCTGGCCTTAAAAGCAGCATACTCAATGGCCCTGCTGGTAGTGCCTGGACATACTGCAGCGATTGTTAGCACCTTCAAATAGTGTCACCATTGGAAATCTATTAAGACAGCCTTGATTATTGGTTTTAAATGCAATGTAACCAAGTCAGGAGTGAACAAAAGTTAAGCAATAGTATGAATGAAAGCACAATAAAACATGCACTAAGACTACTGGTGCAACCACCATTTGAGACAGCTGAGAATCCCTCAACCAATGTTTTCCACATTTCCGTACATATTAACACTCATGGAGTTCCCATAAGTCAAATAGATGCATCTCATGACATCACTTAAACTCATGGAAAAGTTTCCTGTGCCTCAGTGGTCAAAAATTACTGCACCTGTGCAAGATTTGGAGCTTGAAGGATATTTTCACATGGAGTGCCTGACTGCAAATGAATAAATTGGATGTCTAAGAGTATATGAGTGTGCATTCACAAAGCCACCCACCAGCTGCTTCTGCACACGTAACTGAATAGCATCAAGCTGAGCTCTATGATAAATGTACCACCAAGATTGAGGAAATCTTGCTAAAGTGAAGCTCTTCAGGTAACTGTTGAGACTATGGGCTGAATCTTCCAGATTTTGAACATTTTCAGGCGCTGAGACCATTTTCACAGCAGCAGCAGAACTTCAGGCGCAATCTTACGTGAGCCGGCCAATTAAGAATATGCCTCCGGGAACACAATCCAATTAGGGATGGTGGGCGGGTTCCAGAGGTGAGAGGTGAATACAGCACGGCCCGTTGCCAGGCCAGACAGCAAACTTCACAGTGTCACCTGTGATAAAACTGCTGAGGGGCAAGCACCATCATTATTAGGGGAGCGGCTAGATTTGCACAAGTCCCAGCATTATAGGAGGCATCAGTCTCTAGGAGATCCTCACACTATGGCAAGCCTTTGACATGGGATTGCATGAGCCTTACCATTTCTTGCCAGTAAACATTAAAAAAAAGCTTGAAATCTCATACAGCTCTGACCTCCTGCTGTGCAGCAACCTCCCGAGTTGTCGGGATGCTGACACTGTGGGGGACCCCATGTGCTGTTAGGAAGTGTGCCCTGTGCTGGGAAAAATCACTGAAAATTGATCCATTAACTATCTTAATTGGATTCCTGCCTCGAATGTGCAGGTTGCTGGCATCGGAATCAGCCTGCTCTGGGAAAAGTGGCCTGAGGCAGGAACCCATTGACAAACTGGCCCAACACATTTTTTCCTAAATTTGCTTGCACCCATCTCAAAAGTGTATCTCCAAGTGCCCTATGAGTGAGTGGGAAATACGACAGGAAACAGGCGAGTAATAGTCTTCAGCCTGCTCCTCTCTGTCCTCACCCCCACCACCCCCCACCAAAAAATCAAACCTAAGCTTTGCATTGAGTCAGCTGAGCTGTCTCTAGTGGACTACTTCATTGGAAGGTATTTATCTTTACTACAGAAAAGGAAAAGCTGAAATATAAATTAGAGTCATAGAGTTATACAGCACTGAAACAGGCCCTTCGGCCCATCGTGTCTGTGGCAGCCATCAAGCACCTAACTATTCTAATCCCATTTTTCAGCACTTGGCCCTTAGTCTTGTATGCTATGGCCTTTCAAGTGCTCATCTAAATACTTCTTAAATTCACCTCTTACCAGTTACTGGACAAGATCGATGTACCCACTGATGCCTGGGAAAAGGCTAATCCTTGATGCTTTCCATAACAGGAAAAATACACCTCACCTCAATGGACATTGTATGGGAATGCATTGGTACTGGGAGGAATGCAAATGGCAGCCCCTTGTTTTCCCGATTTAGTCAAAGTGCTGAACTAGTTTTGACAATGCCACATTCTGAAAAGGGAGGGTGAGCAGCCAGAGGTCGTAGTCCATATTGGTACTAACGACATAGGCAGGAAGAGAGATGAGGTCCTGCAAAGTGAATATAGGGAGTCAGGCAGAAGGTTAAAAAGCAGGATCTCTTAGGTTGTAATCTCAGGATTACTCCCTGTGCCACGTGCTAGTGAGGGGATGATAAGGCGAATGAATACGTGGCTGAAGAGCTGATGTAGGCGGGAGGGCTTCAGCTACTTGGATCATTGGGATCTCTTCTGGTGTAGAGATGACCTGTACAAGAGGGACTGGTTGCACCTGAACTGGAAGGGGACCAATAGCCTTGCAGGGAGGTTTGCTAGTACTACTCGGGAGGGATTAAACTAGTCTGGCGGGGGGTAGGGGGGTGGGACCCAAAGTAGTAGTCTCTCCGATCAAATAGTTGAGGCAAATGTAGAGGTTATAGCAAGCAAGTTCAGTAGGCAGGCCGGGCAGGGACAGGATCGGAAGTGTGGAAGGTCTGGGGTAGGCTAAACTGCATTTACTTTAATGCAAGAAGCCTTACAGGTAAGGCAGATGAACTCAGAGCATGGATCGGTACATGGGATTGTGATATTATAGCTATTACGGAAACGTGGTTGAGGGATGGGCAGGACTGGCAGCTCAATGTTCCGGCTTGACAGAAGTGGAGGTAAGAGAGGAGGGGGAGTTGCACTATTGATTAGGGAGGACATCACGGCAGTACTTAGAGAGGATATCCCGGGGGGAACATCCAGCGAGGCCATATGGGTAGAACATAGAAATAAGAAAGAGGTGATCACTTTGATGGGATTATACTATAGACCCCCCAATAGTCAGAGGGAATTGGAGGAGCACATATGTAGGGAAATCATAGATAGGTGTAGGAATTATAGGGTTGTCATCGTAGGTGATTTTAACTTCCCTAATATTGACTGGGACTGCCTTAGTGCTAAGGGATCAGATGGGGAAGAATTTGTTAAGTGTGTCCAGGATAGTTTTCTGAAGCAGTATGTGGATGGCCCTACTAGAGAAGGGGCTACACTCGACCTCCTGTTAGGAAATGAGGCTCGGCTGATGGTTGATGTGTCAGTGGGGGGAGCACTTTGGGACCAGTGACCATAATTCCATTAGTTTCAAGATAGTTATGGAAAAGGATAGGACTGGTCCTCAAGTGAAGTCCTAAATTGGGGGAAGGCTAATTTTGATGGCATCAGACAGGAACTCTCAAAAGTTGAATGGGAGAGGCTGTTTACAGGTAAAGGGACATCTGGCAAGTGGGAGGCTTTTAAAAGTGAGATAGGAAGAGCTCAGGGTCGGCACGTTCCTGTTAGATTGAAGGGCAAGGCTGGCAAGTTTAGGGAACCTTGGTTGACAAGTGATATTGAGGGTCTGGTCAGGACAAAGAAGGAGGCATATGTCAGGTATAGGCAGCTGGGATCAAGCGGGTCCTTCGAGGAGTATAAGGGACGTAGGAGTACACTTAAGAAGGAAATTAGGAGGGTGAAAAGGGGCTGTGAGATTTCCCTGGCAGATAAGATAAAGGAGAATCCTAAAAGATTCTATAAGTATATTAAGAGTAAAAAGGTAGCTAGGGAGAGAGTAGGTCCCCTTAAGAATCAGTGTGGTAATCTATGTGTGGAGCCACGGGAAATGGGCGAGGTCTTAAATGAATACTTCTTGTCTGTATTTACCGTGGAGAATGGTCATGGAAGCTAGTGAGTTCAAGGCAGGGAACAACAATATCCTGGAGCATATCAACATTACAAAGGAGGACGTGTTGGAGGTTTTGAAGCGCATTAAGGTGGATAAATCCCCAGGGTCTGACCAGGTGTATCCTAGGATGCTATGGGAAGCAAGGGAGGAGATTGCCGGGGCCCTGGCAGAGATTTTTGTATCATCGTTAGCCATGGGTGAGGTACCGGAAGACTGGAAGATAGCTAATGTTGTGCCTTTATTTAAGAAAGGCAGCAGGGATAAGCCAGGGAACTACAGGCCGGTGAGCCTAACTTCAGTGGTGGGCAAGTTATTGGAAGGGATTCTGAGAGACAGGATTTATATGCATTTGGAAAGGCAAGGTCTGATTAGGGATAGTCAGCATGGCTTTGTGCGTGGGAAATCATGTCTCACGAATTTGATTGAGTTTTTTGAGGAGGTGACCAAGAGGATTGACGAAGGCAGGGCGGTGGACGTTGTCTACACAGACTTTAGCAAGGCCTTTGACAAGGTCCTGCATAGTAGGCTGGTCCAGAAGGTTCGAACACATGGGATCCAGGGTGAGCTAGCAAATTGGATAAAAAATTGGCTTGGTGATAGGAGGCAGAGGGTGGTAGTGGAGGGTTGTTTTTCAGAATGGAGGCCGGTGACCAGTGGTGTGCCGCAGGGTTCGGTGCTGGGCCCTCTGTTGTTTGTCATATATATTAATGACTTGGATGTGAATGTCGAAGGCATGATTAGTAAGTTTGCAGATGACACCAAAATTGGTGGTATAGTGGACAGTGAAGAAGGTTGTATCAGGTTACAACAGGCTATAGATCAACTGGGAAAGTGGGCAAGGGAGTGGCAAATGGAATTTAATGCAGACAAGTGTGAAGTGATGCATTTTGGGAAGTTAAACCAGGGCAGGACATATACGGTGAATGGCAGGGCTCTGGGGAGTGTTGTTGAGCAGAGAGACCTTGGGGTACAAGTACATAGTTCCCTGAAAGTGGCAACACAGGTAGACAGGGTGTTGATGAAGGCGTATGGCATGCTTGCCTTCATCGGCCGAGGCATTGAGTACAAGAGTTGGGAGGTCATGTTACAGTTGTACATAACGTTGGTTAGGCCGCATTTGGAGTACTGTGTGCAGTTCTGGTCGCTGTACTACAGGAAAGATTTGATTAAGCTAGAAAGGATGCAGAAAAGATTCACAAGGATGTTGCCTGGTTTGGAGGGCTTGAGTTATAAAGAGAGATTGGATAGGCGGGGTCTGTTTTCCCTGGAGCGAAGGAGGCTGAGAGGGGACATGATAGAGGTATATAAAAATATGAGAGGCATTGATAGGGTAGATAGCCAGAGTCTGTTTCTCATGGTAGGGGTGACTAAAAGTAGAGGGCATAGATTTAAGGTGAGAGGGAGGAGGTTTAAAGGGGATCAAAGGGGTAAATCTTTCGCACAAAGAATAGTGGGTATCTGGAATGAGCTGCCAGAGGAGATGGCGGAGGCAGGAACAGTAGCAACATTTAAGAGGCATCTGAACAGGTACTTGAATGAGCAAGGCATAGAGGGATATGGAATTAATGCAGGCAGGTGGGATTAGTATAGATAGGCATTATGGTCGGCATGGACTCGTTGGGCCGAAGGGCTTGTTTCTATGCTGTACGACTCTATGACTCTATGACATTCCAATGCTGCTGAAGCAATTTTCAATTCTTCATAATTAGGAAAAACAAACCCCCCTTCAGGCCTAATCTTGACTCTGAAAAGCACTGGCATGTATAATTACCATAAAAATGGCACTTCGCAAAGATGGCCCTGCATATAATTTTAGACTCTCAAAGGACCTTCTTGTAGTGACAAAAGGTCAACAAGAAAATACAGTCAAGCATACACCAATGATAGCAACTAAGCCTGCAAGGGTGGAAGCAAGCATAAGTAGATACACAAATAAAAGCAAAATACTGCAGATGCTGGAAATTTGAAATAAAAGCTACTCAGCAGGTCAGGCAGCATCTGGACAGAGAAACAGAGCTGACGTTTCAGATCAGATATGACTCTTCCTCAGTATATACCTATTTAGGTTAGCATCATAACTTCCATACAGAGATGTAGACAGTATTGTTCTTTAAAAAAATCAGGGTAACATGTCAAAATAAATAGCATTAAATTGCATGCAAAGCCATTCTTTTGACTCAAAAAATGCTTACAATCCAAGATAGGCTAAGGACTTTGCCCCTTTGACCCAACTAGAGTTCTGTCCCTGGGGTCTGCAGATGGGTTCCCATCCTCAGCCTTCGTATAGTATTACTAATGCTCTGATTTGAATATGAAGGATGACATCCCTGCATTTCATGGTATGATCTGAGACTCTTTGTATTTAAATACTTAACAACAGAAAATTATGGCTAATAGTTACTCCTTGCAGGGGAGGTCCCACATTGGGAAAGCAAAATTAGATTCTTGTATAAGACTGGGAACTTTATTTTTTTGTTCAACATTATCAATGATAAAATGTAGGAATAGTCCTGGGAGTCAGAGGAGATAGGAGGGGTGGGGGTGGAGCAGGCTGGCAACAGGCTGGCAGGAGTACCACGGAGCCATAAAGAACACTCCTAACTCCCTTAAATATAACTAAGTTAAACAACCTAATATTTTTTCTTGCCAGCTGCTAATGAGGCCACATTAAAAAGCAGGAAAACCTGAGTGGAGCATGTCTGGCACATGCTCAAAGCTGGCCAATGCTGACAGGTCCTCCATATTTATTTGGCCTGAAGCCTGTTTTAGGAAGTTGCCAAGGATGCCTCAATATCGCCCATCCCAATATGGAAGAAAAACAAACTCCTACATTTTGGGGAATTGTAAAAATACACCAATAAATTGGGGTTTTGGAGGAGTGCAGATAAACATCATTGCATTTGTCTGAGTAAGTGCCAATCTTAAGCCAAAATAGCACACAAGTACATCATGTAAACAAACCTGTGACAAACACTACTGGTTGCCTGGCAGTACCAAGTCTACAAACTCTTACACTCAGAGACTTTATTATTGCCTCCTGAAAGTTTGTTTTTACTGTTTCTGTACAATATAACAGTCAAACTGGAAACTTCTACTAATATAGTAGCAATGGCTACTGAAGGAATAGCTGAAAATAGCAATACAACTTGACAGACTGGCATGGGTTGAAGAATGAGGGAAGGGTTTAATATGTGTTTGGATTCCAAATGCCTCAATTGATTTCAAGCCAAGAAACAGGAAAGTGCTGGTGCCATTATACCTCTGATGTTACATGCACTGCACCACACTGTGTAGATGAAAACGGAGGCACATCAGCATAACATTGCCTGACTCTGCCTCAGCTCATCTGCTACTGAAAGCCTCATCCATGCCTTTGTTAGCTCTAGGCTTGTCAATTCTAACATATTCCTGGCTGGCCTCACGTATTCTACCCTCCAAAAACTTGAAGTCAACCAAAACCCATAACTCACACCAAGTTCCATTCACTTATCACTTCTTTGTTCACTGACCTACATTGGTTTCTAGTTAAGCAATGCCTTGATTTCAAAATTCTCATCCTTGTTTTCAAATCCGTCCATGGCCTTGCCGCCTTCCTATCTAGGTAATGCCTCCAGCACTGCAAAACTCTGAGATATCTACGTTCCTCCAATTCTGGCCTCTTGTGCATCCCCAATTGTAATCGCTCCATCATTGGCAGTTGCGCTTTCAGCTTGGTTAAAGCAGTAGATTTTAAGGAGTATCTTAAAAGAGGACAGAGATATATTGAGACGAAGAGGTTTAGGGAATAAATTTTCCAGTCAGCCTCAAGGTCCCGGAAGCATTGGGGAAAAATGTAGCTGCCTGGAGGCGGCCTCCCAGTGGCAGACCGGGGTGGAAGTCAGCACTCCAGGCTGGCTTAGAGGCCTCTCCTGTCTGCCTAGCTTCAGCTGCAGCCACAGGCCGCTCTGTGGAGGGCTCCCCCTCCACAATGGTGGCCCAGCTGCTGAAGATTGTTTTTATGTTAAAGTTAAAAGAAGTTGGAGAGAGGCTTCCTCCATGTTAGGGGCGGCACAGTGGCGCAGTGGTTAGCACTGCAGCCTCACAGCTCCAGGGACCCGGGTTCGATTCCGGGTACTGCCTGTGTGGAGTTTGCAAGTTCTCCCTGTGTCTGCGTGGGTTTTCTCCGGGTGCTCCGGTTTCCTCCCACAAGCCAAAAGACTTGCAGGTTGATAGGTAAATTGGCCATTATAAATTGTCACTAGTATAGGTAGGTGGTAGGGAAATATAGGGACAGGTGGGGATGTTTGGTAGGAATATGGGATTAGTGTAGGATTAGTATAAATGGGTGGTTGATGGTCGGCACAGACTCGGTGGGCCGAAGGGCCTGTTTCAGTGCTGTATCTCTAATCTAATCTAATCTAATCTTGGGGCACCCTCTCTCACTTACCTGAAAAGGCAGCCTCCTGTTGGCCCTCCAGATTTAACAGCCTGCCCACTGTTCTTAATTGGATGGTGAGGCCACCCTCAGGCCATAAATTGGGCAATTCAGGGAAAATCACAGTGGGGTGACAGTTCCCCACAGATTGTGGGCTGCTGACCCCATTTGACCATGTCATTGGGGTCCTGAAACCCATAGGGAAAGCTCTGCGCTGGTGTCCGGGCTAATACTCTTCCCTCAACCAACGCCACCATGATCAGACTAACTGCCTATTCATCTCATTTGCTTTTATAGGATCTGGGTGTGCACACATTGACTTCAGTGTTTGTGTACATAATAACAACGATTGCACTTCAAAAGTAGTTACGTAGATGTGAAGCACTTTGAGTCATCCTACGGATGTCATAAGGTGTTATATAAGTACAAATTCTTTTTATTTACATGGACCTCTCCATTTAAAAGTCACATGGGTTTGTGATTTTTGAGGACTTGAATCACAAATTACCGTTACTTTGACTGTTCTGAATATATGTTGTATAAGATAATTGTACAGATTAATCAGTCCCAATCTCCACTGGCACATTTAACGGTTGTTAGTATATTTGCATATTCCCACTTATTCGTTACTGACTTCAAGACAGAGGTTACAAAAATCAGGGATCATCATACTAAGTAACATGATGTCCTGGATATGAATCTGCCAGAAACTAACTGTATTTCTCAGCGAGGTAAAATGTCTTTTATATTTCCCCAATTTGTACTTGGATAATAAAGCACATTGTTTTAACCTTTCTGGTATGACTGTTGAAGGTGTCACAGAACTGTATTTATTTTCTCCTCTGTTTGAAACAGTGTGCCTTTATGACTCTGTTAAAAACAGTGTACCTTTAAGACAGAGAGAGAAGTGTTAGATTTCTGAAGCACAGTGTGCCAGCCACAGTTCTTACCTAGGCGACAGCAGGAGAGTGAGGAGGTCACATGGTATAATGTTTCAATTTAACTGTGTGTAAAAACCAGTTTAGACAGACACCAGCAAAGCATGCTTACTGAAGGAAAGGAGCTATTTCTCTCAGCAGAAATTCTACATTGGGCTACAGGCCATGTTAATTGCCTAAGGAGGAAAAAGCCCTTTGACTAGACCATTTGTATTGCTGGAGGTAGCAAAATTCCTTTACTTCACTTATAATCTAAGAGTCTTTGCTTCAAGATTGAATCTCTCTTGACTGATTGTTTTTGCTGGAATTCACAGTAAAGTTTCGACTGAGAGACTGTTAGTTTTAAAATTCAAGTAGACCTATTGCTGTGCTCATCGTTGAAAGAACTGTTTGACACCTGCCACAGCCAAAGTGCTTTGAATTCCTATCTACTAAAGGACTGTTTCATCAAATCCACGGGGAGACTTAGAGTGTCATTTGATTATTTTTACAATAGGATACCTCACCCATCAGAAACATAACCCACAAAGACTTATAACCCAGTTATTTATTTATTCTTAAGAAACAGCTAATTTTTAAAACATAATTTTTTAAGAAAACAGTTAACCATTGATTTTCTAGTGTATGTGTGTGAATGGGGGAGTTAGGTTAAAATAAGACGTTATAAGGTCTTTAGACATAGGTTTATCATAATAGTTTTAAAGATTTAGTTTTCAATAAATAGTTAATTTGTTGCTGTCGCATGATACCTGGTTTGGTCTGTTTTATTCTAGGGTTACTAGAGTGCTTAATTTGGCTATTTTCCAGTTGGATGGGAAAACTTTAATAATATGCTGCAACCTGTGGAGTGACAAAGGATACAGGAGATTTGCAAACTTACTAACTGAGAAAAATTGAAACCAAGAGTCAAACACTAACAAACCATTTTATTATTCATCTAATGAGTTAATAGTCATGCCTGAAAGATGGATCTAAGAACACAAGGGTTAGATTTAATGCACTCTTTTAACTGGAACAAATATAACTTTTTTCAATTCTATTCATTGGTCTTGATTTCGAGAATTCAGGCATTTTACTTTTAATACAAATTGTCCCTTATTTAAAATAAGGCAGCGAATGTGCATAAACATGACACTCCTTTCAGTCTTTATACTATGTTGGGTAAGAGTTGGAGCCAAAATAGCAATTCTGTATTTTCTATTTGTCATGCATGTGATTCCTCCATAGCAGTTGCGGCATTTGTGGCTTCAAAGACACATGAAGCCGGATTTATTTTTAAGAGTTACAGATAAGGCCAATGAGAATAATTAGGCAGAGAGTCACTGGTTCCATTATTGTATTCCCCACTTGAACAGATTGTTCAGTTCCCCAAATCTCAGTGGTCGACAAAAAGAAAATTACAGAAGCATCAGTCCTAACAATGTCCTGTGGGATACCCCATGTTGTTTGGCAGTCCAGTCTATTTTTCCATGGAGTCCAGTGGTGAGTGAAAAGTGGAATCCAGTTGTTCAATGGTAAATATTTGTTCAATTTCTGACAGCAGATTAGGAGATAAAAGAGGAGGGGCTGTGCTTCTTTTGATCTTTAGTAATACACATAGGCTCGACTGCTTGCTTTTGCATAGTTTGGATTTTGTGAATATCCTGCTTAAATTGCTTGTGAAATGAATTGCAAATTTCTCTCCGCTGACTTATTGTTAGAATAAGATTTTCATCAATTCAATGCATCATTATTAGATTTTAATATTTATTATGTAGAAGTAGCTGGCAGATTCCTTTGAAAAAATGTTTCTTGTCAACGTTTGTCCATCTGTTGATTTCAAAAGAATCTACAAAATTAATATACTGTCTGCAAAGTAGCAGCATATTGAGAGGGATGTTGTATTTCTAGCATCACACGTATGCTCTAAGGAGCTATGGGATCACACTCACTGGTGTTGTTTCTCAACATTCTTCACACAAATTCTGTCTGTGGGTGCAGTGTACTGGAATCCATAAAAGCATAATAGTGAGCGTACACAAGAATCCCCTTGGTTAACTCCAGCATCCACAAAACAATATTTTACAACTAAAAGGGGAAGGTTGTTGTTCCAAGGAGAGAATATCAGTGACTTTGTTCTAGAATAGCTGAAGGCTATTTTTGGAATGAGGTCATCTGTACATCATACAATATATTCTCATGAAGTAAGTGATGTCACTACAACATTCCCAAAGATTTAGAAAGCAGCTATCCAAACAAAATTATGGGTCGCGATAGTCTTAAGTCAAAAAAATGCGTGATTTTGATAAACATGTTTTGAAATTTTTATTTATAGTGTATAACAATAAATAGAATGTATCAAGGTACTTTAATAATACATAATAAATTACTGTTGATTTATCGAGAAATGAAGAAAGTGCAGGGGAGGAGCTGTGACAAATGTCCCAAATGGTTCACTAATGTCCTTTATCAAAGGAAATCTGCAGTCCTTATCTGGTCCAGTCTATATGTGATTCCATTTGAAGTGGCCTAACAAGCCACTCAGTTGTATCAAACAACAATGAAAGCTACAATAAGAAAAAAACTGGATGAACCGGCTGACATTGACCTAGGTAGAGGTCATGACAAAGGTATACCCAGCTCATACAACCCAGCAAACATCACCACCATCGAGGGACTTGTGCCAAATTTGGGAGAGGTATCCCACAGACTAGGCAAGCAAAGTTGTTTACGGTCAACTGGGCTTTGTCAATGTCTGATGGTCCATCCAGAGTTATTCTTATTAGACTTTTACATAGCAGAGTGGCTTGCTAGGCCAGTTCAAAGGATCTGGAGTCACATATAGAGTCATAGAGTTATACAGCACAGAAACAGACCCTTTGGCCCATCGTGTCCATGCCAGCCATCGAGCACCTAACTATTCTAATCCCATTTTCCAGCACTTGGCCCATTGCCTTGTATGCTATGGCGTTTCAAGTGCTCATTTAATACTTCTTAAATGTTGTTAGATTAGATTAGAGATACAGCACTGAAACAGGCCCTTCGGCCCACTGAGTCTGTGCCGAACATCAACCACCCATTTATACTAATCCGACACTAATCCCATATTCCCAACAAACATCCCCACTTGACCCTATATTTCCCTACAACCTACCTATACTGGTGACAATTTATAATGGCCAATTTACCTATCAACCTGCAAGTCTTTTGGCTTGTGGGAGGAAACCGGAGCACCCAGAGAAAACCCACGCAGACACAGGGAGAACTTGCAAACTCCACACAGGCAGCACCCAGAAGCGAACCCGGGTCCCTGGAGCTGTGAGGCTGCGGTGCTAACCACTGCGCCACTGTGCCGCCCTGAGGGTGAGGGTTCCTGCCTCTACCACCTCTTCAGGCAGTGCGTTCCAGATTCCGACCACCCTCTGGGTGAAATTTTTTTCCTCAAATCCTCTCTAAACCTCCTGCCCCTTACCTTAAATCTATGCCCCCTGGTTATTGACCCCTCCGCTAATCTATCAATGCCCCTCATAATTTTGTATACCTCAATCATGTCCCTCCTCAGCTTTCTCTGCTCTAAGGAAAACAACCCTAGCTTTTTCAGTCTCTCTTCATAGCTGAAATGCTCCAGTCCAGGCAACATCCTGGTGAATCTCTTTTGCACCCCCTCCAGTGCATCCTTCCTATAGTGTGGTGCCCAGAACTGTCCACAGTACTCCAGCTGTGGCCCAACTAGTGTTTTATACAGCTCCATCATAACCTCCCTGTTCTTATATTCTATGCCTTGGCTGATAAAGGCAAGTATCCCATATGCCTTCCTAAACACCTTATCTACCTGTGCTGATGCCTTCAGTGATCTATGGACAAGTACACTGTACTTCCTAGGGTCCTCTGTACTTCCTAGGGTCCTACCATCTATTGTATATTCCCTTGCCTTGTTAGTCCTCCCAAAATGCATCACCTCACACTTCTCAGGATTAAATTCCATTTGCCATTGCACTGCCCTTCTTACCAGCCCATCTATATTGTCCTGTAATCTAAGGCTTTGCTCTTCACTATTTACGACACCACCAATTTTCGTGACATCCGCGATCTTACTTATCCCATATTCATATCTAAATCATTAATGTACACTATAAACAGCAAGGGTCCCAACACCGATCCCTGTGGTACACCATTGGTCACGGGTTTCCACTCGCAAAAACAACCCTCGACCGTTACCCTCTGCCTCCTGCCACTAAGCCAATTTTGGATCTAATTTGCCAAATTGCCCTGGATCCCATGGATTCTTATCTTCTTAACCAATCTCCCATGCAGGACTTTATCAAAAGCCTTACTGAAGTCCATGTAGACGACATCAGCTGCTTTACCCTCATCTATACATCTAGTCACCACGTTGAAAAATTCAATAAGTTAGTTGGACACGATATAGGCCAGACCAGGTAAGGATATTAGAGAACCTTATAGGTTTTTGCACACCCCCACCCCCCCCCCCCCCCACCGCCTTTCTTATCCTGAATGGCATGAAACAGGGCTGTGTTCTCGCACCTACACTGTTTGGGATCTTCTTCTCCCTGCTGCTCTCACACGCGTTCAAGCCTTCAGAAGAAGGAAATTTCCTCCACACAAGATCAGATGGCAGGTTATTCAACCTTGCCCGTCTTAGAGGGAAGACAAAAGTTCGGAAAGTCCTCATCAGGGAACTGCTCTTTGCTGACGATGCTGCATTAACATCCCACACAGAAGAGTGTCTGCAGAGACTCATTGACAGGATTGCTGCTGCCTGCAACGAATTTGGCCTCACCATCAGCCTCAAGAAAACGAACATCATGGGACAGGATGTCAGAAATGCTCCATCCATCAATATCGGTGACCATGCTCTGGAAGTGGATCAAGAGTTCACCTACCTAGGCTCAACTATCACCAGTAACCTGTCTCTCGATGCAGAAATCAACAAGCACATGGGAAAGGCGTCTGCTGCTATGTCCAGACTGGCCAAGAGAGTGTGGTAAAATGGCGCACTGACACAGAACACAAAAGTTCATGTGTTTCAAGCCTGTGTCCTCTGTATCCTGCTCTATGGCAGCGAGGCCTGGACAACGTATGTCAGCCATGAGGGACGTCTCAACTCATTCCATCTTCGCTGCCTCCGGAGAATCCTTGGCATCAGATGGCAGGACCGTATCTCCAATGCAGAAGTCCCCAGCATATACACCCTACTGAGCCAGCAGCGCTTGAGATGGCTTGGCCATGTGAGCTGCATGGAAGATGGCAGGATCCCCAAGGACACATTGTACAGCGAGCTTGTCACTGGTATCAGACCCACCGGCTGTCCATGTCTCCACTTTAAAGACGTCTGCAAACGCGACATGAAGTCCTGTGACATTGACCACAAGTCGTGGGAGACAGTTGCTCGTGATCGCCAGAGCTGGCGCAGCTAAAGAGTGGCGAGTCGAAGAGACTCAGCAGTTGGCAGGAAAAAAGACAGAAGTGCAAGGGGAGAGCCAACTGCGTAACAGCCCCAACAACCAATTTTATCTGCAGCACCTTTGGAAGAGTCTGTCACTCCAGAATTGGCCTTTATAGTCACTCCAGGCGCTGCTCCACAAACCACTGACCACGTCTAGGCGCTTACCCATTGTCTCTCGAGACAAGGAGGCCAAAGAAGGAAGAAGAGAAAGTAGATATAGTCACCATTACTGAGACTAGCTTTTTATTCCAAATTTATTTAATTAACTGGATTTAAATTCCCTAGCTAGCATGATGTAATTTGAACTCATATCTCTGGATCATTAGTCCAGATCTCTGGATTATTAGTCCAGTCATATAATCACTATGCTACCATTCCCATTTCAATCTGAGCCTTTGACTAAAATAGAAAGGAAGTATGAGGAGTAGTCAGAAGGTCAGACACTGGAAAACTCCAAAACCAATGCATCTGAAGAGCTGAGGCTTTGCTACCCTCTGTCTTGGCTCATGGCGGAAAGTAGCTTAAACAAAGATATCAGTGAATACAAAGAAGTTATGAATTATTCCCTGTATATTCTTTTAATGCTCAGTGATCAGATACACTATGCAGTATGGATCTGGCCCCGAAGCTGCTTTTACATGGTACACATTTATTTGGATTCTGAAAGAACAATACCTGTGAGCCAGATCTCTCAATATACACGGCGATATCTGATTCCCAGGAACTGAATGCTAGACCCAAGAAAAACTGGGTCTATGGGCTGAATTTTCACCATGGAGGCAGGAAACAGGAGCTGGGTCTGTTTTTTGGTCAGAAACCCACCTCGGGTGGGAAACTGATGAAAGTTCAGGTTTTCACAAGGTGGGTGACCCCTTAATTGATACGGAGATGAGTTTCCTGTCCACTTATAACCATGGTGGAGCAGGAATGGAGATGGGTCAGATGAAGTGTGGGACTGATTTAGACACCCCATGGCAGCCATCACTGAGGCTGCTGGTTGTCCTGAGGGAGAAATCTGTGTTTTGCCAAAGCTTTCTACTTCAGAGGGAAGCGAGATGTCACAGGAGAGCCAGAGGCCTGCCACCCAGGGCAGTGCAGCATCTTGCTTCTTCGATGCTGAACTGGATCTAAAGTTGGATACCTTGAGGGAAACCAGGGAGCTCCTCTTCCTGGAGGATGGCAGAAGAAAGCCATCTCTTTGTGCAGAAGAGGCACCTTCATTATCTCTTCCTGCCTCCAATTCCTACTTTTGCTCCTCCCCCGATAAGTTGTCTCCTTCCAGAGCTTCATCATCATCAAGGGCCACATCTCTTTGCAGGACATGTTATGGAATGTGCAGCAGACCACCACAATGACCGAGAACCTTGCAAGAGGGTATTGGAGGGCACTACCTGACCGATCCAGGCACCAGAATCACATCAAAGAACAAAGAACAAAAAATGGTACAGCACAGGAACAGGCCATTCGGCCCTCCAAGCTTGCGCTGATCTTGATGCCTGCCTAAACTAACACCTTCTGCACTTCCGGGGCTCATATCCCTCTATTCCCATCCTATTCATGTATTTGTCAAGATGTCTCTTAAACGTCACTATCATATCTGCTTCCACCACCTCCTCTGGCAGCAAGTTCCAGGCACTCACCACCCTCTGTGTAAAGAACTTGCCTCGCACATCCCCTCTAAACTTTGCTCCTCGCACCTTAAACCTATGTCCCCTAGTAACTGACTCTTCCACCCTGGGAAAAAGCTTCTGACTATCCACTCTGTCCATGCCGCTCATAACTTTGTAAACCTCTATCATGTCGCCCCTCCACCTCCGTCGTTCCAGTGAAAACAATCCGAGTTTTCCCAACCTCTCCTCATAGCTAATGCCCTCCAGACCAGGCAACATCCTGGTAAACCTCCTCTGTACCCTCTCTAAAGCCTCCACGTCTGGCTTGCTCACTGGCTGACCTGCTGAGCAGGTGGCATTGGTTGTAACACCTCTATGCCCATATCTGGGACTCCCGTAGATGGATCAGTAGCCATGTCTTCAAGGGATTTCCCTTGTCCCCGAGGTTCCATCCGTGCACTGAGGGGGTTGGAGTGAAGATCTGAGGCAGAGGATGGTATCTGCCAGGAAAGTGAGCACATACATGGAGGAAGCTCTTGCGGTCACAGACCAGTTGGACGTTGAGAGAGTGGAAGCCCTTCCTGTTGATGAATCTCATTGGCTAGTCACTGGGTGACTTGATGGTCACATGGGTGCAATTGATGATGCCCTGCACCTAGGGGAATCCAGTGATGGAGGTGAAACCCACTGCATTCTGTGCCTACGAGGCCGTATCTGGCGTTAAATGAATGTGCTGTCCAGCTCTGGCATAAAAGGCATCAGTGACCAGAAGATGCAGTGGTGTGTTGCCGTCTTAGATGCCACTAATGTCCACAGCTGATCCTTGGAAGGAACCAAAAGCAAAGAAGTTCAAAGCCACAGAGACTTTGAGAGACACTGGCAGTTTCTGGGACCAGTGCTGCGAGGTGCGAAGTTTTCAGTGATGAGGGCACAGATCTCTGTGACCATTTGGCTGGAGGTCTCAGTCTCCTACAGCACTGGTTCTTGGTCATCTCTAGGTAGCTCCACCTTCGGCAGTTATTCCTGTATTGAGAGTTTTGCCTCTGTTGCCTTCCTGTCCTTCATTCCTCTCCCATTCCCTCCTGATGCCTAGGACTCTGCCCTTTTCCTGTGAAAGATGTTGTCTCAAATTCTGACAGATGTACTGCCATTGGCAGCTGGAGCCTTCCTTCTTGGCAGGTGGCTGCCCAATTGTCTTTGGCAGCCTTGGCCCCTGTTCTTCTGCCCTCACAATGCCAGGGGGGTGTGACCCTGTTCAAAGGCCAGACATTGTGCCCACTCTCCTCGCCACCTGTGCAGAGCTAAGGGCACCCCCTTACCAAGTGTCCAGTCCCCCTTTGCCCCGCTGACTCTCTTATGGGGCCGGGGTGATGCCCTGAGGCAGCCATAGCTGGCTTCCCATGTGCTCTTGCCTCCCCTCAGCTATTCAGAAACAGACAGTTTCTGAAACCCATGTGTCTCTTTAAATATTGCACCTTCCACCTTCAACAAGCTTGAAAAGAGCTTTTTAACAAGGTTAATTGGCCTCAATGGGGAGGAGAGATGGATTCCTATCTCACCCTCTCCCTGCCCTGGTGTTTATTGTCAGTGCCAAGTTCGGTGTCTTGAAATTGACACGTGGCCTGGTGCCGGTATTTTCTAGCCCTCCCCCACCCCCCACCACCCCCCACCCCGTCTCTGTTCCTGACTTCAGCAGACCCTGAAAATTCAGCCATAGGATTCTGTCCTTAGAATAAGAATTAGAATAAGGCTAAATTCAGGGAGTTTTTTCTCAAGCATTGGTCTCTGGAGATTCAAACTAAATGTGTAAAATTAGCCAGGCATATAAACGAAGCACCAAATGTGGGGTTGGATTTTCCTGAAATTGCCCCAGGGATTTCAGGGTAGGATTTTTTTCCCACTACTCCAGTGGAGGAAGGCAGGGAATTGAGGTGGCTTGCCAGGCCCAACCAGGCCAGAGGCAGTCTTCTCTGGGAATGGCAGAGGGTGGGGTGGGGTGAGAGAAAGTTAAAGGAAAATACCATCAGGACAGGAACATGGCTGTCAGCCTCACTGCCTGATTCCACACAATTTTTGATATTTCACTAACCCTGTTGGGTGACATTGCAGAAGAAACTGCTGCCCTTGATATCTGATTCATTTGAGGTGGTTTCAGAAAAATCCAGCCACAAGTCAGGATCTTCTGAGATAGAGGTATTCGAAACATGAGTGGTCTGGACAGAGTAGGTAGGGAGAAACTGTTCCCACTCGTGAAAGGATCGAAAACGAGAGGGCACAGATTTAAAGTAATTGGTAAAAGAAGCAAAAGCCTCATGAGGAAAGAGGTTTTCACACAGTGAGCGGTTAAGGTCTGGAATGCACTGCCTGACAGTGTGGTGGATACAGGTTCAATTGAAGCATTCAAAACGGAATTAGATTGTTATATGAAGAGGAAGAATGTGCCAGGTTACAGGGAGAAGGCAGGGAGTGGCACTAGGTAAATTGCTCATTCGGAGAGCAGGTGCAGACATGAAGGGCTGAATGGCCTCCTTCTGCGCTGTGACTATTCTGTGATTGTGTGATTCTAAGACACCAGTGCCTGTAATTCAGCTTCCATGATTACATGATTATATCTTATTCTGGGGACAGAATCAGAGACCCGGCCTTTCTTGGGTCCCAGCAAAGGCGCTGGCAACTCTGAGGCTGGCCCCACTGTCCTGAACTATTGAAGGAGGGGAGAATTCAGCCAGAGTTCCTACTGTGATTGTAATCCAGTGATTCATGCTGAACATGTATGAAAATTTACTAGAAGGACATGCAGATAGGATTAGATAAAGAAGGGTGAGAGGAGGTTTGTGTGGAGCTTAAAGATAAATTGGGCTGATGACTTGTTTCTGTGCTGCAAATTCTATGAAAATTTTATGAGGCCAAGGTTATGCTCATCTGCGTCAGGCTCTGCAGTTGAATAATCTGCTACATTCACTGTCCAGTGTCCTATATGAAGAATATGAAGTGTGGTGCTCGAGGACCGTTAGTGCCTCTGGAACTGTGTAATCTGAGGAGTCACAGTTCTCAAAAGAAGAGGACAAGAGGAAAAATCGGGTGGAAATGTATGAAAGGAATTTGGTTTGGATTACCTATAGAAACAGAAAGCATTGCAAGATGAGGGAGAGAGAAAGAGAGAGTGAGGGAGAGCCAAATGAACTACAGATTTTTTGTTGTGTTTGAACAAAGGGTCAGAAGTCTTCAAAGATCTGTTCCAGTGACAGGATAAATCAAGATAATCCATGAATTGGAAGCAGACTTGGTAATCATTGTTAACCCCAAAATGGTAGCTGCACAAACTCATTTCTACTGCAAATATAAAGTTGACAATATCAATGACACTCACTGACCTGCATCAAGGAAATGTGGCTCACTTCAATCAGCTTCTGGCAATCTGCAGAAAATTGAAGAGGGAGTAGGCGAGGCAATGTCAGCACTGGCCATCTTTGTTTTTGCTATTACAATGGACACAAGTTCCTACAAGCCCCTCTGGCTTCTGTGCCCAAATTGCTAACAATTGCTCCTGGCAGGCAAAGCCCCGTGCAGACAGAACATAGTCATACAATGTCCCCATTACCGTAAAGTTCCCTGCCCAGCAATAAAACTCTACATCAGAAGAGTGTCTTCCTTACAGCAACATTGTGATACAGGTGATTTCTGTGAGTGAAATGTCACATCAGCAGCAAGTTGCACCAAACTATGGGCAGTTTTGTGGAGTGGATTTTGCTTTCTCGTATGGAACAGTATAAGTCCCTATCACTTAGGGTCATTACCATATCAGAGGCCATAGACTGATCTAATTGGTCTGTTACATTGATTGATTAATAATAAAAATAGGACAACTGCACTCAAGCCTGGCAGTGTGGCAGCAGTGGATTTGGAGCAGCTCCCTCTTTTATTACGAACTGAACCTGAAAACACCCTCCTGAGGTGATAATTTATAAATGTTAGCCTTTGATTATCTCACAGGCTAATTAAATGGTGTACACAAAGCAAGGTACTTATGTTAGTTTTGGAATTAAAGACAATTACCAACTCACAAATAGGATCCACCTACCCATCTCTCAACAGCAAATAAATGGTGGGAAACATTTAAAGAAACAATTCAAAATGTTCACCAAAACACATTCCATTGAAAAATAAAAACTCAGTAAGAAAGATCCATCCTTGGCTTACTCAGGAAGTTAAGGATAGTATTAGATTAAAAGAAGAGACTTAGAATGTTCCAAAGAATAGTAGCAAGTCTGAGGATTGGGATTGTTTTAAACAGCAGCAAAGGGCCACCAAAAAGTTGATAAAAAGGGAAATAATAGAATACGAGAGTAAACTCGCTAGGAATATTTAAACAGATGGTTAGAGCTTTTACAAGTATATAAAAAGGAAGAGTAGCTAAACTAAATGTTAGTCCCTTAGAAGCAGAGACAGGAGAAATTACTATGGGGAATGAAGAAATGGCAGAGACATTGAACAAATATTTTGTGTCTGTCTTCACAATAGAAGATACAAATTGCATTCTAGAAATAGAGAGTAACCTAAGGGCAAAAAAGGAGTGTAAAAATTAAGGTAATCAATATCAGTAGAGAAAAAGTATTGGAGAAGCTTAAGGGACTAAAATCCAACAAATCCCCAGGACTTGATGTCTTACATCCTAAGGTTCTAAAAGAGATAGCTGCAGAAATAGTGGATGCACTGGCTATGATTTTCAAAATTCCCTGGATTCTGGAACAGTCCCAGCAGATTGGAAGTTAGCAAATGTTACCCCGATATTCAAGAAAGGAGAGAGAGAGAAAACAGGGACCTACAGGCCAGTTAGCCTGGCATCAGTCGTCAGGAAAGTGCTGGAATCTATTTTTAAGGAAGTATTAACAATGCACTTAGAAAATCATAGTATGATCATGCAAAGTCAACATGGCTTTACGAAAGGGAAATTGTGTTTGATAAATTTATTAGAATTTTTTTGAGGATGTAACTCATAGGGTAGTAAAAGGGGAACCAGTAAATGCAGTATATCTTGATTTCCAAAAGGCATTTGATAAGGTGCTACACAAAAGGTTAATAGGCAAGATAAGGGCTCATGTAGTTGTGGTTAATATATTAGCATGGATAGAAGAGTGGTGAATGCTCAGGAACCAAAGAGTAGGGATAAATGGGGCTTATTCAAGTTGGCAGGCTGTGTCTATTGGAGTGCCAGAAGGATCAGTGCTGGGGCCTCAGCTATTTACAATCTTTATTAATGACTTAAACGAAGAGACAGAGAGTAATGTATCTGAGTTTGCTGATGATACAAAAGTTGGTGGAAACGCAAGCTATGAGGAGGACGCAGAGAAGCTGCAAAGAGATATAGACAGGTTAAGTGAGTAAGCAAAAATGTGGCAGATGAAGCATAATGTGGGGAAGTGTGAGGTTATTCACTTTGGTCATAAGAAGAGCAAATATATTTTAAAAGAGTGAAGCTTGTAAATGTTGAGGTTCAGAAAGTTAGCATGCAAGAACACCAAGCAATTAGGAAGGCAAATGGCATGTTGGCCTTTATTGCAAGGGGATTGGAGGACAAGAACAAAGAAGTCTTGCTACAATTGTGCAGGCTTTTGGTGCGACCACACTTGCAATACCATGTGCAGTTTCAGTTTCCATATTTCAGGAAGGATATACTTGCATTGGAGGTGGTACAGCAAAGGTTCACTAGATTGGTCCCTGGGAAGAGAAGGTTGTCCTATGATGAGAGGCTGAGTAAATTGGGCCTATATTCTCTGGAGTTTAGAAGAATGAGAGGTGATCTCATTGAAACTTACAAGATTCTGAAGGGGTTTCATAAGATAGACACTGAGAGGTTGTTTCTGCTGACTGGGAAATCTAAAACACAGGGGCACAGTCTCAGGATAAGGGGACGATCATTTAAGACTGAGATGAGAAAAAATTCCTTCTCTCAAAGTGTTGTGAATCTTCGGAATTCTCCAACACAAAGGGTTGTGGATGCTCCATCATTGAATATATTTAAGGTTGGGTAGACAGATTTTTGGTCTCTCAGGGAATCAAGGGATAAGTGAAGCAGGCGGGAAAGTGGAGTTGAAGTCCAAGATCAGCCATGATAATATTGAATGGTGGAGCAGGCTCAACAGGCAGTATGGTCTACTCCTTCTCCAATTTCATATGTTCTTATGTTCCTATGTAACCAACATGCCTATTCTCCAAGCAAGTTGCCCATCTCCCAAGAAAACTGGCTATTTTGCACAATTCAAATTCTAGCTCCCAAGTATTTCTTTTATATAAAGGGAAAAACGTAATCACTCTTGCTGAAACAAACTCATCACCTGCTTCTCCAACAAGCTCAAAAATGTTGCACAGTGACTACTATGTAACCAATAGCATGCTTATACTGCTTCCTGGTGGAAATAATCTAAATAGTTCTGCTTTTGAATTGGAATCACTTGATATGGATTTTGCAGATTACTATCCTGGGTCAAGTTACTCCATTCTGGAGAAATTTACTCCATTCTGGGCCCCCTCTGAGACTTTATACTTTCAACTGTAAACTAAAACACACCAGAATTTGGGAATAGCATGCTTTACAAATGATAATACGGACAGGGCTTAAGTAAATCTGTGCTATAAATATACAATATTTACTTGCTGATCTTTGACCAATGGAGGATGTGCTATTATTCTGTGAGATTCGAATTATATGTTATCCAACACCAACACAATAATGGAATCAGCTTCTCATAATATGACCTAAGTATTTTTGACACATATCCTATTTAGGCTAACAAGAACAAACTGTCTTAGTAAGCCTTTGATAATAACAGTTTGGTTTACTTGATTTACTGAATATCACTATCCAAACTCCAACTGAGCTGGCCAAATGGTTTACATCTGTCATAAATAATTGAACCAGCAGCTCAGATATGTTTGTATGTTCTCCAAATCCAAACACTAAGTTTTGACAGTAACATGTCTTAAACTCTCTTATCTCTCCTTCACTTGGCCCTGCCACTCAACTCATCCATCACTCTTTGCATGTCAGATTGCAAACTTAATCTCCTTTCCATGAATTTTATCTCTCTAAGGCTTTTAAGCAACCCTTATGTTGATGCAAAACTTTCAGTGTTTCTCTTAGATGTAGAAATTTGCCCTTGCCCAGAATTATCCAGTGTAATTCTGGAGTAAGGGTGCAGTAAAAACACTGCAAATAACAACAGGGCCATTGAAGAAACAACAGGTGTGCACTTAGATTAACAATCCCTCGTTTAGTGCCTGATCTGTCAGAAAGAAATTCTAAATGCAAAATAATTTATTAATGGCATGTAATGAATCAACAGACTGAATCTATTTTGCTTTGCCTTAATCAGACAATTTATTACGTTCACACAATGTACTTTAACATGCCGTCTTAGCAAACACTAAAAAAAATTAAACCATTGAACAAATGTTAAACCTCTTACAATGAGTTTTTATTTTAGTGGTTAGTATTATCCTTTTCAAAAAGATTATTAAAATAATTTCTGAATCATATTCCTTCATTTTTGCATTTGGATTTTTAGAATATGTCTATTTAAATAGTGACTGCTGATGTCATCTTTAGAGGAATTGGTTGGAGGAGTTATTGAACAAATTATGCCAGGGGTCTATATTGAAAGGCCTCTGTCATCAGGAACAAGTTTTTTGCTTCTGTATGAAAAACATCCAACAATCAACGCATAGGACTATATCATTTAGAACATGACATCATCATAACGGAAATGATGTACAACTCTTCGGTCTCTTTCCTGTCCCTAACAAAAAAAAATTCTTAGCTATTTCACCACGACAACAGTCCCACTTTAATATCAGTACTTACCCTTGCTAGTTTCATAAGAAGGGCAGAGGCAGCCTTGTGTTAATGATCAAAGTATTTAATCGATGACAATCCAGTTGGGAACTAATTGTTTCTCCGCAATCTAACTAATATTACCTCTGTACAATTCATGGAGTAGAACTCAAAATGGATGGTGGATGTCAAAGTAAACTTTTCAAAAACACTTGAAATTGAAAGCTAAATAATATTGAATTCCCTCCACTACACTATATCCAGAATTTTTGATATAGATCTTTTAAATGTTTCGTTTAGACTACAGTCCTTCCCAATATATTAAGTGGGCAGTTGAAGTGCATTTGCACACTCCTTTCTGCCAATTATTACTGTATTACTGCATTCTTGGCAATTTTATCACAATTTGTGATATTAAAACAATTTAAAATTACAGAGCAGTGGTTGTGCAATGCATCTTCTTTCCAGAATCTCAAAGACTGGCCCCTTTAGTCCATATATTCTTAACTCTCATCCTGACTACAAAATTCCAAAACCCAGAGTGTGACATTAATGGCACAATTGTTACAAGCGCTCTGCGTTGCTACACATGATGGTATGTAAGTGAAGTCAGGTAAGAGATGAGCATTTTCTAGGCTACACAAGTAACAAACAAATTGCATTTTGTATAATGGAGAAGTTCAATTGAGAGCCAACATTCAAAATCTCTAAGGTTTCTGAAACAACAATAACAGAATCCCTAGAGAATCCCTTTCTAGGTTACCAGTTACCTGCTACAGTATGTGATCAGATTCCTGGACCTTAATGTTGTTTCTTTTGTTGGCATCAATGCCAGATCTACAAATCAAAAGCAGACGCCATGTCTCCAAATTTCTATGTTTAATGTTAACATGTTTCATACTGACTTCTGAGATGTCTGATTAGTGTGTCAGCATTTGCCAATATAGATCAGTACAACCTCCTCACCAGTTGGTATTGGTGTTCACTCTCCATGTGAGCAAATTGTTCTAATCATTTACCCACCTTGTTCCTATATACCTTCATTCCTTTATTCTTCAGCCACCAATCCAATTTAATCTCAAGTCTTGACATGGTTTTTGCCTCAACCACTAACCCTGGAATGAATTCCATAGACTCACAACTCACTATGTAAATTTTTTTCTCATGCCCTTTATTCTAAATCTCTTACATTTAAACCAATCTGAGGTCCCTTAGTCAACACACCTTAATTACTGAAAATAGTCTTCTTCTATATACCCTGTCCTGTCCTTCCATAATTGTGAACACTTTTACCATATTGTCCTGCAATTTACGATATTCCAATCAAAAAGAGTCCCAATTTTTTTAGGTTTTTCTTGGTATTTGTATTTCCTCATACCAGGCAACATTTTAGTGAACTTGTAAGACAGAGATGGGGAGCAATTTCTTCTCTCAGAGGGTCGTTAATCTTTGGAATCCTCTTCCCCAGAAAGCAGTGGAGGCTGGGTCATTGAATATATTCAAAGCTGAGTTAGACAGATTTTTGATCCAGAAGGGAGTCAAGGGTGACGGGAGGGCAGGCAGGAAAGTGGAGTTAAGGCCACAATCAGATCAGCCATGATCTCATTGAATGGCAGAGCAGGCTTGAGGGGCAGAATGTCCTACTCCTGCTCCTATTTCTTATGTTCTAATACTTCTTGTGATAAAACCTAGGATTCCATTAGCTTTTTTAACAGCATTATCAATCTGAGTTGCTGCTTTAATGTCCTTTAATCTCACTGCTCTCCACAGTACCGAGCCTACTTCCATTCAGTGTATAAATGCAATCATTGGTTTTACCAAAACATATCACCTCATACTTATTGCACTGAATTCCATCTACCAATTTTTAACTCATTCCCCCATATTTATCAATGTCCCTACATTCCCATAATTCCATACTTCTTATTCTTCTCTATTAATCTCCTGCCAGCCCCGAATCCACCTTGGCAAAAATGACCGTTGCTGGGAACAGGGTAGGGAAACCAGCATGCCGGCAGCGCTGGTATCTTCTGGCCCCATCTGCCTCTGTTCCTGACTTCGGTTGGGCCCAAAAATTCAGCCTTTAGATTTTGTTCATAATAATGTCAATCCTCTCATTCTAAACTACTTCAGGATTCACCTTCTCTCCAATATCCTCTTTAGTAAAGACTTATGTGAAGTGCTTATTAAATACCTCTGCCATTTTTAATAATCATTTATAAATTGACAATTGTCTCCTCTCAGGAGTTCCACTTCTAACGATTCTCTTTTTACTCATATACTTGTAAAATACTTCACTGGTTCTTTTGATGTTTTTTGAGGGATACCATCAGCATGAACTCTGGGCAGAGGAAAGAGCACCAGGTTTAACAGAGGAAGAGGAGGAAGAGTATCAGGTTAACATGGTTGGAAAGGTAGAAGGATGTCAGTCTGAATTGAGACAATTGGAGGAGAAAAGAGTGCCTTTGTGAAATGATAGGGAGTTTAAAATGGCACGTGTGTGGTCACAGCCTTGGGGTTTCTGGGGGTGGGGGGGGGGGTGGCGGCAGCATCATTTTGAGCTGTATCCATGCAGGTGGGGGTCAGGTGATGAGTCTCAGTATTCCAGGCATTTAGGCAATCTGTACTTGGTGCGATTGTGTCAATGAATTGAAACATGGTTGGAGATAAATTGAAGAATGATGTCCCAGATTATTTCCTAATGTAATGGTACACCTTTGAGTGTGCCATTAACCAAGCTGTCTCCCATCCACCCAACTAACAGCTGTCTACCCCTCTCGAATAGGACAGTTTCTCAGGATGTGCATTTTGAGAGCTGTAGCAGACACTTTCCTTTGTAAATAAGCACAGCTGAAATATTGTGGCAGAATGTGTCCAACCAATGAAGCCTGAACCTTTGTCTGGGCCCCACACCCCACCATATACTTTGTCTCCAAAACAAGAAAAGGTTGCACAGCAGAGATTCTGTATTTGGGGAAACTACAGTCCAGAGTGTCTGCAGCCACGGCATGCGGTAAGTCCATTGAGGTGAAGAAGGAGCTGCGGGACCCGAGAGAAGTCCTGTGAAAAGGTGCCCCGAACACCCAAAACATCCACGAACGGCCCCCCCGGCCGCAACTTCAAAGCGCCCGCGGGAGATGGCTCGGAGAGCATCTGCAGCGCACTGTCGGCAATGCTGCATGCCTTTATTTAAACCACTGCAAAAAAAAAACCCTTAGCAAATGTAATCACCTCTAAGTCTGCCAAATGATGCTTCACCTCCCGAAGGACGTGGATGAGCTTTCCGGACGTCGATGGTGGGCACTGAGGAAATGGCTTATTACCTGCACCAGATTCCACCCCCCCTCCCCCCCCTTTACCCCCCTTCCACCCCCCCCCCACCCCACCCCCGTCCCCTTCCCTGCTCCACCCTCTCAGCTCACCCCCTCACAACCCCGTCCCAGCCCACCCCCCCCTCGCACCATCTTCACCCCGCACCCCCTTCCCTTGCACCCCTCCCTCTACCCCTCCCCCTTGCATCCCCTCCTCCCACCGGCACCATCCTACACCTGTGTAGGGGCCCCAACAACCCCACTGCCTTGTGGGCGTCTCGGGAGAGACCAAGGCTAAGGGAGTAAACCCTAACAGAAAATCCGGAGCGGAACCCCGTAGGCGGTCATGTGTCACCTTTGGCATGTTTCCGGCAGTTCCTGCAGCCATACTGGTGCCAAACGTCGTGTCCTGCACTCCTTTGGACCCCACCAGAAAGGCCGAGAGGGGGGTTTTGACGACTGGGCAACTCTCAACCTCCATAAATTTGCCCAGGCATGCGCCATGGAGAGGTCACTCCATAGTTGCCTCACAGCGACTGAAACAACACGGAAGGCAGCAGTTACGGGTTATAAGTCCAGAGAAGAGCCTGTCACTCCAGAATTGGCCTTTATAGCCACTCCAGGCGCTTCTTCACAAACCACTGACCACCTCCAGGCGCGTATCCATTGTCTCTCGAGATAAGGAGGCCCAAAAGAAAGAAAGAAAGAAAGAGGGAGTTTAATAGGGTACACTGTCTCTGTGACACAAGGGGGAAAGTGTCTTTGCAAATTGGAATGGTTGCGGGTTGGATGTGTGAAAACTACAGTTCTGGTAACTTTTGGGTACATGTTCACTTGTCATTTGTTTTTCACTAATTGGGAAGTATGAAAATGCTTAACGTTAACAATGATTTTTAATGTAAAAACAATTTATTTCCAGAGACGCATGCCCCCAGACTTCCTCAGAAGTGCCAATTTTGTGCCTTTGACATTTGGATTTCCTGTTTAGCTTTTCATGCACTCGTGTTTTTTTCTCAACTCCAGTATAAATGAGGGAATGTTGGGTACACTTACTGCTTGCATTACCAAGCTGTGTAAAAAGTTGTTTTCCAGTGGAAAATATTAACCTAATTTCTGAATTGGTGTAACTTTGGTAATACTCATTGACTTGATTGGAAAGTAAACCAGCTGGGTGTAAAACTAGCATTGGATTAGATTAAAATTACCCCATTACCACCACCTGTCTTCAGTTGGCAGCTTTTGAAACAGTTGACCATTTTAGCCAGTTTTCTCACTTGGTGTCGATGCATTAAACAAGTATCAATTTCCAGCTTTTGTCATTGCATCATTGCATTTCCTCTCGAGAAAAGTCTACAGTCTTGAACTATAGTTTGTGAATGTTAATATGTGAACAAAAGGTATTCGTATGAAACTCCTTTTCTTTCATTTTAGCAGAAACATTGACCTGGATTTTACAGTCAGCAGTGAAGGGATAGCACTCACCACTGACCTCGAAGAAAGCTGCCCACAAAGATCTAGCTATCTCTGTGGCATGAATTTCCCCTTTCCTGGGTTTGAAACAGGCATCAAGTCAAGGGATCTCCAGGTGTCCAGCAACAATGATGTCATCAAGCAGGATAAGCAGCCAGTCACATTGAAGCATTCTCATGGAAAGCAAGGCCGGAAGTAAAATGTACTGAATTTTTCATTTTTAATTATATTTTACAGCTAGCAAAATACATGATTAGGACATAAACACAGGATTAAGATATCATAAACAAGCTTTAATTTTTTTTTAATATACATTTTTTTTTATCATGGAGAAATTTGACATTCCATAAATATAAAGCTAGTTTTTCAGGGAAAGTGAGGCTGTTCAGTAGTATTTGGGAAGTTAGTATGCCATTAAAAAAACGACATCTCATTCAACAAGTTTTAACTTTCTCAATGGATTTTAAAGTGGGACTAATATTGTAAAAGGGCAAGTTTTTGTCTGTTCAGTGATTTCTAATTGATTGCAGTTGGGGGGGGGTAGTTGGAGGCGGGGTGGGGGGGGGGGGCGGAACTTCAACAGCATACCCTATGGGGAAGCCTAGATTTACTGACAGCAGCTTCTGGATTTCCACATTGAACTTGTGCATGTGTGAGCTCCAGAAGTTGCTGTCAGTTTCAGAGGGCTAATGATAGTGAACGCTAACTGTGTTGCTGTCATTACCACTTCAAAATCAGCCATTCATTTCAAGGACTGACCATTTTTATTTTCTAAAGAAAGGAAGTGTTCCTTTTTTGAATGATCTGTCATGCTTTTAGCAGAATCATGTGATTGTAACATAATTTGTAATATTGCTATTGCATTGAAGTGAATGTGGAGTAGGCAGAATTAAACAGAACTATATTAAAATAGGCCAAATAGTTGCAGTGACTGAACTGTGATCCAAAGTTTGCTAAACTGAAATATACAGAGCCAAGAAGAAACATTGCATGAGCGGACTTGCAAGATCTAGAAAATGATGGACTTCAAACTGTACTGCAGGTCAACATTTGATATTGATAGCCTCAGAGTTCATTTCTTTCAGCACATATGAGCTTCTTACTTAAATTAGAATATCTCTCTCTTTCCTTCCACGCAAATACACTGGCAGCATGTACCGCTCTGATTTTGAAATGAGATCCATTTTTAATTTCTACTGTTTTTTTTCCTATTCTGCCAAACAATACCATATGACCCCATTTATCTCTGAGTTCTTCTGGAACCTATGTAATGGACAGAGTAATACAGAAGCTATAAAGGATGGCATAAGAAATGTCATCATTGTGAAGATTGCCGAACATATGCAATTAACACTTGCTAGCATTGACGTTTTTATAGATTGTGCTATTACAGCTGCTAGTATTGACAATTTGACATTTCTACTGGCTGTGATTACAGCTGCCATCCTATCATCTTTTAAATGACAACTTTTGCAACAACATCTAAACCAAACATTTATAACACAGTCTAAGAAAATGAAGTAACTTAGAGCTTGTCATTGACAGCATCATATATTAACTACCATTACAATCTTAAAGCCTCATGCCAAACCTTATTGACAAGCAAAGGGCAAAATCAGTTAATCTGTTGCTCTAAACTAAATTAATCCTTCGCATTAACTCGTACAAAATCTAATTTAAGTGCATTGTACTGGATATTAGATTATCTCTTGGTGCATTAAATTAATGTAATTACATGCACCTGAAAATACTGAAAATTTGACAAGGAACATTGGATTTTGCAGAACTTTTCTAGCCTGGATATTTATTGTATTTGTCACGAAAATGTGCTTTATGTTGAATGATGATTTTTAATCCACCGGCTGGAAACCTGAATTGAATTTTTTTTTTAAAGTGACTAAAGAAGACTTGATGCTTGCAGGTAAAGATGACTACCCCAATTTACATCACTGTACCTTCCACGTTCCAAAACATTGAGATGGAGACACCATGGGCTGAAATTTATGAGTGCGCCGCAAATTGCAGCGGCGCCCTCTGCTGTCGGTGGTCTTCAGGTGCGGAAGCACCTTTGCTGAGTCCCCACGATATTTTACGTGTGGGCTCATTCAAATAGAGGGGGTGGAACAACCGCCCCAGATGACGTAGAGGGAGCGGCCGCTCCATCCCCGGCAATGGCATCTGGTGCCACCGTGCAGGCGCAAGCATCATTTTTAAAGGGCTTAAATCCCTGCAGTAACAATTGAGATTTTAAAGGGATGGTAATTAGAAATTTGTCTGAAAAACTAAATGAAAGCTGGAATCCCCTCTCCCACCGCGCACCCCCCCCCCCCCCCCACTCCCCCCACCGCCACCTCAAAGTTCGTTTTTGGGCCTATCCCATTCAAAATAAAGCTAATTCCCAACATGAACTTTCCCCCTTGAACCTCATTACTTTTGCCCTTCAACCCCTTCCCATCATCCCCACAACCAATTACAATAGTTCTCCCCTCTCCCCCCCCACCACCTCCCCCCCCCACCCGACCCTTAAATTTTCAGTCCTCTCCCCTCCCCACCAGTGTCACGCCTCGAAACTCCGGAGTTCCGAAGGCATGAGAGTTCCAGCCGGTGGCCAGAATATCAGCGTGGAATGGCCATCGCTACCAGGTAGGGAATTATTCTTTCATTTAAATCTCATTTGCATATTAAAATGAAGGTCCCGCCACTGAGCGGCCGGGGTGAGGGGCCCACCGAGGCCTTGCCACCGCCGGTAAAATACGGCAGGGTCTTCTAGGTGTTGGAGGTCGTGGCGGGCCTCTTCCAGAAGAATCTTCTGGGTCCCCCCGCCATGACCCCCCAACACTGGAGGGCTCACAGAATTCAGCCCCATGTCTGCATAGACCCTTCAAGGACAATAACCTAGAGAATCTGAGTGAACCACATATCCTGTCCCCATTAGCAAGGCATCAAGGCAATCATGTGAGCTATTCAACTGGTGGAGGTATACCACTAAACCTAATCACTTGAACAATGGGACCGAAGCTATGAAAAGGGGGAATACACTGGGTGACGGTCATGTGACAGGCCCACCCTTAAGCTTCCGTTTTCCCTGCAGTAAGGAGACAAGCAGCTAGATGCTGATAAGAGAAGATCTGAGTGGGTCCGCCTTCCTCCCTCTCTCTCTCTCCAACCAACCTTGCAAGCTTCGAACCCTGTTGCTGACCATGAGCACCCAGGGACACACCTGCTGCAGCCAGAGACTCCTTGAAGAAAATCAACTTCGCACTGCTGTCTCCAGGAGAACAGCCAAATCAGCCATCCACATCTTCAAATTGGAAGTGTCAGGATCACCAAATCCAGCCTGAAGCCAGCTGAGTCACCAACCTCCACAGACTGTATACCCTTTTTATTTCTCTGGACTCTAATTTGATCAATCTATCCTTCCCCACTCTGTAACCTATTTGCATATGTATCTGAACTTCGAGCATGTGTGTGAAAGTCAGTGCATATTTTATTGTTTCACTTAGTTTGGTTTAAGTATAATAAAGCTAACCTCTTCCTTTGTTAAACTTAAGAAAACCTATCTGATTGGTTCTTTTATGATCACAGCGCGTAAACAATTTAACACTCACTGAATTGGCAGGTATAGCCTTTTCAAAATAGAAGTAAATCTGTTGCGGTCAAACAAGGAGAGGATAAAGAGGAGAACCATTCGACCCCTCCTCACCTGATCATAACATGTTGAATTATTAACCAACTGCTCAGAGACAGCTAAGCGTTTTGTAGGCACATTCTTCACCTAAATTTATTTGCTTAAATTTTAGGTGCGGTTACCTTTTGTTCTCTGATGTAGAATTAGGCCATTTTATTTGGAGCTAGGACCGATTGCCAAACAATTTATATATTTCCACAGCTGAAAGGTGCATTACAATTGATGCATTGGAAATCACAAGCCATAGTCATTACAGATTAGAAAATACTAGTTTACAATATTAGCACTTTTTTATGCTGTGGCTGGTAATGACCTGGAACTTGCTGCCCACAGGGGTGGTGGGAGCAGAGACAATCAATGACTTGAAGAGGAAGTTGGATGCCCACCTGAATGAAATAGACTTGCAGGGCTACGGGGATCAAGCCGGGGAGTGAGACTGACTGCATAGCTCAGTGGAGAGCTGGCATGGACTCGATGCACTGAATGGCCTCCTTCTGTGCCATAAATGACTCTATGACTCTCTATGACTCTATTAGTGGACAAATTCTTAAAGTACTGATATGACATTATGTTACATGGGTATTAATCTTTTCATTTTAATATTGTTAACAATAATTTCTAGCTTTGTATTCTCAAATCCCCTTAAAAACACATCGTAAACATTTTCTTTCTCTTCCTCCAGTCTTCACCTTTCTCCTTTCCCAAAGGTGGTGATTCACAGTTCCACAGGCAACAGTAGCTCTTTGGAACCACACAGAAATACACATGCAGAATCAACAGGAGTATCCTAGGAATTGGAAAACCGTGCCTTGGACACACTTTAAGTGATCTGTGCACACTACCTATCAATGCAGGCCAAAAATAAAACACAGATTGTGTCGATTGGCAAACCTCAGCCACATTTAGGTGGGTAACTGGAGATGCTTGTGAATACTCCTGCACAGAGTAGAAACCATTACCTATATGCTTTACCTGTGAAGTATCTTTTATTCTGTTTGCTTTTAGCTGGTTGCTGTTAGTTTCAAGTTTCATTGTGGGACACCCAATCAAAGCTTCTTATTTAGTCCAAAGCATAGATGTGATGGACGTTGACCATTATAGGAAAGGTTTATGATGCAAGAAGCTTTCACCAGAGAATAAGCCTCAGAAGTCAAGCATGTAATGCATATTGATACTAAGTTTGAAAACTTAGGCGGCACAGTGGCGCAGTGGTTAGCACCGCAGCCTCACAGCTCCAGCGACCCGGGTTCAATTCTGGGTACTGCCTGTGTGGAGTTTGTAAGTTCTCCCTGTGTCTGCGTGGGTTTTCTCTGGGTGTTACGGTTTCCTCCCACCACCAAAGACTTGTAGGTTGGCCATTATAAATTGCCCCTAGTATAGATAGGTGGTAGGGAAATATAGGGGCAGGTGGGGATGTGGTAGGAATATGGGATTAATGTAAGATTAGTATAAAATGGGTGGTTGATGGTCGGCACAGACTCAGTGGGCCGAAGGGCCTGTTTCAGTGCTGTATCTCTAAAATAAAAAAAAAATACAATTTTTCAGTGACTACACTAGCAAATAACTCAAACTGGCACGAGACAAAATATCCAAAACAATACATCAGTTCTCCTATGACACTTTTAAAGATGATGTCAGACAATGAGAAGGGAAGACATAATAAAACTTGTAAATAATAATTAGATTGGCATATCTGTTATTGTAAGCAACCTTTAGCAAGCCCTGTAGCTGAAGACACAAAATTAAGCATGAATAACCCAAACTGTTGGTAGTGACTAAATCACAAGCACACCTATAGGCAAACATTTCTGTCAGATGAATCACCCTCAAACCAAGTTAGTTATCATCAACCCCTGAAATGGGAATTTGGTATGAGAGAAATTAAATCCAGTGAATTATGTAATGTCAAAGACAACTGGTTAGACACTTCACCTAGTTTCCCATCACATGATAGTCAGGACACCGTCGTAGTATTTCAACATATATCTGATATTTCAGCTTCTGATCAATCTAATAACATGCCACCTACTTCCATTGCTATCCACTGTCGTCTTTAATTTTATGATCCATCATAATCTTCAATTCCGTTATCAAATATGCATGATTGAAAACTCACAATATTTATTTTGTCTTCAAACTCATCTCCTGAATGTAGAATTTAATGGGCTGTAAATAATCTTGGTATTAATTAAGGTAAACTTGTGAGACAGTTGCTACACAACCACTTTATTACCTAAAAAAGTAAACTCCAAGGCTTTAAAATCTCGATGTGTATGAATGTTTTTACTAATGCATGAGCATTGCTGGCAAGGCCAGTATTTATTGCCCATCCCTAAATGTCTTTGAGAAGGTGGTAGTGAGCCACCTTTTTGAATCGCTGCAGTCCATGTGGTGTAGGTTAAGACACAGGGCTGTTAGGAAGGGAGTTCCAGAATCTTGACCCAGTGACAGTGAAGGAACAGCGATATAGTTCCAAGTCAGGATGGTGTGTGGCTTGGAGGGGAACTTGCAGGTGATGGTATTCCCATGCATCTGCTGTCCTCTCCTTTTAGTTGGTAGAGGTCGCGGGTTTGGAAGGTGCTGTCTAAGGAGCCTTGGTGCGTTGCTGCATTGCATCTTGTAGATGGTACACAGTGCTGCCACTGTGCGTCAATGGTGGAGAGAGTGAATGTTTGTGGATGGGGTGACAATCAAGCGGGCTGCTTTGACCTGAAACGGTGATGAGCTTCTTGAGTGTTGTTGGACCTGCACTCATCCAGGCAAGTAGAGAGTATTCCCTCACATGCCAAACTTGTGCCTTGTAGATGCTGAATAGGCTTTGGGGAGTCAGGAGGTGAGTTACTCATTGCAGAATTCCCAACTTCTGACCTGCTGTTTTAGCCACAGAATTTATGTGACTGGTCCAGTTAAGTTTCTGATCAATGTCAATCCCCCAGGATATTGATGATGGGGGATTCAGAAATGTTAATGCTGTTGAACATCAGGGGGAGATGCTTAGATTCTCTCTTGTTGGAGACGCTCATTACCTGGAATTTGTGTGGTGCAAATGTTACTTGGTCCTTGTCACCCCAAGCCTGAATGTTGTCCAGGTCTTGCTGCATGTGGATACAGGCTGCTTCAGTATCAGAGGAGTTGCGAATGGTACTGAACATTGTGCAATCATCAGGAAACATCCCCATTTCTGACCTTATGTTGGAAGGAAGGTCATTGGTGAAGCAGCTGAAGATGGTTAGGCCTAGGACACTATCTTGAGGAACTCCTGTAATGATGTCCTTGGGCTGAAATGATTGGTTTTCAACAACCACAACCATCCTCCTTTGTGCTTGGTATGACTCCAACCAATGGAGAGTTTTTCCTCCTGATTCCCATTGACTTCAATTTTGCTAAGACTCCTTGATGACATTCTCAGTCAAATGCTGCATTGATGTCAAGGGCTGTCACTCTGACCTCAACAACCATTCCATAAAAACACTGAAAAGATACAGTCAACTTAATGCCCACATTAAGTCAAAATTCGCCAATCCTGCACTCCCACTGGGAGTCGGCATGGTTTGTAGACAGAGCTACAAAACTATAGTGTCAATTCTTTGATCCGTACTCCCTTTGAGCATTGGCCCCCACTAGAAGAACGGGATTATTGGACTTGCTCTACTGCTTGATTCTCTTGGACTTATTGTGGCTATGCCTAGTCAGATGATACACTGCTTTATAATAGCAACATTATGCTACATGAAGGACGGTATATTATTCTGCTGCTGAAGTGCAGCTTATTAAACCTGGCTTGTCTCTTTAACACCACAACATTGAATTGCTGCTGATACAGGACATCTTGAGGTCAGTTTAAGGTTATTTACTTTGGGTGAGGTAGGTTTCCAGTTTGGTAAACAATTTTAAATATCTGGGTCCAGATCAGAACAAACCAGAATGACTGATTTTTAAAAAATGTTTTTGACTACTTTGAAGTATAACGTTGCAAGTGGAATGGACTCAAAAGCTTTATAAATACTTGAAGATCTCCTGTGTCATTGGTCAGAGTGAGTCAGACACTATGTTATTTTCTAGTAATAGCGATGTTATCCCAACTGATGCTCAATGGTCTATTATTAGGGCCTCTCATCTACGGTGACTGAATAAGCCAAATTATGATTTTATTACAATGTATTCTGGTATTTTTACCTGTGGATCAAATCTTTCTGTGAAAACTGCACCAGTAGCCTACATTATTGTTATATGTTCCTTTGTTTGACAAAACTGGAGGAATAGAACGTGTGGTTGATTCATTGACATTCCAGCTGCCTGACAGCCCTGTAGGTGAGAGGGCTCAGGCCTGACAGCCCAGTAAAGGATATTGAAAGGCCCATGAGTCTAGTAGCATTGGGTAGGGCGAGGGGTCCTGGCATCTGGGAACACAATGATGCATGGGCTAATCTATGGCTGCATGGAGGGGTGGGAGGGGTTACTGTCCTGGATTGGGTCAAAAGGTCTGGCTGCAGTCAGCGAGGAAGTGGCCTGGCAGCACTTAAGAAGAATCAGGCTAAGGACATCCTGCCCTGACCCATTCCTCCCCTGCAATATCCAGTACGATTATGATCTGTACCCAATCCCAAGCCATTTATTAGCATAGTATGCACTTTAATATTGTATTTTCTGACTGTAATCATGACTTCAGTTGGAAAATATAGTATTATAGCCTGCAAGGCACTAGACTAAAGCTGGGTACAGATGGCTTTTTAAAAAAAAACAGATCTCCCGTGGCATTATTTAGATTGTCACAAGGGACCAGAAAGCAGATACACCGGGAACAGACAACAGCCTTGGCGATAAACCTGAGGCCTTGGACCCTGACTGAGGTAAAGTCTCTCAGTGCAGAACTGAACAGATGCATTTCCAACCATGGAAGAACAATTTACGCGTTTATGTTATTATTTTGCATCTGTGCATAGTTGGCTGGCTGAGGGAAAACAGTACTTGAAAAAATGTTCAAAATAACACGTCTCCTGTCTAAGAAATTTACATATGAGCAAAATATTCCAAAAATTGCATATGAACCAATCAGTGAAAACAAATTTACACAGGTACTGAGGAAATGTACACTTCAGCCAACCAGATGCAAATATGAAAGAAATTTGCTTGGATTTTTATATAATTAAATAGGATGCCTTAAGTGTTAAGCCAGTATGGCATAGGGAGTGTGATACAATGGCAGACAAATATGCACTTTTCGCCCGTTTTAATATTACTATTGGACTTCCAATTCTAATATATACTATATGAGTCAGAAGTTACACTGCTGTAAGAGGTGTGGAGGTGAGTTGGGGGAGGGGGGGAACATTTCCATTGAAAGATTGTAGAAGAAATTGTCTAAGTGTTCTGACCATAAATAATGATGTAAATGTTCTTGATTAGTTCATGAAAAATTGTGTTTCCCTTACTTACTGTAGCTGGGTAAATATACAGCTGTGACAGCTGCCAAGAAATGTTATTGACCTGAAACATTGGGCTGGATTTTATAGAGGCCTTGATGTCGGGATCTGTGGTGGGGGGCATGAAGAATGCCCCGGATGAGATCCGCCACGGACCTCAACGCCAGCAGGGCCCATCCTGATATTGCCGGCGGTGGCGAGGCCTCGTGGCGGCCATCCCGCCGCTCGGCAACAGGATCGTAATTAAAATATTCAAATTCATTAACTTACCGGAGTTAATGACGTTCCCATCGCCTCCTGAAGTGTCACCGCAATCTTCATCCCGGTAGCCGGCACTGCCACGCCTTCGGATTCCCGTCCGGGGAAACGAGGCGCAACACCGATGGGGAGGAAGGAGGAGGTAAATTTCTCAGTGTGGGCGTGAGGGGGTGGCGGGCGCGGGGTCAAACCATTCTGATTGGTGGAGGGGATGGTGGGGAGGGATAAAGTTAAAAGTTTGTGATCTTTGATGGGGGAAGGTCAGGTACACAAGGTAAGTATGTTTGGCGGGGGAGAGGGCAAGGAATGAGTGTATTGTTAATGGGGGGTGAGAGCGGTTGGAAATATGTATGTAATTTTTAAAATCAGTTTTATTAAACTTTCCCTTTGAACAGTTAAATGTAAGGGCAGGAAGCCCTTTAAAAATGGTGCCGACGCCTGCACAGTGGCGCCGGACACTGTTGCAGGGTCGGCTCGCCCGCCCCCTCCACAACATCGGGGGGCGCAGTCCGCCCCGGCCATGTAAGTGAGCCACCGCGTATAATATCGGCAGCAACATAAAATTCAGCCCACTAATTCTATTTCTCTCTCCACAGATACTGCCTGGCCTGCTGAGTATTTCCAACATTTTCTGCTTTTATTTCAGATTTCCAGCATCCATACCAGCTTGCTTTGGCATATAAATCTTACTGGAAATAATAATTGCTTCTGAATTCTTAACATGAACAAAATAAAGTTAAGGGCTTTAATCATCCCCTTTCTCCCTTACCTCTCTCTTTTTCTCTACAAGGGCTGTAGTTACTGGATTAACCTCACTGGTGTTAATCACCACCATCACCACACCACCACCCACCCCACCCCACCCCCCGCCCTCCCCACCAGCCCACACCAATCCAGGCCCTGTGTAAGGGGATTGATCCCTTTTTAAACAAAATTCTCTGTCTTCAGGAGTTCAAGCCACGGACCTGGCCTTGATCAGCCCCTCAACCCCCAACTTCTGCCCATCTGAAGACTGGTATGACACATCTAACTTGGTGTATGAGCCTCCAGTTCTATCCTGGGTTCAGACTAACCTGGATGGTTCCCACACTCAGGGTCAAACCCTGATGCCATTTACCTTGTAAGGAGAGGGTGGAGGTTCTGCTCATAAGGCTGTCAACTGTTGTCATTATCACCATTATAATTTGGACAGATTTTTGGTCTCACAGGGAATCAAGGGATAAGACAAGCGGGCGGGGAAAGTGGAGTTGAAATCTTAGTTCAGCCATGATCGTTTAGAATGGTGGAGCAGGTTCGATGGGCCATATGGTCTACTCCTGCTCCTAATTCCTGTGTTCTTGTGTTCTCTCTCCCTCTCTCAGACCAAATCTGTCAGCCAGGTCAACATAGGACCTTGACACTTTCCTACCCCCTGCCACCGGTGAGCTGCAGCAGGGCGCCTGTTTGATGCCCGAAGCTTGCCTGCAAGTAGTCAAGTAAGACCCAAACCAAAGATAGCTCAAGCCTCCCAACACTGGCAACTGAAGGCAGGCATGGCTGCTCCACCAATGGCACACCCATTTTTAACAGAAGGGAACATCAGCCCTAGGTGTTCAAATCATCACCCTTTATTTTTTTCTATCTTTCTTTTAGAAGTCATTCTCTCTTTCAGAGGTAAAAATTAAAAAATGCATTGGCCAGGTTTTTTGGAAATCATTTGGAAAATCAAACACACAAATATTGTTACAGCCTAAGAAAATACATATTTCCAGTTGTATTGAGTCATAGAGTCATAGAGTTATACAGCACAGAAACAGGCCCTTCGGCCCATAGTGTCTGCGCATGAAGCACCTAACTATTCTAATCCCATTTTCCAGCACATGGCCCGTATTGATGAATGTTGAGAGATTTTCCACATTACACATACCCAGACTCAGAAATCATAGACACAGGTGCAGTTGGCAAATCTCTTCATCTGACAGAATGATGGCTTTATGATATCTGAACTGTGATGAATAGGAAATGCAAATATACATACTATTTTTCTAATTATAGACATATATAAATAGATGATGTTGTGCCATTATATCATCAGCAGCTCATTGGCACTAGTAACATCAATCTTCCACATTGTGCATTGTACCTGCTACTTGAGCACCTGATAACATTTCCAAGATATTGTCGAGTGTATGAACAATTTGAAGAACTATGCAATGTACACTGTGAAACTTTGAATGCTTTCTAAGTTTCTTGACTAAACATGCTTTCGCTATGCTCTGTAAATGTGTTCAAATTCTAACTTTGAATTTCAAGGTATCATCTTATAGGCTGATAAATGAGGAGTTATGAAATGCCATGCATGTTTTATAAGATGGAATAACTTAATAAATCATAAATGAAGAAGTCACAGGTGAATTATGATTGCCATCAAGTAGAAAAATGCAATTTCATTATTCTTTATTGAGCAATATTCTTTTGATAATACTATTGCTCATTATATTGGTAGTATACTGAAAGATTGGCACACTAACAAGAAGTCAAATAAATGATGTTATAAAAACAAAAAGTGCTGGATGTACTCAACAGGTCAGGCAGCATCTGTGGAGAGATGAGAGGTGAAAGGTCTTCGACCTGAAACGTTAACTTTGTTTCTCTCTCCACAGATGCTGCCTGACCTGCTGAATATTTCCAGTATTTTCTGTTTTCATTTCAAGTTTCCAGCATTTGCAGTATTTTGTTTTTGCAAAAGAAATGTCATGTTCAGTCGTGTGATATAATAAATAGTTCTGCTGATTAATTCCTTCAAAAAGAGCTGGATAAATACCTGTATGTGATTGAATCTGGAAGTTATAAAGAACATGATGGTATCTATGCTGTAGAAATTATAGAGGTGAAATTTGTGAAAATCACAAAGTCAGGTTAAATAGAAGAGATGTGAGATAAAGAGATGCTATAGACTTCAGATTGATTATCTTTGGGGAGACTTTATGCATAACTTTCCCTCAAGAGATTAAAAAGTGGCATACAGTGTGTGACAATATAAGTTCTACATGGGAACCAAAATTCCAAGATTCTCTCTCCAGCAACCAGCAATCAAGATCATGTCCCAAATCTTGGGGATGAGATCATTTAAATACTTGGGACGGACTGCCTGTGCCTGTAAGGGTGCAAAGGCGACTAGCCCGACAGCTGGTTGGAAAATTGGAGCAGTGCTTTGCTGTCCAATGGTAGAACAAAGTAAGAGTAGGCCGAAGGTAAAGGTAAATTATTTTTTGTTATGTTCCTAAGGGAGTAAAGGCCACATTCTTCTGGGGTCAATTAGTTTTGCATTGGGCAATCGTGGGGCCTTTAATAGGCTTTCAATGGAAGAGTTTATTTTCAGACATGAAATTAATTAAAAAGTAACAGTAAACCAGCGTTAGAGCCATGACACTTTTGGTGAAGCATATTTTCACCATTGGGTTGACCTAAACACACAAGTTGTTGCCTGAGTTAACAGATCACCTGCTCAGGAAAACATCTTCTATGTATCTTTTTGAAAGCAGCCTGACAAAATAAACTTGCAACACTGGTGGTACCTTGGCATTTGTTGCACTTGCTAATTTAAAAATTACTGTTTGTGATAATGGCACAGAAATTGTTAGAAAAATAATGGCAAGTTCACGAAGCCCACCATTATTAGTGTCTTAAGAACCTAGCAATTTATGGTGAAGAGATATTCCATGAGTTCCGATTCGTCACAAATTGCTGGATGATTTGTATTACTGTACCATTAGCCTAGTCAAAACACAAAAAGATGACCATTTTGCCATTGACCTCCCCATTGTGTGACATGAAATTGCTGGATTTATACTGTCAGTATGAATGATTCTCTGCAGCCATTTAGGGCTGATAATTCACGTTGTAAGGACCGTTCTAGTGACATGATTTGTGGTTCTGAGATGCCATTCATCCTTGCAGGACCAGAAAGGGAATTCTGAAACTCTGCAGTCTCACTCCTGTAGGTAGTAAATTATTCTGGAGTGTTTTTAAATTCTAAATTTTTTTTAAATTTTCCTTCCTATCTTTTTTTTCTTTCCTAATTCATTCTTACTTTTCCTCTCTCCATCCCTCTTTCAGGAACTAATTTGATTATAATTAACTAATGTGAGTATAATTCACCCTATTTCTTGCTCTGCTTCTTTCTCTTCCTTAAATTTCATTGGTTAAAGAGATAAACCATTGGCCGACAAACAGGTGGTCCCAGGTGGCCTGTTGACCTCGCCATGTCATTATTAATTCCCAACAATTTGCTGGACAAAAATAATGTGATCTGGAGGATGAGGTAAGAAAATCCAATGCACGTCATTCACCAGATGTCATTTCAGAAATTTTTGGGCCAATATTATACAAACACATAACACATTCATATGATTCCTTGCTCTGATATTTTAATGGGATTTGAATAAGCAGAAGAATGTCATAAAACACTCATCAATCATATTGCAAACAGAACTTTCTCGGCTATTCAAACGTAATTCTGTCTTAATTGTTACGTTTTCACCCTTCTTCAGCAATTCAAACTACAGCTGGAACTAACAACATATTCTCCATTTGTATCGTGAACATTTTATGCTGGAAGTCTTCTGCAGCAAACTTTATGATTAAAAGTTAAGGCTATTTTATTTCTTACTGATGTCGGTTTTTAATAGAACACACCAAGGGTGCCCAGTTGTCACGCAATAATACAATAAACATTCAGTGAGTGGCCTGACCTCATATCCAGTCAGCAAGGAAGTTAGGAAAGTTCATTGTGAAGGTCAAGGAATTTGCCAGATGGATGAACAGCATCTATTTTAGAAGTTTCTGTTATGCACTGACTCACACGTAAGCTTCAAAATGTTACAAGGCAATAAGCACTCGTGAGGTTCAAATGAGATACAAGTTTCTGTGGTTTAGCAACCTCATACATTATAATTTGTGTCCCTCAATGCCAATATTTTTTTTCATTCATTCTTGGTATTTGGAGTGACTGGTAAGTTGGGATTTATTGTCCATCCTTAGTTGCCCTGAGAAGATGGTCACTTCAGAGGGCAGTTAAGAGTCAACCAGGTTGATTCAGGATTATAATCATATATAGGCCAGTCCCTATAGGATGGCAGCTCTCCTTCCCTAAAGGACATTAGTGAAGCATTTCATTTTTATATGACAATCCAACAGCTGAATTCAAATTCTCAAACTGCTATGGTGAGAGCTGAACTGGATTTTATGGGGTCCCCTGAGGCAGGGTCAGAGGCGGGGAGGGGTGGGGGAGGCGGGGTGTATGAAGAAGCGCAACAGGTGGTGGGGACGGCCTTCACGTTCAGAGTCCAATTGAGGCCCTTACAGGGCCTAACAATGGCCAATTAACGGCCTTGTCCCACCACCGCTGGGATCTTATCAGCGGTGGGCAGTGCCTCTGCCATGTGGAGAAGGTGCCTTGTGAAAGGAGGCGCACTCCCTGCGGACTTGGTGGGGGGGGTCCTTCCTTCGTGGGCAATCTGTGGCCCACAGAGGACCCCTACTGGGAACTACTTTAACCCCCAGGACCATCCTCCTTCTGGACTGCAAGACTACTCCCACGCCCTCCTTCGCCTGAGCCTTCTGGACTGGCCCCAGCGACCCCACCTCACTTACCTGTGGTCCGGGGTTCCAGCACTGGGCCTGGGTCCAAGGCCTCTGCAGTACTGACAGTGGCCACCGCATCCGGTGACACTGCCGATACTGCTGAGCTGCCAGCCCTCTGATTGGCCAGCAGCTGTTGGAGGTGGGATGCCCATCTTTAAAGGGATGGGGATCCCAGCTTGTGAAACTTAAATGTACAAAGACTGGAGGACTTGGGGGTCACAAAAAGGCAGAGGTGGGGTTAGCCTGCGTTTTCAACCCGGCACCGGGAGCCCTGCCTCCTACATAAAATCCAGCCCGCATTTTCTCCATTATTGGTCCAGTAATATAACCATCACATTACTGTACCCTATGGGTGGGATATCAATTTTGGAGCCAGGACCCTGATATTGCATTCATTTCCAGGTCCCGACCCCGCACCATGTTGGCAACATGCATGCATTGCAATTTCATTTGTAAAATCACCGAATTAGCCCAGAGACGCGTTCGCTGTTGTTATGACCAGGTGAGAAGGGGTCTAGGTGTTCGCTCTCAGCCTTTGCCTGGTTTAACTGTAACAGGGTTTACTTTTAAGCTCCCCCTTAGTGAATCCTTGTTCACTGCTCCAATTGTAAGGCAAAGAAATCAGACAGGTTTCCTTCGATTCAAACAAGAAAGGTGGAAGTTTATTAATCTTAAACTCTAATCCGGTTAACGGCTATGAATATGCGATACGACCACGCTATCATTCATACGTGATAAACACACATGCAGATAGAGACAGAAAAACTAGAAAAGAATAAAGGGGAAAAGTTTGAGGCAATATCGGGGTTATAATTACAGTCCTTTCTGAAGTCTTTGGTTGCCGGTAAGTCCTCCCGTTCATTGGGGCCCAGTTCACGTTTCAACTTGTTTCGATGTCGGAGTCTTTTCTCTCAAGGTTTACGTGTCTTCCATGGGTCCGGTGGCTTGGGAGAAAGTGAGAGAGGGAGACAGCCAGGACAGAGAGGCTTTCTTGTTCCAGCTTCAGTTGCAAACGCTTGTCTCAATTCAAACTGTCCTGTGTCTCATTCAAAAGCTTGGATCAGTCGGTTAGTCATGTAACCAGCTGGTTAAACCAGTCCTGTCTTTTGTGGATTGTATCATCTTAGCAGTCCTTGGAATGCGCTTCCTCACACCTTCAGTGTCTGATGTTCAAAGTCCATTTGGGTTAATTGGATCAGGGAGTAGCTCTTTGTCTCCACAAGCACCGTCTCTAGTATGCAAAAGTCCTCCAGTCAAAGGTCTGGTGATCTCTTTAACAAGTCATTTCTTCACTCCAGCAACAGTTTAAAATCAATGTTCATATGACGAAATTAATATGCTTCATTCTTGGCAGGTGGGGGTCTGCACGACACTGTCCAATTAGTGGCAGTGGGTGCGGAAAGGAGGCAGGAAGAAGCGGGCCCAATTTACAGGGTGAGCAGCAGTCATTACTATCGTTGCCATTTGTTTCAATCATGGAAGGAGGAGCTGAGCAAAAGGTAGTGGGTAGAGAAGGCCCCCATACCAGGGCAGCCCCCCATTTCTCAGATGCATCACTTAAGGTGCTACTGGAGGGGGTGACATCACGGAGGCATATCTTATTTTCTGCCAGTGATACAAGAAGGCCTGCAAGGAAGACCAAGTGGACATGGATGGAGGTGCTTATGAGGTCAGCAGCAGACAAGGAACAGGCTCCAGTGCAGGAAACATTTCAATTACCTGCTTAGGTCTGGCAAAGTGAGTCCAATGATAGACCCAGATGGCAGACCTCCTGGTCAGCAGTCAACTAAAGTGCAAAAGAGAGGGACATCCTGAGGGCACATAGAGTTCTCCTGACCATAGGAGAGATGTGTGCACAGCAGCCTTGATGACCCATAAGCATAGTTCATAACCCTAGTGCTACTGGACAGTAGGCTACACTGAAGACTGCAGCATCTTATACAAATGAAAAGCTGCAAATGGTGAGGGAGAGATGCACTGTTCTAATCACATCTTTCTTCGCCTCGCAGGCCAAACGGGGAACCACGCCAGGGAGAACGAGCGGGCATGTTTGGCCTTTGGGGTGCTCCAGCTTGGGTCACGAACAGATTTTGAGGAGCTTATTTTTTTTTAATTATTTATTTAGAGATACGGCACTGAAACAGGCCCTTCGGCCCACCGAGTCTGTGCCGACCAACAACCACCCATTTATACTAATCCTACATTAACCCATATTCTCTACCACATCCCCACCATTCTCCTACCACCTACCTACACTAGGGGCAATTTACAATGGCCAATTTACCTATCAACCTGCAAGTCTTTGGCTGTGGGAGGAAACTGGAGCACCCGGCGAAAACCCACGCAGACACAGGGAGAACTTGCAAACTCCACAGGCAATACCCAGAACTGAACCCAGGTCGCTGGAGCTGTGAGGCTGCGGTGCTAACCACTGCGCCACTGTGCCGCCCTACTGCGCCACTGTGCCGCTTGCCCTTGATATGACCAGAGTTACAAGGCAATGCAAAGTTAGGGATGGAGAAAGGGGAGTCCATCATAGACAGGGTTAAAAGATCTCAACATTTTCATGTTCAGGAGATGCATGGCAATTCTCCCCATGCAACCGCTGTCAATGCAAAAGCTGTCACCTCATTATTTTAAGCAGCGGAAGCATCTGTTGGTTGTGCCGATTTCTTACGACCGCATTCTCTTATGTCTTCCATAGGGCAAGCTGTGAGGGGAAGGAGTTAAGACATCGCCAATTTGTTCAGGAAGAGTCAGAGGAGGAAGAAACCTCAGAGTGTGCACCATTTCATCTTTCTTACTCACCCTCCACCAGCGCAGACACTCGCACCTTGGTGGGGCCTTGCGCAATATTAGAGACAGTGGCACAGGGTGAAGCGCACATCACATCAGAGAAGGAGGATATGGAGGAGGCAGAGTCGGCTGTGGCTAGTCCCCTTTGGAGAATGGAGGACAGATGCAGCCCTACTTAACAGGACGGAGATGTAGAGCCTCAGGAGTCATGAAACAGGCGGCTCTACCTGGAGAATCAACATGAGATGTGTGCTGACATGTTGGAATTATCTGAGGCACTGTGGAGCCATGGGATGAGAAGAGACAAGTCCATTCATCTTGTCTCCACAATGTCTCAGGGCTTTGAGCACATAAGCTCCTCCTTTGAGAGTGGCCAATCACATGGAGAGCCGTATGCGTCTTCACTCAGAGTGGATGTAGAAACAGTGCACTGACAGGCACAGAATGCATGCTGCAGTGAGTTTTGACCAGTCAGTGGCGCAAAGAAGCATGGAGTGGATGCCAGCTGCGCCCCAGCTGGTGGTTCCCTCCAGTGATCAAGGGCACCATGAAAGGGCTGAGGTGGCGACAGATGGTGATGAGGGGATCACCGTTCATGGGCTCCATCATCATCATCATCGTTCACCTCCACTACCCGTCTGACAATGTCAGCATCTGTAGAGTTACGCCTTCCAAGAGAGGCTGCCCCTGCAGTGATACCGGTGCAGCAGCCATTGGAGGTGACCCCCTTTGGTACCTCCACAATGAAGCCAACTGCCATGGGCATCTCAGTCCCACACAGGCCCTAGCTAGCAGTCTGTCTCCGCCTCGTCCTCAGCCACAGGGGGAGCAACTCGTAGGAGCGGCTATGAGTGGAAGCCACTGCCTCGGTGATGTCACTTTGTGGGTCACGGATATTTCTGTTGTAAATAATATCAAACTGATATGCAATAAAGCATTGGGCATGAAGGCAGACTTCTGTGTCTTCATTTCATCATTGCAAAAGACAGGAGAATGGAAAATAAGGGTTGTGGGAAACAGTTGTTTTTCAGACTGGAGGATGGTAGACAGTGGTGTTTGCCATATATAAATGATTTGGATCTTGGAATACAGAGTAGAATTTCAAATTTGTCGATGACACAAAATTTGGAGCAGTGGCAAACAGTGAGGATGATACAAATCACCTGCAACAGGACATCAACAGGCTAGCAGAATGGACAGACAAGTGGCAGATGGAATTTAATACAGAAGTGTGAAGTGATGTATTTTGGCAGAAGGGATAGGGTGAGGCAATATATACTTAATGGCACAGTTCAAAAGAGTGTGCAGGAACAGCGGGACCTGGGGATGCATGTGCATCAATCTTTGAAGGTAGCAGGACATATTGAGAGAGTGATTAGCAAAGCATATGAAATCTTGGCCTTCGTAAATAAAGGCATTGAATACAAAAGCAGGAAAGTTACGCTGAACCTGTATACAGCTTTTGTTAGGCCCCAACTAGATTACTGCGTCCAGTTTTGGTCACCATACTTCAGGAAGGATGTGAGGGTCCTTGAGAGGGTGCAGAGGAGATTTACCAGAATGGTTCCAGGGATGAGGGATTTTAGTTACAGAATCACAGAATAATACAGTGCAGAAGAGGCCCTTCGGCCCATCGAGTCTGCACCGATGCATTAAAGACACCTGACCTGTCTACCTAATCCCATTTGCCAGCACTTGGCCCATAGCCTTGAATGTTATGACATGCCAAGTGCTCATCCAGGTACTTTTTAAAGGATGTGAAGCAACCTGTCTCTCCCACCCTCCCAGGCAGGGCATTCCAGACCGTCACCACCCTCTGGGTAAAAAAGTTCTTCCTCAAATACCCCTTAAACCTTCTGCCGCTCACCTTAAACTTGTGTCCCCTCGTAACTGACCCTTCAACTAAGGGGAACAGCTGCTCCCTATCCACCCTGTCCATGCCCCTCATAATCTTGTACACCTCGATCAGGTCACCCCTCAGTCTTCTCTGCTCCAGCAAAAACAACCCAAGCCTATCCAACCTCTCTTCATAGCTTAAATGTTCCATCCCAGGCAACATCCTGGTGAATCGCCTCTGCACCCCCTCCAGTGCAATCACATCCTTCCTATAATGTGGCGACCAGAATTGCATACAATACTCCAGCTGTGGCCTTACCAAAGTTCAGTACAACTCCAACATGACCTCGCTGCTTTTGTAATCTATGCCTCGATTGATAAAGGCAAGTGTCCCATATGCCTTTTTCACCACCCTATTAACCTGCCCTTCTGCCTTCAGAGATCTATGGACAAACACGCCAAGGTCCCTTTGTTCTTCGGAACTTCCCAGTGTCAGGCCATTCATTGAATACTTCCGTGTCACAGTACTCTTTCCAAAGTGTATCACCTCACACTTTTCAGCGTTAAATTCCATCTGCCACTTTTCTGCCCATTTGACCATCCCGTCTATATCTTCCTGTAACCTAAGACACTCAACCTCACTGTTAACCACTCGGCCAATCTTTGTGTCATCCGCGAACTTACTGATCCGACCCCTCACGTAGTCATCTATGTCGTTTATATAAATGACAAACAATAGGGGACCCAGCACAGATCCCTGTGGTACACCACTGGACACTGGTTTGCAGTCACTAAAACAGCCGTCTGTCATCACTCTGTCTCCTACAGCTGAGCCAATTTTGAATCCACCTTATCAAGTTACCCGGTATCCCATGTGTATTTGCTTTCTTGATAAGTCTCCCATGTGGGACCTTGTCAAAGGCTTTGCTGAAATCCATGTAAACTACATCAACTGCACTACCCTCATCTACACACCTGGTCACATGCTCAAAAAATTCAATCAAATTTGTTGGGCATGAACTCCCTCTGACAAAGCCATGCTGACTATTCCTAATCAAATTTTGCCTCTCCAAGTGGAGATAGATTCTCTCTTTCAGAATTTTCTCCAATAGTTTCCCCACCACTGACGTGAGACTCACTGGTCTGTAGTTCCCTGGCTTATCTCTACAACCTTTCTTAAATAGTGAGACCACATGAGCTGTTCTCCAGTCCTCTGGCACCTCCCCCATGGCCAGAGAGGAATTAAAAATTAGGGTCAGAGCCCCTGCAATCTCCACCCTCGCCTCCCTCAGCATCCTAGGACACAAATCGTCCGGACCTGGAGATTTGTCCACTTTTAAGCCTTCCAAAACCTCCAATACCTTGTCACTCCCTATGACAATTTGCTCCAGAACCTCACAGTTTCTCTCTCTGAGTTCCATATCTACATCCTCATTCTCTTGGGTGAAGACAGATGTGAAGTATTCGTTCAACACCCTACCAATGTCCTCTGGCTCCACCCACAGATTTCCCCCTTGGTCCCTAATGGGTCCTACTCTTTCCCTGGTTATCCTTTTCCCATATACTTATAGAATATCTTGGGATTTTCCCTACTTTTACCAGCCAGAGCTTTCTCATGTCCCCTCTTTGCTTTCCTAATTGCTTTCTTAAGCTCCATCCTACACTTTCTGTACTCCACTAATGCTTCCGTTGATTTGCTCTCCTTGTATTTGCTAAAAGCCTCTCTTTTCCTTCTCATTGTACCGTGAATGTTTCTGGTCATCCATGGTTCTCTGGGCTTGTTGCTCCTACCTATTACCTTAGAGGGAACATGTTGGGCCTGTACCCTCCCCATTTCCTTTTTGAATGCCCCCCACTGCTCTTCTGTAGATTTCCTGCCAAGTAACTCTTTCCAGTCTACCTTGGCCAGATCCTGCCTTATTTTACTAAAATTCGCTCTCCCCCAATCCAAAACCTTTTTTTGCAACTTGTCTATTTCTTTCTCCATAACAAGCTTAAATTGTATCATGTTGTGGTCGCTATCACCAAAATGCACCCCCACCAACACATCAACCATTCCCCAGAATTATGTCCAGCACTGCACCCTCCCTTGTTGGATCCTCTACATATTGAGCTAAAAAGTTCTCCTGTATACGTTTTAAGAACTCCACTCCATCTAAGCCCTTAACACGATGATTGTCCCAACTAATGTTGGGAAAGTTGAAATCACCTAATATAATTACCCTATTATTATTTTTACACACCTCTGCGAATTGCGCACATATTTGGTCCTCAATTTCCCGCTGACTATCTGGGGGTCTATAATAAACACCTAGCAATGTGGCTGTCCCTTTTTTATTCCTAAACTCTACCCATAAAGCTTCATTTGATGCCCCCTCCAAGATATCATCTCTCCTTACTGCAGTAACTGACTCCTTAACTAATATTGCAATGCCCCCTCCTCTTTTACTCCCTCTTCTGTGTCACCTGATGATTCTATATCCCGGGATATTGAGCTGCCAATCCTGCCCCTCCCTCAACCATGTCTCCGTGATGGCTACTATATCACAATTCCACGTGTCAATCATTGCCCTTAACTCATCCGTTTTACCTGTAATACTCCTGGCATTAAAGTAGAGGCCTTCCATCCTGGCCTTACTCCCTTGAAACTTACTTCCGCTGTATTCCCTCTGACTTGTTTGCTTTTCTGTGTTTAGCTGTGTCCCTATTCTGCTAGGAGTCTGCGTCTCCTCCCCCTGCCAAATTAGTTTAAACTCCTCCCAGCAGCACTAGCAAACCCGCCAGCAAGGATGTTAGTCCCTCTCTGGTTCAGATGTAGACCGTCCCGCTTGTACAGGTCTCACCTTCCCCAGAAACGGCCCCAGTGGTCCAGGAATCTAAAACCCTCCCTCCTGCACCAACTCTTAAGCCACGCATTCATCTGTGCTATTCTCCTATTTCTATACTCGCTAGCACGTGGCACTGGGAGTAATCCAGAGATTATAACCCGAGAGGTCCTGCTTTTTAGTCTACTGCCTAACTCCCTGAATTCTTGATGCAAGACCTCATCCCTCTTTCTACGTATGTCATTGGTACCAAAATGTACCATGACCTCTGCTTTATCACCCTCCCCCTTCAGGATGCCCTGCAGCCGTTCAGAGACATCCCGGACCCTGGCACCAGGGAGGCAACACACCATCCTGGAGTCACGTTGACGGCCACAGTAGCGCCTATCTGTGTCACCTGATGATTCTATATCCCGGGATATTGAGCTGCCAATCCTGCCCCTCCCTCAACCATGTCTCCGTGATGGCTACTATATCACAATTCCACCCTGACTATAGAATCCCCTATTACTATTGCTCTTCCTCTCTTTCCCCCTTCCTGTGCAGACAGGCTGCTTGTGGTGCCAGAAGCTTGGCTCTGTCCGCACTCCCTGGAGGAACCAGCCTCATCAGCCTCCAAAATGGAATACCGATTTGCAAGCGGGACCCCAGGGGACTCCTGAACTACCTGCCTGATTCTTTTGGACTGCCTGGTGGTCACCCATTTCCTTCCTTCCTCAAGTCCCTTCAGCTGCAGTGTGACCACCTCTCTATCCGTGCTATCCACAATGCTCTCAGACTCGCGGATGCTCCAGTGTATCCAGCCGCCGTTCCAGCTCTGAAACTCGAGCTTCCAGGAGCTGCAGCTGGACACGCTTCCTACACACATGCTGGTCCTGGGGACTGGAAATGTTCCCGGAGTCCCACATGCAGCAAGAGGAGCAAACCACGGCTTTAAGCTCTCCTGCCATGACTAAACCCTTTAAATTTAAAACTTTAGAAGACTGTTCACTGAGTTCACTCAGGCTCTGCTTGCAGCTGCACCTTGTTAATTAGATAACTGGCTTAAACCAGTTTTCAGGGGCTAGAGTCAGACAGTATAAAAGTGGGCCATCTTATATTGACCAGAAACTGAACTGGAGTAGCATATAAGTGCTGTGGCTACAAGAGAAGGTCAGAGGCTAGGAATTCTGCAGCAAGTAATTCACTTCCTGTCTCCCAAATGCCTGTCCACCATCAACAAGACACAAGTCAGGAGTGTGATGGAATACTCTCCACTTACCTCGATGAGTACAGCTCAAACAACACTCAAGAAGCTCAACACCATCCAGGATAAAGCGTCCCGCTTGATTTGCACACCATCCACAACCTTCAACATTCACTCCCTTCACCACCGACGCACAGTGGCAGTAATGTGTACCATCTACAAGATGCACTGCAGCAACTCACCAAGTCTCCTTCGACAGCACCTTCCAAACCCACGACCTCTATTACCTAGGATAAGGGCAGCAGATGCATGGGAGCACCATCACCTGTAAGTTCCCTTCCAAGCTACACACCATCCAGACTTGGAATTATATCGCCGTTCCTTCACTGTCATTGGTTCAAAATACTGGAACTCCCTTCTTAACAGCACTATTGGCGTACCTACACCGCAAGGACTGCAACGATTCAAGAAAGCAGCTCACCACCACCTTCTCAAGGGCAATTAAGGATGGGCAATAAATGGTGGCCTAGCCAGTGATGCCCACATCCCACGATTGAATTAATAAAAAACCTCTGCTGAGGGTATCACCTTCATTGCCTCCTGTCCCTTGTTCCTCAACCCAGCATCCCTTTTGCCCAGGGGTCTGTCTCCGCTCCTGCATATGTTTCTCCTGATCGCTAGTTGACCCTCTCTCGGAGTAGCTTAATCCCATTTCCTGTTATGTCCTTCCTTCCTTTCATTCGGAATGCGGAGTCTTTCCGAACCCCCCCTTCTTATGAACCTGCGAAGCCTGTATGTAGAAGGACCTGTCTACCCTGCAAAGGCACCCCCCCCCCCTACCCCCCAAAATGTCCTTGCTCAGAGCGAAGAGATATTACAGATAATTCTCCTGACGCTGTTGCCTGTGAATGCGGGCCTTCTCTGAGCCTTCCCTCTTCAATGGTGCCTTTTGCTGCTGTCCTGCCATCCTGACTTGCTCCCCACTGTGTTAATGCCTTCTCCCCCAATTGTGGTTGAGATCCTGCGTGGATCCAGTGCCTTCATAAGAAAATTTCAAACTTGGCCTGAATGAGCTGACAGTAAACTCATTAACAGCTATAACCAGCCATTTATACATTTTGGGGAGATTACCTCTTCCCACTCTCCTTGGAGCCTTTTAAACTTTGAGCATTTCGGTTTTGCATTGGGAAACCCACATGCCAACCTGAGAGGCGGGTTTCAGCGTCTACCCACCTCTGTTCCCGCCCTCGCATTTAAATAAAAATCTGGGCCGATGGTACTGACACTATGGGCTGAATTTTGTTGAGCTCCCTGTATCGGGCTCCGTGGCGGAGGCGGGGTCGGAAGATCACAGCGGCAACAATCGGCCACGGAGCATGACGGTGGGATTTCGAGCTCGATCTTCCCAGCAGCGGTAAGGCTCTGTGGCGCCCCCCACCTCCCCACCCCACCCTACCCTCCCCCGCCCTGCTGCTCGATGATGGAATCTGACTTTAAATATTTAAACAAACCTCATGAATAAATTTACTTACAATTCCCCGCAATCTTATTGGCTGTCTGGGATCTTCCGTGTGACGGGTAATGCTCACGCGCCTTCACCTTTCCATCTAAGGAAATCTGGCGCCACCGAGGTGGGGAAGGGGAGTACTTAAGATTTTTAGTCAAGTGGGGGAGGGGATGGGGAGTGGGAAACGGGGTCAACTTTGCAATTCTACTGTTGAGGGGGAAGGAGTAACCTCTGCACTTTGTGCAGTTGCAGGGGGAGAGGTCAAATCTTCAATGTAAGTTTTTTTTGGGAGGGGGAATGGGGCAGCCATTTATTTTCATTGTGTAGAGGGGGGTCTGGGTCAGAAAGGTATTTGCAGTGTAGTTGCCGGGGGGGTTGGGGGTACGGGGTTCACCTGTGCAGGTCCGGCAGCCCTTTAAAAATGTGCCGGCTCCTGCAAAGAGGCAGCTGACGCCTCAGAGCCCGATCTCACCATGTGATTGGGCGGGCGGCCCGCCCCGCATATTTAAATGAGTCGCCATGCTCTCGATCACGGTGGCGTGCAGCTTGTGCATGCAGGCTGCCATTCATTTCACGGTGGCAGGAAAAGAAAATTTAGCCCTATCTGTGGCTCATAAAATAACAGTGAGTTTCTACTGAAAGTGATTCTCCAAGACAGGCTCCAACGATCGAGGCTACCTCCAGCATGATATTTTTTAAAGTACTTAAAAAAAATATATAATCTCATCATGTGCTTGTCTACTAATTGAATCCAGCATCTTTTCACTATTTTAAGGTAGTGAAAAGGCATTGTGAGAGCTCTCTGTGATTCACGTGCATAATTCAGTGCTGAAAGTTCCAAATGAGCTGAACACAGAGAATGGAATCCGTTCCGATTGACGCAGACAGTGGTATGTGCAAGGCAGCAAGAGTCACATGATTGCAATCTATAACATCCTCCACCCTCCACCTTCCCCCCCCCTCCCCCCCACCAAGACATTCATCAATTCTGTCACTGTATAAAACATCGTTGTCAATTGTCCATGGGGAAGAAGATAAACTCATTTACTCAAGCAAACAAGGAATCAGTCACTTGCTTTACACATCTATGGACAGAAGATTGTGGATGCCTGAAATAATCCCATAGCATTAAAGTTGACGACAATGGTAACCTTAACAACCACTGGTAGTCAGATCTGTGGGTCTGATTGCAGCATGTAGCATAAACTCTTGTCACAGCATTCGTTGTAAACTGTGGTCTCTGTAGGCATTGCTCTTCTGAAAAATGTACTCTTGCCTTCGAATCCAGTGTGAAGCAGGGTGATCTGCTGGAGCCTGACCAGACCAGCACTTTCTGTTAGTTCTACTCTTCTTCTAAAAACCACAAATATGAAGATTTCAATGGGGGAGCTCACACATAACTTCACAATATTTTTCTTCTGGCATTTTCAGTTTACTAACTGAATTTCTTGCTTCTAATGCTTCTAAAAACGCCTTAAAAAAATTTAAATACACCCCTCCAGAAGTCTGTGGAATAGCCTTACAGACCAATAAAATGCTGAGTGATTACACAGTGCACTGTTGGGCATACTCCTTTTAACTGACATTTGGTATTTGGAATTGAAATAGAATTGAAAGGTGATGTGCATAGGGCCAGATTAATTTTTTCCCCTTGTCTTGACGGTCAAATAACATTGTGTATTTGAATCCTTGGACATCATTTATCTGCAATAGCATACAGACCCCAAAAATATGTATATAATAAACTTAAAAAGACTTGGTTACTATGCAATTGTTGATTATAATAAATCAGATGATCTCATGAGGTAATTTCAATGTCAGCTGCTGAAGGCAATTAAACTCATGCAACAGGAGGATTAGTGGGCAACAGAGATGTTCAGTCACTTCTCCGTTAGGCTTAACAATGCATTTTGTTGGGTAGAGGAAGACTGTCTATTAAAATGTTTGGGGGCTAAAAATCCATGCTCCTTCTATTAGACTGTTGTTGTAAGTCCAACGAAAGTGAAGCAGAAGGTTCAGAAATTTGGCTTGCCCTGGATATGCCAGTTCCGAAGAAGGGTCACTGACCCGAAACATTAACTCTGCTTCTCTTTTCACAGATGCTGCCAGACCTGCTGAGTGGTTCCAGCATTTCTTGTTTTTATTTCAGATTTCCAGCATCCGCAGTATTTTGCTTTTATTATTATGCCAGTACTAATGTTGGTTAGATTGATGAATGCCTGATTAAAATCAGTAGAAGAGTGCAACATGCACTCCAGCCACTTGTACTTGAAAATTGGAATCCGGATCCTAGGATCCTAATTTGCATGCCTTCCACCTACTTCAGACAGGTGGAATACTCGCACATTAACAGGCCCATTTTGGACATCAATGGGATGACCAGTGGACTCCCTCAATTGTCAATTGCAAGCCACCCGTTCTCCAGGCAAGAAATGGGCAGCTGGCAGTTGAAAATTGCCCTCGATGATTCTAAAACTGTGACCTTGTGGAGGTTAGTTGGCCTATACTGACTTCTCCAGCCAAAGGCTCTGGGATTATGGCCCTCATGAATCATAGAAAAGAAATGGTCATCTCTCTGCTGTCATTTGTGGCAGGCTTATGGGCAGCTGATTGCAGTGTTGATTTGAAAGGATAGGAGAAAGATAAAGATGTTCTGACTACTGCATTTAGGGTGGAGTTGGGCAAGGATGCAGAACATGGAGGTAATTGGAATGGAATCAGCATAACGATAGGTGCCCAAATGATGACTGTTGGATAGAAATTCATGCCATATAAATTGGCATACAACTTCTTAATCCACACATACTACATTACAGGTGTACCATTTTCATGCAAGCATTAATCTGTTTAAAATAAATAAGTAAACAGTTAGCCAAAAACAGAAGACAGGATTGTAGATCAATCAGGTTAAACGTGAGCCTTTGTATTGTCTACTTTTATATCTATACATAAATTTCCATGGTAATTACTCAACTTTGGCTTTATTTTCACAGAATCCCAGAATTGTTACAGCACAGAAAGAGGCTATTCGGCCCGTCGTGTCTGCGCCAGCTCTCCAAAAGAGCAGTTTACCTAGTACCACTCTCCCGCCTTCTCACTCTGATAACAATCCAATTTCCTTTTGAATACTTCGATTGAACCTGCCTCCACCACACTGTCAGGTCATGCATTCCAGATCCTAACCACTGCGTGTAAATGTTTTTCCTTATGCTGCTGTTGCTTCTTTTGCCAATTACCTTAGGTCTGTGCCCTCTTGATCTCAATCCCTCCATTAATTGGAACAGTTTTTCCCTATCTACCCTGTTCAGACCCTTCATAATTTTGAATACCTCAATCAAATCTCCTCGCAACCTTCTCATCTCCAAAGAAAACAATCACTACTTTTCCAATCTGTCCATGTAGCTGAAGTTCCTCATCCCTGGAACAATTCTTGTGAACCTTTTCTGCACTCTTTCGAATGTTTTCACATCTTTCCTAAAGTGTGATGCCCAGAATTGGACACAATACTCCAGCAGAGGCTGAATCAGTGTTCTAAACACGTTTAACATAACTTCCTTGCTTTTGTACTCTATGCCCCTATTAATGAAGCCTAGGATGCTATATGCTCTATTAACCACTCTCTCAACTTGTCCTGACACCTTCAGTGATTTATGCACATATAGGGCTGGATTTTACTAAGCCGACAACATTGAGCTCCATGGCCGGGGTTGGGGGGGTTGCTGGGGAGGGTTGAAGATTGTTCCGGCGGAGGTTCCGCCACAAAGGCCAACGCCAGGAGGACCCGGCCCAATCCTCCCGGTAGCGGCAAGTTTCCATGGCAGACACCCCGTCACTGGGCAACAGGACCTGGATTTAAATATTTAAATTACTGACATGCATAAATTTAAATAAACTTACCTTAAAGCTTCCAGATCCGCTGCGATCTTCGGAGTGGCAGCTGGCAGTCCCAGGCCTTCAACTCCCTGTCTGGGGAAAGCCAGTGTGACACTGGTGGGGAGGGGGGAGGAGTTAAGATTTTCAGAACACGGGGGGGGGCGGGATATGGGGTCAAATAGAGGTAATGGGTGCAGGGGATGACGGGATGGGGTGAACTTTAAAGTTTGTGCAATTTGGGGGGAAAGGTCAGATTTAAACTGTAAGTGTTTTGAGGGGAAAGGGCAAATAGTTAATGTAATTATTATTGGGGGGTGGGAAAGGGGCATTAGAAATTTATTGTATACATTTTTGGGGGGATACTGCTTTAAAAATTCAAATTGACCGGCAGGGCTGCCTGCCTTTAAGAATGGCGGCACCGCCTGCACATTGGCAGCTGACGCCATTGCCGGGGACTGACAGCCCGCTACCTCCACGTGATTGGGTGGGGCAGGCAGCTCTGGTTATTTAAATGAGCCGCTGCGTGGGAGATCACGGCAATTCTTTGGCGTACAGCCTGCGCATGCAGGTCATCAATTTTTGTGTTTGTTGCCGAGATCCACCCATAAAATCCACCCCATACACACAGTTTTTTGAATATTATTTTGGTGTCAATATGTCAGTTTTCCTTTAGTAGTTATATAATTTGATCATATATAATTTAATATCAATATTATCAAATATGTCAGCATAAAAATTCTGGCATGGCAGCTGTGCTGTCGGAAATACACTAGCAGGGCTTCCACTGCCAGTCCTGCCCAGGGATGACCATTTCCAAAATCCCAAGGGCAAGGTTATTTGCATAAAAGGGGCAGGCACCAATGTGATTTATGGTGATACAGAGTGTACATCTCATGGTGGCACCAGAATCTCAGAGCAGCCCCTTATCCCCTTCATTGGGATGGGATGGGGAGGGGAAGCTGGGCGGAGAAGAATGGTGAAGTCACTCTGACCTAAATGACTGAAGAGACAAATTTTAACCCTGATCTGATCCTTTGCTGCTGTGCTACTTTCCTAAGAGTAATTAATTTCTCAAAGATCATCTAGGGTTCTTGCTCCTAGTTGTTTGCCAGTGGACCCTGCTAGAAAGTGAATGAGTGAAGCTAAGATTGAGCTTGGCTCTGATCCTGTCTAGTTGAATATCCTTTTGACATTCATGATCTGGACTCACACATAAACAATGGTCACGGAACGAAGTAGTGGAGAGCTGCCACTTGACTTCACAACAAATGGGTCAAAGATTAAGGGGGGAAAAGAATATGTTTGTCATTGACTCCTGTGAACTAATCCTGCTCACTTATGGAATACAGCCCCAACATTAGATTCCAGAAATTCAGAATTAATTTTGTGTGGAAAGTGACAGGCAAGGTGAGGATCTAATCTCAAGGCAAGATAGCCCTTTCCCACAGTACACCACATAGTCTGTGGAAAGAATGTTTGATCGAAATATAGAAGATAAGGGTGAGTTATTTTCCCTAATATTTGAATAAAATAAAGCTAAAGCAAAACAACCCCCATTTTCAAGAGCTGGAGTTGTATAAACAGCCTGATCCCCCAAAACAATGCCAGTTAAAATCAGAGACTGGAACTGGGAAGCACTGAGGCGCAGTCTGTCCCTTCCTGTAACATTGATTGTACATACAGCAACATACACTACTACACTAACTTTGTAAAAGTACGGAAAACAATAATTTTGGCAATCATTTCAACTGAAATACTCATGAAGAACTGAAAGTTTCTTTTGGGCAGGGGCTGCGGGGTGGTGGGTAAGAGGTTGGGGAGTGAGGTCATAACGACAGCTGATTTTGACATTTTTGGTGCCTGAACCACAGCTGGGAGTAGACATCTGAATTTTATCCAATAAATCAGTCTGTGTCAACACAAACCACGCCTCTTAAAGTTTGGCTTTTCCCCACCCACTCCGTTCATTCCAATAAACTTTGTGCCATTCAGAGGAAAACTGTACAGCACTCCAGAGTTCCCTGATCACAGCCATCCAGCAGCTCATATCACTAACTCACAGAGGTAAGAGACAGTCAAATTATTATTTAACATCTGTGGTTTTAAAGTGATCATATTAAATTTCAAGAAGGTTCTTAATGTTTTTAATACTGTCTTTGCAAGTTTTCCTCTTTGGAAACGAGAAGGTGTTCAGTTGTTCTATGTATATCAAAACAAAGCCATCACAGGGAGCAGGGAATAATGTTTGAAAAGAATGTGAACGCTGTGAAATTCAGTGTATTATTTTACATTATAAACCAAGAATGAAAAAAGCACAAATAATCTTCTTGACTTATTAACATTTAAAGGGATACTCACTGTCTTTGTCACCAGGAAGAGAAAGGAGGTGCAACAGGCCCGTATCATTATCACAGTGGCATCGTGGACATGTGACGTAATGACATTTAGCCCCATCAGTTGACATGATTAAAGTTATCCCACCTCATTTTTACCAAACAATTTTCTTTAAAGATGTTTTTAACAATAGGAAGCTTGCTCTATTACTGGCTAGTACATAATAATGTGATATACATCAACTAAACTATAAAATAGGATCTTCCTACCCTCTAATCTGTCCATAAATCTCCTATTCAGACACTAACTTTCTGAAGCAAAGGTATCTCTGTGCTGTAGAAGTTATGAAAAACAACATGCTAATAATATGAGACTGAATCACTGATAGCAGATGTATCTTCAGGTTTCCTCATACTGTTCCTCAGTTGCTTTTCCATATTATAAAAATGGGTTTAGCCACTGAAATTACTTTGCAATCGTTTCTCTAAAGCAAGCCATCATCACTCATCAGACCAATAATTTTCATTCTAACAGAAAACATTTGGAGGTCAGATTTATATTTTGAAGAACAAGGGTTAAACCATAAATTTGTTTTGGGCTACAAGCCAAAAATGTCATTGTTAGATTGATAAATATGTCACTGACATTCTTTTAGATGATTGTTTCAGTGAGTCCAATGCATGTTCTTATATATATTTATACTTTTAACAAACGCACTCAAAAGCATGATATGAATGAGATTATACAGAGCAGTTCTGAAAGGTTACATAGTACAACACTGTGAGTTTTTCATTATGCTTTTAATGCTGTTCTGTCAGAATCAGTTTTATTCTCTGCAAGATATTTGCAGTGTTTTGTATAATAAAGGGATATTTGCAAAATTGATATATAATGGGTGCATATTTTAAAATCTCCTATGTCTATGCTGGAATTTATGTCAATATGATAAGTTGCTACAGCTAAAACAAAATTAAAATGTTAGTGAAATGGATTGTGTAATAGCATTCCACATTGACACATTATTCTCAGACTGACACTTGAGCTTCTAGGTGATAGTGGATCAGCCACACATTATACAACCACTCAACTGGCCTTTCAATTGACTTTAATGAAAGGAATATTGGATGGGGTGTATAATGGACAGCTGCTCCGATAGTGGCCATGCTATACCATTGTCGAAAGTTAAAATTACACTCCTCATGACCATTGGGCTTCTCGACCAAGTTTACTCCCACACCACCCACTCCCCAGACACACTGCCATCAAGTGATCAGTCTTGGCCAGGTCATTACATGTGACATAGGGCAACAGGAGAGAAGGAGAAGTCAAAAGAAATACTGCCTACAGTGGAATAGTACATCTTAACATCTAAACCAGGCGAATTGGTTGGAAATCATACCACCAGAGCACTTGCTAGTGCTTACAGGGTCTAAAAGGCCCAAAAGCAAAGAACTAGCAATTGAACTAAGAGAACCTACTGTTAAGGCAGGCAGGCAGGCAGGAAGGAAGGAAGAATTATTCTATCTAGTGTGGAAATGGCGATACTTATGGAATCAAGGCTAATTATTTTTTCTCTTGGTTGGGGAGGACTGTCTGGTTGCAGGAGGTACAGGCAGTGAAATTAGAAGTTTGAAATATATAAACATGATTTTTACTTGGGGCACATTCAAAGCAGACTGAGTATGGGTGGGAGGGCCATCCCCACAGACTCTTCAGCTTCAATTAGATAGTTCAGATCTGTTTCCCCACCCTAAACCAGCAGGGGCATTGGCAGGTGCGAGTGGAATTTGGGCAAGAACTGGACGCAACTGAGGACCAAAGGAAATGGTACCCGACAGGTTAAATCATGCAGTAATGGAGTTCTGGGCTGACTGCAGCCCAAAGAGGTTGTGGGGAGAAAGCCCAAGGCAAAGGAAGCCCAACATTACCTTACTGGATCAGGAGGAGAACTCTTGGCCCCCTTGGGCCATTAGAAGCCTTTTTAAAATGAAAAAAAAAACAAATTCTTACTTACCTGGGCCTCTTCTGGCCCGATGCTGCTTGCCAGAAGCTTTTATTAAAATCACAGGGAAAGGAACATTGCTGGAGCACTGCGTGTTCCACCTGGTTGCCATTTTAGCCCACCCACCCGCATCATTCCTGCTGAACGGACAGGGTTAAAATTGGGGTTTTATATTTTTCAAATGTTAGTCAAGTAGAATATTTGTCCAGAATGATATTAAAGAATTTGAACTGTGCTGGAACTAAAGATATATTTTCAAGACATAACTATAAAAAATAAACAATTCTGAAAATGATTCTGAGCTTCTGCCAGCTGTGAGTCCAAAAAATCTCCATTTGAATCACAACTGTTTAGAACAAAACTGAATAACAAAAACTGCAACAAAAAAATACATTTAGCAAGAACAGAGAATTACAGGGTAAATTTAGAGAAGCTGTGTACAGATTAGAGTATTGGGCATGCAGAGTAACACATCTGATTTGTGTCACTCCCAATTTTCTGGTGATTAATATTTATTATCAGAAATTTGGGAATGCCATGAATTGGGCACATAAATTTCTATGCTGGATTCTCTGGTGTGCTCTCCTGTCAAGGCTCTGCATTGGGAGCAGAGCCATATACAATTTACCCTTACATTTTTGCAATGATGATCTTTGCAACGTTAGAAAAGAAATTCTGAGAAACAAGCACTTGAACATGGAAAAATCCTAACCAAATTTGGACTACAGCTTCAGTTATTAAATTGTTCATAGCAATTTTATTTGGAAGAGATCATTCTGAAAATCTGAATTTCATATGCTTCCAGAGTTTGTCTACTCCTTTGATTTTACATGAAATTTTGTAAGAATAATCTTACTGTGCTAAAAACCCTGCTAATGAAAGCACTGTTATGTTTCTCAACACTGGAGTCTTTACAGAGACTCCTGTCCATACCAGGGCATTTTGTATAATGCCCTTCATTGCTGTCCTGCAATCTCTTTAATCAATATTTGTCCGTTACTAAAATGGTGGACACAGAAAATTGAACTACATTTTTAAAAATAGCAAATGTTTAATCCAACTCATGGAGGTGCACAGTAGCAATGCTGCAGTATAATGAAACTAGGGAATAGAAATTCTGCTTCTGTGCTAGCCAGCCTGTTATTTTCTCACCATTAAAGTGAATGGACTGGTGAATACAAAAACAGAATTTCTACACTGGAAATATTGATCAGAAAATAGTCCATCAGTTCAAACGATTAAGCACTTGAAAAATAATGAAAATTCTTCAGCCTAGAAATTGGATTTCATTGCACCTATTTTACACCCATAAAGTGAACACAATGAGGACCATTTTCAGGAACCGATATCCTGTTCCCCAAGATCGCATGAAAGACACCTGATCTAATATGAGGTCAGGCCATTTTTAAGGCAGCCTGAGAATCTATTAAGTTCATTGTTTTTATTTTCTTTGCCAATTTTCTCTCTTCCTCACATGAATCCAATGTCTCTTGCTGGGGTATTTCACCAGCACCAGTCACAATACAGTATCTTATCACTCACCTTTACTTATGTGAGAAACTTGACAGTGGGACTGATTTCAGGATTGAGTCTGCACCAGGCAAGCTGTGGACTGCGTGATCGCACCACTCACCCAATGGCACCAGAGGGAGGTCTAAACCATCTCATGGTTGAGCCTCATCCGCATTGTTTTGTGAGCAGGTCAGTAGGGTGGGGGAGGTGGGAAATCCAGCAGCTGCTATGTGGAGCTTAACTGGATATATTTCCTTAAAGGAGGCTGCTAGATAATCTCAGGGATGGCTACTGAACAACTGGTACCTGTGGGAACATTCTAATCGGGCCAGGAGGAGCATTGAATGGCATTGCTTGCTGCCACTTTCAAAGCAGTCTACAGCAGTCCCTTTAAGGACAGCTGGTTAGATCCCTCTAAGTCCAGAATCTTTGACAAAGTAGCAGAGCACACACTCCACCCATTGGTGCTTGAAAATTGTGGTTTGATCTAAAAATGGTACAGGACGCCATTTTACTTATTTCATTAAGGCTCCCCCTGCTCTGGGCAGGATCACTGGATGTCCACTTCAAGGCCCACTAGAAAATCAAATTCTGCCTACCCCTTCCCTATGCCACTGACCTCAGGGTCAGGGTATGTAAGAGGTCACCAAGATCACGTACAGCATTGTTGGGGCACCCACTTCAGCTGGGGTAGAAGGGAATTGCAGCATGGCCAGGATATCAGCTGAAGATCGTAAAAATATATTCTTAGCTTTAGATTTTAAATTTGCCGCTGTGACTGTGATCAGCAGCTTTAGTCAAAGCAGCCCCTGCGGGTTACAGCAGCATCAAATGCCAGGTGTTAATTGAGCCCAGCATTGTCAAAGCATTAATGGTGGGATATATGTTGTATGATGTTATCTAATCATTTATATTTTATTAACATAAACCTGTCTATATATATTTGATGTCAGTTCCGATGGCAACTCTCAGAAGTTTGATGGGGAGCTGGCTGAGTGGCTCCCTGCCCAACTTTTCTTCCCTGTTTGTCCAGGTTATCCAGTTTAACAGTGTAACTGAAAAGGAAAGTCTGGTGCCATTTACACAAGAGGCTTTTACCTCATTTAAAAGACACTTTGCAATTACCTTTTAATACTTTTTCCAGTTGTACTTTATGGTGTTTAGCATTAAACTCAAGTACGAATATGATACAATGGGTTAGTGCTCTGCTACTGTACTCCATGGATTTACAGGATATGGTGCATGCTCACCAATTCATGCACTGTGCCTTTCCAAGCTCAGCCATGTGCTGGTGACTCAGAATGAGATACCAAGCAAAGGCCAGGTAATTCCTGCCTCGAGAAGAGGGCAAGAAATGGAAGCTGAGTAAACCCCAGCAGCTGGCTCAGTAGTGCAATGGCAGAGCGATGGGACAAATGATCTTTGAACCCCATTTCCAGCAGGGAACAGTGTGTGTAACCTGAGAGAAGACTGGAGAGGCAGGAGGGAGAATAAATACAATAAAATCATCTAGAAGATCCAGATTTGAAGATGCCGCGTGACAGAAGACATCACTGCTCTGATGTCTCAAACACTTAATCAGAAATTTTTTATCCAAGCCAGTTTCTAAATAGATTGCTATGATGATAGTAAATCTGAGACATTATAAATCTGTAATTAAGTAATTTCTTTTGGTTTAGTATTATTTGTTTAGGTGAACTGTTTCATATGCACTTTTGACACCAACAATGGGTCACAGGCACTAAGTAAGAGAACATCATTTTGCATCATGCTGATGTTCATTATTGCCAGCCATAGAAGACACTCATGCTTTGTGGCCTGCAATGATCACTGCTGCTCGGCACCATCCCCTATAAAATTAAACAGTTGTCACCAGGAAAAGCAGAGGTGCACTGGAGAAATCTTCAGATTACTTTTTTCCCCTCCAGATTTTTCTCCTGCTCCTTAAATCATGCCTCATGCTGGTGTATGGACCCTTTGGCACCAGGTGCTCTCTCCTACCTCACCCTTGTATGAATCTAGACAATGAGGGGCTGAAAATCTTTGGCCTCCAATAGTAGATTCAAGGTGTAAGGCAGGACTAATGAGGGAACGATCTGCACAGAATCTTGCTGGTTAGCTCTTCTCTATAATCATGACCCCTGATGCTGGAAGACAGCACCGAGGGGTAGATTTACTCATGCCAGTAGTTACCTCAGCCCCAGTCTCCCTCTCACTCAATGTCCTGAAGGCCAGGATGAACCTGGATTATGCTCTACCAAGGGGTAAAAGTGGGGACCTGACATCCACACATCTACACATCACTGGCTAATGATCAGAATTCAAATCCTTCGCTGATGATTTTCCTCTCCCCACCGTAATGCTGCTGAGGTAAGTAGGTGCTTTACTACTATACCAGCTAAAATCTATAATCCAGCATAGCCTATAGATTGAACCTGGAGCTCTTACAGTCTGCATTCTGTTAATGTAGCAATGAATGTTTAAAAAATCACCAGTGCACACTTTTATTCAATACTTTATTCAATAGACTAAAACAATGGAAAATATACTGAATAAGAATATGTTAATAAAGACAAAACTTAATTGCTGTCTGGGGCCCATATTTTACATGGATTCATTTTTCTTTGCAATTTCACAGCTTTTCCTTATGCTTAGGTTTTTAATCATCTTCAAGATAGAAAATTGACTTTAGAAACACTGAGGTCAGCAGACAAAGACACGTGTTTCTATGTGTATGTAAATACTCACCACAACAAGGATGTCCGGGTACGATATGCACTGCGGCTCAGAGGACTTCTAAATTCAGTTATTTGAGATTAAATGGTTTGAGAGCGGGGGTAAAAGTTGTTCAAGTCAACTTGACTCCTTCTGAATTTTTGTCACGGAGGTGGGAAACAGCCGAGCCTGTTTTTGGGTCAGAAAGCTGCCTCTGGTGAGACACGGATTAAAGTTCAGATTTTCAGGGGGGTTGAGCCCTTAACTGATATGGAGACAGGGGTCAGTCAGATGGAGCGTGGGACTCAATTATACATCCCACGGCCGCCATCACTGAGGCCGCTGGTTGTCCTGAGGGAAGAGAGCTGCAATTTGTGCCCAAGCCTTCCACTGCACCAGTGGGAAGGAAGATGTCACAGGCTGCAGGCCTTCCACTTGGAGCAGGGCAGAACCTAACTTCATCGACGCCCACCTGGATCTAATGCTGGAGGCCATGAGGGAAAAGAGGGAGATACTCCTCCCAGAGGGTGTCAGGAGGAGGCCGTCTCTTTGTGCAGCACCTCTCTGTTCAGCACCATCTCCTTCCACCTCCAATTTCTCCTGTCTCTTACCTCGTGCTCCTCCCCCAATAAGCTGTCTCCTTCCAGGGCCTCACCATCGCCAAGGTCTTCACCTCTCTGGAGGGCCATGTTACGCAGTGTGCAGCAGACCTCCACAATGACCGAGACCCTCGCAGGAGGGTATTGGAGACACCACCCGACTGGTCCAGGCACCGGAATCGCATCTTCAGAAGCCCAATGGCCTGCTCAATGGTGGTCCTGCTGAGCGGGTGGCATTGGTTGTTTCGCCTTTGTGCCTCTCGTAGAGAGGTCAGTAGCCATCTCTTCAAGGGATTTCCCTTGTCTCCTTGGATCCATCCATGCACTTTGGGGATTGGAGTAATGATCTGAGGCAGCCTGGACTGGCGGAGGATGAAGGAGTCATGGCAGCTGCCAGAAAAGTGAGCGCACACATGGAGGAAGCTCTTGTTGCAGTCGCAGACCAGCTGAACGTTGAGGGAGTGGACACCCTTCCTGTTGATGGATCTTACTGGCTGGTCACTAGGTGCCTTGCTGGCTACATAGTTGCAATTAATGATACCCTACACCTCAGGAAATCCAGCGATGGAGGTGAAATCCAATGCCCTCTGTCCCTGCAAGGCCATCTCTGTCATTAAATGAATGTGCTGCCCAGCTTTGGCGAAGAGGGCATCAGTGACCAGCAAGATGCAGTGGTGTGCAGCCATTTCTGAGATGCAATAAGGTCTGCAGCTAATCTTGGAAGGACCCAGAAGCAAAAATGTTCATGGCTACAGTGATTTTGACAGCCACTGGCAGAGCTTGCCAACCATTGATGCAAGAGACGAGGGCACAGATGTCTGTGACCATCTGCCTGGAGAGTCGCAGTCTCCTGCAGCACTGGGTCTCTGTTATCTCCAGGTAGCTCTGTCTTTGGTGGTCAATCCTGTGTTGAGGGCTTAGCCTCTATTGCCTTCCTTTCCTCTCCTGATGTCCAGGGTACTGCCCTTCCTGTGAAAGGTGTTGCCACTCATTGTCATTGAGCCCAAAATCTGACAGTCGTGCTCCCTTTGCCAGCTGCAGTGTTCCTTCTGGGCAGGTGGTTTTCCCCCCCACCACTGTCTTTGGCAGCCTAGCTCCCTGCTCTTTTGCCCCTGTGATGCCAGGGGATGGCGACCCTGTACAAAGCCTAGGCACTGATTGCCCTCTCTTTCTGCCCTCTTTCCAGTGCCAAGGACACCCCCTTACCATGTGCCCAGTCCCCCTTTGCCCTGCTGATCCTCTTATGTGGCCGGAATGATGCCCTGGGGCAGCCATGGCTGGCTCCCCACTCATTACCCACCTGCATTCAGACAAATTGTTTCTAAGGATGCAGATAATCTGTCCGGCCATTAGAAATTTGAATTTGAACGCCTGCCAGGCTCTTAACAAGGTTTTCAACAGTGTTAATTGGCCTTAATTGGGAGGAGAGCTGGATTCCTGACACGCCCTCAACACCCACCCTGCTGATAATTGCTGGCACGATGATCGGCGCCTTGAAATTGACACTGGTATTTTACCACTGGCACTGGTATTTTCGGTGCCACCTCACCTTCATTCCTGACTTCGGGGTGCCCTGAAAATTCAGCCCAATATGCATTCTACGACATAATGAAAGTAATTCTTACCACAAAGCTTCACATGGTGACACCAATTCAAATTCACCAACACAAAACTTGTTCTTCTATTGTCTATATATTTATCCCTTGCTTATGAATTTTCTTTTTACTGGCTGTAGTTGATTTTTAATGTATGTCTCAGAACCTGGTAAAAATGCAATAAAAAACACGACAAAAGCTTAATGGTGAACTAGGCCATTTAGAAATGATAAAATCTTAAACTGATTTTTACTTCTAACACTCAAACCCATCAGGCTAGTTTAATTTAGTGATATATTTTTCACAAGCTATGCATTCAATGTATGTTGCATGTATTTAAAAATGATTGTTTGGATGAATTGAGATGTCACTAAAAATTTCAGCTTGCTTTGTATTTCAAAGATAAATACGAAAATAAGATAAATACGCAGAGTTCTTCCTTAGTCAATGATGAGATTGGACACCTGGGTAAATAGTCCTCAGAGCAAAGGCAAAGGGGACAACACAGATAGATACCCTTCCTCATAAACCACTAAGAAAACAAACAGTTATCAACAAATTGCCAATAAACCACCACAGAAATCAGACAGATTAAATAAAATAAAAATTAATGTCACTTTTCCTTTTTAAAAATTGACACAGCTTCTTACTAATCACAATTACCACAAGCAAAACACAATAAGGCACATTTACTTTTGGTGTGTTAGTGTCAATGTTACAGCAGCCATGTCCATAAGCATTGTCTCACTGCACATGTACAGCATCAAATATTCTTAAAGGGATGGGCCATCTGTGTTATCTAAACTGTGTCAGAATTTGGAGTTTCCAAATAAACCTAAAATAACCCATTTTGGATTAAAATTCAAATTTGGGATTTATCCCTGTAAAACTACTGTGAAAATTTAACATTGAAATGCTTAAAAATTATGATAAATTGGGATTATGAAGAATTATTGGTATAGTATAAATAAAACAAGTGTCGACAATATTGTAGAAGCACTGATGGCTCAACATTATGTGATTTTCTGTAACATATTTTAATCCATTTATGTGAAAATACCAGTCAGTGAAAACGTTGGACACCTAGGAGCAGAGAAGGCTGAGGGGGGACATGATTGAAGTATACAAGATTATGAGGGGCATTGATAGGTTAGATAGGAAGAAACTTTTTCCCTTAGCGGAGGGGTTAATAACCAGTGGACATAGATTTAAGGCAAGGGGCAGGAGGTTTAGGGGGATTTGAGAAAATTTTTTTCACCAAGCGGGTGGTTGGAATCTGGAACGCGCAGCCTGACGAGGTTGAGGAGGCAGGAACCCTCACAACATTTAAAAAGTATTAAGATGATCACTTGAAATGCCATAGCATACAAGGCTACGGGCCAAGTGCAGGAATATGGGATTAGAATAGTTGAGTGCTGGATGGCTGGCACAGACACGATGGGCTGAAGGGCCTGTTTCTGTGCTGTATAACTCTATGACTCTATGACGCTGAATGCATGAGAGTTACTGGATCTGTTGAAATTGAAAGTGCAATATATTAGAGATGAAAGTGAGTTTTATTTTCTATTATTAATTATGTGAAACAAAGCAAGAAACCTAATTGAGTGAGAAATAAGCCTAATTACACTGTAACAGCCTCCATTTGTAAAATGCCAATTCTGGTGTTCATAAGCAAAATACTGCAGATGCTGGATATCTGAAATAAGAACAGAAAATGCTGGAAATACTCAGCAGGTCTGGCAGCGTCTGTGGAGAGAGAAACAGAGTTAACGTTTCAGGTCGATGACTTTTCATCAGAGTTTTCATCAGAGTCAATCTAAAATGTTGACGCCTTTTATCTCTCCACAGATGCTGTCAGACCTGCTGAGTATTACCAGCATTTTCTGTTTTTATTATGGTATTCCACTTTGGTGTCAGCACCTACTCAACAAAGAAAATAATGCTAGTAAATTTAATGAAGCAAAGATAATAAAGATATTATTAACTATCTAAGCTAGCAATTTATTCAAATAACATGCTTGGCTTACCTGTTAATGATCCAAATGAATGCATCAGTTTAATTTTCACTACAATAGAGAGCCTCAAAGCAGCATAAAGGCTCAGTTCCCAAAACTATGTCTCAGCACATACCTTTCACTATCACAGTGGAAAATAAACAGTGGCCACTCTGTGCGGCTCTATTTTTATCTGATTAAATAAATCGGTCTGCTTTTTTGTGGCATAGTCTAGTGTTTCATATCAAAATCAAAACTACATTCTAATACATTCAGCTGTGATGCCTCAATAATACTTTTAACTTTTCTGAATCCTAGTTTATAATAAGAAATGAAATATTGGATTGCAGAGTACCCTGAATAATTTCACTGTTAGGTCATACTCTGCAATGGGACCTCAGGAAGTAAACAAGCTCCACAAAGAGCGTGTGACAGAATTATCAGCAGAGCAGCATCTGCATTCCAGTCATTGTGTCACAGTGATGTAGGTCATATGGCTCTAAATGTAGCCAGCTGTTAACATTTGTGAGTCTATACATCCACTTTAAATGTTTTTCTCAAGCCCCATGGCAGTGATAACATGCAATAAAATAAGCAAATCTAAATTATTTCAGTCTGCTTACATCCAGTCCATCCAAGATCGTGAAAAAAAACGTACCTTGCAGTCAGCTAAGAAAAAAATGATTGTGTTTGATTCCAAGATTCATTGGGAAACAATTTAAAAATTAAGATGTTATGGGCACGACGTCAGGTGGAACCTTTCAGACAAAGGTTAACGTAGACTTGTGAAATAAGTTACTAGGAAAGGACTTTGAATCAGACAGCATAAAGAGTTCAAGGCACAATGAGGTATATTTTCAAAGAGAAATCAAATTTGGAAATATGGTGAGAGGACTAGTTGCTGGGATTAATCTATCAAAAGGCAACAGGCTTGTTCAGTCTAATCACCTTTAGCTGCTCCTATAAGTACTCCACCACCTCTCTCTCAAACCCAATATGCTGTCAGAGTGCTTGTCCAGCATCCAATCTTGGTTTAATTCTAACTTTTTTGCAGCTCTACATTGGGAAGACCAATCACAAATTCCACTTCGTTGTCATGATTCTAACTCTTCTCCAACCATTGTCTGAAGCTGAGCCAGATTGGAGTAAAGTTTTAGGCACCATATCCTTTCCATTCCAAAGGAGAGGATGTAAGGTTAGAGGAGGTTACAGAGACAGGGATAAGTAAGGCCATGAAGGGATTTAAAGGGAAAGATGAGAATTTTGGGACCGGAAACCAGCCGAGAACAGCAAGGACAGGGTGATGAGAGACTGGGACTTGGTGCAGGATAGGATGAGCAGCGGACTTTTGGAAGTTTATTTGACTTGGTTACAGGAAGTGGAGGATGGGAAGCCTACCAGGTGAGCATTTCAATTATAGAATTTGGAGGTGGCAAATATATGGATGAAAGTTACAGCAGCAGATGAACTGAGGCAGGGGCTGGAAGAAGTGGAAGCAGACAGTCTTTGTGATGGAGAAGATCTAGCATCAGATGCTCAGGCTGAGGTGAAGTAGGACGCCACGGTTACAAATGGTCTGGTTCAGTCTGAGACAATGGTCGGGGAGAGGGTGGACTGGGTGGCAAGGGTATGAAGATAATGTCAGGAACTTCCTAATATTTACATGGAGGAAATTGCACATCGTCCAAAACTGAATGCCAGAGAAACAGTCTAACATCACAGAGGCACTTGAGGAGAAAAGAGTTCTTTTACCAGAATAATATGCTGGAAACAATAATGTTTTAAGGTCTAAATTGATTAAGAGAAACAATTATCTGAAAGTTGAAACAATGGGCTCAGATTTGCTGATGGTAGGAAAAGGCTCAGTAGGATCATTGTAATGAGGAGGGAAAGTAGATTGCTTGCTTCGTCAGTTGTGGCAGTGAAGTGTTTCTACATTAATGAGATGTGGAGATGTACCATGCGAGCACATTTTATTGAAAAACAATCTGAAAATGCAGAGCCAGCATGGTAAGTCAAGATTTGGGAAAAAAGATGTTAAAATTACAGCTTTCCCCCAAATGCACCAGTTTGCAAGTACTGTCGTTGTATAATAAGAAGTCATCCAGTTCTCTTGAATGTTCCATGAAGCAACTTTTCGTTCCTTTTATTACATAGTATTAGAGTTTTATGTGCAATATTTTCAAGAGGAGAAGGTGAATGAAGCAATTAGGATCCCAATGACATTCTTCTCATTTGTGCACTGTGTAACTTGCACAGTGTGATTCTGTTTTCCAAATGGACATTGTATTCCCCACCTAATTTCAGTAATGATGAATCCAAATATATCTTTTCAATTGATAAGTCAACACCAGGATCATAAATCAAATTTTCTTATCCATTGCTATTGCTTCACTTTAAGCTTTCATTAAGCAGACTTGCTGTCAGAGGGTGAAAACACATCTCTCCCTTGGACTGTGTAAATAGTCTTTTTCATCACTTAGCCACATAAAAAAATTTGCTTGACAAAAGAAAATGACCAATAAGTTAATTACCTTGGCAAGCCAGATGCAGATCAATAATGTATTATTAAAATGGTTCAATGGCGCCATCTTGGAAAATGTGCTGATCTCCTCCCTACCAGTATCAAAATGTATGCACTCAACGACCAGGACATCAAGTGCTGCTTAGGTTTTTTTTACACCAAGATTTGTTGCACTATTGGTTGCTGTACTATTGTTGCATACATACTTGAAACAAACTGGACCAGTTTTCAAAGAACATATTTTATCTCAATAATAGTCCACAAACAATTTTTCTATGTCTGGCTCTTCTTTCAAATTATTACAATCTCAAAATTAGCTTTTAAGAGCCACTTGCCTAGCTTTAAAAACATTTAAATGGCCCCTCTCCCACCCCCACCCCCAAATCACCATGCAATGCATTACTTGCCCTCTCCCCCACAAAAACACTTCCCCTGCCACCTGACCTTCCCCCACCAACCCCCCTGCAAGTACATAAACTTTAAACTCTAACCCTTTCCACCATCCCCTAAACCAATGAGATTAGTTTGACCCTACTACCCTGCCTCCCGCACTGAAAACATTACCTGCTCCGCCCTCCCCACCAGGGTTACGCCTCAGTTCCCCAGATGGGGATCCAAAGGCATGGGAGTGCTGGCCACTGGTATCAATATCGCAGTGTGATGGAAGGCGGAGGTGAGGAGGTAATTAATTCCTTTATTTAAATTTATTTACTTATGAAAATTTTGCTTCCGTCACCAAGTGGCAGTGAGGCCGCCAAGAGGCCTCGCCACCGCCAGCAATATCAGGCCATGCCTTCCCAGCGTCGAGCGTATGCATTTTCTGGCGCCACCCGCCGCGATCCCCAAGATCAGGGGGGGGGCTGTAAAATTCAGCCCTCTGTATAGGTGGATAAAGTTTACTAGGAACTTGCTGGTTTGCATGTTTTTGTACCTCGTGCATTAATTTCATGAATGTATGAGACAATCAGTATACGTTCCAGTAATATCTATAGATTGTAGTTCAGTGTGACTTGGTTTTAGAAGAAAGAGGTAGCAGTAGGGTGTACTGTGTCAAATAAAGCCCTACGTCTAGCTTTATTTGAGCATAGCTGTATCGTGCCAATGGAAAGTGGAGTTGTGGCCAAGATCAGATCAGCCATGATCTTATTGAAAACACTGATGTGCGGTATGAAGGCCATTCAATACAAACTGGTTGACCTCTGATTTTAAGGGTCCAATTTTTTTTTGAAAAAGGTTGATTTAATTTGAGATATATTAAAAATAGTTATCTTGGGTCAAGAACATTTCTCAGCTTATTTTAAAAATAATATCTGGCATGTCCACCCTAATGTCATATCTAATAATAATGTCTATCACACAATAGAAAAGTGTCAGATATCTTCTGTCTACAGCTAATCAACTCACATTCTGACATATGAGACACCACAAAGTGAATCAAATGTCACTGTGATATGCCCTTTAATGTGGTTTTCCCAACTGCAGCTTAATCATATAGCTTATTTGGAAAACCATGGGAAGTTGTTTTCAAGGCCAAGTTGCATTTATAATTCAGGCAAGAACAAGTTCAAATGATGTGACTTTGTCTGATCTTGATAAAGAGTGACAAGGGTGCAGATACAAAACAAATTCTGGTAATAATTAAAAATAGATCACAGGCAAGAGTTTTCTCAAAAGAATAAAAACAAGCCCTTCAACACAAAGCAGAAAGAATGGCCTGCTGAGTGGAGGAGAGCCACTAGGTGCCTATTCTTAGCATCCCTAATCCCTTTTAGTCTTCTAACTTAATTCTTTGCAACAGTGTAGCTGAAGTTGAAAAAAGAAAATCTGTTGTCTCACCGACTTGAACTATAATATGTATTTATGCTAAAGAATAGTTTTCTCTGTGGTGATTTTATACATATATATATGTAAGAGATCATTTATGTAATCAGTGGAATCATGTTATATTGTATGCAATAGGCTCAAAAAGGGAAAAATGTCATTTTAAACCAGAACACATAATATAGAATTTTTATGCCAGTGACAAATATAGTATTTCAGAATTAAACATGAGACTGCCAACAATTTGATGAAGCTCTACACCTGAATTTCATTTGTTTTTGCATATGCTACACAAAATTTGTAAACTATTCCATGTTAGATTTGATATAATTGTAATCATCATGGGCTGAATTTTATAAGCCCGCCGCTGAAAAAAAATGGCGGCCCGCCCATGCAGGCTGCACGCCAAAAAGCTGCCGCGATTCCAAGCACAGCAGCTCATTTAAATAGCCAGGGAGGGCCACCTGCCCCCAGTCACGTGGAGGGGTCTGGCTGTCTGTCCCTTGCAATGGCATCACCTGCCTGTGCACAGTCGCCAACACCATTTTTAAAGGGTTGTTAGCCCTTCCGGCATATTTAAATATTTAAGGAAAGATTAAATGAAAATATATAAATACATCTCTTTTTTCGCTCACCCACCCCACCATAACGAATAAATTAATTATTTGCCCTTCCCCCCCAAAACACTTACCTTTACCATCTGACCTTCCCCCCGCAAACTGCATAAACTTTAAACTTCAACCCTTCCCACCATCTCCTACAACCATGATGATAATTTGACCCATTCTCCCCGCACTGAGAAACTTACCTCCTCCCCCCTCCCCACCAGTGTTGCGCCTCGCTTCACCAGACAGGGATCTGAAGGTGCGGGAGTGCTGGGCGCTGGGCCGAAGATCGCAACGGAACATCAGGAGGCGAGGTAAGTTTATTTAAATTAACTATTTAAATTGATTTAAATATTCAAATTATGGTAACGTCGGCCAGCAGAGTGGAGGCCGCCACAGTGCCTCACTACCGCCAGGAGGATCGGACCAGACCCTGCCAGCATCGAGGTCCGTGACGGGCCTCATCTGGGGCCTTCTTCAGGCCCCCCAACCCAAATCCAGCCCCATATTTTGGTGAGAGTCCTGCAACTTTGGCAGAGGAAAATAATGTTAAACCGAGCTAGCTTATAATTCTTTTCCTCCTGTAGCTTTTTTAATCTTCACCTGTTACTTTTCAGAGATGTTTTTGATACTGCCATGACAAAGTTCCAAAACTATGGAAAATGTCTCATATACTGAATTTTTACATCTGTCATTGATATCAGTGATTTAAATGCAAGTTTATAATCAGTTTGAAACATACCAACTAATTGACTGATTGTATGGTTGCCGAGATTGTTTTTTACATTTATGCAAATGTTGTTCTCATTAGGTTGAGGTTAGATGCAAAGCTAATAATTTCCATCAAAATGTGTGCTACCCAAACCACAGCAAAGCTCCTTCAGTTGCACCAATTATATATTAGCCCAGCTTTTGTGATCAGCGAAGAAGCAACAGTGCTCACTCACACCTGATCTCGAAAAAAGCTGCCCACAAAGATTTAGCAATCTTTGTGGTGTGGATTTCCCTTTTCCTGACATCAGTTTGAATCTGGTGCCAAGTCAAGGAGATCTCCAGATGTCCAGCAACAGTGATGTTATCAAGCAGGGTCGCAGCCAATCCCATTGAATTATCCTCACAGACAGCAAACCAGGAAGAAAAATGCACTGAATATTTCGCTTCTAATTACAAATTTTTCAAAGACTGAAGTAAATGATTGGGACATACACATGGAGTTAAGGTAAAAGTTGAAATTTCATAAATAAACTGCATTTTATACAAATATTTTATTTTAAGAATGTGATTTTATTTATCATAATGGAGAAATTAGGCAGTCCACAAATATAAAATGAGTTTTTCAAGGATAGTAAGGCTGTTGAGTAGTAATTATGAACTTAGTACGCCATTAAAAACCCAGTTATGCCTTATTCAATAATGCATAACTTGTTCAAGGGTTATTACAGTCAGACTAATAGCAAAGCAGGGCAATTTTCATCAGTTCAGTGGTTTCTATTTGATTGCAGTCTGGGGGAAACTTCGACAGCACACTCTGTGGGGAAGCCAAAATTGGGAGAGATGTCCCATAGACTAGTCAAGCAACAGCCTGACATATTCATACTCACAGAATCATACCACACAGACAAGGTCCCAAACACCACCATCACCATCCCTGGGTATGTCCTGTCCAATGGCAGGACAGACCCACCAGAGGTGGTGGCACAGTGCTACACAGCCAGGAGGGAGTTGCCCTGGAAGTCCACAATATTAACTCCAGATTCCATGAAGTTTCATGACATCAGCTCAAGCATTGGCAAGGAAATCTCCTACTGATTACCCTCTCCCGCTCCCCCCTCGGCTGATGAATTAGTGCTTCTGACATGTTGAACACCACTTGGAAGAATCACTCAGGGTAGCAAGGGCACAAAATGCACCCTGGGTGGGGAACTTCAAAGTTCACCGCCAAGAATGGCTCTGTAGCACCATTACTGACCAAGCTGGCCGAGTCCTAAAGGACATACCTGCTCGACAGTGTCTGCGGCAGGTGCTGAAGAAACCAACAAGAAGGAAAAAACTACTTGATCTTGCCCTCACTAATCTACCTGTCGCAGATGCATCTGTCCATGCCAGTATTGGTAGGAGTGACCCCCGTACAGTCCTAGTGGAGAAGAAGTCCCGTCTTCACTCTGAGGCTACCAACCATTATGTTATGTGGCACTACCATCATGCTAAATGGGATAGATTTAGAACAGATCTAGCAACTCAAAATTGGGCATCCATGAGGCGCTGTGGGCCACCAGCAGCAACAGAATTGTATTCAACCACAATCTGTAACCTCATGGCCTGGCATATCCCCCACTCTACCATTACCATCAAACTGTGGGACCAACCCTGGTTCAATGAAGAGTGCAGGAGGGCATGCCGGGAGCAGCACAAGGCATACCTCAAATTGAGGTGTCAGCCTGGTAAAGCTACAACTCAGGAATACTTGCATGCCAAACAGCAGACGCAGCATACAATAGACAGGGATAAGCGATCCCACAACCAACAGATCAGATCTAAGCTCTGCAGTTCTGCCACATCCAGTCATAAATGGTGGTGGACAATTAAACAACTAACAAGACGAGGAGGCTCCACAAACATCCCCATCCTCAATGATGGGGGAGCCCAGCACATCAGTGCAAAAGACAAGGCTGAAGCATTTGCAACAATCTTCAGCCAGAAGTGCCGAGTGGATGATCCATCTCAGCCTCCTCCTGAAGTCCCCAGCATCACAGCCACCAGTCTTCAGCCAATCTGATTCATTCCATGTGATATCAAGAAACGGTTGAAGGCACTGGATACTGCAAAGGCTATGGGCCCTGACAACATTCCAGCAATAGTACTGAAGACTTGTGCTCTGGAACTAGCCATGCCCCTAGCCAAGCTGTTCCAGTACAGCTGCAACACTGGCATCTACTCGGCAACATGGAAAATTGCCCAGGTAAGTCCTGTGCACAAAAGACAGGAAAAATACAACCTGGCCAATTACCACCCTATCAGTCTACACCCCATCATCAGCAAAGTGATGGAAGGGGTCATTGACAGTACTATCAAGCGGCACTTGCTCAGCAATAACCTACTCAGTTTGGGTTCCACCAGGGCCACTCAACTCCTGACCTCATTACAGCCTTGGTCCAAACATGGACAAAAGAGATGAACTCCAGAGGTGAGGTGAGAGTGACTGTCTGTGACATCAAGGCAGCATTTGACCAAGTATGGCATCAAGGAGCCCGAGCAAAACTGGAGTCAATGGGAATCAGGGGGAAACTATCTGCTGGTTGGAGTCATACCTAGTACAAAGAAAGATGGTTGTGGTTGTTGGAGGTCAATCATCTGAGCTCCAGGACATCAGTGCAGGAGCTCCTCAGGGTAGTGTCCTAGGCTCAACCATCTTTAGCTGCTTCATCAATGACCTTCCCTCCATTATAAGGTCAGAAGTAGGGATGTTCGCTGATGGTTGCACAATGTTCAACCCCATTCGTGACTCCTCAGTTACTGAAGCCGCCCATGTCCATTTGCAGCAAGACCTAGACAACATCCAGGCTTGGGCTGATAAGTGGAAAGTAACATTCGTGCTACACAAGTGCCAGGCAATGACCATCTCAACAAGAAAGAATCTCATCATCTCCCCTTGATGTTCACTGGCATTACCATCGCTGAATCCCCCACTATCAACATCCTGTCGGTCACCATTGACTAGAAGCTGAACTGGGCCAGCCACATAAATGCTGTGGCTACAAGAACAGGTCATAGGCTTGGAATCCTGTGGTGAATAACCACCTCTTTACTCCCCAAAGCCTGTCCATCATCTACATGGCACAAGTCAGCAGTGCGATGGAATACTCTCCAATTGCCTGGATGAGTGCAGCTCCAACAACCTCAAGAAACTTGACACCATCCAGGACAAAGCAGCCTGCTTGATTGGCACTGCATCCACCACCTTCAACATTCACTCCCTCCAGCACCGACGCATCTATAAGATGCACTGCAGCAACTCACCAAGGCTCCTTACACAGCACCTTCCAAACCCGTGATCTCTACAAGGGCAGCAGATGCATGGGAATACAACCACTTGCAAGATTCTCTCCAAGCCACACACCATCCTGACTTGGAACTATACCATCATTCTTTCACTGTTGCTGGGTCAAAATCCTGGAACTCCCCTCCTAAGAGCACTGTTGGTGTACCTACACCCCAAGGACTGCAGCGGTTCAAGAAGGCAGCTCACAACCACCTCAAGGGCAATTAGGGATGGGCAATAAATGCTGGCATAACCAGCGATGCCCACATCCCCCAAACGAATTTAAAAAAGCATAGTATCACTGACAGAACTTTCTGGATTTCTGTGTTTAAGTTTACATGTGCAGACTCCAGTAGATGCAGTCAGTTTCAGAGAAGTAATGATGTGAACACCAACAATTTCAACGTCATTAGTACTGCAAATTCAGGGCCATTGTCATTTGGGACATTTTGTGCTGTGATTTGCTAGAAGCTGGGTCAGGACTGTCCAAACTCACTCCATTTAGAATGTAGACAACCATCAAACAGAGAGGACTGTTATCCCATCAGTCATGTCTGGATTTAAATTAGAGGTGAAAGGGCAGCTTTTTGTAATAAATTGCTATTTATTTACAATTTAGAACATACAAGTTTAATTTAAGATGGCTTAAGGAAGCCACAATAACAATGTGATGTACTATTGAGAATAAAAAATGGAGCCATGTAATGATTCTGTAAATTGTTTAAATTTGCCATACTTTATAGTTGTACATAAAGATCACAGGATAAGAATATCCCTTTGAAAACAATCGGCCCGATTTTAACTCTGGGCACTTGCACTGAGTGAGCAGTGGTGTGAGTTCAAGATTCACCAGCTAATCCAGAAATGAGGCTCTAGGTAATTTAGCACCTAGGCCTCACTTAAAACCCTCCAGCCAATGACCCACTTGTTCCCACTGGGGTGTAGGTGGGAAATGGATTTAAATCGCATGGCCTGGAGACCATAAACTGAGATCAGGAAAGTGATGGGATTGGTTGCCAGGACTGTACTGCAAGAGTCTTGCAATCAGGAAAGCTCAAGCAACCTGTGCCCCCGTTGCTTTGTCTTCTTAAATTAATTGAGTTTTTTGCAACAAGTGTGAATTTCACCAATATATTCTTGCTGGTGAGTGCAGACCTTCAGATAGACTTCCTGCCAATCAGACATTCAGAGCTCAGGGGTTAAGAATGAGGTCATGAAGCAAATGGTGTTGACTTTCATTGCCATAACATGGTCAAAAGAATGATAAGTGACTTTAAAACAAGTGACACCATTAGAACTAGTTATTCATTTCTAACTATCTTTTGCTTCTAAATGCAAGACAAAAGCTAACTTTTCCATCTATGGAAGGTGCTAACAAGCAACCTGTAACTGACAACTTGATGCTTATGGAAGTTTCCTAGTACTTCCTCCTCCTTCCTGGAGAAGGTCAATGCTTCAAATTGGTTGGAACTCATATTTGGGAAATTGCAGGTGGGGATCATCCAACTCAGTAACCTGTTCCTGCTTTCACCACATACCCTTTGATCCCTTTAGACCCAAGAGCTATATCAAACTCCTTCTTGAAAACATACAATATTTTGGCCTCAACTGCCTTCTGTGGTAGCGAATTCCACAGACTCACCACTCTCTGGGTGAAGAAATTTCTCCTCATCTCAGTCCTGAAAGGTTTACCCCGTATCCTGAGACTATGACCCCTGGTTCTGGATTCCCCCACCATCGGGAACATCCTTCCTGCATCTACCCTGTCAAGTCCTGTTAGAATTTTGTAGGTTTCTATGAGATCCCCCATCACTCTTCTGAACTCCAACAAATATAATCCTAACCGACTCTATCTCTCCTCATACGTCAGTCCCGCCATCCCAGGAATCAGTCTGGTAAACCTTCGCTGCACTCCCTCTATGGCAAGAACATCCTTCCTCAGATAAAGAGACCAAAACTGCACACAATATTCCAGGTGTGGCATCACCAAGGCCCTGTATAATTGCAGAAAGACATCCCTGCTCCTGTACTCGATTCCTCTTGCTATGAAGGCCAACATACCATTTGCCTTTTTTACCACCTATTGCACCTGCATGCTTACCTTCAGCGACTGGTGTACGAGAACACCCAGGTCTCGCTGCATATTCCCCTCTCTCAGTTTATAGCCATTCAGATAATAATCTGCCTTCCTGTTTTTGCTACCAAAGTGGATAACCTCACATTTATCCACATTATACTGCATCTGCCATGCATTAACCCATTCACTCAACTTGTCTAAATCACCCTGAAGCCTCTCTGCATCCTCCACACAACTCACCCTCCCACCCAGTTTTGTGTCATCTGCAAATTTGGAGATATTACATTTAGTTCCCTCATCTAAATCATTAATGTATATTGTGAATAGCTGGGGTCCTAGCACTGATCCCTGCAGTACCCCACTAGTCACTGCCTGCCATTCGGAAAAAGACCCATTTATTCCTACTGCTTGTTTCCTGTCTGCCAACCAATTTTCTATCCATCACAATACACTACCCCCAATCCCATGCACTTTAATTTTACATGCTAATCTCTTATGTGGGACTTTGTCGAAAGCCTTCTGAAAGTCCAAATAAACCACATCCACTGGCTCCCCCTCATCAACTCTACTAGTTACATCCTCAAAGAATTCTAGTAGATTTGTCAAGCATGATTTCCCTTTCATAAATCATGCTGACTCTGCCCGATTCTACAACTGTTCTCCAAGTGCTCTACTATAAAATCTCTGATAATGGTCTCTAGAATTTTCCCCACTACCGACATCAGGCTGACTGGTCTATAATTCCCTGCTTTCTCGACCTCCCTTTTTAAATAGTGTGGTTACATTAGCTACCCTCCAATCTGTAGGAACTGTTCCAGAGTCTATAGAATCTTGGAAGATGGCCACCAATGCATCCATTATTTCTAGGGCCACTTCCTTAAGTACTCTGGGATGCATACCATCAGGCCTTTAAAAGTGTCCATTCAAATATTTTTATGTTGACATATTTTGTCATATTACTCAGAAGGATAATAAAGGAATTTGGGGCAAAGAAAGTCAAATGAATGAGTGCGTGAAGGAAACAATGTATAAATATTAGCTCCCTAACTCACACCTCCATAGATTTAAGGATAGGAACTTTAACTGGTAAACTGGGATTTTTCCTTCAGTTGTGTAGCCTATTTTGAGACTACACACTGATTCCTTCAGTCTTTTGTAGAGGTTTCTCTCTCCCTGTCTAACTGTAAATAACCCTATTTGTAAATCTTCATCTGCAGTCTGATCCAACTTCAATTGAAGACAGCCTGGGTTTCACCTCAGGAGCTGTCACTACAACATTTGATCTTTATTAAATGCTGCTGGAGGGTAGCTTAATAACCTTTATATGAGAACGACACAATTAATGATATAACATTGTAAAACTACAGGCTTCCAAAGATGCAGAGTCCTCTAACTGGAGAGTTTACAATAGGGCGGTCTTGTGTCACACTGAATTAATGTACTAATATGTTGTAATGTGGTGGTATCCCCACCTGCAATTTCCCAAATATGAGTTCCAACCAATTTGAAGCATTGACCTTCTCCAGGAAGGAGGAGGAAGTACTAGGAAACTTCTGTAAGCATCAAGTGGTCAGTTACAGGTTGCTTGTTAGCACCTTCCTTGTCTGGGAATACTGCTTTCATGGAACCACCTAAATTATGTAAAGTTATGTATAACAACAGCAATTTTGCCACAAATATCACTACTTCCTGAAAAGACTAGTTGTTAACAAAATAACACAAGTTATTCGAGCTAACCATTAACACAAAATTAGGCGATAAAATGTAAGTATCCCTTAATCTGTTTATTTAAATGAACACAATTAACTCTCTGTCCATTATTGTGCTCATCTCATAAGTACCAAAGATAATCTCTGTAGTATTTGAGCACTGCACTCTCGTTTTCCTTGTTTGTTCACTTTTGCACATTTCCTCTGCCTGCCTTATTAGATCTCCTAGAGAACAAAAGCATCTTCTGCACTTTCTACGACTTTTACACTTGTCTTCACACCTCTCATAACCTCTGCCTGCATCAGCATGGATAAGGTTCAGCAGATAACCCGCTCTGCCATGAGGAGAGCCTCAGCAATTGAAGTGAACCCGCAAGTCCGTCGAAATCTTCAGGAACTGTTTGTCAATTTTTCTCTGATTCTTATTTGTCTCCTCCTTATATTCATCATAAGGCTGCTGATGTAATTTTCCAACTATACTATCACTGGGGTTAATGGACTCTTGTTTAATGGACTACTATACCTCTGTGAAACCTTGGCATGATATTGTGTATGTGCTGTTTTTAGAATGCTCATTCATGAGAAAATAAGTTATCAAAAATGAGATTAAACACATTCTCATTGTGTTTGTTTAAACATGTAATTTTTTCAACTTTAAATATTCCCAGAATTGAAAACACACCAGTTTAGAGCATCTAAAATATACAAGGAATGAATGCATGTTACATTTTGTATATTTTAGGCAGTCTTGGTCTGTAGCATAAATGCACTTTACAATAAAAGCACAAGTTATTATTTGTACCTCCCAAATTTGACCTAAGCAAAAAAATCTTCATCGACTGCAAAAAGTGTGCTGCAGGTGATATATGTAGATTGTCACCACCATCTCTTTTGGGTATAAGATGCATGGACAGAAATTATTTTAAAATAAAGATAAAGAATACATTGTGACTAAACTATGAATATTTAGACAATCACTGGAGGTTACATACAGAATTACAATATGGTTGTAAAATCATCATTTCTGTTTATTTTATAACAGATTTTTCATTATCAATAGCACACATTTTGAGTCAGTTAGAGATCTGAAAATAGAAAATGTATTTGTTCATGAGAGAAAAGCAATATTACCTTTAGTAACATTTAGTTTACTCATGTCGTAAGATTATTTGATGTCAGTGTATCAGCAAGTTAATTCTTCATATTTCACAAGTCAATATATTTGATGTCCTTTATTACTCAGCTGTAGCGTACATATTTTTGCTTTGTTGAACAATTGTTTGTTTATGTGTGAGTATATGAATATTTAGAGTTGTCACAAGATGGAGAAGACCCTATGTCCCATTTGGTCCCATGCTTCGAGAATACCAACCCATGATAACAACAAGCTGTTCTTAAAATGAGTCCAGTGTCCTGGTCTCAACCATCCTTTCTTGTGACCCATTCTAGCTGATAGTTACTGCCACTATGAAGAAATACTTGTTGGCATCTGTCCCGAACTCATCGCAAGAGCATAAATGTCAGAAGCACAGTATTATTTCTTTTGCATGTTCCTGAAATGCTGTTGTATAAAAATATGCAATAAAATTCCAAACAACCTCTTATTTTTCTTATTCCTTGATGCTCTCAATAACTCAGCAGAACTCATTGGAAGTAGAGGACATACAAGCATAGGATGAGAATGGCGAAGAATGTACAGCACTTTGATCTCATGCAAGCAGATAGTCGCAGAAATTCTTTAACTAAACTCTTCCATTTGCATTCACTGCTCAACCTCTCCACTTTCTGAAACTGTCCAAAGCTGACAGTGTCCAACGTTTCCCACTTATCAGACTGATCAAACCTTTTTAACTCACTCATACAGTCCAAACTCTTCCACTAACTGACATTTACTAACTTCTTTCACTGGTACTATCCCAACCGCTCCATTTACATTTCTGAAACTCTTCCACTAACTAACACGGTTTGAACTGACTGATGTTCCTACTTTTTGAAACTCTTCAAATGCCTTTCTCCAGGCTTCTTATTTCCCATTAGTAAGAAGGACTTTTCTTCCTATGAATGTTGGAAGAATTGAAACATCACTTTCTGGAGTAAAAGAGTAATTAGATTTAATTTTGGAAATCTAAACTGTGGTTTATGTTAGAACCATAGAAACATAATGGCACAGAAGGAGGCCATTCAGCCCATCATGTCTGCACAGCCGAAAAAACTACCCGGCCAATCTAATCCCACCTTCCAGCACCTGGTCCATAGTCTTGCAGGTTAGAGCCCTTCAGTTGCATGTCCAAGTACCTTTTAAATGAATTGAGGGTTTCTGCCTCCACCACCATTCCTGGCAGTGAATTCCAGACACCCACCACCACTGGGTGAAAAAGCTTTTCCTCATGTCCCCTCTAATCCTTCTACTAACTACATTAAATCTGTGCCCCCTGATAATTTACCTCTCCACTAGGGGAAACAGGTCCTTCCTCTCTACTCTATCTAGGCCCCTCATAATTTTGTACACCTCAATTAAGTCATCCCTCAACCTTCTCTGTTCTAAGGAAAACAACCCTAGCCAATCCAATCTTTCCTCATAGTTGCAACTTTCAAGCCCTGGCAACATTCTTGTAAATCTCCTCTGTACTCGCTCAAGAGCAATTATGTTCTTCCTGTAATGTGGTGACTAGAACTGTACGCAATACACAGCTCCAGCATTACATTCCTGCTTTTGTATTCTATACCTCAGCCAATAAAGGAAAGCATTCCATATGCCTTCTTCACCACTCTATCTACCTGTCCTGCCACCTTCAGGGACCTGTGGACATGCACTGCAAGGTCTCTCACTTCTTCTATCCCTCTCAATATCTTCTCGTTTATTGTGTATTCCCTTGCTTTGCTTTTTTTTTATGTTGTCCGGAGATGTTTAAAATTATTTCCAAAGAACTTGTAACAATATGATTGCTTGTACATTTATCTAGCATTACTTATTACAAATAACACTGAAGTGTGATGGCCAACTCAATGAAATTAATTGCAGTGGGGCTTATAAATAGCTACTGAGATGTGGGGTTGAATTTTCCTGGTCCATTTGAAATGGACTGGGAGGTGGGAGGGCTGGCAATATCTTGGGGGAAGGCGTAGGGAGGGGAGCTCAAAGTCTTCCTGCCACTATGCCAGATTCCCAACAGCGGGAAATGTGGCAGTGCAGCCACCCACCTGGCAGCCAATTCAGCCACTTAAATGGCCAATTAAGGGCCACATCCACCTGCGTGGACATTTTTTCCACATTGGGAGAGCCCACCACTGTGTAGGGAGACTGCCAGGTATATCCTGGTAGCTTCTCAGCGGGTTCCGGGGCAGGAGGGGCTCCTTTATTGGCACTACAAAGCCCATGGAGAGGGCCCCTGTGGCAATGGTGCCACCAGTGCACCACAACTGCACTCCACCCATCCCCTCAAAATCACCAGGACCTGCCTGCCTGGTTCCAGTATCTCCCAACCCAACTCACCTGTCTTTGAGGGTGCCCAGCCATTGCGGCACCCTCTGTCTGGAGCTATAGCCTCAGTACTGACCGCTGCTAGTGGTGACACTGCTGAGGCTGCTGGTCCTCTGATTGGGTTGGCAGTGCTTGGGGGTGGGCTGCCATCCTTCATTGACAATATGCCACCCCAGGGTCCTGCTGCCGGCCGAAGCGGGGTCAGCTCCCACTTTTGGCCGTAATGGCGGGACTTCACCTTCAACGAGAAAATTCAGCCCATGGAATCACACCCCACTGAGCTGAAGGTCACATATGTGCAATACTGAAAACAAGAGTGCAAAAAAGCTGCAGTGTCTTCCTGCAAAGAGGCCTCCTTGCTTGACCACTTCTAGATGGTGCTCCCTGTGGCCTCGGAGGAGGTGGGGGCAACCTACTCACATGCACGTGGCGGTTGTCCTCGTCATTGAGGTGCCCGTGGGGGCACAATTTTCAATAGAAACTTAACTTGTGATATTACTGTCTCAAAACTTTCCTTCCAATAACATACAATTGTCAGAAGGAAACTGTCCTGGACCGTACAATTGAGAAATCACAGAAATTGTTTAAAGTGTGTTTCATTTGGCTTCCACACACCCTTGAAAAAAATCACAAGTCACTTACTGCAGTGTAACCCAGCAGTTTGAACATATGCCAATTAAAATAACTTTACATGATTAGTTTATATTAAAGTTCTGAGTTTCCTGGTGAATTTGCAAATACTTTGGAAATTATTTCATATGTTCTAATTCATTACATCCACCCCTCTCCCATTCCTCTGACATAAAAGCACACTCCAGAATGTTAAAATTGCACATATTCTTTTCTGAGAAGAATTATGACTTAACCTTGTAATATATTTCTAAAAGTGCCACAGCTTGGCTTTAAATCAACCACCATTTTCAATAGTACAAGTTTTTCTCTTGGCGCTCATAAAATTGTCGAATTTTATTTAGCCCAACATCAATTGTATTGAATGCCCTCCAGCTAGCCAGAGCACCAGCCAAGGGCTGCGAATGCCACCGAGGAGGGCAAGGGTGCCACCTCTCATGGAGTGCCATCATCATCTTTGGCCTCTTTGGCTCTTCTGACAGAGGGAGCATCTCCAGAGCAGGGCCCAATGACAGCAGCTTCCCTTGCAATGATGCACGTGCAGCAGCCTCTGGAAATTCCCCCACGGGCACCTCCATGACGAGGACAACTGCCACATGCATGTGAGTAGGCTGCCCCCACCTCCTCCGAGGCCACAGGGAGCACCATCTAGAAGTGGGCAAGCATGGAGGCCTCTTTGCAGGCAGACACTGAGTGGGTCACAGGGGTGTCTTCTACCTGTAACTGTGCACTGCTGTCCTTTATGAGCATCATGTAAATATTGACACAAGAATCCAGATGTGTGAATCTCCTTTTATTAATAGATAGACAAGAATAGAGGTACGACGTGGGGAAGTGAAAGCGAGCAAGAGCCCATCTATGGTGATGGTGAAAGCTCTGGGCAGATGTACATCTTTCATTGGTGTTAAAAATTTACCTGTTCCAGGCTGTGTCTTCAATGGAAGTGTTAGCACAGGCAGCTCAGAGTGAGTTCCGCACCATGCTGTTCCTCCTGCATCAGAAGGAGTCACAGGAAACAAGCCTGAATCAGATGATCCCTGATGTTCATGGCATCTTGACAAGAGCCTGAAGCCCCATACTGGGCCCGGCCACATCCCTGTGCAGCCAGATCACCTTGATGTTCTGCATCCTCCCCCTCCACCTCCTCTTCCTCCTCCTCTCCCACATCCTCTTCCTCCACCTCTCCCACATTCTGCTGCTCCTTTTCCTCCAATGAGCTGTGTCGTTCCAAGGCCTCACTCTCTTCAAGGTCCACACCTCTCAGGAGGTCATATTATGAAGAGCACCACAATGAGCAAGAACTTTGCAGGAGTGTATTCAGGGCGCGAGCCAGTCCAGGCACCGGAATCGCATCTTCAGAGGCCCGATGGCCTGCTCAGTGATTGTCCTAGTGCAGATAGCTTCGGTTGTATCACCTCTGTGCCTCTGTCTCGGGTCCCCGTACAGGGGTGCATAACCAACTCTTAAAGGGATATCCCTAGTCCCCTAGAATCCAACCATGGAGTTTGGGGAGGGTGGTGTGAAGAGCTGAGGCAGCCTGGACTGGCATCGGATGAAGGAGTCATGACAGTTGCCTGGAAAGTGAGCGTACACATGGACAAAGCTGACAGAGCAGCTGAACGTTGAAGGAGTGGAAGCCCTTCCTGTTGATGAATCTGACTGGCTAGATGGCCGCATGGGTGCAATTAATGATGTCCCACACCTGAGGGAATCCATCTGGGAGACGAAACCCACTGCCCTCTGTGCCTGTGAGGCCGCCTCTGTCTGGAATTGAATGTATTGCCTAGCTCTGGCAAATAGGACATCAGTGACCTGCGAGATGCAGTGGTGTGCTGCTGTTTGCAAGATGCCAGCAACGTCCACAGCTGATATTTGGAAGGAGCCAGAAGTGAACAATTTCAAAGCCACAGTGGCTTTGCCGGCTACTGGTACGGCATGGTGACCAGAGCTGTGAGATGTGAGGGCTTTGGCAATGAGGCAACAGATCTCTGTGACCAACTGCCTGGAGAATCGCAGTTTCTTGCAGCACTGGTTCTCAAAAAGCGTCAAGTTAGGTCCTTCTTCATCGGTAGATCCTATGCTGACAGCAAGGCCTCTGTGTCCTTCCTGCCCCTCGTCCCTCTCTTATGCTCTCCTGATGCCCGGGGTGCTACTCTTCCTGCAGATGGTGTTGTTCCTCAGCGCCACTGGTCCCAAAATCTGAGACTCAGCGCCCCCATTGCCAGCTGCTGCCTTCCTTGTGCTCAGGTGCTCCTTCAATCACATTTTGCAGCCTTGCCCCCTCCTATGTCCCTGCAATGCCAGCAAGGTGACAATGCCCTGCATTGCCTGCGTGCTCACTGCCCACTCTCCCTGCAATCTGTTCTGACCCGATGGCACCTGTCTCTCAATGGCTGAGTCCCCCTTTGCACTGTTCACTCTTTCATGGGGCACAGCCATGACTGTGTGTACACCTCCATTTGCCTGGTCTGCCCCAGACAGCGCATGCGGACCACACGCCCCCAAAAATCAGAATATATCCCTTAACAAGATCTCTTTAAAAATCTTAATTGGCCTTCTTAATGTATCAGGTGGGATCTCAAGGCCACCCTCCCCGCATCCTGGCGGAACTCACCACTGCTGGGAATGGTGTCAGGAAACCGGCACACCAGCTGGCACCTGCATTTTTGTCCGCTACCCGTCTCCCCTCCCACCCACAGTAGGACCTGAAAATTATTTATAAATAACCCAGATAATGTACTACAAATGGAAGTCATAGCAGTCTCTGGAGACAGTGACCACAGAATGATTAAGTTCAACATGAGCTGGGAATCCAAACTACCAGGAAATGGTCTAAAATGGTTAATTTCAAGGGAATGAAGGGATAACTTAAGAAAATTGATTTGGGAGGCTATTTAACAACACTTCAGAAGAGACAATCTTTAAAGTCACAGGCCTGAAATTCCTGGATTTGGAAGGGTGGAAATTGGACTTTTGCCTGCAAGAAATATAAAATTTTGAAGCAGAATCTGGTCCTGTGCTACTGCAGCGGCAAATCGGAAACCTAGCAATTTTAGGCCCATAATGTGGAGCACATAGGATAAATAAATATTGAAAAACAGTAAACTTAAGAGTAAACAGATCCTACATGGATTATTAAACAAATGCAAAGAGAAAGTGACCCCTACAAATTCTACAGAAAAGGTTCCCTGTGATGAATATAAGAATATGCAGGAACAGGTCTAAAGGGTGAGCAAAGAAGGGGGAAAAGGGAAACTTAAAATCAGCATAGCTGCAGATATAATAAGAAACAATAAGAAATTTTCAGTATTTTAACAGTAAGAGCGCAGTCAGAGAAGAGATGTTATGCTGAACCTTTATGAAGGCTGGTTAGCCCCCAACTGCAGTATTGCATCCAGTTCTGGTCACCACACTTCAGGAAGGATGTGAGGGTCCTTAAAAGGGCGCAGAGGAGATTTACCAGAATGGTTCCGGGGATGGAGGATTTTAGTTACGAGGTTAGGTTGGAAAAGCTGGGGTTGTTCTCCTTAGAACAAAGGAGATTGAGGGGATATTTAGTAGAAGTGTACAAGATTATGACAGGCTTAGATAAGTTAGACAAGGAAAAATTGATCCCATTAACTAATGCAAAAGGACTAGGGGACACAGACTGAAAGTTTTGGGCAAGAGATGCAAGGGGGAATATGAGGAAGAGCTTTTTTACACAGTGTATGGCAATTGGAACAAGGTGGAAGCAGAGGCAATCAATGACTTCAAGAGGAAGTTGGATGGTCACTTGAGATAAATAGACTTGCAGGGCCAGGGGATTAACCTGGGGTGTAGGACTGACTGGAGAGCTCTGTGGAGAACCAGCATGGACTCAATAGGCCAAATGGCCTCCGGTGCCGCAAATAAAAGGAAATTATCAATGAGAACCATTAAAAATGTATACAGATTTGAAACAGAAAGAACACAGTATAGTAAATGCGCTCAATGGCAACTTCCTCCATGCTTTCACAAAATTCAACCACATGCCTTCCTCAAATGGAGTTAACCGAGGCAAAATTAATGACTTCAATACAAATGAGATGATGAGATGGAAGTCTTTGCAGGTTTAAATGGGTCAAAACTAATAAATCTACAGGATAGTCAGAATTTATCCCAGTGTGCTAAAGGAGACTATGAAAGAAAATTGTGAGAAATCAATAATCATTCCAAGGACGTCACTGACTGGACAGTGATGAGGTACCACTAGATTAGAAAAAGGAAAATGTGGTAGCCATATTTACAAAGGATGAAAAATTAGATTCAAGCCATTAGTCTTACTTCAGGTGGTCCCCTGTTGTTCTTCGAGAAAAGCTCGCATGGAAATTGGGTGAGGTCAGCAACTGTGATAGTCTCAACATCGAAGGACATTACTTCTTCAGATTTAAAAATCTGGGAAAGGTACTGGACAGTTATTGGCAATCATTAAACCAGATCCCAATTATGAGGAAGAAGGAAAATTTAAGGATTAAAAAAACGCATCAACTGCAATTTCTATTTTAGAAAATACAATGTAAAGACAGTGCAGCTAATTTCTTTTCTTTCTTTTGGGCCTCCTTATCTCGAGAGACAATGGATACGCGCCTGGAGGTGGTCAGTGGTTTGTGAAGCTAAAGACAGGGCTAAATTGTGGCAGCTAATTTACTTATACTCAATATGATTGTAATGCAAGAACAATAATTTGTATTCACCCTAACTGATGACAACTGAAATTGAATGTTATATGCAACGTTAATGGAATAGTAAATATTGCTCCAATTAATAATGCGTGATACATGGTCTGAGCTGTTCTTAAAGCTACAAATTCAAAATTCCTTTCCCATTACACGAACTAAATATCCCTCAGCTGGAGTGTTTTGTAATGAGAAGATTTGATATAAAAAGTAAAATGCAGCTTTGAATTTTAAAAAAATGAGTTAATCTACATCTAATATTCTCTATGAAAATTTTAGGGGAAGTTTGTGTGCCAGTACATCCAACATATTGCAGGACAAACTGAATGTTATTGTGAGTGCACCATTTATCCTAGAACTGTGAATAAGAATCATTGCAGATTCATGTACATAATTTGGAATAAATCAGAATCACAAGAAAAATAATTCATTCATTACCTCGGGAGATCAGAAACTAAATCATACACAACACCATATTTGTATATAAACTCTAAGTAATGTTATGGTATATTACTATTGGAAAGCAGACATATAATGAATGTTTTACATATTATGGCATGTTTCCTATTTACTCATCTACAAGAAGGCTTTACACTTTACCCTACATGGTCAAAGTCTTCATCCATCCCATTTAAAAATAAAGTATAAAATTAGCTTTTGGACGGCTCCCTATGAAAAATAAAAATTACCTCCACTTCAAGCATGAGCCCTTTCAAATTACTTTATATGGTAACAAGTGAAACAATGTCTGGAAAGCATTACCCTTTCACCCTCAGTATGCTTTCTCCAGCAAAATAAAAGCAATTAAAGTGGAGGCTTAGCCTACAAATAGTTAAATTTATATAAATGTACTGAATTATGTTGTTTGGTGAGTTATGGTGGAGGAGCGAGGGGGTAGGAAAGAGAGAGAATGAGCGCGAGAGCAAGAAAAACATTCCTTGCAAACGATTAGTTGGTTGAGCTGAGCCAGACTTTAAATAGCGCTTCTAATTCTCAAGTGCAGAAGACCCATGAAAAAGAAAGGCATTGGTAAATATTTAATAGAGTGTAACAGGTACAAACAACAACAACAACATTTATCAGCAGCTTTAACATAAAACATTCCAAGGCGCTTAATAAGAGTGATACAAAAAAAATTTGACACGAGCCATAGAAGAGGATAACAGGACAGATGACCAAACACTTTAAAACCACAGCAATGCAAGTTTCATATTGAAGTGTAGTTATTCATTGTTAAGAAGTTTAATGTCCTTCTCTGGTATCAGGTGGTTCACAGTCAAATTTTAAGAGCATGTCCTTTGTGCTCATGTAGAAATCCTTACAGAGTATTTATTCTCACAACAGGGAAGGAATGAAGAAAGTAAACGGAAAAGTAAAAGACGACGGAAAGTTGAAATGACGAACATAGCTGCTTCAGGCAACTAAAATAAGGAGGCACCAATAGCTTCTACGACAGAGATACCACTTAATTCCCAGCACTCCATCAAGGTTGTGGGCGTACTGGTGCAAGGCAACAGAAGGAATGGATTATCTGGCAAACAATCGAGCTTTCAGCCTGCTACTGAATTTCCTTCTAATTGTCATTGTGTTGTTATTAATGTTTATTATCGTTAAGCTCATGTGATTTTTCTTCTGCTGAATTCTATATTTTCATGCTATGTACTGAAGACTATGTTTAGCTACTGTTGCTTTCAGATCTGGGAAGAAAGATCCAATCAAATTGCAACCACTAACCTGAGACCTATTAGGCTCCACGTCCAAGAAGAAATATTCAAGTTCTACAAAGACCTTTGCAGTAACTGCAGTTTGGACAAACCATCATTACGAAATAAAAAAGCTGTTTTAAACATAATTATTTTGCAGATGCAACCTCAATAATTCCAAAATCATCTGAAATTGTTTTCTTTTCCTATATCATTGAAAATACATGCGGTCAGAATTTATGGATATTAGCTGATCAATAATCAGTAGGATTTCATTGTGTAGATCATAAATGCATCATTCAGATGTGTGTGCATGTCCCGATGTATCATTGAAATGTTTAAATGTTGGTGAGGAATGGCACCTTTATACATCTATAAGTTGTAAACACTGTTCGATATCAGCTCTATTGAAATTTCTATGCTCAGTGTTAAGAAATCCAATATTAGTTTCAAGAGGTCAAGATACAGGAATCAATTGTGTACTGATGATGTTCTAGAGTGAATCTAATGGTCACCTCTCTTAATTTCTCCCCACACTGACTGATGCCCTCTCCTCTTTTTCCTCATTTGTGCAGTAGCTTGAGACAAAGGCAATGTTTGATCACTGTTTGACTGCAACAGGTAGATTTATTCCAAAGTAGATTTCATACCACTCTCAATTCTGAATAATTTACAATGTAGACAATGCCTTACACTCTGGATTCAGCCTGGAGTAAATAGCAACCAGAAGATAAACTCCAACTACATTTAACAATACCACACATTAACCTGAATGTAAAATTATGTCATTCCTTTGGCGTCCAAGCTGTGAGTATAACTGTACTGATATTCTGGAGCCAGAGCTCCCCCAACAGTGTAAATATAAGACAGTTCAGACCCAAATCAAAGTGCAAATTGGAGTCTGCACTGATTTCCTCAGCTCAGCTCATTAGAACAGGTTGAAAGAGCACAAGGGCACAGTGGCGAGGGCGGCACAGTGGCGCAGTGGTTAGCACCGCAGCCTCACAGCTCCAGCGAACCGGGTTCAATTCTGGGTACTGCCTGTGTGGAGTTTGCAAGTTCTCCCTGTGTCTGCGTGGGTTTTCTCCGGGTGCTCCAGTTTCCTCCCACAGCCAAAAGACTTGCAGGTTGATAGGTAAATTGGCCATTATAAATTGTCCCTAGTATAGGTAGGTGGTAGGGGAATATAGGGACAGGTGAGGATGTGGTAGGAATATGGGATTAGTGTAGGATTAGTATAAGTGGGTGGTTAATGGTCGGCACAGACTTGGTGGGCCGAAGGGCCTGTTTCAGTGCTGTATCACTAAAAAAAAGCATATCAGGAAAACTCAAGCTTTGTGCCTGCTGCACTAAATTTAATGTAGTTCAAGTTAACACACCTGAACAAATCTTCTTGACATGCAATGCAAATTACACTTCTATGAGGAAACTGTTTAGGCAATGTGATACCTTCAAAAATAAACTTAAAATTTAACCCTGAAGTCCTTACAAAAATCCAACTGTTAGCATAATGCTTTGAGGTTTCTTTTATGTATTTGGGTGACTTGTAGCTAATGTCGCCTTGCGAGGCCACCCAATGGAAATGAAGGAATGTTACCTCATGTGTTCTGTACTGTAGAATTACTACAAGAGTATATCTCAGACCCTGTGGGATTCTGGGCGGATCGTGGTGCTGTGAATGAAATCACACCTTTTACATTATGGGGTAAATTCCTCAGCACCAGAGAAACAAACAAGTAACATCTGCACAATTATACTTGTGAACTTACTTGCAAGGTGCATTTTGTGATTTCATTTCTGGGCTACCAGACCTTCTCTGATAATTCAGCAGCTAGTGGTGGGAAGAGCACAATACTAGCCTATTATATTGCCATTTATGGCTGCTGTCTCTGGATGCGGTAGCGTTTAGACACCGTCTCATTTATTTTTGATGCTTCTCTTATTATACAGCATTACCGCCAAAGTCAGGGCTTCCATAAGTGGCAGCACTGCAAATAGGCCATTAAAATGTCTTTGTGTCAACACTGGCAGGTGGCCCACTCTCAAGGCTAAGGCTATACGTTAAGCAGTTAAAGTTGTTGCACTAGAATAGATTTCTGAGTCCTCACCTATGGCAGGATACCTCACATGGTGCAAGTGAGCAATGGAAAAACATGGGCAGTGAGCCCATCATTTTCCAACGCAGAAATGATGTACGTTCATGGCATGCAAGTTGTTTCTCCACATGAGGACTCAGAAGAATTATCTTATTGCGTCAAATTTTTGACTGGTATAATGTCTGTACAATGCTTTCCGAGGTTTGTCAACCCTGGTCATGTTTGTCACAGTGACATCACGACAGCGCTTCACACTTTCAAAGAAATTAGAATTTTTAAAACTATGCTCAGAAAGTTCAAACTACAACAGATGGAGCATCTGTCACCAAGTTAACTTTTTCTGAGCAACTAGAGTTTGGATACGAATAAAGTGCAAAATTTCACTTTTTTAACTCTTGTATCACTAATCAATAAATTGTTTAATCTTAGGCAACTCATGCTGTGGGCCTATTTATGATTGTGAAACTTGTCAAGATTGGGGGAAATATGTGGGTTAAGGGGTGGGACCGGGACCAAAGTTGTAAAATAGCATGCCCGGTTGGTTACCCATCACATTCCTAACTCCGAGTGATCTTTCCAGAGGCAGGGCTAAGAAGGCAGAGGCTACTTGCCCGGCAGAGGCAGGTAGTCAACTAGGCCCATTAATGATGCAATTGGGGGAAAGGTGATGGTGCCCCAGGATGATGCTGGGGTCCAGCCTTTAACTGGAGGCAGTATCCTGGTGGCAGGCCAGGGGATGGGCAGCCATCGACTCCTCCTCACACCGGCATGGACCCGCTGGGATGTGATGGCCACAGCCACAGCCACAGCCGCAAGCCAAGCAGTGAAGGGGTTCTCCCTCCACAATGATGGTCTGAAAGCTGTGACCATGCATTGTTTTCAATTTTCCCAATACTTCAGAGAGTACCTCCATGTTGAGGCATCCTCACAGTCTCCTGCCTGCCTCAGCTCTGCCCGCCTCTCCTGCCAACTGGACATCGCTGTGGGCCCTCCTATTGGGCCTCCTGCTTCCCTGATCTGCTCACCACCCCTAATAGGATGGGACTCCCGAAGGTGGCTTCTTAATTGGCTGCCTCTGGGAAGATCACGACCAACGTCCCACCACTGCCACTTCTGGGTTCTTCACCCGGAATTGAAGCCAATGTTACAACCCAACCAGAAAAATTCAGCCCATGTATATGAACCTGTCGCCCATGTGACTAAAGGCTGGCTCGGGTCTGCAAATGAGACCCAACCCAAGCCCAACAGAACCACATCCGACCCGAGCCCAACCCGGTCCGACCCAACCCAAACCGACCACTGGAATGTTCAGTTAACCTAGCTTCTGTTTTTCACTTTTTAAGCTTGTGCAGATAAGCAACAAAAACTGTAACTGGACTTGAAAAGTTGTTTAAAAAATACATTAAGATTGGAGCCACGTACTGGAGGTGGTCAGCCGAAGATTGTTACCATAGAAGTTAGTGATTGTTTGGTCACTAGTTAAACAGAAATCCATGGAGTTGTTCCAAGACAAATTGTCCCACTACACAGTAAGTTGAAATACCAAGCAGAGTAGGAAGCACACTTCAAAAGATCTGCAGTTTCCAGTGTTTCACAACACAATTGTAACATAAGGCTGTTAGAGTGTGTCTGACCCGGCCCAACCCGAGCCCGAATGCTGGACCTGGAAGAGTGACCCGACCCGACCCGAACCCGATACATGTCGTCGGGTCCCGTCGGGTTCGGGTCGGGGAGCCATGCTCTACATGTGACTATATTCAACATAATGCAACAATGTCCTACTCAAGAGATAACAGCAATGATTTATGTTCATTCTATGAGCAATATTGCATGTTATGAAAAAGTGGCTGCATTTTGTATATTATTATCGAATAAAATCATATTAAAATGGTTTTCATGTTTTGTATTGTGCCTTATTTCTACAATGGATAAGCAAAGGGAAATATTAAAAAAAGAAGGAATTGGAGTTTAATGAAATTGTACAGCTGGAAATCAGCAATAAGCTCATTAACATGCCTTTTGCCCAGAATTTTAACAAACATAAGAACCTTTTAAATATTCAACTAAATACTGACAGAGCAGTTTATACGCACATTAACATGTTTAATACTAACACTCAAAATGTTCCATAAATGCTGACATTTTTATTTTTATGGGGCCAGGAGGAGCAAAGGAGCGCCCTCTGGGCTCATGAAGAGACCTCCCAGGATCACCTCCCCCTTCCCTTCCACCCCTCCCTCCATACTGGAGGCCAGTGCAATAAGGTAGCCAGGAGAGTTCTGGCCATCCCACAGCCGGAAAGCTGTAGCAAGGTGCCTGCTTGGCAGCTCACAATCTGCAAACGGTTCAGCACCCTAATGCAGGGTGCAGGTCCGCTGTGTCGACCACCCATCCATTTCAGGTGGAAGGCTAAAACCGCCACTGTTAGCTCCAGTTGGAGAGCTAGAAGCAGCACAGGTACAATGATTTGAATGCCTCCTTCTGTCCTGTAGTGACTCACTTTAACACCCTTTGCCCACTCTGTTTATTTCTGTGAATATTTTTATTGAGACTGTAATTGCTGATGAGATCATTGAAAACACTAAATGTGAGCAGCGACTGAGGCCATGGTGTCCTTCCAACAAAACATTTTTATGAGTCGATCTCACTGTGCTTTCATGATTGCAGCTATTTCATGTGTGAGAAGCTGATATTTATTTAATAAGCAGAGTTACTGAACAGGAGAAATCTCACTTCCCACCATTGTGAACAACTTGTCCATTTGTTAAGTGCTACTTTTTGGCTTTTAAATGATTCCTGTGGTTTCTATGACAATGTTATTTATACCACACAACATCTCCATAGCTTTTTCACATTTCTCAGAAATAATGTCACAATTAAGAACAGATGGCGATGTGAAAGAAGCTTTCACATGGATGTCACATGATTCACTCCAAAATTTGTGTAGCAATCTCATTCCTGTTCGACATTAAATTTTACATCATTCATCATTCTAATTTTAATCAGTTATCTAAATGTTTTTGTTCATCTGTGTGATATGAACAACAAGGAAGATGAGGAGCCTTGAGACCTGATTTCCCTTTCACAAGTGCTGCTGACGAGAATTCACTTTGTTGCCTGTGGGTTATCGGTCCAAGTGCTTGTCGGATCCGACTGTTCTCTGTTTCCTCCCATTTTTGGTGGGGTTTTACAGTGGATAACTTTTTTCAGATTTAGCGGGCCAAATTTTATGGGTCCCCTAGGAACGGCAATGGAGGCGGGGGCTGGGGGCGGCATAGAATTGCATGAGAAGGTTGTGGGGGTGGTGCCGGTGGGTGGAGTGCCTGTCACCTTCCGATTTAGTCCAGGGTAGGGAAAGCTGAGGACCCCAGGCCAATTGAGGCCTTTAACTGGCCAATTAATGGCCACTTAAGGGTCGCTTCCTGCTCCCACCTCAATTTAAAGGAAAGTAGAAGGGCCCGCAGCCATGGGGAGATGAAAACCTGGTGGCCTCCTAGCAGCGTCATGGGGTCCCTCCTTTGGGGCAATCCAGGGCCCCCAGAGACCCCTCCCATCAGTGATGCCCCATCCATCACCCGCCCCACCCTGGAAGACCCCACCACCCACACTAACACCTCAACCACCCTGTTGCCAGGGCCTGCCTGAATGGCCCCCACAACCCCAACCCCACCTGTCCCAGTGTCTTCTCCAGTCTCGTACTCTGCAGGCCTCCTGCAGTGGCCACCACCCTGGTGGTGCTGCCAGTACAGCAGAGCTGCCAGCCTTACGATTGGCCAGCAGCTCCGGAGGTGGGAGGTTATCCCTTAAAGGGACAGTGTCCCAATGGCAGGCAGTTAATTTACTGCCTGTCATGGAATAGCACCTGGAGTCCGACAGAGGGCCAAGGCAGGTCTCCCGACCCCCCCCCCCCCCCCCCCCACCTCCAAACCACCGCCCGGACCCCCACTGCCAGAATAAAATCCTACCCAGCATTTCAGACCCCACTGGTAGGTGAGCCTGAATTCCCTATAGCCAGGACAGTCTCATATCTACATAATTTGCAGCAAGTCCAGGGATCGAACACTCGTTACTGGATTGCAGCTATCTGGTTAGATTACAAGCCCTCATAGATTCTTTCTTAACCTTAGAATGCAATAGAATAATCACTTTGCTTAAGCTATAAACCATCAAATGGATTTTTTAACCAGTTAATGGATAAAGGTACTTTAGCAATGCACCTCTGCAGCATTCATTATCTATCCTTGGAAGACAGAAGATAACAATTGCTTCTGCTCTGCTAAATTGTAATGCAAACTAGACTGGGCACAAGTTCTTTAAATATTAACCTTTAAGCTGTTGCTTATTGCTGACCAGCTCAGGGCACTCTCTTGTTTACCTATATCTTTCCGATAGCTTCAGATGGAATCTTCAATTTGAACAAGAAACTCAGATGTATTTTCTTTACTTCTGGCTTAATCCAAGCACATTACTGATTGTAATTGTTCTCTTTCATTCTTAGTAATGGCCTTAAATTATTTAAGATCCAGCTGCAGTACTTAAATAAAAATTAAATGTTATTGGCGTGATTACTGCATCAGGCAGTTCTTAGGAGGCTCAGTTGCTGGAACAATGAGTCATCAGTTGCTGTGAAAACTGCATGGTGTATTCCAACTACAATAAATACAAGAAATTTGTAGCTCTCCAATATGTCTGTGCACAAATGCACCACATGGTGTGGTTACTGAACCATACAGATTCTTGAATGTTTCTGGACTCATGCCGGGCATTTGCTCACTGAGCTGAACTTGATCTAAGGCACTAGAAGGAGCAGTATAATTGGTTTCAGGGCCGTTAGGCTATGGAAGGAATTCAGCGAGGATTCCCATTTCTAAGTGAGCTCTGTTCAAAGCTATGTTCAAGTGAGGACAGAACAAGCTATTCTGAGATGCTTTTCACAGATGAGTAGCTTGTGAACACTCACTGGACAGTTTCAAGCATGAATAAGGTCATGTGGGCAAGGTACTGGAGAGCTGGATTTACACCAGTAGAACTGCATACCAGCATATGTCAACTTTTCGGAAAGGAATGGAGAAAACTGAAAACATTTTTGGTATTGTGATGAAATCATTATTTCACCGACAGTCATCATCAAAACTACCTTGGCACACAAAATGTCTTTTGCAGAATGATTTCCTTTTCTATTTCTGAAAACAAAACATTTTAAACCAAGACCTTGCGTGCCCATGGAGCAGCTTGTCTAATAACAGGTAAGATAGTTGTGTGATCGCCTTTAAGTGTGATGTCCCTTTAAGATCTTAGTATGCTAATGAGCTGAATACCAGGACACAGTCATGTGACTCAGAGGCAGAGTCACTCTGCAACTGTAACACCTACAGGCAAGTTCTATAAATAGTTAGCTCTGTACTGTGTATAATAGTTTAGCTCTAAATAAACCTGTTTGTGATCTTCAACCAGCTGAACTCCATGCATCTCATTTATGTTGCATCAGACAACATAAAAAGTTATGACATGGTGGCAGCTGTGGTGAGAAGACAACGTCGAATTTGAAGACCACAGGGAAAACAACTTTAAAAACTACGTTCCAACAGCAAAATGAGAGAAAATTTTAAAAAGTATTAGCCCAAACAGGGAAAAAACGAAACACTTTCCTCAAGCTGTAGAAGACAGAGCACTGAACGACAGGTTGCAAATCAATCACTACGATCGGGTGAGTCATTGGCCTGACGATCCAGGAATCCCCATTGAAAAAAAGGTTTGAGGTGCTTGCAAATTTGATTTTTTTAAAGGCTCAGTAAGAGAAAGAAATGGGGAAAACCCAATCCCTATCTCAGGCTGATTGATTGTTTTCAAAGGCTCCTCTGCCAGGCTGATCGAGGTTGGCGCCATTACAGGAGATGTCCAGTGGCAAAAAGCGCGGGAATCTTCCATTCATGCAGCTCGCAGCTAAAGCTTAAAAAAAAATCAAACCACTCGAGCATGAAGAACTTTCATTAACTCAGCCAAAGTTTAAAAGAAATCCATAAAACCACTCAAAAGTGAAGAATTGCCTATTGAACGACCATATAAACAAACTCTAGCAGAGACAAAAAAGCACTTGAAGTGCCTATTGCACAGCTGTGTAAACAGACAGACTAGAGTACTAGAAACTCGATAAACAGACAAGTACTGCCAAACACTTGTTCCTGTCAATCCAAGCAGTCAAGAGAGTTTTTTTTAAAGGGAAGACAGTACAGGGTCATAGCACAAGTCTCAAAGCAGGGTTTAAAGCAAAAGAGCAGCAGAAGAATGGATATCACATGTCCCATCATGAACTAAAAAGTCTTGGATATCCTATCCGAGTTCAAACTGTTCAAACAAAGAATGCAGTTATGCTTTACAGACCAAATAATTGTGGAGCCAGAGAAACAGGCTGTAAAAATATTAATAGCAGTTGGAAATGAGAGATTACACAGAATCAATACCTCAGGCTTATCTGACGAGGACTAGAGAGATTCCGCAAAGATATGGAAAGTCCTTGAAGATCAACTTCGATTAAGAGTAAATTTCCGAATTCACCACCTGGAATTGATGTCCTACAGGCAACAGCCACAGGAATCAATAGACCAGTTATCAGTAGATGCCATACTAAGGACAACAAATGCGATTTCTCAGAAGTTGAGCTGTCAGACCGAATAATGGAGCTGGTGTTTGTATCAACACCCATTGAAGCATTTCAGAAAGACCGCTTAGGGAAAAAGAAAGGTCACAGCATTGATGCACCGCTGGAAGATGGCAGAAAATATGAAGCCATTGTAGCTAGACAATAGACCTGCAAGCACTAACCAACAATATTGACACCATAACCAGCTCGAAAAGAGCTGGCAAGTCGTATGGTAAGTGCAGTCTGTCGCACTCATGGTGAAATTGCTGTGCATTTCAAGATCTGTGCAAGGCATGCAGTGCAAAAGGACACTGGACCCACCTATGTAAAAAGTCTGGCTCCAAAGAAGCAGCCAGAAGTGGAACACAAGCAAAGAGAAAACAGGGCAACAGCAGCAAGAACAGTGCTAGAGACCTGCATAAACGCAAGCCGATACATAAAATCCACAGTGAAACAGACATGAGACCAGACTCAGAGAGAAGTAATTTTCAGCCAGAAGATGAACAGGCGTTCCACATTGTGAACATGACACATCATGTTGATGACATCAAACATCTGGAAGCTTTCACCACTATTAACATCATGTGTCCAAAGAAAGCAGGCAAACATATACTCATAGTCAAGACTGACACTGGCACTAGTGCAAATATCCAACCAGTCCGAATCCTCAAAGATAGGTACTGGAGTCATTGGAAATCTGTGATACAACCAACAACTGCCAAGTTATCTGCTAACAACAGGTCACCCATCCCTTGCAGTGGCACATTAACAATGCAATGCAGATACGGCAAGTCGGCATGGAAACAACAAACATTCTACCTGGTAGACACGAGCAAACCAGCAGTGGCAGGACTACCAGTGTGTAAGGACCTCAACATCATAACTATCCACAAGAGCATTGCCAAGGAGAAATCTCCAAGGACCAGAACCCGCTCGCAGACTCTGCACAGCATCAAACAGTACATTCTGGAAACCCAGCAACAGTACAACTCTGCTGCGCCTTCCCTTTTGCTCTCTAGAACCACCATCACCACAACAAGCCAGAACAGACAGGTATCCCCATGAGACTAAGTACTCTTCCCCCAACAAGTCCTCAACCTTGAGCCCCAAGCCTTCAGACGTGGAAGATGAGGAGAGGCAAAGGACACACAATGTCCTGAAGAGGCAGAGGAGGAATGAGTTAAAGCATTGTCTATTGGCTCTTTGAGAGGAGGTGATGGAACTCTCCAAGACTGACAAGACCTCAAAAGCGGTCATCCTGAGAAAAGCAACAGAGTGTGTTAGCAGGCTGAAGGCACAGCAACAGAAATTGAATGCAGAGAGGAAGAAACTTCAGAAAGAACAGTGACAGAAGAGACACAAACCCCCCGAGCAAGAGTTCTCAAACCACTGAGCTGATATATGGACTTTTGAGCCTTTATATTTGCAAATTTCACAATCTCTATCCATAAGTAAATTATTTTGATGTTATCTAATATTATGTGTTTTTTACTTTTACCACACGAGATATATCTTTGGAAAGAAAGAGGATGTTGTGTGATTGCCTTTAAGAATGATGCCCCTTTAAGATCTTAGTATGCTAATGAACTAAGTACCAGGATGCAGTCATGTGACTCAGAGTCAGAGTCACTCTAACACTAACACCTAGAGGCAAGTTCTGTAAATAGTTCTGTACTGTGTATGATAGTTTAGCTGTAAATAAACCTGTTTGAGATCTTCAACCAACTGAACTCCATGCTTCTCATTTAACAACAAGATTGTTTTGAAGACTACAATTAATGAGAGCTCTTGTAAAGACACTTCACCACTGAGTCTGACCCAGAAATGAGTTCAATAATAATAAAGATGTCAGCAAGTAGAGGGAATTTTGACAGACTGCTTCCATTTGCTATCCCCTTTACACTTACTGAACTCAGTGCTCTGTGAACAGATGGGCTATTGCATTCTGAATCTATTTTTTTTGTTCGCACAAAAAAACTTTCTGTCACCTAAATTCCTGATGGTGAGTGTCAATGATTAGTATGATTCCAATATAGTTCAGACCTATTTCAAGGGCATAGAAGCAATATTCTTAATGCCTACCTGTATTTGGTCAGCTTCTCGTCTCAGTTGTTGTTTGTGTTGACAGACAGTAAAATCACATGATTCTTCTGCAGGTCTGAAGTCAAGAGAATTGGTCTGCATCTGGTCGCTAAGCCACAACTGAGTCCTCAAAGATGATGGTGTTGTTACCCCACAAACAGGCTGGTTTTCTGAAGACATAAAACTGTGTCTTTGTCCATAAGCCTCCCAGTCAGCTGTGGTTGGTTTGGTGGCATATAAGGCACTGAAGGTTAAATCTAAGTGCTTTTTGCTGGATGTAGTAGCTGGCAAGGAAGAGTCCCCTGCACCTTTATAAAAATTCTCAAATTTATATTGCCCATCAGAATCAGAAGACTGGTTCTGGGTGAGCTCTTTGGTACATGTACCCCAACTCGTTGTGTCTGCAGTCCTCAAATGTTCCTTATTGTGATATGTAAAATTGTCCAACTCATTTACTCCATATGTACATGGCTTCAAATTGCAATTTAACAGATCTGCCTTGTTATTTACAGGATCCACATTCCCAGCAGCCTCACACTCAGGGTTATACTTCCCTGCACCAATGAGTTTGGAGAGTGATGACCATTTCCTGATGGGTCTGGGGTCCTTCATGTCTAAAGACGTGTTTGGCGTAAAAATGTTTTTCGGCTTGCCAGGCAGTGTCAGGGATATATTACATTTAGCACAGGCAGCTCCTTCCTGGTGTCTCGGTCCAGTCGATGAGGAGTTGGAGGTGGAAGGCATGACATGGGCTGTGGGGATGGTAATCTGAGATCTGTTTGGTTTGAAGGATGAGATGCCACTTGAGCTGGAGTGGTCTAGAGAGAGAGAAAAAAAACTCAATTAACTGGACTAGCAGGGGAAACCTTACTACCACTGAAAACAGGACACTTTGAAGGATCTCACCGTTGAAAAGGATATTACAGGAACATTGTGTAATAAACATGGCCTATCGACAGTCTAATTAACTTAATAAATCAATATCATTTCCAGTAACTTCATAAATTATTGCAAATAACTAATATAATTCATACAATAACTAATATGTGACAGAGTAACTTAGTTACTTGGAGTCCTGACTCCAAAATGGTAGGATGCATTGACAAATCAGAGGGATTTGAAATTATGTTTAGAAAGAAGGAAAGTCTTGTATTTACATAGCACCTTTCATGACCTCAAGTCGTCCCAAAGCACTTTACTGCCAATGAAATACTTTTAAAGTGTCGCTACAGTTGCAAACCCAATTTGCACACAGCAAGGTTACACAAACAGAAATGTGATAATGACTAGATAATCTGTTTTAGTGATGTTGGTTGAAGGATAAACATTGGGCAGGATACAAATAATGACGTGGGATCTTTTATGCCCATCCGAGAGGGCAGATGTGGCCTCAGTTTATTGTCTCATCTGAAAGACGCCACTTCTGACTGTGCAGCACGCCCTCAATGCTGCACTGAAGTGTGAGCCTAGATTTTGTGTTCAAGTCTCTGGAGTGGGACTTGAACCCACTACCTTCTGACTCAGAGGCTGACACAACAGGTGACATGGCTTAGAGTTAGTTTTAGTACACTGGCCATCAACTTGTGTAAAATTATATGTGCTATTTTGACAATGTTATTGGCCTGGATTTTATAGCAATGGCAGTGAAACTGTTCACCATCATTAATCCTCTGAAAATGACAGCAACAGCTAGAGTCTGTGCATGTGCAATTGATGAAGAAATGCAGAAGCTGCTGTCAGTGATTCTACACTTCTCCACAGGGTTTGCTATCGACCACATCTACTTGGTTCAATTCTGGGATCACACCTTAGGAAGGATATATTGGCCTTTGTGGAAGTGCAGTGTAGATTTACTAAACTGATACCTGGATTCCTAGGGTTAAGTTACGAGGGGAGATTACACAAACTTTTTTTAAATTCATTCATGGGATGTGGGCGTTGCTGACTAAGCCAGCATGTATTGCCCCTTCCGAATAACTAGGGCTGTAAATCCTACAATTTAGAAGATTAAAGGGTGATTTTGAAGTTTTCAAGATATTAAGGGAAATTAATAGGGTTAATAGAGAGAAGCTATTTCCACTGCTTGGGGAATCCAGTAAGAGGGGACAAAGCCTAAAAATTAGAGCCAGGCCTTTCAGCAGTGAAGATAGGAAACACTTCCCTGTGCAAAGGGTGGTAGGCGTTCAGAAATCCCTTCCACAAATGGTGGTTGACACTGGGTTAAATTGTTAATTTTAAATCTGAGATTGATATATTAACTAAAGGTATTAAGGGATATGGTGAAAAGGCAGGTATATGGAGTTAGGTCACAGATCTGCCATGATCTCATTGAATGGTAGAACAGACTCAAAGGACTAAATGGCCTACTCCTGTCCCTACGTTCCTATGCATCTGTTTTACACCCGTGATCCCCATAGGCGAAACAGGCTTGAAGGACTGAATGGTATATTCCTGTTCAGATGTCCCATACAATGAGTTCCTACTCTGCTGGTTAAGAACATTAGAAATAGAGGCTCGATTAGGTTATTTGCCCTTCATCAAGATCTGATCTTCTACCTCAATTCCACCTTCCCACATTATCCCCATATCCCTTAATTCCCTTAGCGACCAAAAGTCTATTGACTTCTATTCGAACATAAAACATCGTTGTTTGATGAAAAAGAAGATTAAGCCATGGCATTGGTCAAGTGTAAAAGGCAGAAAAAAAATCAGAGGGAAACCAACTCACAACACAGACTTGCCACTTGCCTACTTAATCTTTGTGAACAATATAGAGTGTGAGGAGGGAGCCAGGGATTTAAACATGAAAAAACTGAAGGAGGGAAATAATTAACATACTTATAAACAGTTAAATATGTATTTTCCATGATTTTTTAAGAAAAATATATATAAAATATAATATGAAGGACCTTTCACTCCCAGTGCAATATGCTGAAATTGCAGGCTAGCTACATTAATCTTGGACATAGTCCCACAACATTGCTGGTTAAGAATGCCCTCTGGTGCTGAAACCAGGATCTGCTTTGTTCAACCACAAAAGCATCACCAGCATATAAACTGTCCGTAGCTCCAATTAGTTTCATCAGTTCTTTTAGCAATCTTCAGTATATTAGAGAAAAAGTTGTGTTTTTTGATATTTTAGTAAACAAAACAAAATATTGATTATTTAAAAATTTAGATTATGATTAAGGTTTCATACACAGGAAATTTCAGCATGATCAATGTTTTCTCAGTTAGATGAATACTACTTTAACTTATACTGTACAAATGGGCTAATTCCAAGAAATAAAAATCATTTGATAGTACTTTATTCCTTCCTATAATACAACAAACTTATTATGTGCCAGAAGCTAAAATATGGCTTTTGACCAGACAATCCTATCGTTTAACAGGCCCGATCTTTACTCGGCAGGGTAGATCTTTTATTTCTGTTGAAGTCAATAGGAGAGATGTAAAACTGGCTGCCGACACACGGGGTTGGATCTTAAAGGCTCTCTGGTGCCGGGAACAGTGGTGGAGGAATGAAGATAGCAATGGATGAGGCCCACCACTCACCCTGATGCCAGCAGGCCCCGTTCCGATCTTGGCGGTGAGGCCTTGTGGCGGCCGCACCGCCACCCGGCGACGGGTCCCACATTATAATATGCAAATGGGTACTTACCTTTGATTAATATGTAGGCCACAGTGATTCTTCCAGCAGGTCAGCAGGTTGGGATCTTCATTCCAGCAGTCGGCAATGCCACACTTTCGAATCCCAGTTTGGGGAAACAAGGCATGACTCCTGGTGGGAGAGGGGAGGAGGTACTTTTCTCAGTGCAGGAGCGGGGGAGCGAGGGAGTGGTGTCAAACTCTTCGCATTGGTCGGGGGAGGGGGGCGGCGGTGTTGATGGATAAGTGAGAAGGGGTAAAGGACAAAAGTTCTGAACTTTGGCGAGGGGTGGGGGGGAAGGTCACATTTTCACAGTAGCTATTCCGGGGGTGGGGGGGGGGTGGTGGGGAAAGGGCAGAAATGATGTGTAATGCCATTGGGGGTGGGGGTGGGGGAGAGGGCATGGAAAGCTTATTTTATTCATTATTATAAATCTTAAAGTTACTGTTCATTTAAAATTTAAATGGTTATTGAGGGCTTTAACCCATTTAAAAATGATGTCGGGGCATTGGAGCTGGACGCCGTTGCCAGGGACGGCTCGCCAGCCCCCTCCACGTCATCGGGGGGTGGGGGGGGGGGGGGCGGGGGGTGGTGCGGCCACCCCGGCCATGCTAATGAGCACTGCATTTGGAATCACAGTGGCTCTGCGACATGGGCCCTGTGTGTGTGGGCTGCAAATTTTTCCGCCTTTCCGGCTTTTAAAAATGTAGCCCATTATCTCTCATTTCTCAATATTGCACAAAGTCTAGATCTACAGCTATAAACTGGATGCCAGGTGTTTAACTTTCTGGTAGTGTACTGTTTAACACTTCTACATAAAGGTCGTCTCTGTGCAATTTTCATAGTCATTAATTAATCTGTTTAAAATATATAGGCTATTAACTGGATGAAATACATTGCACAGTGCACTATCAGGGGAAATTAAGCTCCAAAACCTAATTTTTGAACTTTGTTTTCATTTCCATCTGTGTCAGATGGCATGGAGGCATTAATTTTTCTGATTACTAAGAGTTTAGGCGAATTTTCGTCAGTAGCAAAATAAAATTCCAAACTCTGGCCATGGTCCTACCACCTGTCCTACCTCTACCTAATGTTGTCCTTGTCAAAATGAGAGTCCTTACCACACCATTTGAATACTGTACTTGATTAAAGAGGAAGAACTTGCATTTTTGTAGCATGTTTCACTTCCTTGTGATGTCTCAAAGCTCTTTACAGCCAATGAAGTACTTTTAAAGTGCAATTACTGTTATAATGCAGGAAAATACAGCAACCAATTTGCTATTATGACATTAGTCAATTGGTTAAATGTCATAATGGGTCCCTAATGATGAAATTTTAAAAAACGAAGAAACTGGCAGATTTAATGAACAGTCTCCATTGCACTGATGTGTTGCTTGTTCTTTTGTGATTTATTGGTACAGTGGAGCACTATGCTTCCTTTGTTTCAGATCATATACAGTGTAGCAGCACAAAGGCACATTATGCAGTTTTGTGGGTAGGAAAAGTCTCCCATTGTAGAAATGTCTTGGCCTAACCACTTGCCACATTTGGAATAGGGGTCACTTTTATTACTTAATATACCACACAGTGGGTTTCACTGTTTTAATTTTATACCTGCAGCCTGTGTATTTTATAGAATCAATTTAAATACTGTTCATAAGCAAAAAAATGCAATCTTTGTCCTGAAATATAAATACACCAATAATAAAATACCAACAGCTTCGATTTATCATTCAATTATCATATTAGATTTATTACAGACAGCTCTGAAGCACAATGACAATAAGATTAGATTAGAACATTACAGCGCAGTACAGGCCTTTCGGCCCTCGATGTTGCGCCGACCTGTGAAACCATCTGACCTACACTATTCCATTTTCATCCATATGTCTATCCAATGACCACTTAAATGCCCTTAAAGTTGGTGAGTCTACTACTGTTGCAGGCAGGGCGTTCCACGCCCCTACTACTCTCTGAGTAAAGAAACTACCTCTAACATCTGTCCTATATCTATCACCCCTCAACTTAAAGCTATGTCCCCTCGTGTTTGCCATCACCATCCGAGGAAAAAGACTCTCACTATCCACCCTATCTAAACCTCTGATTATCTTATATGTCTCTATTAAGTCACCTCTCCTCCTCCTTCTCTCCAACGAAAACAACCTCAAGTCCCTCAGCCTTTCCTCGTAAGACCTTCCCTCCATACCAGGCAACATCCTCGTAAATCTCCTCTGCACCCTTTCCAAAGCTTCCACATCCTTCCTATAATGCGGTGACCAGAATTGCACGCAATACTCCAGGTGCGGTCTCACCAGAGTTTTGTACAGCTGCAGCATGACCTCGTGGCTCCGAAACTCGATCCCCCTACTAATAAAAGCTAGCACACCATAATCCTTCTTAACAGCCCTATTAACCTGGGTAGCAACTGTCAGGGATTTATGTACCTGGACACCAAGATCTCTCTGTTCATCTACACTACCAAGAATCTTCCCATTAGCCCAGTACTCTGCATTCCTGTTACTCCTTCCAAAGCGAATCACCTCACACTTTTCCGCATTAAATTCCATTTGCCATCTCTCAGCCCAGCTCTGCAGCCTATCTATGTCCCTCTGTACCCTACAACATCCTTCGGCACTATCCACAACTCCACCGACCTTCGTGTCATCCGCAAATTTACTAACCCACCCTTCTACACCCTCTTACAGGTCATTTATAAAAATGACAAACAGCAGTGGCCCCAAAACAGATCCTTGCGGTACACCACTAGTAACTAAACTCCAGGATGAACATTTGCCATCAACCACCACCCTCTGTCTTCTTTCAGCGAGCCAATTTCTGATCCAAAGCTCTAAATCACCTTCAACCCCATACTTCCGTATTTTCTGCAATAGCCTACCGTGGGGAACCTTATCAAACGCCTTACTGAAATCCATATACACCACATCCACGGCTTTACCCTCATCCACCTGTTTGGTCACCTTGTCAAAAAACTCAATAAGGTTGGTGAGGCACGACCTACCCTTCACAAAACCGTGCTGACTATCGCTAATGAACTTATTCTTTTCAAGATGATTATAAATCCTGTCTCTTATAACCTTTTCCAACATTTTACTCACAACCGAAGTAAGGCTCACAGGTCTATAATTACCAGGGCTGTCTCTACTCCCCTTCTTGAACAAGGGGACAACATTTGCTATCCTCCAGTCTTCCGGCACTATTCCTGTCGACAATGACGACATAAAGATCAAGGACAAAGGCTCTGCAATCTCCTCCCTGGCTTCCCAGAGAATCCTCGGATAAATCCCATCTGGCCCAGGGGACTTATCTATTTTCACACTTTCCAAAATTGATAACATCTCCTCCTTGTGAACCTCAATCCCATCTAGCCTAGTAGTCTGTATCTCAGTATTCTCCTCGACAACATTTTCTTTCTCTACTGTAAATACTGACGAAAAATATTCATTTAACGCTTCCCCTATCTCCTCTGATTCCACACAAGGCAAGGTCAATGTTATCAGAATAAGTACAGGAGTGACTCTTGTTGCGTTGTTGGGTTTATATTAGTAGCATTGTAAGGGGTTCTAGATAAAGTCTTTGACTCCAGTAAAGGTTAACTAACAACTATTATTTACAGTTACTATATACACTCTCCGCAAGCCACCTAAGCTAGCATCCTTTGTGCTGCTATACCTTCTTCATCTCAAGCCTATCTCATGTGACTGTTACATCATTGCTCATACAATGGAAGGGGTCTCTCTCCTGTCTTAGGTATTAACTCTTTACATCCGTATACTATATTTCTCCCCAAGTCTTAGTACAGCATTTTTTCAAACATATATACATTTATGACTTCTCTACTGCTGTCTCTCCCCCACAAGTCTCTGACTTTACAAATTCAGTCTCATCAGATGTTTGACAACACTCCCAATCCGATTTGAGGGTTTCTGCCTCAACTACTCTTTCAGGCAGTGAGGTCCAGACTCCCACCACCTTCTGGGTGAAAAATGTTTTCCTCATCTCCCCTTAATTTTTCTACCAATCACTTTAAATCTATACCCCTGAATCACTGACCTCTCTGCTAAGGTGAATAGGTCCTTCACCTCCACTCTATCCAGGCCCCTGAAAATTTAGTACTTTTCAATCAGATCTCCCCTCAGCCTTCTCTGCTCCAAGAAGAACAACCCCAGCCTATCCAATCTTTCCTCATAATTGCATTTTTCCAGTCCCAGCAACATCCTCGTAAGTCTCCTCTGTACCCTCTCTATTGCAATTACATCCTTTCTGTAATGAGGTGACCAGAACTACACACAGTACTCAAGTTATGGCCGAACCAATGATTTATATAGTTCCAGCATAACCTCCCTGCTCTTGTATTCTATACCTCGGCTAATAAAGGAAAGGATTCCATATGCCTTCTTAACCACCTTATCGACCTGTCCTGCTACCTTGAGGGATCTGTAGACATTCACTCCAAGGTCCCTCACTTCCTCTACACCTCTCAGTATTTTCCCATTAATCATGTATTCCTTTGTTTCTTTGACCTCCCCAAATACATCACCTCACACTTCTCTGGGTAGAACTCCATTTGCCACTTTTCTTCCCATCTGACCAGACCATCAATATCTTCCTGCAGCCTACAGCTATCCTCCTCGCTATCTACCACACAGCCAAGCTTTGTGTCATCTGCAAACTTCTTGATCATGCCTCCACATTTACGTCCAAATCACTAATATATACCACAAAAAGCAGGGGGCCCAGTACTGAGCCCTGCGCAATGCCATTGGAAACAGCCCTCCAGTCGCAAAAAATATCCGTCCACAATTACCTTTTGTTTCCTGCCACTGAGCTAATTTTGTATCCACCTTTCTGCATTTCCCTGGATCCCATGGGATTTTATTTTTTTAACCAGTCTGCCATGTGGGACCTTGTAATAAAAAGTTGAGGCCCCAGCACAGATCCCTGCGGGACTCTACTCGTCACATCCTGCCAATCAGAAAAGGACCCATTTATGCATACTCTCTGTTTTCTGCCAGCCAGCCAATCTTCTATCCATGCTAATATGTTACCCCCTACACCATGAGCTCCTACTTTGAGCATAACCTTTTATATGGCACCTTGTCAAATGCCTTCTGGAAATCCAAGTACAGTACGTCAACGGGCTCCCCTTCATCCACAGCGCATGTTACTCATTCAAAGAATTCCGATAAATTAGTTAAACATGATTTCCCTTTCACAAAAGCATGCTGACTATTCCCAATTAGCTTGAGTTTTTCTAAGTGCCCAGCTAAAGCCTCCTTAATGATCAATTCTAACACCTTCCCCATGACAGACGTCAAGCTCACTGGCCTATAGTTACCTGTTTTCTGCCTTCCCCCCTTCTTGAATAGAGGGTTTATATTTGCTACTTTCCAGTCTGATGGAACCTTACCAGAATCTAGCGAATTTTGAAAAATTAACACCAATGCATCTACTACCTCATTCGCCACCTCTTTTAAGACCCTAGGATGAAGTCCATCAGGACCCGGGGACTTGTCAGCCTGCAGCTCCATCAGTTTGCTCAGTATTGCTTCCCTGGTGATTGTAACTTCACCAAGTTCCTCTCTTCCTTCCACCTCCTAATTTATAGCTATTATTGGAATGTTTTTGTATCCCCTATAGCGAAGACAGAAGCAAAATATTTGTTCATTTCATTCACCATTTCCTTATTATATACTATTAACTCCCCATTCTCACTCTCTGGAGAACCAACACTCACTTTACTTACTCTTTTCCTTTTTAAATACCTGTAGAAACTCTTGCTACCCATTTTTACATTTCTGGCTGGCTTCCTCTCATACTCTAATTTCTTTCTCCTGATTAACCTTTTAGTCATTCTCTGCCATTCTTTATATTCTAACCAATAATCTGATCTGCCACTCATCTTAGTGCAGTGATATGCATCATCTAGGTGGCATATCATTCCCATGAGCCCTTCTAGGATAATGGACATAGATCGTTGAAAAATCTCTGTTTCGGAGGTTATTCCAAACAGCAACCTATTAAAGCAAAATGCCCAAAAGGCATTATTAATGTAGTTAATCCAGGGGTATCTGCCAAAACCTACTGTGGCATTCAGTTTTGTAAACATGGTGCTCTGAGAGAGTTTTGATAAAACTGTCATCCACTGTCGACATTGGGTGACTCGCGCTACTGCTTTGTTGAGTTGCGTTAAGTCCATGCATATTCATAGAGTTCCACTTGGCTTCGGGACACGAACCATGGCTGATCACCAGTCTGTTGGTTGTGTTACCGGAGAGATAACGTCCATTCTTGCCATCTCCTTCAATTGTTCTTGGACTTTGGTTATTAAGGGATAAGGTATTCTTCTTGGCGTGAAGATATACACAGGTCTGGCCCCTTCCTGCAGAGCGATCCTGTACTCTGTCTTCACTTTACCGAGCCCTGTGAACAGCTTCGGGAATTCTGCTTGAAAGGAATTGTTTACCTTTGTTTGCTTGACTTCGGCTACCTTTTCAATCCACTGGAGTTGCATGCATGCATTCTTGCTCAGTGAAGAACATTCTTGATTGCGTAAGACATATAAGTTCCCTACCAGTTGTTTGCCTCTATGCTGAAGAATTGCTTGGAGTTTGCCTTTTGCTCGCAGTTGTGTCCCGCCTGGACCATGCAACTGTCTATCTGTCAGTTGCAGGTAATGTCTCTTCACTCAAGACTCTTGGTCAGACAATACCGTGATATTAGTCCCTGTGTCAAGTTTAAAATTCGTGAGGTATCCATTCATGTAGATGCCTCCTGTCCAGAAATCTTGGTCTGGATTACTGATTTCTCGCAAGAACTCTCCTGGTTCTTTCTTTTGAGGTCACGGCTATACTTGATTCACTGCTGTTTGCATGAAGGTCTTGTGCTGTGTACATATAAGCGCAGAAATTTTGTTGTGGCACATCTTCCCATAGTGTCCAGTTTTTCCACGATTAAAACACTCAGCTTTACTTGCTGGGCACTTCTCTCGGCTGTGGGTCTTCTTGGCTCCGCAACATTAGCAAGGTTTTCCTATTTCATGCGCCTTCTCACCTGTATGTTTTTTTCAGTTCCTCAAAGTGTTTCCCTGGCTTTGACTTAACCAATTGGTGAGGCATTGGAATCCTTCTCATCCACGGCTTGTCTTCAGCTTTTAGGATGTCCCTAATCTATTCATGAACTTCAGCCTGTCTTACAATTTGAACGGCCTTTTCCAGTGTAAGGTCTTCCTTGGATTGCAACATGTCTGACAAGGATTTATTCGCTATGCTGACAGCTACCCTGTCTCTGATTAGTTCTGCCTTTAATGCGCTGTGGTCATGCAAGCCCCCACCTACCAAGAATGAGGTATATTAATTTTGCCATATGAATATTGATTTTAAACTTGCTGGGAAGAAGAAAAGGCCAGACAATTAGCTGAAAAAAATTTGCTACTAACAGACAGTGCTTGTGGAGACAAAAGGACCATTCCCTGACACATTCAACCCACAATGGACTTTGATCACCCGGCATTGAAGCTGTAAGGAAGAGCATTCCAGAGGTTATACAATCCAGAAAAGCCAGGACTGGTTAAACCAGCTGGTCACATGACAAACTGGCTGGTCCAGGGTTTTTTGAACTAGCCACAGAGTTTTTGAATTCAGAAAGGCTGTCTGCTCCTGGAGTAAGAAGACCTCTCCTGTCTGCTCCCATCTATTTCTCACAAGCCTCTGGAACGACTGAGGACAAATGAACTGCAAGAGAGAAAAGTCTCCTACATTGAACAAGGTTTAAGCAGAATACTGGGCCCTAATGAAAAGCAAGACCTACCTAAAATCAAGGACTCTACAGCAAGCTTGAAGAACAGTAACCAAAACCATCTTCAGATATTGCCTCAAAATTTTCCATTTGATTATTTCTGCTCTTCTCTGTCTCTATCTGCATGTCTGTATCACATATGCATACTAGCGTGGGCATGTTGCATAACCGTAGGCGTTAACCGAATTAGAGTTTAAGTTTAATAAAGTTCAACCCTTTTCTTTAAACCTGTTTGGCTAGTTTCTTTGCCTTTTAATTGGAAGTTAGTGAACAAGAATTCACTAAGGGGGAGCTAAAAAGCAGTGTGTTTAAAATTAAACCCTGTTACGGTAAGACCAGGTGAAGGCTGAGAGGGAACCCTAGACCCCTTTCTCACCGGGTCGTAACAGACCTTTGGAGGCTCGTCCAGGATTTTACCCACGGACAAATGAGAAAAATTGGAAGTGGGAAGCCAAATTGTTCCCAATCAAAAAAGAGAAAGATTCCAATACATGTTTTCTTGTGGTTGTATGTGCTGAATACTAACATGTCTGTAACTGAAGCTAGTAGCTCCCCAAGCCAGGGGATAGTAACTTGGGATAATTTAAAAACACAGTCTCTGGAGGAGTTGAGAAAAATGGCTGAGCAGTGTGGGATCACTGTACGTGGCAAGGCTAAGAAGTCTGAACTCCTAAGACTAGTGGCCAACCATTTTTCCCTTGAATCTGAAGAAGCAGAAACAGGGTTAGAAGTAGACCCCAAAAGGGTATTGCTAGAAAAGCTACAATTGGAATAGAGGAAACTTGAATTAGAGGAGAAAGGAAGGGAGAGACAGGAGAGGGAAAGAGAGAGAGAGGAGAAAGAGAGAGAGAGAGAGGAGAAAGAGAGAGAGACAGGAGAGGGAGAAAGAAAGAGCCTTCCAGAAGGAACGTGAAGACAAAGAGAGGGAGGAGAGAGCGAGAGAAAGAACCTTCCATAAAGAATGCAAAGAAAGAGAGCTAAAACTGCTTGAGTTAGCAAGGAGGTGACAGAGTAACCCCAGTGAAAACATGGCCAATATAGAGGAGTGTAATTCAGGACTGGGCATAGAATTGTTAAAACTATCTTGACTAATCACAAAATTCAATGAGGAAGATGTGTAAGTGTTTTTTGTGTCTTTTGAGAAACTGGCAAGGTAGCTAAAATGGCCAGCTGAAACCTGGCCTCTTTTGTTTCAAAGCAAGCTAACCGGAAAAGCCAATGAGGTTTATTCCTTGTTGCCAGATAAGAGTTCATCAAATTATGAACTGACAAAAAATGCTATCCTCAGGGCATATGAATTAGTACCCAAAGCCTATTGCCAAAAGTTTAGAACCATCAAAAAGCAAGCTAATCAAACTTTGAAAGGAGTTTGATAGAAGTAAGCAGCTGACTTTTGGCCAGTGGCTGAGGGCTCTTAAGGTATAGCTCAGCTATGAGAATCGCAGAGAAATAATTCTGTTAGAGGAATTTAAACACTCTCTCTCACTTTCCATAAAGACCCATGTGGAGGAGCAGCAGGTCCAGAGAGCCCGGCAAGCGGCTGTTCTGGCCGATGAGTTTGTTTTAATTTATGTCGATTTCCCAGGGGAGAACCTTTCCTAATCACCTCCACAAATCGGAAAAGGATGGGAAGGTGATAGGAGCCCAAGCCATTCTGAGAGAGAAAGAAAAGCAGGAGACACAGGTGGGCCTCCTCTAGCCAAAGCGGAATGTGCTGTGAGCAGGAGTGAGATCCAGAGACCTGTGTGCTTCCATTGTAATAAGTCAGGTCATCTAAAGGTTGACTTCTGGAAACTAAAGGAAAAATCTGTAGGGTTAATCAGAGCACACCCACTCAGTGAAAACAGGAACCTGATGGAAATCACAGCAGAACAAGCTATGGCTTTAACTGCAGGAAGAGTGAGACCCAGGAAGTCTACTGCTACAAATGTAGAAACATTTAATAGGATTCTTGAAGGTTATCAGGGTTTTGTGTCTGAAGAGAGAGTAACCCCATACCCCTCGAGTGGGGCAAGCAAGCCCATAGTGACTATCAGGGACACAGAGGCCACTAGATCACTTTTACAGGGAAAAGGCCTGACCTTTCCCCCAGAGCGTGCAGTGAACACCAGAATGGCGGTGAATGGTATTGGAAGGCAATATATGCCTGTAACTATACACCGGGTGCACCTGGAGTGCGACCTAGTTTCAGGACTGGTGACCATAGAGATTGCCCCTAGTTTGCCTGTAGACGGGGTTGACCTGCTCCTAGGTAATGATCTGGCGGGGGTCAAGGTGGTAGCCCCAACTGTAGTGAAAGAAAGGCCACAGGAGGTCAGAGAGACAGGGCGGTGGCAGGAGACGGTCCCCTGCAGTTTCCCTGAATGTGTAATGAATCAGGCCATGATCAAACCAGCTCCCTCAGTGGAGACTGAATTGGCACTGCAGGCAGATGACCATGAGGTCTGTCTGTCTGAGACTTTCTTTGGAAAGTTAGGAGACCCAGGGAATAAATTAAATGGATTTTCCCTAGCTGAGGCTCAGCAAGCCAACCCAGTATTGCAAGAGTTAGCACAAGCTGCTCAGTCTGAAAATGATTGCTACTATTTAAAGAGTGAGGTACTGATGACGAAATGGAGTTCTCCTCACAGCAAGGAGTGGACAGTGTTTCACCAGTTAGTGGTACTGCAGAGGTACCGGAGAGAAATATTAAGAAGGGCCCATGAGACTACAGTGGCTGTACATGCCAGTATACAAAAGACCAAAGCCTGCTTAAGATAGCAGTTTGACTGGCTAAAACTCCACAAAGACGTGGTGGAGTACTGCAGGAGTTGCCACATGTGTCAGGTTGAGTGGAAACCCCAACCTACAGTGAATCTTGCACCCATAAGTCTTATACCGGTGTTAGGAGGACCCTCCAGAAGAGGGCTGGTGAACTATAAGGGACCCCTGACAAGAACAAAAGGGGACAGGCAGACACAAGGCTGGCAAAAGGTTAGAAAGGGAAGGGGAAGAAGAGACCAAGAGGGCAGGTTAAAAGAAGTTCGGGAGGAATCCTGGATTTGGAGGGAAACTTGGAGATGATGGTGCTCCTGTGACACTGCTGTGGTTGTCTTTCTTGGTGCGAGAGGTTGCACATAAGGGAGGTCCTGTGCCTCTTGTAGATCATGCATACTACAGCCATAGTGCACACTGCAGTGATGGAAGGGGTGGATATTGAGTTCAGTGGCATGAAGGCTAATCAATAAACTGCTTTGCTCTGGATGGTGTCAAGCTTCTTGAACATCATTATGGCTGCACCTTCCTGACAAGTATTTTGTCACACTTTGAAGATGGGCCTTGTAGAACGACAAAGGGCTTTGAAGGGGTCAGACAGTTAACCTCTTGTTACAGAGTGCCCAGCCCTTCCCCACAGTATTGATGTGACTGGTCCAGTTAAGCTTCTGGTCAATGGTGATCCCGTTATTTTGATGATGGGAGACTCAGCAATGGTGGAGCCATTAAAGGTCGAGGGAGATGGCTGGGCTTTCACCTGATCGACATTTTTTAAATTCATTCTCAGGATGGCATTTATCACCTAAATCCAGTTGCCCTGCAACTGACATGGTGAAATGCTCTGTTGTGGATTATTTCAAGCTGGCTAGTACACTTCAGAGGGCAGTTAAGAGTCAACCTTGCTGGTGGGGACTAGAATCACATATAAGCCAGACTGAGTGAAGGCGGCAGATTTCTTTTCCTAAGGGGCACTGGTGAGCCAATTGGATTGTTATGTCAATTGGACAGCTTCATGGTCACTTAGAACATAAGAACATAAGAAATAAGAGCAGGAGTAGACCATACAGTCCCTCAAACCTGCTTTGCCATTCAATACAATCATGGCTGATCTGCCTCAACTCCACTTCCACATCTGCTCCCAATATCCCTTGATTCCCTGAGAGACCAAAAATCTGTCTATCACAGCCTTAAATATATTCAACGATGCAGCATATACAACCCTCTGGGTAGAGAATTACAAAGATTCACAACCTCTGAGTGAAGAAATTTCTCCTCATCTCAGTCCTAAATGATCGACCCCGTTTCCTGAGACTGTGTCCCTGTGTTTTAAATTCCCAAGCCAATGGAAACAACCTATCAATATCTACCATGTCAAACCCCTTCAGAATCTTGTATATATAAAGAGATCACCTCTTATTCTTCTAAACTCCAGAGAGTATAGGCCCAATTTACGCTCATCATACAGCAACTCTCTCATCCCAGGAACCAATCTAGTGAACCCTCGTTGCACTGCCTCCAATGCAAGTACATCCTTCCTTAAATATGGAGACGAAAACTGCACACAGTACTCCCAGGTTGGACTCAGCAAAGCCCTGTACAATTGTAACAAGACTTCTTATTCTTATTCTTGTACTCCAATACTCTTGAAATAAAGGCTAACATGCCATTTGCTTTCATAATTGCTTGCTATATCTGCATGATAACTTTCTGTGTGAGAGAGAAGCAGAGTTAACGTTTCAGGTCTGTGACCTTTCCTCAGAATTGAGGCCCCAACATTGATCCTTGCGGCACTCCACTAGTTACAGTCTGCAAACATGAAAATGCCCCTTTTATCCCTACTGTTTGCTTCCTGTTCATGACCCAATCCTCGATGCATGCTTATATATTACCCCCAACTCCATGAGGCCTTATCTTGCAAATTAACATTTTGTGTGCCAGCTTATCAAATGCCTTTTGGAAATACAGCTGCATTATATCTACTGCTTCCCCTTTATCTATCCTCATCTTCAAAAAACTCTTAATATATTTGTCAAACACCACTTCCCTTTCATAAGGCCATGTTGACTTTGTCTGAGCATACTATGGTAATAGATTCCAGCATTTTCCTGACAACTGATGTCAGACTAACTGCCCTGCAGTTCCCTGTTTCTCTCTTCCTCCTTTCTTGAATAACAGTGTTAAATTTGCTAGCTTCCAATCCACTGGGACTGTTCTAGAATCTAGGGAATTTTGGAAAATCATAACCAGTGCATCCACTATCACTGCAGCTACCTCTTTTAGAACCCTAGGATGTAGGCCATCAGGTCCTGGGGATTTGTCGACCTTTAGTCCCTTAAGTTTCTCCAATAATTTTTCTCTGGTGATACTAATTACCTTAAGTTCCTTTTATACTGATACAAACTTAAAAAAAATTCTATATTATTTTTTGACAGAATTCAAATTCTCAAATTTCCATGGTTGGATTTCAGCACATATATTTTTGTTTGTTAGTCTAGGCCTCTGGATTACTAGTTCAATAGCATAACTATTACACTACCATACCTGTGTAATACTGGATTGGAGCTGAACACTGGAATTATTGGCAAACAGACCAGTCCTGACTTTATGATGGAGGGAACATTATTGATAAAGCAGCTGTGGATGGATGAACCAAAGTTGCTTGCCTGAGGAACTCCTACAGTGATGACCTGGAGCTGCAATGATTAGCCTCTGACAACTACAACATATTGTGTCTGTGATGACTCCAGCCACTGGAGGGCTTTTCCTTTGATCATCATTGAGCTCAGTTTTGCTGAGGTTCCTTAGTATTATGTGTTGTGTGATTGCCTTTAAGAGTAATGTACCTTTAAAATCTTAGTATGCTAATGAGCTAAGTGCCATGATGTAGTCTTGTGACTACATGCCAGTCTCACTCTGTAACTGTAAAACCAAGAGGCAAGTCCTGTAAATAGTCAGCTCTGCACTGTATATACTTGTTATCTGTTAATATACCTGTTTGAGATCTTCAATCAACTGAATGCCTCTCATTTATTTGTGTCAGACAACATAAAAAGCTTCTCATTACACTATGCAGGATTGAAAGCTTGTTGTTGAGAGCAGCTACGCTTGCCTCTTCTTTGGTATTCATCGCTTGTGTCCATGGCTGGATCAAGGCTATGAGGAGATCTGGAGCAAGTGATTATGGCAGAACCCAAACTGTAGATGTTGCTTGATTGCACTATTGATTACTACTTCATCTTGTTTCTTGTGGATAAGATGTAACTGAACAATCCTCTGCAATGTCAGGTTGATGTCAGTGACATAACACCGTTTACTAGTAGACCAGCTACTTCTGGTGTGCAGGTTATTAGCACTGTAGCCAGATGTTGTCAGGGTCTACAGTCTCTTTTATGTTCTATGAACTTAGCCACTTCTTAATGCCATGTGCAGTGAACTGAGTTGGCATTGGCATCTATGATGGTGGGAACCAAGTAGAATTATCAACTAGCACTTCTGGTTGAAGAGGCAAACACATCAGTTTTGTCTCTCTTGCACTCATTTGCTGGGCTCTGCCATGATAGAGAATGGGAATGTTCACGGGGCCTCCACTCGAATGTGGTAGGGCTACAGAGCTCTGCTGTAATTCCTTGGTTGTGGAACCTCTGTCTACAGTCTGATGCTGTTTTTGCTGTTTAATTTGCTAGTAGCCCTGTGTAATCACTTCTTCAGGTTCATACTTCATTCTATGTATGTCTGGTGCTGCTCCTGGCAGACCTTCTACACTCTCCATAGAGCTGGGGTTGATCTGCCAGCTTTATGATGATGAAGTAGTGAGGGATGTGTCAGACTTAACAATTTATGGTGGTATATTCTCCTGTTCTTAATGGCCCATAGAACCTCATGAATCCCCAGTTTTTGGTGCTAGTCTTGTCTTTGGTTTGTCCCATTTAAAGGGAGGTAACTAAACAATGGAGGATCTCCTCATGTAGGGACTGCATAAGATAATCAAATATACAAATTTACATTCATATCGAAAATAAAATTAAAACAAGTAAAAATTAACCGCATAAAAACTAAGAGAGATTCTGCAATTCCAAAAGAAATGAAACGGTTAGGAGAGTTGCCTAACAGCTAAGTTAATATAAAGATTTGTGAACAATAGACTGAAGGTTAATCAAAGTGCCTAAAAGGTAATGTATTACGATCACATAAATATAATAGACTAATGCCCTCCTCTGCAGGAATTGGCCCATCAGACCCATTGGTAGTTTGGTATTTGACTTCCTCCGTCTCCAATGGTAAACTGCTGTTTGAAGTGAAAGCTGAGTAAATACTGAGACAGGATTAAAAATACCTACTGCATAACTGGATTTATATTGTACGTGCGCTGTCAACTTCATGTGAGTCATCAACAACAAATGAGCAATATTAATGGACCATTAAATTAGCTTTAAGACTCTAAGACTCTTAAATACAAAATTGCCAGATAAATACTGATGAGGAAGACTATTCAGCCAGTCTTAGCCCAACCATCTAGAAAAAGCTGCAGTCTTGATATTACAGCAAGTAACTTGATCCTAAACTTAAGATCATAAGATAAATGAGAACGTGGAAAGACATTCAGCTCATCTTATCTCATCCATTTAAAAATAAACTACTCCTCCTCCAAATATATTTTGCCAGTTAATAAGAATTGTCAACAGGCCTCGAATAATCATCTGTAATTGTGTTCCATGAAGTCTTTGGGCCAATTTTAACTCTACCCACCTGGTGAAAGTTGACAGGTGAGTAGTTAAATTAAACTGGTTAACTTAGCCACTGATGTCCCACCCACTTTGCACCAATCCTGATTTTAACCTGTGTGATCGTAATACCCTAAGCAGGCAGCAAAGGCACCCCCTGAAGCCAGTGGAGTCCTTCATTAAGTATTCAGATTGGATGTCCAATGACATCACCAGGGTGACTAGCGGCCTCCTGCTGCCTGAAAGTTTGCTCCCACTCACTGGCCAGCTACCCCTTTCCATCCATTTTGTGCGGGAAGCTAACTGGTGGCACGGAGGTGAGGCACTGCCATTAAAATTTCCGGGGCCTCCTGCTGCCAAAGTCTGAGGCATTTATTGCTTGCCCCAACCCCCACCTGCCCAAATCTACTTCCAGTTAAATTTGCCACTTTTATTTCAGAATTAAGAACAGATTTGCTCTTACTAGAGTGATCAAGTCATGAGGTGTAAGAATTTCTATATAGTTAAAGGCAAATTTTAAAAGTGTGGCTGACAGCCCTGCAGTTATACAGAATCAAGAATAATTAATGACTAGCAGCACTCATTAGCATATTGTAATTATGAAAGATAAGACATGGTCTAGGCAATTAATCAATTTTAATATTTGATGAACACAAAATTTTGTTTATGAAAATTGCTGTCAGGACAAAGCTGCCAAAATGCAAATATTGTCTTAAAAGATTAAAATCCATTCAAGGTCTTTCAAAACAAAGATCCAGATAAACTCAGTTTTGGTTAATATTAAAAATAATGGGAATAAACTGACTGTGTTAAATTTCTTTAAGTAGATTTTCAGGGTGCGGGCAACCCTGACCAACATGGCATATATTGCCCTTCTCTAGCTGTCAAATGGTGATGGGCTTTCTTCTGAAACCACTGCAGGCCTAGTACTGATGGTGTTCCCATGATGGTTATATTGATTATTGATCATTGTTTAGATGAGAATTAAATACATAATACATGATAGAACAGATGTTGGGGGAAAATAATTGTGGCCCTTTCAGTGCTCTCCTACTATAACTCAGAATAAATTCTGGGGCTCAGTTACACCAGTTCCCAGTTTATGTAGAAGTTTCCACAAACTTTGTAATCAGCGGAGCCTCTGTCCACCCTTTATGAGGTCAGTGGCTTAAGTTGGAGCAGTGTTGGAATCTCTCAATGTGAGGAGTTCTCATGTCCAGAAGCAGATTGGAGCAGGGTTGACAGCTGACACGCCCAGTGAGAAGAGGCATAGCAACCAACTGAAAGGCATCTGTGAGACCGTCATGTGGGTCCAAGGCAGGATCAAGGTTTAGACTCTAAAGGAAAACTAGGTGGAAGTTTTTTGAATGTGGGTCCCTTAAAAAGTGATCCACTGGGGGCAATTCTGTGTTCTTTACAGGACTGGAGGGGTTGTGGGTCGTGCGTCAGTGGTCTAACATCCCAGAAGACACAGAAGCAGCTGTCAAATTGTCCAATATATTGGGACTGCTGGGTGCCTGATATGCACCCAGAGTGGCACAGGTTCTCTTCCAAAGTGAACTCCATCACTCTGTAAACTCCATCAGAGGCAGTGCTAAAAGTCACATGCTGGCACTTACACCAGGATGTTCCACCCAGCATGGATTCTTGGTCCATTATACTCTGGATGCTTGTAATATGTTTTATATTTTAAATGGTATGAAATATTGTATTTTTGGACATAAACAAATTAATTCCTATAAAAACCGATAATAAAAGTATTCACTCCAGTCCAACACTAACAACATCCACATTCTACAAAAGCAAAGTTCTGATGAAAAGTCATAGGCCTGAAATGTTGGGCTGGATTTTACCAGCCTTCTAGGGACAGGCTGGGAGGTGGTGAGGGGTGGGGGGGGAGTGGTGGGGGTGGTTGGTGGGGTGGCAGCAAAAATGGTGAGGTAAGGCAGAGTGCAACGGGGTGGGTGTGGAGTGCCTGCTGACTTCCTGATGCCATGGAATTCTACCAGAGGCAGGGAAGGTCAAGGGTGCTCAGCGGCTAATTGAGGCACTTAAGGTCCACTTAAAGGCCTCTTCCCACCACCGCTGGCATTTTACCAGTGGTGGGAGTGCAGAAGCCATCTGCCACATGGGGAGTGGCCACCTAATAAAAGCTGGTGGCCTCCCTGCAGGCTCTGGGGCAGGGCATTCCTGATTGGGCACCCTGTGGCGCACAGTGGCCCCCTCAGTGGTAAGGCGGCCCCCTCAGAAGACCAACCGCCCCCCTCAACCCCCGCCCTCATGACTGACCCCCTCTGGTGCCTGCCTAACTGGCCAAGGTGAACCTCATGAGCTTACATTCATTCCAAGGCCTCCTCCATGCTGGCTGGTCTGGGCCTGCTGCAGTCTCAGCTGTGGCCACTGCACCCAGTGATGCTTCTGAGACTGAAGAGCTGCCTGCCCTCTGATTGGCCAGCAGTTCTTGGCGGCCGGCTCCTGTCTTTTAAAGGGATGGGAGCTCTGGCGTCAGGCAGTTTGGGCTCCCCAAATGGCCGAGGGAGTGTTGCCCCGACTTTTGGACTTGGCGTGGTGACCACCACCACAGACACAATATTCAGTCTGTTAACTGTTTCTCTCTCCACAGATGCATTTTCTGTTTTTATCACATCCACATTCTGTTGGACTGGCTAATTCAGAAATGAAAGACTTCACTGAATTAACATCTGCTCAAAATCCCATGACTTTGTGAGCAAAAATTCCTAAATAGAATAAACCCAAACAGTACTGAGATCTCGAAAAGAAAGTGGCATTCTGTATTGAAATACTCTATTGTAAGATAAACAAAAGGCTCAGTTTCTACTTTTCTCTTGATGATTTGTGGCATTTGTCTTGTGCTTGTTAAGACAGAGGAAGCCTGTGTCATCCAGTGTCACCATCAAAGAATTGTGGACCATCTGTAGCACATACAGATGCCAAATAAAGCTCCCTCTACTCTACTTCAACAATGGTGCTCGGCCTTTGTCTGCTATTGCAATAGAGGGATCTCTGACATCTTTATGTTTTGCTGAGATTCACATTTTTTAAGCCAAAATGTGAGCAATTTATGCTGTTGTCCATTATTGAGTGGAAGCTAGGTTGAGACTTCCTGAATTTATGTCAACATACAACGAGTAGTAAATTGGCAAAATGTTCTTCCTATTGTCTGTTATATTGATTTAAACCGAGGTTCCAAAAGTGAAAAAGTACAGTTCCAACCACTTCATCACTCAATGAGGATCTATCTTTCAATACTGTGCAATGGACACACGTTATGGGGTAAAAATTTGTCTGGGCCCATATTTGGACTGGATTCACATGCTGTGCGGGAAGCGCAGACCCCAACAAAGAGGCCCAAGTTTTAATGGTCCTGGACCTCCTCAACATATTGAGGGTGAGCTGCAGGTGCTGGTCACACCTTTATAGGCAGCAACCTTCTGGATGTCCCATGCTATGGGGTGAGCGGAGAAACAATAGCAACGCCACTGGAGTCAGGGGATCCACAGGAAGAGTTTTTTTTTAAATAATTCCGTAACATACCTTTTGTTATCTGCTGAAGAATTCTGAGCTCACAGTTGCTCCATTCATCATGGACTAATTTCAGCAAGGGGTCATTCAACAGGTGTTAGGCCCCTACTAACAAATTCCTGGGGCCTAACACCAGACACTGAGTAAATGGGCCCCACAAATTTAGCAATGGGACCAACTCCCACTCAATTTCGACTCCCGACTGCCAGTTGCGACAAAATTCCTGTTGACTTCAGGCAGGAGTCAGTATCGGAGCATGTTAGTGTGGCCCAGGAGTTCATCTGCAATGGGATTGGGTGTGGAGTCTGGATGGATCCCCAACAGCCTCAGGTCCCACAGCCTCGAGTTAAAATAGGGGCTTAAAATATCTCTAATCTTCTTCCCAAGCCCACCCAACTGCCCTCACCTCTTCCATCCCACATTGCAAAAAGTAAAGTGAATATCCTGCATTCAAGCATTATAGAGCAGTATGACATTTAAAAATAGTTATTGTTCCTTAATGGCTCCCCTGCTAATAAATCGTTTATGCATTCCTTAGAACCCCACTACCACAAAGACGAAAACAAGAAGCTAAATACTTTCCAGGTTTCATCCGAAGAAAGAAAATACATTTTCCTAGAGAAAGTAAAACTGTTCTCAGAAAGTCCCTAAATTCTTAAAAGTCTGAAGGTTCAACCCCATTGGGATTGGCATTTAGTGATCACAACATGATACGTCTATTATCTACATGGTTCATCTTTTGTAAGACTGCAATGGCAGGATGCTATCATTTTTTGATTTGTTCATAGGATGTGGACGTCACCGGCAAGGCCAGCATTTGTTGCCCGTCAATAATTGCCCTCGAGAAGGTGGTGCTGAGCAGCCTTCTTGAACCATTGCAGTCCATGCGGGGTAGGTACACCTACACTGCTGTTAGTAGATTTCCAGGATATTGACCCAGCAACAGTGAATGAGTGGTGATATAGTTTCAAGTCAGGATGGTGTGTGACTTGGAGGGGAACTTGAAGGTGGTGGTGTTCCTTTAAGTCTGCTGCCCTTGTCCTTCTAGGTGGTAAAGATCGTAGGGCTGGAATGTGCTGCCAAAGGAGGCTTGGGGAGTTGCCGCAGTGCAATGATGTAGATAGTACACATTGCGGCCATTGTGTGCCAGTGGTGGAGGGAGTGAATGTTGAAGGTAGTGGATGAGTCACTGATCAAGTGGGCTGCTTTGTCCTGGATGGTGTCGAGCTTCTTGAGTGTTGTTGCAGCTGCACTCCTCCAGGCAAGTGGCGATTATTCCATCACACTCCTGACTTATGCCTTGTAGATGGTGGACAGTCTTTGGGGAGTCAGGTGGTGAGTTACTCACTGTAGAATTCCCAGCCTCTGATTTGCTCTTGTAGCCACAGTATTTATATGGCTGGTCCAGTTAAGTTTCTGGTCAATGGTAATCCCCAGGATGTTGATGGTGGGATTTCAGTGATGGTAATGTGTTGAATACCAAGGGGAGAGGGATAGATTCTCCCTTGTTGGATATGGTCATTCCCTGACAATTGTGTAGTGCAAATGTTACTTGCCACTTATCAGCCCAAGCCTGAACGTTGCCCAGGTCTTGCTGTATGTGGTCACAAACTGTTTCAGTATCTGAGGAGTCGCGATTAGTGCTGAACATTGAACAATCATCAGCAAACATTCCCACTTCTGACCTTATGATGGAGCGAAGGTCATTGATGAAGCAGCTGAAGATGGTTGATCCTAGGACACTACCCTGAGGAATTCCAGGAGCGATATCCTGGGGCTGAAATGGTTGGCCTCCAACAACCGCAAACATCTTCCTTTGTGCTAGGTATGACTCCAACCAGCAGAGAGTTTTCCCCCTGATTCCCATTGACTCCATTTTTGCTAGGGCTCCTTGATGCCATACGCGGTCAAATGCTGCCTTGATGGCAACGGCAGTCACTCTCAGCTCACCTCTGGAGTTCAGCTCTTTTGTCCATGTTTGGACCAAGGCTGTAATGAGGTCAGGAGCCGAGTGGCCCTGACAGAACCCAAACTGAGCATTGGTGAGTAAGATATTGCTGAGTAAGTGCCATTTGATATAACTGTCATTGACAGCTTCTACCACTTTGCTGATGATCAAGAGTAGGCTGATGAGGTGGTAATTTGCAGGATTGGATTTGTTCTGCTTTTTGTAGACAGGACATACCTGGGCAATTTTCCACACTGACAGGTAGATGTCAGTGTTGTGGCCATACTGGAATAGCTTGGCTAGGGGCGCACCTAGTTCTGGACCACAAGCCTTTAGTACTACAGCTGTGATCTTGTCAGGGCCCATAGCCTTTGCAGTATTCCGTGCCTTCAACCATATCTTGATATCATGTGGAGTGATTTGAATTGGCTGAAGACTGGCATCTGTGATGCTGGGGACCTCAAAAGGAAGCCAAGATGGATCATCCACTTGGCACTTCCAGCTGAAGATGGTTACAAATACTTCAGCCTTGTCTTTTGCACTGATGTGCTGGGCTGTCCCATCATTGAGGATGGGGATGTTTGTGGAGCCTCCTCTTCTGGTTAGTTGTTTAATTGTCCACCACCATTCATAACTGGATGTGGCAGGACTACAGAGCTCTGATACTATGATTATGGGATCACTTTGCTCTGTCTATCAGCTGCTGCTTCCGCTGTTTAACATGCTTGTAATTGTGTGCTGCAGGTTCATCGGGTTGACACCTCATTTTTAAGTATGCCTGCTACTGCTCCTGGTCTGTCCTCCTGCACTCTTCATCGAACCAGGGTTGGTCCTCTGGCTTGATGGTAATGGTAGAGTGGGGGATCTGCTGAGCCATGAGGTTACAGATTGTGGCTGAATACAATTCTGCTGCTGATGGCTCACACTGCCTCAAGGATGTCCAGTTTTGAGCTGCTGGATCAGTTCTAAATCTATACCATTTAACATGGTGGTAACATCACACCACACGATGGAGTGTATCCTCAGTGTGAAGATGGGACTTCATCTCCACAAGGACTGGGCTGTGGTCTCTCCTACCAATACTGTCATGGACAGATGCATTTATGGCAGTTAGATCAGTGAGGGCGAGGTCAAGCAGATTTTTTTCCTCTTGTTGATTCTCTGAACACCTGCCACAGGCCCAGTCTGGCAGATATGTCCTTCAGCTCGGTCAGTAGTGGTGCTACCAAGCCAGTCTTGATGATGAAGTCTACCACCCAGTGTAGATTCTGGGCCCCTGAGTCAGTGCTTCTTCCAAGTGGTGTTCAACATGGAGTAGTAATGATTCATCAGCTGAGGGAGGTCAGTAGGTGGTAATCAGTTGGAGGTTTCCATGCCTGTGTTTGACCTGATGCCATGAGACTTCATGGGATCCAAAGTCAATGTTGAGGACTCCCAGGGAAACCCTCTCCCGACTGTATACCACTGTGCCTCCACCTTTGGTAGATTCCTCCTGCCGGTGGGACAGGACATACCCAGGGCTGGTAATGGAGGAATCTAGGACATTGTCTGCAAGGTATGATTTGTGAGTATGGCCATGTCAGGCTGTTGCTCGACTAGTCCGTGGGACAGCTCTCCCAATTTTGGCACAAGTACCCAGACGTTAGCAAGGGTTGCAGGGTCGACTGGGCAGGGTGTGCCTTTGTCATTTCCAGTGCCTAGGTTGATGCCAGGCAATCCGTTCTTCCTAAACAATGGTGCCTAAGGAGATTTCAGGGGCAGTATCAATCCTCATATAGGTTTGCCTTCTCCCCTCAACTGAGTTGTCATTATAGCAAAGTTTACTGCTCAGGGCTAGTGCTGTTACTTCTCATTCAAGCACTCCAATATCAACACTGAAAATGGCAGGAAATTCACTTATTGACTTTTTATGAGACTGGGGACATGCTTTGCAGATTTAATGATTAAATGTCTGTGTCATATATATTGTGAATCTCAGCCCAGTTCAACAATATTTTCTTTATTAAAGATTAATATCTTTTTCTGTTTGAAATTTTACAAAATTGATTACTGGTCAAATTTGTTCTGTGTTGACTCTCCAAGAATTCCTTTGTTATTCCTAATTATTTATTTGAAGACAAAAATAGCTCTGCTCCAAAAAGGAGAATTATATACCAAAACAGTGAGGGATTTGGAAACAATTTGAATCTGCTGTAAATTTATTAATGAACTGTCCCAGGAGATGAGCCATGCCCAGGGCTGTCTCAAATAATCAGGCAATCAAGGAGAGTATGATACAGAAGGAGGCCGATTGGTCCATTGTGCCAGTGCTCACTCTTCAATTGAAGCTATCTACTCTCATTTTGTTAATCTCTTCTTTTTGTGTATCCTTTTATATTATTCTTTTCCAAGTACTCATTTAATTCCTTTTTAAATGGTGTTATTGTTCCTGCCTCTGTAGCCACTTGGGGCAATGCATTCCATGTTCCAATAACCCCATGCAACAACTTTTTCCCTAACTTCTCCTTTCATCCTCCTGGTAATAATCCTGAGTCTTTTTTTTTATTTATTTCATGGGATGTGGACATTGCTGGCAACGCCAGCATTTGTTGCCAATCCCTAATTGCCCTTGAGAAGGTGGTGGTGAACTGCCTTCTTAAACCACTGCAGTCCCTCTGGTGTAGGTACATCCACAGTGCTGTTAGGAAGGGAGTTCCAGGATTTGATCCAGCGACAGTGACGGAATGGCGATATAGTTCCAAGTCAGGATGGTGTGTGACTTGGAGGGGAACTTGCAGATGGTGGTGTTCCCATGCATCTGCTGCCTTGTCCTTCCAGGTAGAAGAGGTTGTGGGTTTGGAAGGTGCTGTTGAAGGAGCCTTGGCGAGTTGCTGCAGTGCATCATGTAGATGGTACACACTGCTGCCACTGGGTGCGCCAGTGGTCTCGGGAGTTAATGTTTCAGGTGGTGGATGGGGTGACAATCTGCTTTGACCTGGGTAGTGTTGAACTTCCTGAGTTTTGTTGGAGCTGCACTCATCCAGGCACGTGGAGAGTATTCCATCACACTCCTGACTTGTGCCTTGTAGATGGTGGACAGGCTTTGCAGAGTCAGGAGGTAGGTTACTCGCCACAGCATTCCCAGTCTCTGACTTGGTCTTGTAGCCACAGCATTCATGTGGTTGCTCCAGTTCAGTTTCTGGTCAATGGTAACCCTCAGGATGTAGAAAGTGGGGTGATTCAGGTCATGCCATTGAATCTCAAGGGGAGATGGCTAGGTTCTCTCTTGTTGGTGATCGTCATTGCCTGGCATTTATGTTGCACAAATTTTACTTGCCACTTATCAGCTCAAGCCTGTATGTTGTCCAGGTCTTGCTGCATATGGACACGGACTGCTTCATTATCTGAGGAGTTGTGAATGGTTCTGAACATCATACAATCATCAGGGAACATCCCCACTTATGACCTTATGTTGGAGGGAAGGTCATTGATGAAGCAGCTAAAGATTATTGGGTCTCGGAAAAAAAAATGTCTTGGGGCTGAGATGATTGGCGTCCAACAACCAAAACCATCTTCCTTTGTCCTTTGACTCTGACCAGTTTACCCTCTCATTCTCATTGACTTTAATTTAGCTAGGGCTCCTTGATGCCACACTCATATAATTTGCCAGTGGAAATTTATTTACCCTCTGAACATCTTCCATAATTTTAGAAACCTGTTAGATATTCCTTAACACTTCCAGAAAAGAACACCCAATTTGTGAATCTTACTTTGTAATCCCTCATTCCTGGTACCATTCTGGTGAATTTGTGCTTTCCCCTTTTATGCAAATTAATTTTTCCAGTCAAGTGGTAAACATGCTCAAAAAGATTTGATTTACCAATCAGAGGAAATAATCATGAACCTATTTATTATATTGCTACACAAATTGATGAGAGGAATTCTTTGCCAACTGTTGTTATTACAGTAAGAAAAAAACGGACAAGTTTGTCCTCCCTTCCCCTACTTTATGCTCATTGAATAAACCTATCAGGTACAAAATTACTCAGGTGTATTAATCACACATTTCTTTACAGGGCTTAAAGATCTCGTAGCAATAACATTGATTTTATTGTACACCTAATTTTGTATCAAATTTATAGGAGAATAGGTTAGTCAATAATTTAGTTCGTCATGTGGCTAATCCTTTTACACAATGGATAATGACCTTTTCACTTTAATTTAAATCTTTCAGATTAAAACTTCCCCTTATTCTACTTTCACTGATTACAACTGATTCTTTAATTTTGGTCTGCGATAATGAAACCTCCAGTCACCTAGGCGTTAAATTACACTGCGCAGCATAGAACATCTCAGTGACAGATCCATCTTCTTTAATGGGCTTAACTAAACTGATTATTCTGACAGCTCCTCTGATTTACATTCCACTCATTTTATTGGCCAGAGAAGAAGCATCTAATAAATATGCCTCTGCTGAGTTCAGCTGAACCACAGTTGCTAAGGAAGAAGACAGATATAAAATGCTCCATTGGAAAGTATTTGTTGAGGTGGCATTACTTTAGTGTCTGAATGTAGGTCATCATTTTTACTTTAGTATTAACAGTCAAACAGTTACAATCATAAATAGTGCATCCAAATCTTACTGTCTCCATCTTAATTGGTAAGGAAGTTCACTTTAAAAAAAAAGGTTCATCAATTGTTTTTCGTTGTTCCTTCCCTTGTTAGATAGTACATATTGTCCCTCTAATGCTCATAGTATAAAGCTATTTGGGATAAATGGCGCAAATGATTTCCCTGCTGAGTGAGTGAGCACCCTGACGACATGCTGCCTGTCTTCTTCCAACATTACTCTTCAGATGACACGAGGAGACATCCAAGAGTGGCAGGGATGGTTTTCACTCTAGCTCTTTGTTTATGAGGAAATACCTGCCCTTTTTTACACATCCCCTGATAGCATGGCTAAAACTACCCTGGGAATTTTCTTAGGGCTTCTCCCACTCTGCTATCGTAACTTTATCCGGAAGACAGCAGAAACACTGGTTACACTGTAGTTATGAAAGCAAAGTGGGAAAAGTCCCAAGGAAATTCCCAACATACAAGATTTATGCACTGGCAGGTACAGACCAACGTATGAACACTCAACTCAAAGTACTGGTGATTATAATACTAGCACTAGGTTGTAAATTCACAACCAACCACAGCAACATATGAAATTGAGTTCAGTAAATCTGGTTATTTGTAGGCTCACTCCAAACAATGGCCATGAACGCTTCTGGCTTGTCCTAAAAGCACAATGGATTAATTAATGTCCTTCAAGGAAGGAAGACTACCACCCTTACCTGGTCTGTCCCTACATGTTACACCAGTCTTAAACTATGTGATTGACTGTTAATGCACCCAGGCCAACCTGGAATGGACAAGAAATGCTATCTTGCCAATGTTGCTCACATCCCAGAACAGATTTTCTTAAATGGTGTAAAAACTGAAAAAAAAGAAAAAATACTCGCATTTATATAGCGCTTTTCACAACCACTGGACGTCTCAAAGCACTTTGCAGCCAATTAAGTACTTTTGAAGTGTAGTCACTGTTGTAATGTAGGAAATGCAGCAGCCAATTTGCACACAGCAAACCCCCACAAACAGTAATGTGATAATGACCAGATAATCCGTTTCAGTGGTGTTGATTGAGGGAAAAATATTGGCCAGAACACCGGGGATAAATCCCATGCTCTTCTTTGAAATAGCGCACAGAATCTTTTACATCCACCTGATAGGGCAGATGGGGCCTCGATTTAATGCCTCATTCAAAATATAACAACTCCAACAGTGCAACACTCCCCCACTGGAGTGTCAGCCTTGATTTTTGGACACACATCATAGAATGGGATTTGAACCCAAAATCTCGTGAATCAGAGACAGGAGTGCTACCAACTGAGCCAGAGCTGCCACACAACAACACATATTTAAATGTCAGGTTAACATAGAACATTACAGCGCAGTACAGGCCCTTCGGCCCTCGATGTTGCGCCGACCTGTGAAACCATCTGACCTACACTATTCCATTTTCATCCATATGTCTATCCAATGACCACTTAAATGCCCTTAAAGTTGGCGAGTCCACTACTTTTGCAGGCAGGGCGTTCCACGCCCCTACTACTCTCTGAGTAAAGAAACTACCTCTAACATCTGTCCTATATCGATCACCCCTCAACTTAAAGCTATGTCCCCTCGTGTTTGTCATCACCATCCGGGGAAATAGACTCTCACTATCCACCCTATCTAACCCTCTGATTATCTTATGTCTCTATTAAGTCACCTCTCCTACTCCTTCTCTCTAACGAAAACAACCTCAAGTCCCTCAGCCTTTCCTTGTAAGACCTTACCTCCATACCAGGCAACATCCTAGTAAATCTCCTCTGCACCCTTTCCAAAGCTTCCACATCCTTCCTATAATGCGGTGACCAGAACTGCACGCAATACTCCAGGTGCGGTTTCACCAGAGTTTTGTACAGCTGCAGCATGACCTCTTGGCTCCGAAACTCGATCCCCCTACTAATAAAAGCCAACACACCATATGCCTTCTTAACAGCCCTATTAACCTGGGTAGCAACCTTCAGGGATTTATGTACCTGGACACCAAGATTTTTTTTTTTTATTTCCAAAATATACTTTATTCATAAAAATCTGTAAAAATTACATTGCCAAACAGTTTCCAAACAGCACCAAAAAATACAAACATTGCAAGGGAGATCAGTTTCCTTCAATACTGTCATGAGTTTCTTCCCAACCCTTCCGTTTCACAATTGTCATGTCAATTACAGTTTTACATTTACAGCAATTGAGAATATTAACGATACAGTTCGAGGGGTTTCCCATTGATCCAGCCCCTCAGTCCATCTTGGTGGGGGAACCTTACACTGTGGTCTTTCCCCATTGAGCCTTTGCTGCAGCTGCCCCAAGCTTTAGTGCGTCCCTCAGCACGTAGTCCTGGACCTTGGAATGTGCCAGTCTGCAACATTCGGTGGTGGACAACTCTTTGCGCTGGAAGACCAGCAAGTTTCGGGCAGACCAAAGGGCGTCTTTCACCGAATTGATAGTCCTCCAGCAGCAGTTGATGTTTGTCTCGGTGTGCGTCCCTGGGAACAGCCCGTAGAGCACAGACTCCTGTGTTACAGAGCTGCTTGGGATGAACCTTGACAAAAACCACTGCATCTCTTTCCACACCTGCTTTGCAAAGGCACATTCCAGGAGGAGGTGGGCGACTGTCTCTTCCCCACCACAGCCAACGCGGGGGCACTGTGCGGAGGGGCGAGACTTCGGGTGTGCATGAAGGATCTGACGGGGAGGGCCCTTCTCACCACCAGCCAAGCTACGTCTTGGTGCTTGTTTGAAAGTTCTGGTGATGAGGCATTCCGCCAAATGACTTTGACGGTCTGCTCGGGGAACCATCCGACAGGATCCACCGTTTCCTTTTCCCGTAGGGCCACTGGTGATTTGTTACAATCAAATTCTATTTTTATTACATGTGATCCTAGGATTTTTAAAATCAGTTTTTTTAAGATCACAGCCTGCAGTTTGCCCATTTATAATTATCAAATCCTCAAGTTCTGATTTTATTGCATGGAGTTCAGGACTTTTACTGCAATTTTGGGGACCCTGTCCTGTCAATTTTCCAAGAAAACTGCAAACCACTGGCATTGATTGATGTATTTATTTTGTAACTGTCTCATACATTTTTCTGAGTCCATTTAAGGCAGATGTTAAAATGAAACAAGATCTATTACTGTACATCCTAATAGAAATTTACAATTGCAGAACCAAACTGTAATAGCATTCATTTTACTAAACACTTGTTTCATTCTGTGTTTTGATAATGCTGACTTTTTTAATGTAATAAATTTAAAACACAGTTATACCACCTGTACAACTGCACAGTTCAGATACTTTGCTATGTGAGTTTTTAAGAACTTGAGAGATCTTTGTATTTCATTGATAAGTTACGCTGAGAATGGATACATCTATATTTTATATTAAGGGACATTCGGGCAAAGCAATCTAAGAAAGACAAGTTTGAATCCTAAAGTTTCAAACACACCATCAATGAACCATAGTGTCACCAAGTGCACATTGCTTTTCCTCCCTCTCTGGTCCTACTCCTACAATAACTGTATCATTCAGTTTATCCTCAGTGCGAGTCATTGCATTCCTGTTCCATTCAATGAGAGTCTAATTTCTGATGGAATTCTGAAATAAAGCATTTCCATCTTTGAAAAATTATATTTCTAACATTATGAGATATAAAAATCCATTTTAAGTGAGGTCAGAATGGATCACTAAGTGATCCCTGGCTTGTTTATAACGATGACAATAAATAAAGGATTACTTGAGAACTTCCCTCACTGTAGTTAAGGTAAAAAATGTTAAATGCTATTTGTTTTGCTGATGTTTAGTTATGTACAATATCTATCACACAATGCTTCAAGGATGTGCTGAAAGCCAACATGAAGAAATGCAACATTGACATCAACTCCTGGTGGACCATCACCCTGGACTGAACCAGATGGAGGCACAGTCTATGGGAAGGATCCTAGCATTTTGAGACCCAACGATGACGAAATGAAGAAAAGCGAGAGTAGCGAAATGAACAAGTCATGACCCAAACTAATAATGCACAACCAGACATCCCACATGACAACAAATGGCCTACATGCCATAAAGTCTGTAGATCCCAAATCGGCCACATCAGCCATCTTCGGGTTCACAGCAGACAATCATCCTCGTCTGCGAGTGATAGCCAATAATCATACATATCTATGACATATTAAAAATGCTGAATGAGTTGCCACATCTCATTTCAAAATTCATTGAAAATTCCTACATCAATCTTTGTTTACTAAAAAAAATTGTGGAAGTGTCAATATGTATCTGCAATGCTAGTTACGCTTATAGGCATGTTGTAAATGATCAATTTCCGTGTTAATTCTGTCAAAGCAACTTTAACATGGCAAGGTAGCAGTTATTGAAATTTAATTTTTTGTGAGACATCATATATTTCCAGATACTGGCCACCTAGTGGCTCTAAACACTGGCAGCAGCAATTCAGAGAATGGACACCAGCCCTGGGAAGCCAGGAACAGCATGACCACAGACATGGAAAGCTTAAGAAAAGGGAAAAGCCAGTAGTGATCTACACAGCACAAAACTTCCCAGGATCGTCCCCTGACATGCCACTGCCAATGTTAGCCTGGCAGAACAGTATCCCCAGAGAGACCAAGACTTGTAAGTCAGCTTGGGTATAGTGAAACAGTTTGTCCAGCCCATGGGAAAGCAGAAACAGACCCAAATGCTTGAAACAGCAAAACCAATACTGCGATGGGAGTTTGGACCATTTTCTCAGAGGGTTTAAAGATCACATCTATTAATGTGCATAGAGTAAAAATGACTAAGCGTGTTTCGACTTTGTGCATCTCTCCAAGGTCAAGGCCAACCTGCTGTTCTTGCAGGAGTGTGGCTTACCACACGTCAGTAACTACCAGCAGTCGTCGCAATGGTGGTCCCACTGGCTATCAAACTGGACAGGAGACTACGTTTGCCATTCCTCCAGCCTGGATATTCTGCTGAGTGGACGCAAATTCACTATCACCAAAGTCAAAGAGGTGGTGGGTGGTTGCCTCCTTGAAGCAGATGTGCTGTACAAAAACGCTCCACTCTGGCTAATCAACATGTACGCAATATCACCTTCATCTACAAGCAGAAAGAGGAGAGGGAAGAGATCAAAAATTGGCAGCCCATTTCACTGTTAAACATGGACTTCAAAATTTTGTCCAAGTCACCTTTAATTGGGCCAAGTCTGCTCTGGAACTGGTGATCCACCCTGATCAGACTTGCACTATACCTGGCAGGAAGACCTCAGGTAGCCTTACGCTACTCAGGGAGAACAACACTAAAATATTTATATGATGCCTTTAATGTAATAAGGTGCTTCATAGAGGCATTATAAAACAAAATGTGATACCAAGCCACATGAGGAGATATTAGGTCAGATAATCAAAAGCTTGATCAAGGGATAGGTTTTAAGGAGTGTCTTAAATGAGGATAGTGAGGTAGAGAGGTGGAGAGGTGTAGGGTGGGATTTCCAGAGCTTAGGGCCCAGGCAGCTAAAGACACCTAAACTGCTGCCTTATCACCTTGGACCTGGAGAAGGGCTTTGATAAAATATTGCACACACGCTCCCCAAAATGGAGTTGGGTAGGGAACCCGCAATTGGATCCAATTCTCTACAGACATCAGTAGCATAGTTTTAATCAATGGGTGAGAATCGGAAAGCATTTCAATCAAATCCAGAATCTATCAAGGCTGTCCTCTCTCCTCTGTCGCACTTGTGTGTTGTATCGAGTCTTTTGCAGAATCCATCAGGAAGGACAAGTAAATCTAGCAGTGGTCTGCATGTAACGTCCTTGAGGCCCCATGAATAAAGATGGTGGATCCTGTCGGATGGTTCCCCAGCAAACTGTCAAAGGCTTTTGGCAAAATACCTCATTGCCAGAACTGTCAAACAAGTACCAAGATGTAACTTGGCTGTTGTTGAGAAAGGTCCTCCCCATCAGATTGTTCATGCATACCGAGCTTCTCAACACCACTGCAGACTGTCCTTGAGGTGGCTTTGGTGGGTAAGAGACTATTGCCTATCTCCTTCTGGAATGTACATTTGCAAAGAACGTCTGGAAATAGATGCAATAGTTTTTGTCGAGGTTCATCCCAAATAGCTCTGTAACACAGGTGCCTGTGCTCTACGTACTGTTCCCAGGGATGCACACTGTGACAAACTTTAACTGCTACTGGAAGGCCATCAACCCAGTGGAAAACGCTCTTTAGTCTGCCCGGCACTTGCTGGTCTTCCAGTGAAGTGAGCAGTCCACGTCTGAAAGATACAGACTGGCACATCCAAGGTCTGAGGGATGCACTGAAGCTTGATGCAACTGTCACAAAGACTCAGTGGAGAAAGTCCACAGTTTGGAGCCTTCCCGATGTGGTACACCTTGGGACTGGAACCAGTGTAAAACCCCTCAGGCTGTATGTATCAGGAAATGTTTAAGGTAATGTAAATGTGGATGCAATCTGCACTGTAAGTAGAGTGAGACATCCTAGAGTGTCATGTGCGGTATTTAACCTAATCGTCTCCCACAGACAAAGAACTCACATCGACACAATTAAAAAGGAACAAGCATCAGACGGACAATGCCATAGTTGATCCAAAAGTATTAATGGGGGAAATTGCACTGTGCAATCTCAGTGTGCCAAGAGTTAATGCATTTTGAGCACATTCCTTAGTCCAGGATTTTAACAGAGGTTAATGGGTTAATATTCCTGTCAAGATGGAAGACAGAGGAATTTCATACAAGTGTTTTTCATCTGAATTTAGTTATAGTGCATAACGTGATTTTATACCACAAAATCTCAGTTTTCAATTTATTTTCTAGATTTCTAAAAGCTGTATAATTGGACGTAGTTTGCCAAGAATTCGCCCGCTCATTAGCCAACATCCCCTTCCCACAATGGCATCATGGTAATATATTACATTGGGTATGTATTCTATTGGATATAGTAATCAGCTGAGAGAAACTGGGGAAAGGAAGACAGGGATTGTACTTAGTGGTGCATTCATTTTAAAGCAATTTCAATATTTTGATATGACATAACAAACGGGGAAATAATCAGAAGAGAGTAAGTTTCTAGCCTTTGGAAAACAGGCAGTGTCCTGAAAGTAAATAAGACATGAGGGAAGCCCTCTAAGAAAGCTCAGACAGTCTGTCTCAGTTGGTAACATGAGGGAGCTGAGAGCTTTAGCCTGCGCCTCAGGACATTACATTACCACAGAAAATGAGAAAGCATTTAAAGAAAGACACGTGCCTCAGATGTCTCCATTAACAAGGCTGTTAGGGCAATTTCCAGGAATTAAATTAGGTCAAGTAACCATTTTAGATATGCATACATATGAGCTGAAAAAAGAATATCTGCAGAAGTACTCACAACTGTTGCCATAGGAACTCTAACCAGATCACAACAAGGTCATGTAGATCTAATTGAAAAGGGATGTCTGCCTCTTTCCCTTACAGAAGAAAGGAATGAATAAGTAAAGTCAAAAGCAAACAAGGGTACAGAGACAATGACAAGTGTGTAAGGACTGTAGAGAGAGAAAGATTAGGAAGACGCAAGAAAAACAGCAAGGTAAAGGAGAGTGGCAAAAGTAGTGTATAAGAGGAGACAGTTTTGTCAATCAGCAAAGATATCAACTAATATTTAAAATAATATAAGCTGAAATTCTGTGTAAGATGGTACATACTGTAACAGTATCTGGGAAACAGCATCATAACATCACTCAAGAAACAGTGCTTGAATTAATGGGAGAGATATTGCTGGAGCAGGGTGTCGCGCAGCATGACTTGTTAATTAAACTTGGTACATGTTTGGACTGTCAGGAGAGTTTTGTTTTTTTCAGAAAAACTAAGGTCTATGTGCCTTTAAGACTGAGAAAAAGGACTTTCTGTGGACATTGAATGTTGATATGGTGTTTGAAGTATGCAGGCTGTAAACTCGTATTCAAGCAACAGGAAAATTTTACCACTGTCTTGTGACTTGGTCACTGTTGAAAGCTTTTAGTTTCAGTTCAGCAGTGTGAAAGAGACCAGGGAGCTGAGCAGCTAACAGTCAGTTGTGTTGGAGACCTGGGTTTGCAGACCAGAAAAAGAACTCTCCCTGTGAGGAAGACTTGTATCTGAGTTGGGGCTGTGTTCTGCCTGGAGAGAGGGTCCACATCGGAACCAATGACATAGGTAGAAAGAGGGATGTGGTCTTGCCGTCATAATTTAGGGAGCTAGGTAAGAAATTAGCAAACAGGACCTCAAAAGTAATAATCTCCAGATTACTCCCACTGCCACGCGCCAGTGAGTATAGAAATAGAAGGATAAAACGGATGAATGCGTGGCTGGAAAGATAGTGGAGGAGGGAGGGCTTCAGATTCCTGGGACATTGGGTCCGGCTCTGGGGGAGATGGCACCTGTACAGGCCAGACAGGTTGCACCTGAGCAGAGCGGGGACTGAGTTCCTTGCGGGACATTTTGCTAGTGCTGTTGGGGAGGGTTTAAACTAGTTTGGCAGGGGGATGGGGACCTAAGGGTAGACTCAGCTGGGACAAAATCAGAAATTAAAATGGAAGGGAGAAAATTAATGGATGAGTCTGGAAGACAGAGGAAACGAGAGTTAGAAAATTACAAAAAGTGTTTGGCAGTGCTCAAGGGCAGCTATTTCAATGCAAGGAGTATGGCAAATAAAGCAGATGAGCTGAGGGCACAGATAGACAGGTGGCAGTATGATATCATAGCTATTACAGAAACATGTCCAAAGGAGGGACAGGAATGGCAGCTCAACGTTCCTTGTTACAGGGATTTCAGACGCAATAGGGAAGGGATAAGAAAGGAGGGGGTGTGGCAATTTTGGTCAAGGAAACTATTACAACTGTGAGGAGGGATGATATGTTGGAAGGTTCATCAAATGGGGCCATATGGATTGAGCTAAGGAACAAAAAAGGGGCAATCACACTGCTGGGACTGTACTATATTCCCCAAACAGCCAGAGGACGATAGAGAAGATATGTAGGCAAATCTCTGAGATGTGCAAGAAAAATAGGGCAATAATAGTAGGGGATTTTAACTACCCCAATATTCACTGGGATTGTTTTAGTGTGAAAGGAATTGAGGGAGCAGAGTTCTTGAGGTGCATTCAGGAGAACATTTTTGCCCAGTATATAGCAAGTCCAACAAGAGAGGGCGCAGTTTTAGACTTAGTTTTAGATAATGAAGATGGGCAGGTGGACGGAGTGTCAGTGGGACAGCATTTTAGTGGAAGTGATCATAGTTCAGTCAGTTTTAATATAATTATGGAAAGGACAGAGATAGAACAGGAGTTAGAGTTCTCAATTGGGGCAATGCCAATTTTACTAAATTGAGGAGTGATTGAGCGAAAGTGGACCGGAAACAGCTACTTGAAGGTAAATCAGTGTCAGAACAGATGGAGGCATTCAAAGGGAAAATTCATGGGGTTCAGGGTAAACATGTTCCCACAAAGAAAAAGGGTGAGGCGGCCAAATCTAGAGCCCCATGGATGTCAAGGAGCCTACTGGGTAAGATAAGGCAGAAAAGGAAAGTTTATGTCCGACACCGAGAACTCAATACTACAGAAAGCCGAGAGGAGTATAGAAAGTGGAGGGGTGAAAGCAAAAAGGAAATTAAGAAAGCAAAGAGAGGGCATGAAAGAATATTGGCAAGCAAAATCAAGGTGAACTCAAAGATGTTTTATCAATACATTAAGAGTAAAAGGATAACTAAGGAGAGAGTAGGGCACATAAAAGACCAAAAAGGTAACCTATGCGTAGGAGTGGAAGATATTGGCATGGTTCTTAATGAATACTTTCCATCTGTCTTCACAAAATAGGGGGATGATGCTGATATTGTAGTTAAGGAGGAAGAGTGTGAAGTATAGGATGTAATAAACATAGGGAGGGAGGAAGTATTAATGGGATTAGCATCCTTGAAAGTTGATAAATCACCGGGGCCAGATGAAATGTATCCTAGGCTGTAAAAGAAGCAAGAGAGGAAATAGCAGAGAGTCTGACCATCATTTAACAGTCCTCACTGGATACAGGTATGGTACCAGAGGATTGGAGAATTGCTAATGTTGTACCTCTGTTTAAAAAGGGAGCGAAGGATAGATCAAATAATCACAGGCCAGTCAGCCTAACCTCAGTAGTGGGCAAATTATTGGAATCTATTCTGAGAGACAGGCTAAACTGTCACTTAAAAAGGCACAGGTTAATCAAGGATAGTCAGCATGGATTTGTTAAGGGAAAATCTTGTTTGATCAACTTGATCAAATATTTTAAAGAGGTAACAAGGAAGACAGATGAGGGTAGTGCAGTTGATGTGGTCTACATAGATTTTAGCACGGCCTTTGACATGATCCCACATGGCAGATTGGTTAAAAAATGCAGCAAGGTGGATACAAAATTGGCTCAGTGGCAGGGAACAAAGGGTAATTGTTGATGGTTGTTTTAGCGACTGGAGAGCTGTTTCCAGTGGCATTCCACAGGGCTCAGTACTGGGTCCCCTGCTTTTTGTGGTGTACATTAACAATTTGGATGTAAATGTAGGGGCATGTTAAAGAAGTTTGTGGACGACACAAAGATTGGCCGTGTGGTAGATAGCGAGGAGGATAGCTGTAGGCTGCAGGAAGATATTGATGGTCTGGTCAGATGGGCAGAAAAGTGGCAAATGGAATTCAACCTGGAGAAGTGTGAGGTGATGCATTGGGGAGGTCAAACAAGGCAAAGGAATACACGATTAATGGGAAAATACTGAGAAGTGTAGAGGAAGTAAGGGACCTTGGAATGAAAGTCCACAGATCCCTCAAGGTAGCAGGACAGGTCGATAAGGTGGTTAAGAAGGCATATGGAATCCTTTCCTTTATTAGCCGAGGTATAGAATAAAAGAGCAGGGAGGTTATGCTGGAACGATATAAATCATTGGTTAGGCCATAACTTGAGTACTGTGTGTAGTTCTGGTCACCTCATTGCAGAAAGGGTGTAATTGCACTAGAGAGGGTACAGAGGAGATTTACAAGGATGTTGCCAGGACTGGAAAAATACACTGTGAGGAAAGACTGGATAGGCTGGGGTTGTTCTCCTTTGAACAGAGAAGGCTGAGGGGAGATCTGATTGAAATGTACAAAATTTTGAGGGGCCTGGATAGAGTGGAGGTGAAGGGTCTATTCACCTCAGCAGAGAGGTCAGTGACGAGGGGACATAGATTTAAAGTAATTGGTAGAAAAATTAGAGGAGAGATGAGGAGAAAAATTTTCATCCAGAGGGTGGTGATGGTCTGTAAATCACTGCCTCAAAGGATAGTTGAGGCAGAGACCCTCAACTCATTTAAAAGGAGTCTGGATATGCACCTCAAGTGGCGTAAACTGCAGGGCTATGGACCAAATGCCGGAAGGTGGGATTAGAATAGGTGGATCGTTTTTCGGCCAGCACAGAAATGATGGGCCAAGTGGCTTCTTTTTGTGCCTTAAACTTTCTATGATTTCTGTGATTCTATGAAAAGACACCTGGAGAGAAAAGACCCAGAGAAAGAGGAGTTGCTGCTGTCTGTGGTGAAAGGCTCCTTTGCTGAGAGGAAGCCTGCATTGTTAAAGGCAGAAAAATTCCTATCATCTTCAGTCTCTGGAAAATCTCTGCCTCAAGAGTAAGTACTGTCGCTTTTGTGTTTTTGGAAGTTCCTGAAAGCTTAAGAAAGTTTCTACTATTAGACTGCTACTTTAAGATTTAAGTATACCTGTTCCTACAACCTGTTGCTGAAAGGTCTATGTGATGTCTGCTGCAGACAAATTGCCTTGAATGCCTACACATCACAGACTGCTTATCAAACTTGCCTGGAGAGACTTCAAGTGGCATCTGTCTATTCGACTCTGGGACACTTCACCGATCTGGAAATATCCTACCAGAAGTTACAACCCAGTTATTATATTATTGCTAAGAAACCATTGTAAAATCAATATATTCATTTTCCCCAGTTAACTGTTTTTAAAAAAAATGTATTTGTGTGAATGAGGGTTAGGAAGATTAAGGAGTTATAACATCTTTTCATTCATATAGATTTATCTCATTATAGTTTTTAAAACGTGGTTTAATAATAAATAGTTAATTTTGTTGTTGTTTAAAGAAACCTGGTTTGGTGTGCTCTACTCTGGGGGATAAAAAGAGTGTCTAATTTGACTAATTTCCAGTAGGTGGGAAACTTTACTAAAATACTGTGACCTGCAGAGTAATGGGGCTGAATTAACAATGCATTACTCCCGCCTTGGTCGTAAAAAGATATAAAACATTTTTGTCCACAATGTTGCTGGAAGGGTGAACTGATAACAGTGCAGCAAGATCAACAGGGTATCTTGGACCTTGGTGAACAATAGAACAGTGTATCTCCTTAACCAATGACATTTAAGGATTGAGAAATAGCAGAAGGACTGTGGAGGGTGAATTAGACTGGGTGAAAAAGAATTTTAAAAGTTTTAAATATGACATTCTTAAAAACTCCTAAAACAGTTCACAATCTGTAGGAATGAAACTCCACACTTAAAATTGCTCACTTTATGGGGACGAGAGGTTAATTGGCAGTCAATAAGAATTATCGTGTTGTTAAAATGGTACTTATGCTATTAATTACTAGATTTAACTTTGTGCGAGTTTTAATGGCCAATTACTTTGCAAATGCAGCAACTTCATAAAAATCACGACGTGGTTAAGGGCGAGATGTTGTTTTTGTGAATCTAACATTGGACGGCACAAATCAGCCAGCAACTTGTGGCAATTTGTAATTCACGGGATATCTCTTCCTCGGCACAAGTTGCTGGCTGATTAGTGAATTAACAACTGTGTGAAACATTCACCTACCATTATTTTTATTCAGGAAAATCTGGCCCAAAAACTATCAATTTGGTTATCTGAACACAGGCTAGGAAAATGGTTCATTTTTACACAAGAACACAAGAAATAGGAGCAGGAGTAGACCATATGGCCCACCAAGCCAGTTCCGCCATTCAAAACGATTACGGCTAATCTTAGAATTCAACTCCACTTTCCCACCCGCTCCTCCTAGCCCTTGATTCCCTGAGAGACCAAAAATCTGTCTATCCCAGCCTTATATATATTCAACGATGGAGCATCCACAACCCTCTGGGGTAGAGAATTCCAAAGATTCACAACCTTTTGAGTGAAGAAATTTCTCCTCATCTCAGTCCTAAATGATCAACCCCTTATCTTGAGACTGTGCCCCGTGTTTCAGATTCCCTGACCAGCGAAAATAATCTCTCAGTGTTGACCCTATCCAGCCCCTTTAGAATCTTATATGTTTCAATGGGATCACCTCTCATTCTTCTCAACTCCAGAGAATACAGGCTCAATTTACTTAACCTCTCATCATAGGACAATGCCCTCATCCTGGGACCAATCTAGTGAACCTTTGCTGTACTGCCTCCAATGCAAATATATCCTTTCTTAAATGTAGAGACCAAAACTGCACACAGTATTCCAGGTGTGGTCTCACCAAAACCATGTACAATTGTAGCAATACTTCTTTATTCCTGTACTCCAATCCCCTTGTAATAAAGGCCAACATGCCATTTGCCTCACTAATTGCTTGCTGTATATGCATGTTAATTTTTTGCGTTCCTTGTACAAGCACACCCAAGAATCTTTGAACATTGACACTTACAAGTTTCACACCTTTTAAAAAATATTCTAAAATTTTCTATTCTTAAGATCAAAATGAATAACTTCACACTTCCCTACATTATACTCCATCTGCCAAATTGTTGCCCACTCAATCAACCTATCTATATCTCTTTGCAGCCTCGCTATATGCTCTCCACAGCTTACCATTCCACATACATTTGTATCATCAGCAAACTTAGATACATTACGCTCTGTCTCTTCATCTAAGTCATTAATATGGATTGTAAATAGCTGAGGCCCCGGGACTGATCCTTGCGGCACTCCACTATTCACTGCCTACCAACTTGAAAATGCCCTGTTTATGCCCATGCATTGCTTCCTGTCCATTAACCAATCATCATCCATGCTAATATATTACCCCCAACTCCATGAGCCCTTATCTTGCTATTAACCTTTGTGTGGCACCTTGTCGAATGCCTTTTGGAAATGCAGGTATACTACATCTACTGGTTCTCCCTTATCTACCCTACTAGTTACATCCTCAAAAAACTCTAATAAATTTGTCAAACAGGATTTCCCTTTAGTAAAAACACATTGACTTGTTCTAATCATACTGTACTTTTCTAAGTGTATTGTTAAGACTTCATTAATAATAGATTCCAGCAGCAGAATTCCCTCCCTAAACTTCTCTGCCTCTCTACCTCTTTCCTGCTTTACAACGCTCCTTAAACCCTACCTCTTTTACCAAACTTTTGGTCATCTACACTAATATTTCCTTATGATAACTCGGTGTCATATTTTGTTTTATATGTCCCCTATGTTAAAATGTTTATTATGTTGTAGCAGGAATATGAAGCACTGTTATCAGTGAAAGGCCAATCAAAGCAAAATGTGAACCTAACATGTACCAAGGGATCTGTCCACACAGTTCAATACACAAGAAAAGAGCTGTTAAAATTAACATGATTATTTCACTCATTGACCCAGATTTTGCTGGTGGTGCATCTTGGGGCATGCCTTGTTAGACTTTTCCCTCTCTTCAGCTGGAAAATGTTTTGCCATGAGTGAGCTGATAATAGCACAGCAAAGTCATTGGGGATCTGGGACTTTGGTAAATGATGTGACTAACAGGATATCCCCTGAACCAAAGAAATTTAATGATTGGGAAAAAATAGAGGAATGAGAGAAGAAAATAGGATAAATTAGAGTTAAATTAGGTACAGAAACAGAAATAAAGACAGAGTAAGAAAGACTGGATAAAGAGAGAGAAAAAGAGACAAAAGTGAAACTAAGTAAAAACTGTAAAAATGTTAAATTTAAATAACCTCTCATCATAATTTACTACCTGCAGGAATGAGATGCCACAGTTTCAATTATTTCCTTTCTGGGCCTCCAAGATTGAGTAGCATTGCAGGAACATAAATCTCATCATTAATAAGGGTACTTATGCTGTTAAATAGCAGCCCTAACTTTCTGCAGTGAGTTTCATTGGTAATTAATGTGCAAATGCAGCAATTTCTTGAAACTCAAGGGAGGTTGACAGTAAGCTGCGGAAATCGTCCAGCAACCTGTGGTGGTTCATAACTCACAGCCCATCTCTTCCTCACCAAATATTGCTTGGTTATTTAAATGGCAATAATAGCATGCACATTAAACTCATAATTATTTTCCCAGCAAATTCTGACTTACGATTTTGTTTCTATGCTTCCTGAACAATCTATACAACAGTCTACTCAGATAACATCTTGATGTAACCAGCAGTTTGCAGTCTAGTCATACTTATGTTATAATTACTAAACTTTTACACAAATAGCTATCCCACAATTATTTGGCTCTCTGATCCCTCCCCACTGACCTAGAATAGAGGGAGAGAACTGTTTACAATCTCAGAGCATTGAAATAGGAAGGAGCTTGACATCCTGTCTTTATTTCCTAAATAGCCTGCGAAGGCACATCAATAAGATAGCAGCAATTTTATAAATAGACACTTAAATGACAGAATCTGGTATGCTTCTGCAAACAGCAACACAGTAAAAACTGCAAATTCTGCATGAGTCTTTCTGTATCATAACAGCATCATAATGTCACAATTACATTTAGTTTATTTGAACACTGCTATTGTCAAAAAAATCTTTGGCCAATCTTTTTGTGGCTGGGAGGAAGCAATCTGATGAGTTATTTTTGTTGCAGTGACATCAGAGGCATAACAATGCCTTTTGATGAGATACACGACATTGCAATATGTGTTTGCAAACAAGGAAAGAAAGATTTCCAAAACACTTTTTTATGAAGACAGTGCCCTTCAAGAAATCTAGTGGTCAATATAATTAATGACACTGTGTAACATGCAGGCTTAAAGAGTCATATTTCTGTATGTTATGAAATATAAATAGAACATGCAATTCTGGGAGTCTCACTCTGTCGGCATTCATGCATCTAATCCCAAATCACAGCAATAGGCTCATTTATACAGTTCGGACAAACTATACACATTTCTGTGGGTGTGCCATGCCTGGGGATCTTTTTCCACCGAAAGACTTGGGAAAGAAAAGTGACTTTTAAATGTTGAGCTCTTGAATCAAAGGGAATTCACATACATATAAAAAGGCACTGAGACAAAAGGTGGCTAAAACTGCAAACAATTAGCAATCTGCTAGCCTGTCTTGGGAATCGATAAATACCTCACCCATTGCATTGGGATGCTTTACTATGTTAAAGGCATTATAACAATGCAAATTGTTGTTGCATTGGGAAGCACTTTGTCCCGGGCCCTTGGCAGTGGCTGTCTGCCATTGGCTCTTCTTTCAGTTTGTGAACACAGGGAAATAAGATAGACAGAGACATAGGCAGTTAGTTCCATTTTAAACAGAAACCAGCAACAGCAAGATTTGATGAGGATCAGAAGGGGAGCACAGTAAAGTAATAAGTTATTTCCTTTAAGTTAAGCACATGGGGGAGCACAGTGTGTTTATTATTCCTATATTATTACATTAATACAATTTGTAATGATTGAATTAAATAAGTCAGATCATAACTGTTGATGTGTATGTTCACTTGCAGTGAAATTAAACAGCAATAATCTGGACTCATCTTACCAAGGGGTAATTTTTTTACTTTCCCCACCTGGACAGTGATCTCGCAGGGTGATGTGCACTGCAGAACCTGCCTGAACTTCATTATAGTGACTTCAATTGATTGAAAATCAGGTGGGTTCTATAAGAGGCCAATGTGCTCTCTGCCAGATCACCGCTCAGGAAGTGAAGATGTAAATTTCCCCAGACCACTTTTGAGAATATTGGAAAGACACTTTGAGACACATGGGAAAGATGCAAATATCTTGTTCAGGTCACAAGGGGAACTTAATGTTCCATCCCTAGGTTACACTAGGGCACAAGTAGATAATGGCAGTGTGAATCTACTCCAGCATGTAAAGTGTGCAGAATCTATTTACAGGAACAACTGATGGCATGGAATCTAAGAAGGTACTTGTGACAGACTCCACTCTGATGGTGAGGCCTGAGGCCCTTTCAAGATCAAGAGAAATAGCAATTTTTAAAAATTTCCTTGAAGGAATCATTGCCACTAATTTTTAGGTAATTTAACCCATCTGGGATGGTTTACCTTTGCTGAAAAACCTTTTTAGGGCTTTAAAAAGGCCCAGCAGAGGACCTATATCAGCTCAGTTGGTAGAACTCTTGCCTCTGAATCATAAGATTCAGAGTTCAATGCCCATTCTGGTGTTTCAGCACAAAAGTCAAGGCTGACACTCCAGTGCAGTACTGAGGGAGTGCTGCACTGTTGGAGTTGCCATCTTTTGGATGAGATGCTAAATTAAGGCCCCATCTGCCTGCTCAGGTGAATGTAAAAGATCCCATGGCACTATTTCGAAGAAGAGTAAGGGCATTATCCCTGGTGTCCTGGTCAATATTTATCTCTCAATCAACATCACAAAAAAAATTACCGAGTCATTATTACATCGCTGTTTGTGGCAGCTTGCTGTGCACAAATTGGCTGCTGCAATTCCAACATTGTAACAATGACAGCACTTCAAAAAGTACTTCATTGGTTGTGAAGCGCTTTGAGACACTCGGTGATCATGAAAAGTGCTATATAAATGCAAGTCTATCTGTCTTTCTCAGCTCATGTAGGACCTACTGGTAGCCTACTGGAATTCCCAGAGTGGCTCAGAAACACCTCCGACATGTTCCTGAAGCAATATGTTGATTTAAAGAGGGGAGCAAAAGACTTGCCTGTGCCCCTCGCACCTCCGACTACCTTCTCCACCCACCGAAGTGAATTCATGTTCCACCCAAATCAAATGTAACAACTCTATTCAAGAAAGGAGGGAGACAGAAATCAGGAAACTATAGGCCAGTTAACCTAATATATGCCATTCAGAAATGGCTAGAATCCATTATTAAGGATATAGTAACATGGCATTTAGAAAATCATAATGCAATCAGGCAGAGTCAACATGATTTTATGGAAGGGAAATTGACAAATTTATTAGGGTTCTTTGAGGCTGTAACAAGCAGGGTGGATAAAGGGGAACCAGTCAATGTGGTGTGTTTGAATTTCCAAAAGGCATTCAGTAAGGTGCCATCTAAAAGGTTACTACACAAGATAAGAGCTCATGGCATTGGGGGTAATATATTAGCACGGATAGAGGATTGGCTAACTAACAGGAAACAGAGAGTCGGGATAAATGGGGCATTTTCCAGTTAGCAAACTGTAACCAGTGGAGTGCCACAGGGATCAGTGCTGTGGCCTCAACTATTTACAATCCATATTAATGAATTGGTTGAAGGAACAGTGTGTATTGTAGCCAAATTTGTAGAAGATGCAAAGATAGGTAGGAAAGCAAGTTGTGAGGGCTGGATTTTACGGGCTTCCCTCCCCCCCACCCCCGAGGTGGGATCGGAGGCCGGTGGGGGGGGGGGGGGACACGAAATATCATGACGGGTGGCGGGGGGTGGGTGGCGGAGGACTTGTCACCCAGCGATTTTCCCGGGGTCAGGATAGGCCGATGACGGCCTTCCAGTCCAGAGGCCAATTGAGGCCCTTAGGAGGCATATTAACGGCCAATTAGGGGCCTCTTCCCACCACCACTGGGATCTTATCATCTTATCAGCGGTGGGCGGACGGGCGGACCCCCACCGCGAGGGAGGATGCCTTGTAAAACAAGGTCCCCTCCCTGTGGGCTTGGAGGGTGGGGTCCCTCCCCGTGGGCAATTTGTGCCCCACAGAGGACCCGAACCAATTCACCCTCCAGGATGCCCCACTCCCTAGACCGCAAGTTGACCCCCTCAGCCCCCTCTCGCCAGGGCCTTCCAGACTAGCCCCAGTGACCCTGCCTCATCTACCTCTTGTCCAGGGTTCTACTGCTGGGCCTGGGTCCAAGGCATCTGCAGTACTGGAAGTGGCCACTGCTCCTGGTGGCGCTGACAATACTGCTGAGCTGCTGACCCTCTGATTGGCTGGCAGCTCCTGGAGGCGGGATACCTGTCCCTTTAAAGTCTTTAAAGAGACAGGGATCCCGCCTCCTAAAACTTTGACACAAAAACACTGGAGGATTGCTCTGGGGGGAGGGGGCGATGGGGCAGAGGAAATGCAGAGGTGGGGTTCCCCCCGCCATTTTGGCCTAGTGCAGGGAGCCCCACCTCCAGCACAAAATCCAGCCTAAAATGTCTGCAATGAAATATAGTTAGGTTAAGTGAGTGAGCAAAAATTTAGTAGATGCAGTATAAAGTGGGAAAATTTGAGGTTGTCCTCTTTGGCCAGAAGAATAGAAAAGCAGAATAGTATTTACATGGAGAGAGACTACAGAATGCTATGGTACAGAGGGATCTGGGTGTCCTTGTACATGAATCACAAAAAGTTAGCATGCAGGTGCAGCAGGTAATTAGGAAGGCAAATGGAATGTTGGCACTTATTTCAAGAGGGATGGAGTATAAAAGTAGTGCAGTCTTACTGCAACTGTACAGGGCATTGGTGAGACCGCAGCTAGAGTACTGCATACAGTTTTGGTCTCCTTACTTAAGGAGGGGTATGCTTACATTGGAAGCAGTTCAGGGAAGGTCCACTTGGCTGATTCCTGGGATGAAGGGGTTGTCTTATGAGGAAAGGTTGTGCAGGTTGAGCCTATACTTATTGGAGTTTAGAAGAATGAGAGATGATCTTATTGAAACATATATATTGATGATACATCTTCTGAGGGGGCCTGACAGGGTAATGCTGAGAGGATGTTTCCTCTCCTGGGAGAATCGAGAACTAGGGGGCAGAGTTTCAAATTAAGGGGTCTCCCATTTAAGACAGAGATGAGGAGCAATTTCTTCTCTCAGAGGGTCATGAATCTTTGGAACTCTCTTCCCCAAACAGCAGTGGACAATGGGCCATGGAATTTATTCAAGGCCAGGCTAGACAGATTTTTGATCAACAAGGGAGTCAAGGGTTATGGGGAGCAGGCAGGAAAGTGGAGTTAAGGCCACAATCAGATCAGCCATGTCTCATTGAATGGTCTACTCCTGCTCCTATTTCTTATGATCTTATGATAGGCTCCCTGGGGATGATCTTCCCAATCTATGCTCAACCCAGCCCCTCGAATTTCACACCTCAGTTTTCTGCAAGACTTTCAGACTTTTCAGACTTTATAGCAGGGCTTTATAGCTTAGTTTCCTCTCGAATAGGAGGGATTGAAACAATAGAAATTAACAGACTGAATGAACGGGAGTGTCAGCACAGCAGCATCAAATATAAACAGACATTGTTAAGTCAGGACAAGAATGTTCAAATTTGTAAATTACAACTTAACACTTCCAGGCCTGTAAATCTTTGTAAAACACTCAGCCAGACATAAGCCACAGCACTTATTTTTATTAATGCTAAAAGAAAACATTTTAGAATCCAAATTATAAATCAGACCTATGCATAAATCACTTTTACAGTGACTTTGCTCAGCAAGTTGATTCTCTATATTTACAGCACATCAAGTATGTACACCAGATATTAAAGTGTTTACTTCCAATAAGTCTAATGACCAGTGGATTTGGAAGAGACTGAAAGCTGTCCTTTGACATTGGAACATAAAGAGCTTTGAGGTTGTGACAAATATCAACTTGGGCACTAAAATGGAAATCTAACATGAAATGGATGTGAATTTGGGGGTCAATGAAGTATTATGCATAATGAAATGCTGCTAAGTGATTAGGCCATGCATTTTGGCAATCCCAGGATTACATGTGTTTCATTACAGGACAATGATACTTTATTTCCTTCACAAATATGTATGAAATAAGAACACAAGCTACCATTCAATATAATTGATACACATATGATACAGAGGCACACACTGTGCAAAGTCAGCAGGAAATTTGTTCTATAAAGGTTTAATCTTTTGTACTACAAGCTTCACTTCAGGTTTCATGTTTGAAACTCTAATTTTTAAACTTACTTTCAATAGCCTGGAAAGAGCACAGCCAAGGAAACAACAACTGCTTTTTTTTCCTGCAGATAATGTCTAATCTGTGATTGGTTATATGATATAACAACAAAACTGTGTCTCTGAGGCAAACACCCACCGTCCTCAAACCGAGCACTGTCCATTCATTTTGGGGCTGAATCTTTTGTTTGTTTTCGAGCAGTGAAAGGGATGTTTGTGGTAATTGTGACTTTGTGAAATAGTGTAAAATAGGGCATAGACATTTGGAAACCCGTTTTACATCTCTGCCGATTTTTATTTCCATCGGCTTACTATCATCCATTTTATATTATTGCACAAAAAAAGGGGCCCTAAGTTTAGAGGGAGTAAAAACAGTCCAAACAACTTGCTGGAATAGTGGTATGGCTCACTGAAATATTGCAAAAATTTGTTTTGATTTTTAATGCTTTTCAAAGCAAAATTCCTCTGGGTTGGCCTGCCTTATGACTGAACGATTCAGTTGGTAAAGCCCCAAAGCCAAGAAAAACGGCATTGCATTTTTTTCTCCTGGAGATTTGCTGCGTCTGCACAATCAATACAACACAATCTATTCAGTTCTTTCTCCACTCAAACCATGCACAGGCTGCACAGTAATCAGAAACTGTAGAATTAACTGAGTACTTATTCCATCATTCCCTTTGGATAGTCAGGTTCACATGACAAGTGTGAGTATACCAACAAAATTAAAGGAGATGATTATTTTCAGTGCAATGCATATACTCTGCTAAGTGCTACATATATTTTTAAAGAGCTGCCTTGCTTTTAGAGAATCAATATTTTTTAAAAACATGTAATTTTATTATTTTTCTTTTCACAGGTGGCTCCATTTAAACTAAATGCAGGTATAATGGACAATTAGTTAATTCAGAAATCAATTCAAAGAGTGAAACAATGCTTTTGCTGCAACTTTAAAGGGTGTCTTTAAGGGACATTGGTCTAGAGATTCGGGAGCACCTGTTTTTTGGGTGGTGAGGTCCGAGGCACCATTTGTCCACTTTAACCCACAAAACTATTTTAGTTATGACCTCCTTTTTCCTCAACCGAGGATTCTCCCCCACTGTTGTTGACAGGGCCCTCAACCGTATCCGGCCCATTTCTCGCACCTCTACCCTCACCCCTTCCTCTCCCTCCCAGAACCGTGACAGGGTTCCCCTTGTCCTCACTTTCCACCCCATCAGCCTCCATATCCAAAGGATCATCCTCCACCATTTCCGCCACCTCCAGCGCGATGCCACTACCAAACGCATCTTCCCCTCCCTTCCCCTGTCAGCATTCCGAAGGGATCGTTCCCTCCGCGACACCCTGGTCCACTCCTCCATTACCCCCACCACCTTGTCCCCGTCCCATGGCACCTTCCCCTGCAATCGCAGGAGGTGTAATACCTGCTCATTTACCTCCTCTCTCCTCACTATCCCAGGCCCCAAACACTCCTTTCAGGTGAAGCAGCGATTTACTAGTACTTCTTTCAATGTAGTATACTGTATTCGCTGCTCACAATGTGGTCTCCTCTACATTGAGGAGACCAAACGCAGACTGGGTGACCGCTTTGCGGAACACCTCCGCTCAGTCCGCAAGCAGGACCCTGAGCTTCTGGTTGCTTGCCATTTCAATACTCCCCCCTGCCCTCATGCTCACATCTCTATCCTGGGCTTGCTGCAGTGTTCCACTGAACATCAACGCAAGCTCAAGGAACAGCATCTCATTTTCCGATTAGGCACACTACAGCCTGCCGGATTGAACATTGAGTTCAATAATTTCAGAGCATGACGGGCCCCCCATTTTACTTTTATTTTTAGTTATTTTTTCTTTTTTACATTTTTTTTTCTTTTGTTTATTTCATTTCATCGTAGTTTGTTCAGTTTGCTTACCCACTGTTTTTTTTCTTCATGTTTGTACTTGCTGCTGCTCAATCTTCAGTTTGTTAACACCCTATCTGTACTAATGCTTTGTCTTTCAACAAACCATTAACATATTGTTTGCCTTTGCTCCATGACCTCTTGGTCAGCTATGTGGCCTTGTCCAATCTACACCTTCTCCTTTGTTATCTCTTGCCCCACCCCTGGCTCACTTGCTTATAACCTTTGACATTTCTAATATTTGCTAGTTCCAAAGAAGGGTCACTGACCCGAAACGTTAACTCTGCTTCTCTTTCCACAGATGCTGCCAGACCTGCTGAGTGGTTCCAGCATTTCTTGTTTTTATAACTATTTTAGTTGTTGGTACAGCAGAAAAAAAACACTTAAAATATTTTAATTTAGGGTCCCAGAAAGTTGAATACTGTAATAAACAAAAAAGTCTGCTTTGATTGTGAAATTTTATATCAAGTACAGCATCAACTAAAGAGGCAGAAGGAATCTGTGCCTACAACTCTTACACTAATTGGATCCTACCCATAAATGTTTTTATATGAACAATATAAATTAGAAAATAACCTGAAAAGCCTTTTAAAATGTTTGTACCAATTGAAGGTAACAGGAAGCTGTTTCTGCAGTATTAAGGCACAGCTTAATCTGCTTATGAATTTGTAGAGATAAGGTCATAAGTTAGATTTGAATGATAAGGCTGCTTGGCCCATTTGTTCCTTTCAGAATACCAACCTTCCCTTTGCAGCATTGAGCTGTTTCTTAAATGATTGCACATGTGCTGCCTTCAATTATCCTTCCTGCCAACCTGCTGCAGCTTTTGATCATCCTCTGCATAAATATTTCCTGACATCTGTCCTAAATTTGCCTTAACCTGTGTCGTCTTGCCCTGTAGTCCTAGTTGTATCACCAACAGGGTGCAGTTATAAGGGAAAATATATAAAAATAGTAATTAAAACTGATTTAGTAAACAGGAATCCCACTTTGCAAAATGTTATGATAGCCCACTGCCTTTTCTTGGTAGCTGATATGACAGTGTTGTAATAGCCTTTGGAGCCAGAGACTCGGGTACCAGAGGTGAGAGGAGACCCCACCTCACTTCTCTGTTTGACCCCCATAGCTTTTTAACGGCAGGCAGGCAATTAACTGCCCACAGTCACGGATGCTGTCCCTTTAAGGAATGAGCTCCCACCTCCAGAGCTGCTAGCCAATCAGAGGGCAGGCAGCTCTGTAGTACCGGCATCGCCACCAGGAGCAGTGGCTGTGATGCTCTCGGGACTGGAATGTGGTTTAGCTGAGTTTAATAAGAAATATGAGACAAAGATGGAGATAGAGGCAGCATGCTGTTGAACATAATGGAATCTTCTTTATTCTTTTACTTTCACTTTCAGCTCCCTCTGCTGAGCTCATGTGTGCAATCAGCCTCAGTCACTGCTGCTTCTCTGCACTGAGTGCTGCTGGAGGGCAGAGTGTGAAGTAGGGAGTTTGGCAAGTGAGGGAATTCGGGTAAGGAGGGGAACTATAAATTAAGAAAAAATAAATTTCATTAAATTAACACAATAAAGATGACAGGACAGGTAATGCATCATAGCTGCAGTTTGTGGGAGCTCCTGGATGCCATGGTAATCCATGGCAACCACATCTGTAGTAAGTGTCTGTGGCTTGAAGAGCTTCGGCTCAGAGCCATTGAGCTGGAGGCTAAGCTACAGACACTGATGTATCAGGGAGGGGGAAAGTTTGGACACTTTGTTCCAGAAGGCAGGCACACCCCTTAGGATAGGGTCATCTGTTTTTGTCAGTGGTCAGGGACAGGAGGGTGTGACTGCAAGTCAGGCAGGTAAGGGGATCGAGAAGGTGGGCATGGAGGAGCCTCAGCCCTTGTAATTAAGCAACAAGTTCGAGGTTCTTGCAGCTTATATGGACAAGAGCAAGGGCTGTAGTGTGGATGAGCAGACTGACCATGGCACCATAGTACAAGAAGCCGTTCAAGTGAGAGGAGCAAATAGGAAAGTTGTGGTAGTAGGGGACAGTGTAGTGAGGGGGATTGACAATGTTCCCTGCAGCAAAGAGCAAGAGTCCAGAAGGCTGTGTTGCCTTCCCTGTGTCAGGGTTCGGGACATCTGCTCAGGGCTGGAGATGAATTTACAGTGGGAGGGGAACAGTCTTTGTGGTCCATGTAGGTACCAACGAAATAGCCAGGAAAGAGAAAGAGGTTCTGCATAGTCAGTATGAGGATCTAGGCACCAAATTAAGAAACAGAACCTCAAAGGTAATAATCTCTGTATTATTACCTGAGCCATGTGCAAATTGGAGTAAGGCAAATAAAATTAGAGAAATAATGTGTGGTTCAAAGACTGGTGTGGTAGAAGTGAGTTCCAGTTCATGGGGCACTGGCACGAGTACTGGGGAAAGTACAGGCTGGACTGCTAGGATGGAAAGCCCCTGAACCATGCTGGGACCGATGTTCTAACGAGCTGCATAACTGGGGAAGTAGAGAGGGTTTTAAACTAAATAGTGGGGACAAGGGATCAAATTTGGGAACATGTGGTAAATCAAAGAGTAGAGACAAGGCAAGAGAGAAAGGTATTAATTTGGGAAAAGATAAACAGATGGTGACAGGAAGGGACAGTGAGTACAAATCTAAGAGTAAATCAGCAGACAAGGCTGGTGATTACAAAAATAATAAAAGAACAAAACTAAGGACTCCGTATCTGAATGCACGTTGCATTTGAAACAAAACTGATAGCACAAATAGAAATAAATAAGTATGATCTGATAGCCATTAGAGAGACCTGGCTGCAGGATGACATAGATTGGGACCTGAATATTGAAGGGTACATGACATTCAGGAAGGATAGGAAGTGAAGTGGCAAAGTAGGTAAAGGAATAGGTCAATAGAGATGCAGTGGCAGAAATTTAAGGGGATATTTCAGAATACACAGAATAGATACATTCCAATGAAAAAGAAAAATTCCAAGGGGAGGGCCCACGATCTGTGGTTTATTAAGCAAGTTAAAGATAGTGTCAAACTTAAAGAAAAAGCATATAATTACGCAAAGATGGGTGGCAGGTCAGAAGTTTGGACAGAATATAAAAAGCAGCAAAGAACGACTTAAAGATTAATAAGGAGGAGAAATTAGAGTACAAGAGAAAGACAGCAAGAAATATAAAAAAAGATAGTAAGAATTTCTATGGATTTTTAAAGGAAGAAAAGAGTTAACAAAGTGAGCATTGGTCATATAGAAAGTGAGTCTGGGGAATTAATAAGGGAAAATAAGGAGATGGCAAATGAATTGAACAGGTATTTTGCATCGGTCTTCACCACAGAAGATACAAGTAACATCCCAGAAATAGCGGTAAATCAGGAAATGGAAGGGAGGGAGGATCTCAAGCAAATTACAATCACCAGGGAAGTGGTACTGAGCAAATCGTTGGAGCTGCAGGCTGACGAGTCCCCGGGTCCCGATGCACTTCATCCTAGGGACTTAAAAGAAGTGGCTAATGAGATAGTTGGTGCATTGGTTTTAATTTTCCAAAATTCCCTAGATTCGGGGAAGGTTACATTAGTTTGGAAAATAGCCAATGTAACTCCTTTATTCAAAAAGGGAGGGAGACAGAAAGGAAGAAACCACATGCCAGTTAGCTTAACATCTGTCATAGGGAAAATGTTAGAAGCTATTGTTAAAGATGTTATAGCAGGGCACTTGGAAAAATTCAAGGTAATCAGGCAGAGTCAACATGGTTTTGTTAAGAGGAAATCATGTATAACCAATTTACTGGACTTCTTTGAAGAAGTAACTTGCTGTGTGGATAAAGGGGAACTGGTGGATGTATTGTACTTGGATTTCCAGAAGGCATTTGATATGGTGCCACATTAAAGGTTATTGCAGAAAATACAAGCTCATGGTGTAGGGAGTAACATATTGGCATTGATAGATGATTGGCTAGCTAACAGGAAACAGAAAGTAGGCATAAATGGATCACTGACCCATGAGTTCTGATGTAGGGTCACTGACCTGAAATGTTAACTCTGCTTCTCTCTCCACGGATGCTGCCAGACCTGCTGAGTATTTCCAGCATTTCTTGTTTTTATTTCAGGTTTCCAGCATCTGCAGTATTTTGCTTTTATTACATAAATGGGTCATGTTCTGGTTGCCAAGATGTAATGAGTGGTGTGTCACAGGGATCTGTGCTGGGGCCCCCACTTTTTACAAGTTATATGAATGACCTGGATGAAGGGACCGAAGGTATGGTTGCACAAAGAAAGCTAGGAAAGTAAGTTGTGAAGATCAAATATGGAGGCTACAAAGGGATATAGATAGGTTAAGTGAGTGGGGAAAGATCTGGCAAATGGAGTATAATGTGGGAAAATGTGAAATTGTTCATTTTAGCAGGAAGAATAAAAAATAAGCATATTATCTAAATGGTGAGAGATTGCAGAGCTCTGAGATGCAGAGGGATCTGGGTGTCCTAGAGCATGAATTGCAAAAGTTTAATATGCAGGTACAGCATGTAATTAGGAAAGCTAATAGAATGTTATCATTTATTGCAGGGGAATTGAATACAAAAGTAGGGAGGTTATATTTCAGTTATACAGGGCATTGGTGAGACCACATCTGGAGTACTGTGTACAGTGTTGGTCTCCTTATTTAAGGAAGGATGTAAATGCATTGGAAGCAGTTCAGAGAAGGTTTACTAGACCTTGCCAGTTCTGATGAAGGGTCACTGACCTGAAACGTTAACTCTACTTCTCTCTCCACAGATGCTGCCAGACCTGCTGAGTATTTCCAGCATTTCTTGTTTTTATTTACTAGACTAATAACTGGAATGGGCAGGTTGTCTTATAAGGAAAGGTTGGACAGGCTGGACTTGTATCCGCTGGAGTTTAGAAGAGTAACAGTGACTTGGTTGAAACATATGAGATCCTGAGGGGTCTTGACAGGGTAGATGTAGAAAGGATGTTTCCCTTGTGAGAGAATCTAGAACTGGGAGTCACTGTTTAAAAATAAGGGATCGCCCATTTAAGACAGAGATGAGGAGAAATATTTTCTCTCAGAGGATCGTGAGTCTTTGGAACTCTCTTCCTCAAAAGGCAGTGGAAGCAGAGTCTGAATATTTTTAAGGCAGAGGTAGATAGATTCTTGATTAGCAAGGGGGTGAAAGGTTATTGGGGATAGGCAGGAATATGGAGTCAAGATTACAATCAGATCAGTCCTGATCTTGTTGAATGGCGGAGCAGGCTTGAGGGGCCGAGTGGCCTCCTCCTGCTCCAATTTCATATGTTCAAGTGTACAGTATATAAGTGCAATTTCAAAAGACTACACTGGTCACTGCCTGTATTGTAGGAGGCCCTGCAGTACCGAGGATGCTGGAGACCCTGGGAGAGGTAAGTGGGGTTGGGGTCACCGGGGCCTTTCAGGAAGGTTCCGCTGATGGGTGGGGGATGGAATTGGTGAGGGTTGGGGTGTTCTTCTCAGGGTCACAGCAATCGCTGCTGGGGCAGCCCTCTGGGAGCTCTGGATTACCCCCAAAGGAGGGAAAACCCCCAACACAATTAAGAGGCCGCCAGCTTTTACCTGGTGGCTTCTCCCCACAGCGGAGGGCCCCTCTGCCTTCTATTAAATTGAGGCAGAGGTGGGAAGAGGCCTTTCAGTGGCCATTAATTGGCCACTTAATGATCTCAATTGGCATGGGGGCAGGAAGGCCATCCTTGACCTTCACTGCCCAGATTAATTTGGAAGGCATCAGGAAGGTGACGGGCACTCCACCAAACCACCCTCCCCACTTCCACCACCCCCCCCCCACACCCACCGCCTTCCCACACAACTTTATGGGCCCCCCCCCCCCCCCACCTCCGTTTCTATCTCGAGAGGGCCCATAAAATTCAGCCTTCAGGGTGTAAAATTCTCCATGGAACTGATCTGCCCCTTTTACCTGCAATCACTTGTCACAAGCTTTGTTGTGCTGGCTGCATAAATTCCATGTATATTTTACAGAGTAACAGCTTTGTATTTCCTATGCAATTATATAGTTCTAAAGTATATCGGTATCCCCAAAACTGACCGACAATAAAATAGATAAGCATTGTATTTATTATGCTGTTTTTATGAAATTTGTATAATGGAAAACAAAATAAATAGAGTCATAGAGTTATACAGCACAGAAACAAGCCTTTCGGCCAATCGTGTCCGTGCCGGCCATCAAGCACCCGAGCTATTCTAATCCCATTTTCCAACACTTGGCCTGTAGCCTTGTATGCTATGGCGTTTCAAGTGCTCATCTAAATACTTCTTAAATGTTGTGAGGGTTCCTGCCTCTACCACCTCTTCAGGCAGTGTGTTCCAGATTTCAACCACCCTCTGGGTGAAAAATGTTTTCCTCAAATCCCCTTGAAACCTCCTGCCCCTTACCTTAAATCTATGCCCCCTGGTTATTGACGCCTCCGCTAAGGGAAAAAGTTTCTTCCTATCTAACCTATCAACGCCCCTCATAATTCTGTATATCTCAATCATGTCCTCCCTCAGCCTTCTCTGCTCTAAGGAAAACAACCCTAGCCTTTCAGTCTCTCTTCACAGCTGAAACGCTCCAGCCCAGGCAACATCCTGGTGAATCTCCTCTGCACCCTCTCCAGTGCAATCACATCTTTCCTATAGTGTGGTGCCCAGAACTGTACACAGTACTCCAACTGCAGCCTAACAAGCATTTTATACAGCTCCATCATAACCTCCCTGCTCTTATATTCTATGCCTCGGCTAATAAAGGCAAGTATCCCGTATGCCTTCCTAACCACCTTATCTACCTGTGCTGCTGCCTTCAGTGATCTATGGACAAGTACACCAAGGTTCCTCTGATGATCTGTACTTCCTAGGGTCCTACCATCCATTGTATATTCCCTTGCCTTGTTAGTCCTCCCAAAATGCATCACCTCACACTTCTCAGGATTAAATTCCATTTGCCACAGCTCCACCCATCTTACCGGCCCATCTATATCGTTCTGTAATCTAAGACTTTCCTCCTCACTATTTATGACAGCACCAATTTTATGTCATCTGCAAACTTACTGATCATATATCCTATATTCACATCTAAATCATTAATGTACACCAGAAACAGCAAGGGTCCCAGCTGAAGGGAGGATAGATATGGAACAAATGTACTGTTCAATCACAGAGCCTATTTGCTTCACATGGCTTCCTATTATGTGCAACATGTAGTCAATCATCCAAACAAAGTAGTCCTTTCATTCTTGACAGAATATGCAGGTCCATCAAGCCTGCAAAACAATGAGAGACAGCCCACCTGAACAACAAACTCGGCTCCTTTCATACTTTTTCAGTATAAATAATTCAGAATGTCTTCATGTACACCGGGGAGTTGGTAAGATTTGACTGATAGTGGAGAAATATTGCAAAAGATAATGTTCTGTAACTATGAAATATAGAAGCGACACACTGTTCTTGCAGAGGTCAAAACTGCACAAGCTTGATTGTAAACTAATTGCTTTTGTAATTCAATAGCTTCTGTAAATCCCAAAAGCAAACTCATGGTTCAGACACCATGCACTTACACATCTGATGGTTCTGAAATGGAAGACTCACACAGGATATGGATTTTCCCAGTACACTGAGAATTTTATTATTGTAATCTCATTCAGGATGTAAATCAATGCAAATGGACACTGTGGTCTACCTCAGCACTTTGAGACCAACATCAATGAGTATGACTATGACTAATAGGAACATCACTAGAATATATTTCTCAGAAAAAAAATACAATAATTCAAACACTGTTTTGGAGCTGTCTAAATCAGATGACATTTGCATTGCAGTATATAGTAGCACAGTAACAAAAGAGATTTAATTGGCTGGATTTTCACTGTGGGAACGGGAATCCGAAGTTGGGACTGTTTCCAGGTCCCGAGCCCACCGTTGTGGGTTAAACAGAAATGGGCCCCGAGTTTCACAGGGCGACCACTTAATTGACATGGAGACGGGTTTGGTGGCCAATTAATGGCCATGCCACGGCAGCCATTACTGCGGCTGCTCTTTCACTGCTGTGACTGCACAGCGAAGGATCAAAGAGAGCTTCATTTCCACTATGGCTCAGGAGAGCCAAAGGCCTGGAACCCAGGGCAGGGCAGCACCTTGGTTTTCAGATTCAGACCTGGAGGTGATGCTGGAAGTCGTAAGGGTGAGGAGGAAGGTCCTTTTCCTGGAAGGTGGCAGGAGGAGACCACCCACACAGACCAAGCAGGCTTAGAATGGACATTGATGCCACTGTCAGCAGCAGAAGCATGGTCAGAAGAACTTGTACCCAGTGCCAGAAAAGGTTCAATGACATGATACACTCTGGCAAGGTGAGTGCTACTCCCAACCCTCAGGACAGGCCTCCGGATATTCACCCTCCAGCAGACACACCAGCTGAGGAATGCGAGGCCACATGCTGCTCCTGAACATGGGAGAAGTGTGCGCCCAGGGCACATACTGACCCCTCAGAATAGTTCAGAGCCACAATGCTGCTGAGGACCATAGAGGACAGCAGTGCCTTATCTCGCACTCTTTTGACCTTGCAGGAGAAACGGGCACATAATGCCCAAGAGAGGCTTCAAACAGGTGGAGGGGTACCCGACCTTCAGATCGTCACACCAATGGAGGATCAAACAATGGAAATACAGGCAGAGGTAGCTGTGGTCAGTTCCCCTCAGAGGAGCGAAGACAGATACAGCCCTGCTCAACTGGGCACAGATGCAAGACTTCAGGAGTCACTAGAAAGGAGGTTCTTCTAGACCAGCAGCATGAGATGTGCTCTCACATTTTTGTGCACTGTTTTCCTTTCTGAGCTCAGTGTAAATGACTCTTGAAGCCACATGTGTGAGACTCCTTTTATTGATGGCAGACCAGAATAAGTATGAGGTGGTGAAGGAGATCAAGGGTTCCTCAACGGCGACAGCAAAACCTTTGGGCGGATGTGATCCTTCATTGAAAGTAAAAGTTTACAAGTTCCAGGCTGCGTCTTCAATGGAAATGTTAGCACAGGTAGCTCAGAGTGAGTTCCAGACCATAACATTCCTCCTTGGTCAGAGGGGCTCACTTAAAAGATTCTTGAATCAAATGATCCCTGACATGCATGGCATCCCGACAAGACCTTCGAGCCCTGCACTGTGCCCATCCACCTCCCTGTGCAGCCAGAACACCTGAGGTGTTCTGCATCATCCTCCTCCTCTTCCACATCCTGCTCCTCCTCTTCCTCCGATGAAGAGTCTCCTCCCAGGGCCTCACCATCCTCAATGTCCACTCCTCTCTGGAAGACAATATTATAGCTTATGCAGTAGACCACCCCAATGAGCGAGACCCTTGCAGGAGTGTATTCAGGGCACCACTTGACCAGTCCAGGCACCAGAATCGCATCTTCAGAAGCCTGATGGTCTGCTCAGTGAGCGGATGCCTCTGGTTGTATCACCTCTGCCTGGGTCTCTTGTAGAGGGGTCAGTAGCCATCTCTTCAAGGGATATCCTGTCTCCCTTAGGATCTATCCATGCACTTTGGGGGTTGAAGTGAAGAGCTGGGGCAGCCTGGACTGGCAGAGAATGAAGGAGTCATAGCAGCAGCCAGGAGAGCGCATGCACATATGGAGGAAGCTCTTGTTGTGATCACAGACTAGCTAAACATTGAGGGAGCGGAAGCCCTGTTATAGGGATCCAAGCTAAACAATGAACAATGAATCTAGACACAGATCCTTTTCTTGATTCACAGTTTATTCACAGAATGCAGCATTATATATCTCTACCACCAACCCCTGTATCCCAACAGGCTCTCTTTAAATCCCTTCTAAGTCCTTGATTAAACAATGCCCTCCACCTGTGTATCTTAACAACATATGTAACCTACCATTAACAGCCCTTCCTGTCGCTGAATCTGACTGGCTGGTCATTGGATGCCTGGATGGTCACATGGATGCAATCAATGATGCCCTACACCTGGAGGAATCCAATGACGAATGTGAAATCCACTGCGCCCTGTGCCTGCAAGGCTGCATCTGTAATGTACTATATGTACTGTCCAGTTCTGGCAAATAGGGCATCAGTAACCTGCGAGATGCAGTGGTGTGTTGCTGTTTGTGAGATACCAGCAAGATCTGCAGCTGATTTTTGGAAGGTGCCAGAAGCAAAGAAGTTCAAGGTCACGTTGATTTTAACAGTTACTGGCAGGACATGGTGACCAGTGCTCAGGGATAGTCACTAATATATTTTACCATGGACATGTGACAAAAATTATTGACTCAGCCATGGTCTTGGGGGCAATTAATCTGTATATAAAGTGCACACCCAACCCAATGCCATCAAAATACAGTCTGATTTAAAACGCATTTCTAGTGAGATACCTGGTATTGCTTTTGCTTGCACCAGTAGTCAATAACTGCCTGCACACTTGATGTAGCAATGTGGACAATCCGGATAGATGTCCATCTGTCAGATGTTATCTTGATCTCTTTCTCCCCCCTCTCGCTCTCTCTCTCCCTCTCTGTGTCAATTCCTATCCCCTTTCTGAGTCCATCTCTTACCCCACTCTCTCTCCTCCCACTGTGTCCATTTGTCTCCCCTCTTTGTCTCCCCACTCTCTCTCTCTCCCCTCCTGCTCCCTCTCTCCCTCTCTCTCTACCTCACCCCTCTCTCTTCCCTTTAACTCTCCCTCTTCCCTCTCTCTCTCCCTCTTACCTCTCTCTTTTTCCCCCTATCCGTCTTCCTTCTCCCTCTCTCTCTGACAGTTGCAGCAAGCATGAACTCTCCCCAGAGCAGCTTTATGATTGGTCAGTTCTTTAAAAAAATTCACATCTGTCAGTTTCAGTTTCAGTTTCACACTAACAGGTGCTGGGAGCGGGAAGAGCGGCTTCCGAACTCAGGACAAGTTCGGGGTTTGCAGCGGGCGTTTAAAAAAAAAATCAGAACCCGCCAGAAAACCCCGAACTTATCCTGAGTTCAGAAGCCACAGTTCCCGCTCCCTGCACCTGTCTGTGTGAAACTGAAACTGACAGCTGTGAATTTTTTAAAAAGTCAGACTTGTCTGGAAAGAAAAGTCAATAGGAAATTTCTCATTCTTGAAATTGCCAGTCACAGACCTCAAAATTTTTACCACAGACACTGGTGTCCATGTAGGGACATGTTGCCAACCCCTGCCAGTGATGTGAGGTGCAAGGTCTTCGGTGTCGAGGGCAGAGATGTCTGTGAGCATCTGCCTGGAGAGTCGCAGTCTCCTGCGGCACTGCTTCGAGGTCATTTCCAGGTAGCTCCTTCCTTGCTGGTAGATCCAATGCTGAGGGTCTGATCTCCATGTCCTTCCTGCCACTCGCTTCTCTCCCCTGCCCTCCTGATGCCCGTGGCTTCTCCCTTGCTGCGGAGAGTGTTGTTCCTCATTGCTGCTGGGCCCAAAATCTGAGAGTCATGACCCCATTGCCAGCTGCTGCCTTCCTTATGGTCAGGTGGCTGCCGAATTGTCCTTGGAAGCCTTGCCCCCCATTCTTATGTCCCCATGATGGCAGATGGGTAACGACCCCCTGCACTGCCCAAGCGCTTACTGTCCACTCTCCCTGCTGCACCAAAGGCACCTGCTTGTCAATGGCTGAGCCCCTGCCTGAGCCATTCACCCCTTTATGGAGCCAAAGTAATCCATTGGGCAGCAATGACTGGCTCCCCATTGTGTACCCACCTCCCTTCAGCTGGTCTGTACCAAGTAGCCTGTGTACCGCCGTAAACATTCCCCATTAACGAGCTCTTAATGAGCTCTTTAACCAGCTTTATGGCCTTAATCATGGACCATTCAGGATTGCAATACTGCCCTCCCACCGCTCTGGTGAACATGGCTGGCACAGGAAATGGCATGGGGAAATCGCTACGCCAGCCGCAACAATATTTTGCACCTCCAACCACCTCTGTTCTCACCCCCAGTGAGACCCGAAAATCAAGCCCAATGAATCTGCACTGACTTAAAAATTAGCATTCATACCATGCCCTATCTTTCAAAAGGCTGTTGAACTCATGGGGTAGAAGTTCATCATGGATGTGTAATGAGTTCTTTATGTCTGATGCAATATAAATGAGATGTATGGAGTCCAGTTGGTTGAAGATTACAAGCAAGTTTATTACAGCTAAATACTATATATAGTACAGAGCAAACTATTTACAGAACCTTATTCTGAGTGTTACAGTCGCAGAGTGAGTCTGGCTTGTAGTCACATGACTACATCCTGGTACTAAGCTAATTGGCATACTAAGATCTTAAAGGGACATCACTCTTAAAGGCTATCATACAACATCCCCTTTCTTCCAAAGATAAGTCTCGTATGCTAGAAGTAAAAACACATAAAATTAGATAACACCAAAAGTATTGACACAGATCTAGATAAAATGAACTTTACACATGCAGAAGCTTAATAGTCCACATATGATTTCGGTGGGCTTTTTCTTATATTCGTTCCTGGGATGTAGGCATCACTGGCTGGGCCAGCATTTATTGCTCATCCCTAATTGCCCATGAGTGGTGGTGAGCTGCCTTCTTGAACTGCTGTAGTGTACATGGGATCGGTACACTCACAGCGCTGTTAGGAAGGGACTTCCAGGATTTTGACCCAGCGACAGTGAAGGAACAGTGATATAGTTCCAAGTCAGGATGGTGTGTGGCTTGGAGGAGAACTTGCAGGTGGTGGTGTTTCCATGCATCTGCTACCATTATCCTTCTAGGTGGTAGAGGTTGCAGGTTTGGAAGGTGCTGTCTAAGGAGCCTTGGTGCGTTGCTGCAGTGCATCTTGTAGATGGTACACACTGCTGCCACCATGCATCAGTGGTGGAGCGAGTGAATGTTTGTGGATGGGGTGCCGATCAAGTGAGCTGCTTTGTACCGGATGGTGTCAAGTTTCTTGAGTGTTGTTGGAGCTGCATCCATCCAGGCAAGTGTAGAGTATTCGATCACACATGTGATTTGTGTCTTGTAGATGTTGGACAGGCTTTGGGGAGTCAAGAGGTGAGTTACTCGCCACAGCGTTCCTCACCTCTGACCTGCTCTTGTAGCCACAGTATTTATATGGCTACTCCAGTTCAGTTTCTAATCAATGGTAACCCCCAGGATGTTGATAGTGGGGGATTCAGTAATCTTAATGCCATTGAATGTCAAGGGGAGATGGTTAGATTCTCTCTTGTTGGAAATGGTCATTGCCTGGCACTTGTGAGGCGCGAATGTTACTTGCCACTTTTCAGCCTAAGCCTGGATATTGTGCAGGTCTTGCTGCATTTCTACATGGACTGCTTCAGTATCTGAGGAATCATGAATAGTGCTGAACATTGTGCAATCATCAGCGAACATCCCCACTTCTGACCTTATGATTGAAGGAATGTCATTGATGAAACAGCTGAAGGTGTTTGGGCCTAGGACACAACCCTGAGGAACTCCTGCAGTGATGGCCTGGAGCTCAGATGATTGACCTCCAACAACCACAACCATCTTCCTTTGCGCTAGGTAAGACTCAAACCAGCAGAGAGTTTTCCACCTGATTCCCATTGACCTCCTTGACGCCATACTCAGTCAAATGCTGCCTTGATATCAAGGGCAGTCACTCTCACCTCACCTCTTGAGTTCAGCTCTTTTGTCCATGTTTGAACCAAGGCTGTAATGAGGTCAGGAGCTGAGTGGCCCTGGCGGAACCCAAACTGAGGAGATCTGGTTATGGTATAACCTTATGGGGATGTCATCCTTGGTTGTTTTTGGTTTGCAGGTATGTTGTCAATGTGTTGGTTGTTGTGCTGTTGTTCCATCACACCCTCATCATCGGAGTGTGTTCTTTCCAGTCTGCTGTGCTCAATTGGGGTATTGCACGCTTCTGTTAGTTGGCTACAGTTCCTTGTCAACATCACTCCGCTAAAAGTTGTAATCTCGTAGGACCTAGGCTCACAACATAATTTGGATACCTCTGCGGGTAACCATGTTCTCATTGTGGGGTGTATGACCCTGACCTTTTGTCCTATGTGTAGCTGAGGTAGTTCTGCCCCTGCATGTCGGTCATGCACCATCTTCATTCTCCCCTGTTTTTCGTGCAGTGTTTAGTTTAGTTTAGAGATACAGCACTGAAACAGGCCCTTCGGCCCACTGAGTCTGTGCCGACCATCAACCACTCATTTATACTAATCCTACACTAATTCCATATTCCTACCACATCCCCACCTGTCCCTATATTTCCCTACCACGTACCTATACTAGGGGCAATTGCTAATGGCCAATTTACCTATCAACCTGCAAGTCTTTGGCATGTGGGAGGAAACCGGAGCACCCGGAGGAAACCCACGCAAACACAGGGAGAACTTGCAAACTCCACACAGGCAGTACCCAAAATTGAACCCGGGTCACTGGAGCTGTGAGGCTGCGGTGCTAACCACTGCGCCACTGTCACGGAGAATCTGAACAGATGATAGCTTGGCAGAGTCATGTGCACTTGTCTGACAAACATGATCTCTGCTGGTGATGGTAAGCCCATATCCATAGGTGTAGCTCTGAGGTGGAGCATGGCAATACAAAAATCTTGTTTCATTGTCCTACACTTCAGGATAAGTGCTTTGACTGTGCAAACCTTTCACTCGCAAGACCATTAGATCTAGGGTAATGTGGTGAGGACGTCATTTGGTTTACACCCCATTTGGCGCTCAGATCTCTGAAAGGTTTGCCCGTATACTGTGGCCCATTGTCTGAAATTATTTCTTCAGGTGCACTGAATAGACTGAATATGGCACTCAATGTGTCTGCGACGAATGTGCTTGAAGTGTCTTTTACCTGTCTGACAATTGGAAATCTGGAGAAATAATCAGTGACTAAGATAAAGTCATCCCCATTAACAGAAAATAAGTCAGTGGGGATTTTGGACCAAGGGACTGACGGAATCTCGTGAGGGTGTAGAGGTTCTTTGCATTGTTGTGGCTGGTGCCTCTGGCATTCCTCACACATCCTCACTAACCGCTTGATGTCACTGTTTATTCCTGGCCAATAAACAGTGTCTCATACCTGTTGTCTTATTTGCTCTTTGCCCATATGGCCTTCGTGAAGTTGTGACAAGATGTCCTCTCGGAGAGCTTTGGGCACAATCACTTGTTTTCCCTTGAAGGTGACACTTCTTGAGATACCAAGTTCATCTCTGTAAGGCCAAAAGCATCTGAGGATTTCTGGCACTTCTTTTACCGTGACAGGCCAACCTTCTATGATGACTCTCCACCGCGTGTGGAAGAAGGCTCTGCAGTGATCTGGGTTTTCCAGTGTTTTATCTAACGTACGCCTCCTGTAACGACGCCGACCTCGATCAGCTCGGGAAAGGAGTTGGGTCTTCCCCGTTTTTTTCTACATGGAGCTTTTCAAAAAATAAGATTTTTAAAGGACTTCGAACGCTTTTTTTTAAAGCAGTATCCATCGCCCATTGGCACAGCGTCACGCGATTTACTTGCAGCCTGTCATTCTGTGCTCTGTCTTCTACAGCTTGAGGTAAGTTCTTTTTTTTACTGTTTGAGCCAGTATTTCTGTGGCATTTTCCCCCTTTTGGCTGTAGGAACTTTGTTTCCAAAGCTGTATTACCTGTGGTCTTCAGTCTCAGAATTTGTCTTCTCAACACAGCTGCCACCATTTAATGAGTTCTTTTATGTTGTCTGATGCAACATAAATAAGATGTGTTGAGTCCAGTTGGTTGAAGATCTCACAGGTTTATTACAGCCAAATACTATATACAGTATAGAGCAAACTATTTACAGAATCTTACTCTGGGTGTTGCATTAGCAGAGTCCAACGCACTGTTAATTCAATCCAGTTGTTCCACAGATCGGCTAACATATCATTTAAAAACTTTCCAAATTAAAGGAAGACCCACCAAATTGTACCGTCTATTAACCCCCGAATGAGGCTATCCAAACCAGGTGTCTTTAAATCAACAAATGAACTCTTTAATTAAAAGAACTAAATTCTTAAACACTATGAACATTTAAAAATAGAAAAATTAGAGTCCTTGTAAATTTACAGTCCAATGTTGTTCAAAGTCCCTCGCAGAATGTGGTTCGAAGACCCTCGCAGAATGTTGTTCGAGGTCCCTCGCAGTCATCCGATGCGGGAAAAAAGGTTCTTCCACAGCAGAACAGTCCATAGTCTAACTTCAGTAGGTGATGTTTTCCTTCTCCAGCGAATTTCAACAATTAACAACTTGCAAACAAATAGTGAAGAATAGCGCAACATGGAAGCGATCAGGCTCCAAGGTTTTTAGACACTGCACTGGAGGCACAGTGGTTAGCATCGCAGCTTCACAGCTCCAGAGACCCTGGTTCAATTCTGGGTACTGCCTGTGTGGAGTTTGCAAGTTCTCCCTGTGTCTGCGTGGGTTTTCTCCGGGTGCTCCGGTTTCCTCCCACAAGCCAAAAGACTTGCAGGTTGGTAGGTAAATTGGCCATTATAAATTGCCCCTAGTATAGGTAGGTGGTAGGGAAATATAGGGACAGGAGGGGATGTGGTAGGAATATGGGATTAGTGTGGGATTAGTATAAATGGGTGGTTGATGGTCAGCACAGACTCGGTGAGCCGAAGGGCCTGTTTCAGTGCTGTATCTCTAAACTAAACTAAAACAAACACTTTCAATGGAAGTAATCTGACTTTAGAGATTTTTAAGGGATAAAAGATTGTCCCAGTCTAACTTCCCTTTCTTCAATTTAAACTACCAGAGATCTCTGTCTTGGCTTGACTTTTAAGAATTTCGAGAGATAATAATTAAACAGTCAAAAATCCTATTTCCTTCAGTTTAAATGGTTGAGAGCTCTTGTTCAGTGCTGACACCACAGCTGTCTGTCTTCTGTTGCTGTTCAGTTAGGAAAACTGTCTTACTAACTGCCAGTTCAAACTGAATTGTAACAAATGTATCGCATCAGGTTCACTCCCAGTGGCTGTTTCCACGGTATCGAAAATGCACCCTTTGAATCACAGTCTCCAAATGGCCGTTTCTAAGGCAACGAAAATGCACCTTCCTATAATTCCTAAGGCTTGCCGGCTCTTAAAGCAAAACTGATCCCTTGCAAGCTTTAAAGGCAAACTGCATATTCCGAAAAAAACTACAGGACCATGACAATACTAAGATCATAAAGGGACATCACTCTTAAAGGCAATCATACAACAGGATGGTGACACAAAACGGATAGTATCGGATCAGCTGCCTGTTATACGCTGTGCTTGATATTTTAATTCATTGACTGCAATGGAAATGAATATCAGGAGCTGTGTATAACGGGTTTGTGCCACTAGCCAAAACAAATTTCTACTCCCATAACTCTTACTGGTGGAAATGTGAAATCAATATCCAAAATGCTAGAGAGGTTATCATTTTGTGTGCAAACCTTATATGGGTGATTGTCATCCCTTGCAAGTTAATTACAACAGGTATGTGAATTGAAGAGAGCACCATCATCAATCTGGAGATACAATGGTATTATTCCATCATTCATCTGCCATTAAAAGATACTTTTCTCAAAAGAAACTAAAAGTGTCAGTCAAACTGATAACGCCAAAGCTTCAATTTTAAAAGTTTGTGTTACACCAGATTACTGTGTATATTCTCTCTGCTTATCAGTGCACAAACTTTTTAGCAAACCACTCCTGGCTGTTCTATGAGCTGAAGCTATGTAAAATATTCCCATTGAAAGGATAACACCCCTTTGTAAAGAGATCTGTTCACATCTCAAGTATGCTGCATGAAAAATATTTTTCATCAGTTTTGAATAGTGGGTCAGCCACAAATCTACACCAGTCACATCCTAAAATGAATACAGGAATATGCCCAACCTGGACCTCCATTGCTGAAGTTCACAGGTCAAAGGAATGTCCCTTAGTAATCGTGGCAATGGTGAGAGGCCATGCCATAAACTGTAACAGAGGTTGTCTGTTTCAGAGAGTCGATTGGATACACCAGGAAGAAGGGTGATATATCCTTTTGACCCCTGACAAAGGGGGCATAAATGCGCAAAATCTTTAGGGTCCAGGTTTGGATTGTAAGCCTCAAAAACGACAATTAACAGCCTGGTATGCTTGTGTATTTGACTCCTGGACTAATTTCAAGCCTTTCCTGTGCATTCTCATCAGAGTTACAGCAGGTGCGGGCCATGAATTTTCGACCTGAATATATTTATATCAACAATAAGTATAAAATATTTAACTGTTAATTCTTCAAGACATAAATACTGAAAAGGGACAACACCAATGATACTTAAACAGAGCCACTAGGCAGAAAAAAAGAACATTTTCAAAGCAAAAGTAATTGTGTGCACATGTACCCAAGAGACTTCTGAAAACATATACACCCACATGGGCATAAATAATTTTCTTTTCTGATTAACTGAAATGGAGTTACAATGAATGTATTCACGATAAAGTCATCTTTATAACCATTTACATCCATTTATCAGGTCAGCACATTAAATGCTGTGGAAGGTAAAGTGCGTGACTTATAAGGCATAAATTGAACAAAGAAGGTTCCTTTTTTATTTCAGATTTTCAGTATCCACAATATTTTATTTTTATTATACCCCATTGTTGCTGTTTGGTGATTCTAAATGGTACTATAGAGTGCTTCCATTTAATACAACTATAATAAAAGTACAAAAATTAGTTCAAACAAAAGGCCATGCAGTATCGGCTCCAGTATAAATATTCCCTCATAACCAACATCTTTCAGCCAAGACAAAAGGAAAATACCATGGATGCTGGAAATTTGAAAGAAAAGCAGAAATTGCCAGAAATACTCAACAGGTCTGGTAGCATCTGTGGAGAGGTGCATCTCAAGACCTGCTGGGCATTTCTAGCATTTTCTCTTTTCCTTTCAGCCAAGATTTGGGAATGTGTTGTGTATGACTGTTCCAGGAATGGAATGTGCCGAGAAACTCCCCCGTGATTTAACAATGTCCCATTAAAATGTTCTGCCTTTTCCTTTTAATATTTATGCAGGAATTCAGAATTGTATTTGAATGTAATCAGTGCGGCCATCTGTCCCTTCAGAGAATAAAACAATACAAAAATTAAGCTGAAGTTATTTGTTTGCTCCACAAAATACAATAGTTTATTTTGGATCAAGGTGACTTTTTTTATGTGTAACTATAATTGGTGTATTCAGTTGACTGAATATGTGAAACGCTTGCTCAGATTCCCAAGAAGTCTTCAAACTGCGGCACAGTGGCGCAGTGGTTAGCACTGCAGCCTCACAGCTCCAGGGACCCGGGTTCGATTCCGGGTACTGCCTGTGTGGAGTTTGCAAGTTCTCCCTGTGTGTGCGTGGGTTTTCTCCGGGTGCTCCGGTTTCCTCCCACAAGCCAAAAGACTTGCAGGTTGATAGGTAAATTGGCCATTATAAATTGTCACTAGTATAGGTAGGTGGTAGGGAAATATAGGGACAGGTGGGGATGTTTGGTAGGAATAGGGGATTAGCGTAGGATTAGTATAAATGGGCGGTTGATGTTCGGCACAGACTCGGTGGGCCGAAGGGCCTGTTTCAGTGCTGTATCTCTAATCTAAAAAAAAAATCTAAAATGTACTGAACATCATAACATTGAGATACACAGGTTCCCAAATGAACAGGATGCAACAAAACGGATGCAACAATATTCTGGAGCTGCCACGCAGAGGACAGCCAATTTGTCTGCACATGCATAGGTAAGACGACACAAGATCTGTTTTGGGGGAGCATGGAAGTCGACTGCCTTGTCCTTTCAGATGACAGTGGGGATGAGAGGGTGGAGCAAAGGAAGGATAGAACTAACAAGCACATAAAAAAGCGAAGGTGTCCTCACAGCTGACACTTTAAGAAGCACATTGCGGAAGTTATAGCATATGCTTGGCGCAAACTACCCCTGGGGGCCAGCATGACGGCAGTGGAAATTTTAAGAACAGTTTGTTCCAGGAATTGACCCGACTGGAAACATCCCACTTTAACAAGAATAACTATTGTGTTTATGGTGAGACACATTTATTTTCTTTAGAACTGTACAATCTACACGATATCCCATTAGAGTTACACATTGCACGAGGAGTGAAAGCTAGTTCATTTTTTATATGAAAATGTTCCCTGCTGTTCCCACTACATAACATTATTGCAGCTTATTGTTTGTGCTCTGCTGATTAAATGGCTAAATTTGATGGTCTCAGTAAATCTCCCATGCTATTCATCTCGTTAATAATATGGAAAGAAATAGCAAAGGACTGGAAAGCTGCGCAGTGCACCACATTAATGTCCTGCAATGGTTTCCATCACTGCTTCGAATAGTAGGTCACATTTAGTATGCATTTACAACAGTGAAAAAATTAGCATTAGATTAGAGGTTTCCCCGTCTTCTACTAATGGTCCCGCTTTCAGCAGTGAATAGAAACTAATATTAAGCCACAGCGCATACACCGTCTGGCAGACAGCAACATCACTAATTCCTTCATAAAGTGGGCAATTCAACAGGCAAGCAGTGGCTCGGAAATCTGATGGAGATCCATATTGTAGCTTAAGATCTTCCAGGTAGCCATTGAAATTAAGCGAAATGCCCTGACATAAATGGAGGAATTTTATGCTGTCCCCCCGCGTTGGGTTTGGAGGCGGGAGAGCAGATAGAAACATAGAAAATAGGAGCAGGAGCAGGCCATTCGGCCCTTCGAGCCTGCAGCACCATTCAATACGATCATGGCTGATCGTCCAAACTCAATAGCCTGTTCCCACTTTCTCCCCGCATTCCTTCATTCCTTTAGCCCTAAGAACTATATCTAACTCTTTCTTGAATATATTTAATGATATAATCCAGCAGGATGGTGGCCAGGGGAACCTCGCCTCCTTCGTGTCTCTACCTAAATTAAGTCCAGGGCAGGAAGGCCTGTGAATGGCCTTCCAACCCCACTGCCAATTGAGGCCCTTAAGTGGGCAATTAATGCCCAATTATGGGCCTCATCCCACCACCATCGGAATTAACCCAGTGACAGCGGGCCTGTCGCCACATGGGGATCACGCCATGCAAACCCATGCGGGTTGCTGGCCGGCTCTGCGGAACCTGGGAGGGGGGTGGGGGGGTCCTCGTTGAAAAGTACTTAGTGCCTGAACAACAGACCTGGCGTCGGGAAGGGGTTCCCTTTGACAGCCAGCCTCTGCACCTGCTGCCACAACCCCTATACCCCCCTCCCATGAAAACCCTCCCACTGTGACTTACCTGTGCTCTGGTTCCAGTGCATGCTCTAGCAGCAGCAGCAGCAGCCATCACCTCTGTGGTGGTGCTGCTCAGTTAAAGAGCTGCCAGCCTCTGATGCTGTCAGCAGGCAGGACTTCCGCTGCCAAGGTCCTTGATCCCGGGGAAGGCCCGCAGCTGTCCACGTAAGTGCCTAATTCGCACTTGATCCAGCGAATCTCCCCAGAGAAGGCAATGTGGAGCTCTTGACGGTGCTTTTGCCGGTGGTCGAGAGCCCCATCGCCAAGATAAAATCCCAGCCAAACTGTGTCAGAGCTTCATTTTAATATTGAAATCAATGGTAAAAGCAGTATAAGTAGCATAAATACAATTCCCAATTTAAGTAAAGACTACTTTCATCAGTTCTGATGAAAGGTCACAGACCTGAAATGTTACCTCGACTTCTGTCTTCACAGATACTGCCAGTGCTGCTGAGTATTTCCCACACTTTCTGTTTTTATTCCAGTATTCTGCCAATTTGATTCACTCCACATGATATCAAGAAACAGCTGAAGGCACTGGATACAACAAAGGCTATAAGCCCTGACAACATCCCTGTAGTAGTACTTAAGATTTTTGCTCCAGAACCAGCCGCATCCTTAGCCAAGCTGTTCCAGTACAGCTACAACACTGGCATCTACCTGTCAATGTAGAAAATTGCCCATTATGTCCTGTACACAAAAAACAGGACAAATCCAATCCAGCCAATTGCCGCCCCTTCAGTCTACTCTTGATCATTTTTTTTTTACAGATACAGCACTGAAACAGGCCCCCCGGCCCACCGAGCCCGTGCCGACCATCAACCACCCATTTATACTAATCCTACACTAATCCCATATTCCCACCACATCCCCACCTGTCCCCACATTCACCTACCACCTACCTATACTAGGGGCAATCTACAATGGCCAATCTACCCACCAACCTGCAAGTCCCTGGGCTGCGGGAGGAAACCGGAGCACCCGGAGGAAACCCACGCAGACACAGGAAGAACTTGCAAACTCCACACAGGCAGTACCCAGAATTGAACCCGGGTCGCTGGAGCTGTGAGGCTGCGGTGCTAACCACTGCGCCATTTTTTTTTTTCATTTTTTTTTTCAGCAAAGTAATGGAAGGTGTCATTGACAGTGCTATCAAGTGGTACTTAATCAGCATTAGCCTGCTCACTGGCTCTCAGTTTGGGTTCCCCCAGGGTCAAACATGGACAAAAGAGCTGAAATCAAGAGGTGATGTGAGGGTGACTGCCCTTGACATCAAGGCAGGCTTTGACTGAGTATGGCATCAAAGAGCTCTAGCAAAATAGAAGTCAATGGGAATCAGAGGGAAAACTCTCCACTGGTTGGAGTCATACCGAGCACAAAGGAATATGGTTGTGGTTGTCGGAGTCCAATCAACTCAGCTCCAGGACATCACTGCAGGAGTTCCTCAGAGTAATGTCCTAGGCGCAACCATCTTCAGCTGCTTCATCAATGACCTTCCCTCCATCATAAAGTCAGAAATGGTGATGTTCGCTGATAATCATCAGTGAATGTTCAGCACCATTTGCAACTCCTCAGATACTGAACCAGTCTGTGTCCACATGCAGCAAGACTTGGACAACATTCAGGCTTAGGCTGACAAGTGACAAGTAACATTCATGCCACACAGGCGCAAGGCAATGATTATCTCCAACAAGAGAGAATCTAACCATCTCCCCTTGACATTCAATGGCATTACCATCACTGAATCCCCCATTATCAACATCCTGGGGGTTACCATTGATTAGAAACTTGACTGCACCAGCCATATATTTTTTTATTCATTCCTGGGATGTGGGCGACGCTGACCAGGCCAGCATTTATTGCCCATCCCCAATTGCCCTTGAGAATGTGGTGGTGAGCTGCCTTCTTGAACCGCTGCAGTCCATTTGGGGTAGGTATACCCACACTGCTGTTAGGAAGGGAGTTCCAGGATTTTGACCCAGCGACAGTGAAGGAACGGCGATATAGTTCCAAATCAGGATGGTGTGTGACTTGGACGGGAACTTGCAGGTGGTGGTGTTCCTATGTATTTGCTGCCCTTGTCCTTCTAGTTGGCAGAGGTCGCGGGTTTGGAAGGTGCTGTCTAAGGAGCCTTGGTGCATTGCTGCAGTGCATCTTGTAGATGGTACACACTGCTGCCACTGTGCGTCGGTGGTGGAGGGAGTGAATGTTTGTGGATGGTGTGCCAATCAAGCGGGCTGCTTTGTCCTGGATGGTGTCGAGCTTCTTGAGTGTTGTTGGAGCTGCACCCATCCAGGCAAGCGGAGAGTATTCCATCACACTCCTGACTTGTGCCTTCTAGATGGTGGACAGGCTTTGGGGAGTCAGGAGGTGAGTTACTCATCTCAGGATTCCTAGCCTCTGACCTGCTCTTGTAGCCACGGTATTTATATGGCTACTCCAGTTCAGTTTCTGGTCAATGGTAACCCCTAGGATATTGATCGTGGGGGATTCAGTGATGGTAATGCTGTTGAATGTCAAGGGGAGATGGTGAGATTCTCTCTTCTTGGAGATGGTCATTGCCTGACACTTGTGTGGCGCGAATGTTACTTGCCACTTATCAGCCCAAGCCTGGATATTGTCCAGGTCTTGCTGCATTTCTACACGGACTGCTTCAGTATCTGAGGAGTCACGAATTGTGCTGAACATTGTGCAATCATCAGCGAATATCCCCACTTCTGACCTTATGATTGAAGGAATGTCATTGATGAATCAGCTGAAGATGGTTGGGCCGAGGACACTACCCTGAGGAACTCCTGCAGTGATGTCCTGGAGCTCAGATCATTGACCTCCAACAACCACAATCATCTTCCTTTGCACTGGGTATGACTCCAGCCAGTGGAGAGATTTCCCCCTGATTCCCATTGACCTCAGTTTTGCTCGGGCTCTTTGATGCCATACTCGGTCAAATGCTGCCTTGATGTCAAGGGCAGTCACTCTCACCTCACCTCTTGAGTTCAGCTCTTTTGTCCATGTTTGAACCAAGGCTGTAATGAGGTCAGGAGCTGAGTGACCCTAGCGGAACCCAAACTGAGCGTCACTGAGCAGGTTATTGCTAAGCAAGTGCCGCTTGATAGCACTGTTGATAACACCATCCAGCTATATAAATACTGTGGCTACAAGAGCAGGTCAGAGGCTGTGAATTCTGTGGCATGTAACTCACCTCCTGACTCCCCAAAGCCTGTCCACCATCTATAAGGCACAAGTCATGAGTACTTTCCACTTGCCTGGATGGGAGCAGCTCCAACAGCACTCAAGTAGTTCGACAACATCCAAGACAAAGTAGCCCGTTTGATCAGCACCCCACCCTTAAACATTCACTCCCTCCACCACTGGTGCACAGTGGCAGCAGTGTGTACCATCGACAAGATGCACTGCAGCAACTGGCCAAGTGTCCTTCAACAACACCTTCCAAATCATCTAGAAGAATAAGGACAGCAGATGCATGGGAACACTACCACGTGCAAGTTCCCCTCCAAGCCACACACCATCCTGATTTGGAACTATATCACCGTTCCTTCACTGTCGCTGGGTCAAACTCCTGGAACTCCCTTCCTAACAGCACTGTGGGTGTTCCTACGCCACATGGACTGCAGCGGTTCAAGAAGGCAGCTCACCACCACCTTCTCAAGAGCAATTAGGGATGGGATACTAATGCTGGCCTAGCCAGTGATGCCTACATCCCATGAAAGAATTTAAAAAACCGATGGGGTTGGTTATCAGGATAATAATTACCCCATGAAAAGTTGGCAGCAGAATGTGAGGGCCCAGCAATTTGTTTTTGTCATCACTGGATTCCCCAAAGTCCTTGAAGTTATAATTAACCATCCAGGGCCCTGCACATAATCCTAAGGTCTTCATGAATTGCAAGTGATTTCACTTTGTTAATGCGCAGGTGATCAGTGGCCAGCAGCACAGGATTATAACAATAATAATGATGATGAAGGGTCACAGACCTGAAACGTTAACTCTGCTTCTCTCTCCACAGATGCTGCCAGACCTGCTGAGTATTTCCAGCACTTCGTTTTTATTTCGGATTTCTAGCATCTACCATATTTTGCTTTAATTATAGCACAGGCTTATGATGGTTGCTGTCTGATTCCCAATGGCAGTCACAGCACATATATTTTCAGATAATCCTCTGTTCTTGGGCTATTTCAAGGAGAAAGAAAGCTGGAGGGAAAGTGCATAGGGGAGATCAAGTATATCCTCTTCAACCTTCATTGAGACAGCCAAGAACAGAAAATTAACAACCTAACAACAAGGCCAACAGAGCCAATGCGATCATCATCAACCACAATGTAAGCACCTTGAAGAATAAAACATGTGGACAATGCATCAGCCTAAAACACCTTCAGTAACACAGGACTGGAGCTTACCAGCTCTCTGGAGTCAGGCTAGGAGGTGGGAGGGATGGTAAAATAGTGGCGGAAGACATCAGGAGGGAATCCAGTTTCAATAAAGTTTAACTTAAATTTCCAAGAGAAACTAAGTGCCTGATCCCCAGCTCCAATCCGCCCCCCAGGCCATTTTCCCAGAGGCAGGAGGGGAGGGTGGGGGGGGGGGTTGATAGATCTACCTGCCTGCAAGCAGCAAGTAAATTGAGCTGCTTAAGGCTCTATTAAGGTCTGTTGTCGGAGGCCAACTGGGATTTTCAAATTGGCCTGCAGGTCACCGCAGGCGGCAGGGGACAGTGCAGCTGCCAGGAGACGGTCGCTGGCAGGGGCCATCGCTCCAGGCAGGCTGAGAGGCCTTGCCTGCCTCTCTGGGTTCAGCAACAGCCACAGGCCGGCCTGTAAAGGGGAATTCCCCCCTCCCACAGCGCCCTCACCCCCATCCTACTCTCCAAGTGGTGGCCCAGCTAAAAAGGCCTTTGTTATTTTATATTTGCAAAGGGTGCCCTCTCCCTCTCCCTCACTTACCTACCATGGCATCTTGCTGCTACTTTCAAGCTGAAGAGCCTCCTATTGGCTGTCCAACTTTGAGAGCCCACCTACTGTCCTTAATTGGATGACGAGCCTATCCTCTGGCCATTAATTGACCAATTTGCAAAAAATCAGAGGTGAGTCTCTGTTTTTCACACAGCATGGGCTTCTGACCCACATTTGAGCCTGATGATGGGGTCCTGAAGCCCACAGGAAAATTCTGCTGCAAATCCCTGGTTTGTTGTCGCTCTGATCAGATGGGAAACTTACTGAGATCTTGGTTAGAGTGGGAATTTAAAGTTTTACTTGTACACACACACAATCATTTGCTGCTTTTTCTCCCCATTTATAACACAGTAATCTGCTATTAAACTGACATATAATGATCCAGAAATAATGTATTTAAGTAGAACTCAGTGTGTCTGATATCATTTTTTTGAAAAACATTACAACTATTAACATTAAGGGACATGTGACTTGTCACTTACTGGATCACCAATGGCCACACTGCTATCAAGCCTTCCAAACCCGCGACCACTACCACCTAGAACGACAAGGACAGCAATGTAAAGGAACACCACCACCTGCAAGTTACCCTCCAAGCCACACACCATCCTGACAATTAGGGATGGGCAATAAATGCTGGCCTAGCCAGCGATACCCACTTCCCATGAACCAATAAAAAATTCCTTTTCTCAGAACCATTTATATTGAAACTCTTCTTTACCTTTCTAACAATATACTGCAATGGGGTCACATCCATTTCAAATACCTCGGGCTATATTTTCTTCTGCTCATTAATTTCAGCCACAAAAAATTAGATGTAAGCAGAAAGCAGGAAACATCTGGAATATTAAACCTTCTTTCCCAATCAGACACTAAGTGATCTGCTGTGCTTTTACAGTATTTCCTGCCTGACATTAGGTTTTGTGGTAACAATTCTCTAGTATCCAGCATCTCTTTTTTAGATGATAGAGATAGGATGGCACTCTGATGACTGTCCATGTTGGGGTCAGAGGATGGCGACAATCTGCTCAAACATGCTCAACATTCTGCTTATGAGTCCAAATCTCACAACAGCTCCTTACTACATCAGCATGACATTTTCTATTTCCCACAGCAGCCATGCTTGTGGTGTCTCTGAGTGAGATTGCAAATTTAGTGTCAAATTAGCTGCAGTTTTGTTTTGTGTTTTAGGCCCATACCCATTGGTAATTGGGCGGAGAATCGCCAAACTCATTGTGACTAATGGAGATCTGGTCACTATTCAACTAGTAAGAATGTCTACATTCTTAATACCTATTTATGAGATGTGCCTAGTTATTTTAATTTTGGCTGCTACCAGGCTGCAGAGAATACTCATTGTGGTCAACTATGCAAATGATCACCTCAAAGGCATTATTCCAAATACAAAGAGTATCAGAAATATATCTCACAGTGTTCTTCCAGTTCATCTCATACCACATCATACGTGGGGATAGTCTAGGAGCGTAGATAGGTAGATAGAACATAGAACATAGAACAGTACAGCACAGTACAGGCCCTTCAGCCCACGATGTTGTGCCGAACCTTTAACCTACTCTAAGATCAAACTACCTACATACCCTTCATTCTACTATCATCCATGTACCTATCCAAGAGTCGCTTAAATGTCCCTAATATATCTGCTTCTACTACCACCGCTGCCATTCCATTCCACGCACCCACCACTCTCTGTTTAAAGAACCTACCTCTGACATCTCCCCGAAACCTTCCTCCAATCACCTTAAAATTATGCCCCCTGGTGATAGCCCTTTCCACCCTGGGAAAAAGTCTCTGGCTATCCACTCTATCTATGCCTCTCATCATCTTGTACCCCTCTATCAAGTCACCTCTCATCCTTCTTCGTTCCAATGAGAAAAGCCCTAGCACCCTCAACCTTTCTTCGTAAGACATGCCCTCCAGTCCGGGCAGCATCCTGGTAAATCTCCTCTGCACCCTCTCTAAAGCTTCCACATCCTTCCTATAATGAGGCGACCAAAACTGAACACAATATTCCAAGTGTGGTCTAACCAGGGCTTTATAGAGCTGCAGCATAACCTCGCAGCTCTTAAACTCAATCCCCCTGTTGATGAAAGCCAACACACCATACGCCTTCTTAACAACCCTATCAACTTGGGTGGCAACTTGGAGCGATCTGTGGACATGGACCCCAAGATCCCTCTGTTCCTCCACACTACCAAGAATCCTGTCTTTAAGCCTGTATTCTGCATTCAAATTTGACCTTCCAAAATGAATCACTTCACACTTTTCCAGGTTGAACTCCATCTGCCATTTCTCATCCTAGCTCTTCATCCTGTCAATGTCCCGTTGCAACCTACAACAGCCTTCCACACTATCCACAACTCCAGCAACCTTTGTGTCATCGGCAAACTTGCTAACCCAGCCTTCCACTTCCTCATCCAAGTCATTTATAAAAATCACAAAGAGCAGAGGTCCCAGAACAGATCCCTGCGGAACACCACTGGTCACCGAGCTCCATGCTGAATACTTTCCATCTACTACCACCCTCTGTCTTCCATGGGCCAGCCAATTCTGTATCCAGACAGCCAACTTTCCCTGTATCCCAAGCCTCCTTACTTTCTGAATGAGCCTACCATGGGGAACCTTATCAAACGCCTTGCTAAAATCCATATACACCACATCCACTGCTCTTCCTTCATCAATGTGTTTTGTCACATCTTCAAAGAATTCAATAAGGCTTGTGAGGCATGACCTGCCCCTCACAAAGCCATGCTGACTGTCTCTAATCAAACTATGCTTTTCCAAATAATCATAAATCCTGTCTCTCAGAATCCTCTCCAATAATTTGCCCACTACCGACGCAAGACTGACTGGTCTATAATTCCCAGGGTTATCCCTATTCCCTTTCTTGAACAAGGGAATAACATTTGCCACCCTCCAATCTTCTGGTACTACTCCAGTGGACAGTGAGAACGCAAAGATCATCGCCAAAGGCGCAGCAATCTCTTCCCTCGCTTCCCTTAATATCCTTGGGTATATCCCGTCTGGCCCCAGGGACCTATATGTCCTCGTGTCTTTCAAAATTTCCAGCACATCCTCCCTCTTAACATCAACCTGTTCGAGCATATCAGCCTGTTTCACGCTGTCCTCACAAACGACCAGGTCCCTCTCACTATTGAATACTGAAGCAAAGTATTCATTTAGGACCTCCCCTACCTCCTCCGACTCCAGGCACAAGTTCCCTCCACTATCCCTGATCAGCCCTACCCTCACTCTGGCCATCCTCTTGTTCCTCACATAAGTGTAGAACGCCTTGGGATTTTCCTTAATCCTACCCGCCAAGACTTTTTCATGTCCCCTTCTAGCTCTCCTAAGTCCATTCTTCAGTTTCTTCCTGGCTACCTTGTAACCCTCTAGAGCCCTATCTGATCTTTGCTTCCTCAACCTTAAGTAAGCTTCCTTCTTCCTCTTGACTAGCTGTTCCACATCTCGTCATCCAAGCTTCCATCACCCTACCATCCCTTCCTTGCCTCATCGGGGCAAAGCTATCCAGCAGTCGGAGCAAGTGCTCCCTAAACAACCTCCACATTTCTGTCGTGCATTTCCCTGAGAACATCTGTTCCCAATTTATGCTCCCCAGTTCCTGCCTAATAGCATTGTAATTCCCCCTCCCCCAATTAAATATTTTCCCATCCCGTCTGCTCCTGTCCCTCTCCATGACTTTAGTAAAGGTCAGGGAGTTGTGATCACTATCACCGAAATGCTCTCCCACCAAGAGATCTGCCACCGGGCCTGGTTCATTGCCAAGCACCAAATCCAACATAGCCTCCCCTCTAGTCGGCCTATCTACATATTGAGTCAGGAAACCTTCCTGGACACACCTGACAAAAACTGCTCCATCCAAACTATTTGCACTAAGGAGGTTCCAATCAATATTAGGGAAGTTGAAGTCACCCATGACAACAACCCTGTTACTTCTGCACCTTTCCAAAATCTGCCTCCCAATCTGTTCCTCCGTGTCTCTGTTGCTATTGGGGGGTCTATAGAAAACTCCCAATAAAGTGACTGCTCCTTTCCTGTTTCTGACTTCCACCCATAATGACTCAGTAGACAAATCCTCCTCGACGACCTCCCTTTCTGCAGCTGTGATACTATCCCTGATTAGCAATGCCACTCCCCCACCTCTTTTACCTCCCTCCCTATTCCTTTTGAAACATCTAAACCCCGGAACATCCAACATCCATTCCTGCCCCTGTGATATCCAATTCTCCGTAATGGCCATAACATCTTAGCTCCAAGTACTGATGCATGCTCTAAGTTCATCACCCTCATTCCTGATACTTCTTACATTAAAATAGACACACTTCAACCCATCATACTGGCTGAAACTTTGCCCTGTCAACTGTCTAACCTTCCTCACAGACTCTCTGCACTCTGTATCTGCCTGTTCAACAGCTACCCCATCCACTGTTCCGTAGCTCCGGTTCCCATCCCCCTGCCAAACTAGTTTAAACCCTCCCGAAGAGCTCTCGCAAACCTCCCACCCAGGATATTGGTTCCCCTCCAGTTCAGATGCAACCCGTCCTTCTTGTACAGGTCCCACATTCCCCAGAAGGTATCCCAATGATCCACATAACTGAAGCCCTCCCTCCTACACCAGCTCTGTAGCCACGTGTTCAGCTGCACTTGCTCTCTGTTTCTAGCCTCACTAGGACGTGGCACCGGTATCAATCCTGAGATTACTATCCTGCTCATCCTGCCTTTTAGCTTCCAACCTAACTCCCTATATTCGTTTTTCAGGTCCTCATCCCTTTTCCTAGCTATGTCATTGGTACCGATGTGTACCACGACTTCTGGCTGCTCCCCCTCCCCCTTAAGAATCCAGTAGACTCGATCCGAGACATCCCTGACCCTGGCACCCGGGAGGCAACATACCATCCGGGTGTCTCGTTCGCGACCACAGAATCTCCTGTCTGTTCCTCTAACCATTGAATCTCCTATCACTATCACTCTCCTATTCTCCCCCCTTCCCTTCTGAGCCGCAGAGCCAGGCTCAGTGCCAGAGACCTGGCCACTGTGGCTTTCCCCTGGTAGGTCGTCCTCCCCAACCGTATCCAAAATGGTATACTTATTATTGAGGGGAACGGCCACAGGGGATCCCTGCACTGTCCGCCTATTCCCTTTCCCTCCCCTGATGGTCACCCAGCTACCTTTATCCTGTGACTTAGGTGTCAGTACTTCCCTATAACTGCTCTCTATCACCCCCTCAGATAGGAAGAAACGTTTTCCCTTAGAGGAGGGATCAATAACCAGGGGACATAGATTTAAGGTAAGGGACAGGAGGTTTAAAGGGGATTTGAGGGAAAAAAATTTCACCCAGAGGGTGGTTGGAATCTGGAACACACTGCCTGAAGGGGTGGTAGAGGCAGGAACCCTGACAATATTTAAGAAGTATTTAGATGAGCACTTGAAATGCCATAGCATAGAAGACTATGGGCCAATTGCTGGAAAATGGGATTAGAATAGATAGGTGCTTGATGGCCGTCATGGACACGATGGGCCGAAGGGCCTGTTTCTGTGCTGTATAACTCTATGACTCTAAAATCCTCTTTTCTTCACCAAGCTACTTTGATGTGTTGCTGTGTTTCCAGATATGTGCACACCTCATCCTCCAATCAGGTTTGCATCCCTCCCACTGCACCAAGATAGCCCTAACCAAAGACATAAACAATGTTCTCTGTGACTGCAGTGTATTGTCCTTCCTCATTCTTCTTGACCACTCTGTTGCCTTTTCAAGTGGTTTATCATAATATCCTCTTCCATGGCCCCTCATCAACTGTCCAGCTCCAGAAGACTGCCTTTGTTTATACATCTATCTAATTGTAGCCACAGTATCTCCAGCAATGGCTTCTGTGCTCATCCTTGCACCATCACCTCTGGAATTCCCCAAGGTTCCTTCTTTCACTCTATTCTGCTCCCCATCCACGTGCTGCACTTTGACATTATTTACCGGCATGAAGTCAGTTTCAACATTTATACTAATGACACCCAGCTCTACCTTCCCTTTCTCAATGCCTCTACTGTTTCTGTGCTGTCCGACTTCCAATAAAAGATCAGCCACAACTTCATCCACCTAAGCATTTGGTAAACCAAAGTCATCATCTTTGGCCCTCCTCCCAACTCCTTATCCTCAACACTGACATCATTCTTTTCCTTGGCCACTGTCTTGGGCTGAACCAGACAGTTCTCAATCTCAGCGTCCTGGTCAACCCAAGTTGAGAATCCAACTTCATAACCTCTCCATCACAAATATCACCAACTCGCACGTTAGTAATATTGCCCTCATTGTGCCCCCACCCCTACCTCAGTTTATCTGCTTCTGAAATCCTGAGTCATGCCTTTGTCACCTCCAGATTCCACTCTTGCAATGCTTTTCTGATTAGCCTCCAATCTTCCATCCGTCATAAGCTTCAGATCATCCAAAATGCTGCTGCCTGTATCCTATCCCACACCAAGGTGCACCTCACTGACCTCATCCTCACTGACCTAAATTGTCTCCTAATCTCTCAATGCTTCAAATTTAAAATGATAATTCCTGTCTTTAAATCCCTCCACTGCCATGCCCCTCCCTTTCTCTGTAACCTCTTCCAACCCTAGAATCCTCTGTATTCTCTGTTCCTCTGACTCCAGTCTCTTGTGCAGCCCCCTCCCATTACCCAACAATTGCCACCGATGTCTTCAGCTGATGTCCAAAGGGACCTCGGTGACTTTGTTTATAAGTCACTGAAAGCTAGCATGCAGGTGCAGCAAGCAATTAGGAAGGCAAACGGTATGTTAGCTTTTATCGCAAGAGGACTCAAGTCCTCTTGCTTCAATTATATAGAGCATTGGTGAGGCTGCATCTGGAATATTGTGTGCAGTTCTGGTCCCCTGGCCTGAGGAAGGATATACTTGCCATAGAGGGAGTACAGTGGAGGGTCACCAGACTGATTCCTGGGATAGTGGGATTGTTCTATGAGGAGGGACTGAGGAGACTGGGCCTGTTTTCGCTGGAGTTTAGAAGAATGAGCAGCACTCTCAAAGAAACTTACAAAATTCTTAAAGAGATAGACAGGGTAGATGCAGAAAGAATGTTTCCCCTGGCTGTGGACACACTCTCAGAATAAAGGGCAAGTCATTTAGTACTGAGATGAGGAGGAACTTCTTCACTCAAAGGGTGGTGAACCTTTGGAATTCTCTGTCCCAGAGGGTGGTAGAAGTTCAGTCACTGAATAAATTCAAGAAAGATCAATAGATTACTAGTTGCGAATGACATCAAGGGATACGGGGATAGTGTCGGAATATGGCGTTGAGGTAGACGGTCAGCCATGGACTAAATTATGCTTCTATGAGGCAACTTGGACATTTTTCTCTGTTAAAGGTGTTTGATAAATACAAGTTGCTGTTAAAATTGCTTATAAATATAAGTTGTTTTTACAGGAATGAATCTGTTCTGTTTATATCCTAAGCCATGGCCTGTGGAGTAATTATTCTACCAGTTTTCAAAGTCACGGACATCATGAGAAGCCTTGTGACATATAATAGCATGCTAAATACAAACGTTTCTCTGTTTGACCCCTGGGATTGGTCCTTACCAGACATCCGGCATATTAAGTTTCATTCCAACTTGTGTGGAGGAAAAGCTCCCTTACGGGAGTGGTCTCTGGTGCTCAGCATGAGGAATATGTCTGAGTAAAACCAAAAAACATAATACACATTTCACCTACAAATCACACAGCTTGCAAACAGAGAAAACTTCAACTCTTTAGTCAGAGGTGGACCACCTGTCCTCTCCTCATTGCTCTGTCTGTAAACAATGGCTGGAATTATATCAGCCTTCTGGAAACAGGCTGGGAGGTGGGAGGGCTGGTAAAATAGCAATGGAAAACATCGGGATGGAAGTTGATGTCTTTCCGCCGCAATGGGATATTCCCAGAAGGGGGAATGGCAGCAGCTCAGCCACCCACCGGCAATAGGTGGGCGACCAATTGATCCAATTAACTGGTCTATAAATGGCCATTTAATGCCCTCGCCGGTATTTTACTGGTATCAGAACAGCCCCGCTGCCGTGTGGGGACACTGCCTGGTACATCGAAGCGGCTGCCCAGTGGCTTCCTGGATGCGGGGCCTTCCTTCCTGGGGACTTCATGTCCCATGGAGGGGGTCCAAAGTGGCAATGGCTGCCCCCGCGGCTCCAATACCGCTGCTGGAGGGTAGAACCTTCCAATCACCAGGCCTGCCTGCCTAGCACCAGCACATTCAAAAAAAAAATTCTTACCCAACCTTCTGGGGTGCCTCAACATGGAGGTGCCATCTCCTTCTCCCTGCAGCCTCAGCAGCAGCCACCTCTATTAGCAGTGCTACTGAGGCTGCCGATCTGCCGGCCCTCGGATTGGGTCAGCAGCTCAGAGATGCAGGCCACCATCCTTAATTGAATGGCAGGCCTGGCAGAGGCCTCTCAATTGGCCACTGGTAAAATAGCCTCCGCACTCCCACTGCCCAATGGCAGTAGACTCGGGACACGCAATTCGTCCGGCATTGGACTTCACTCTTACCGGTAAAATTCCAGTCAATAAGCAAACCATTACCACATCAGCAGGAGAATAGGCCAGTTTTACCCTGACTTCATAATACTTAAGGCTGTTACGCAGCTTGTAAAAGATATTTTATGACAGCAATGGCTCTCGGCTTCAGCTTCATTCATCATAAGATGACAGTCATGAATATTCAAAAAACACCTTTTAAAAAAATTCAAGGTCAATAACATAAATGGAAAAAAATTAGAAAATGGGAAACCTATATGTTGCAAAGATTTTGGTTCGACACTAAGCTGCTATGCAGGTATGTCCAAAGGGGTCCAGTAGTTGGACTTGCTCTTTTATTAGTAAGGAGAGTAAAACTAAATACTTGGAAGTAATTGCCTCTGTAGATTGGTGGATGTGCGAGCAGGGAGAATGACTTTTAATTTCGCATTCAGGAAAGACAATTGTTCTACCAGCAGTACATTTATTTTCACAAAGATTAACACAGTATCGGTGTTTGCTAAGGAAGATGATGCTGACAATATATCGGCAGACGCCAAGATGGTAGAGGTAATGGATCAAGTGGAAATTGATAGGAAGAATATACTGGAAAGGCTGGCCATGCCTAGAGGAGATAGGTCACCTGGACTGGATGGCTTGATTCCCAGTTTGCTAAAGGAAGTGGGGGTGGAGATAGCAGAAGGACTTTGCATAATCTTCCAAATGTCTTTAACTATGGGGGAGGTGCCAGAGGATTGGAAAGTGGCAAATGTGACACCCTTATTCGAGAAAGGGTATAAGGACATTGCTAGTAACTATAGGTCGGTCAATTTACCATCAGTGGTGGGTAAGGATTTAGAAACGTTAGCAGGCTATAGGAGAGGTTGGAGTTAATTAAGGAGAGCCAGTATGGATTTGTAAAAGGCAGGTCATGTTTGACTAATCTAATCGAATTTTTGGATAAAGTAACAGAGAAGTTGATGAAGGTCAACAATGGATGTTGTCTATACAGATTTTAAAAAGCATTTGTCAAAGTACCACATAAAAGGCTGGCTAACAAAATTGAGGCTCATGGAATAGAAGGATCAGTGTCAACTTGGATAAAACATTGGCTCAAGGACAGAAAACAGCAAATCATGGTAAATGGTTGTTTTTCACACTGGAGGCTGGTAGACTGTGGTGTTCCCCAAGGGTCAGTGCTCGGACCACTGCTTTCTTTGAGATATATATATATATAATATGTGGTTTGGATATTGGAAGAGAGCAAAATTTCAAAATTTGCTAAAGATACCTAACTTGGATGTATGGCAAACAGTGAGAATGATACAAATCAACTGCAACAGAACTTAGATAAGCTAACAAAATGGGCAGACAAGTGGCAGATGGAATTTAATAGAGATGTGTAAGGTGATGCATTTTGACAGAAGCAATAGGGAGAGGCAAAATAGACTTAATGGCACAGTTCTAAACAGTGTGCAGGGACAATGGGACCTGGGGGTTCATGTGCATAGATCTTTGAAGTGGCAGGACATGTTGAGAGAGTAGTTAACCAAGTAAATGGAATCTTCGGCTTCATAAATAGAGGTAATGAGTACAAAAGCAAGGGTGTTATGCTGAACCTTTATAAAGCTCTGGTTAGGCCACAACTGGAGCATTGCGTCCAGTTCTGGTCATCACACTTTAGGAAGGATGTGAGAGTCCTTGAGAGGGTGCAATGGAGATTTACTAGTGATTTAGCTGAAAGGCTATGTTGAAGAAGCTGGCATTGTTCTCTTTGGATCAAAGGAGATTGAGGGGAGATTTAATCGAGGTGTATAAGATTATGACAGGTTTAGATAAGATAGACAAAGAAAATCTGTTCCCATTAGCTGATGTGACAAGGACTAGGAGACACAGATTTAAGGTTTTAGACAAAAGATGCAGGGGGAACATGACAAAGAACTCTTTTTATGCGAGTGATAATGGCATGGGGACTCATTGCCTACAGGGGTGGTGGAAGTGTAGAAGATCAATGATTTCAAAGGAAATTGGATGGTCACTTGAAGGAAATAAACTTGCAGGGCTAAGGGGATAGAGCAGGGTAATGGAAGAGTGGGACTAACTGGATTGGTTTATAGAGAGCCAACATGGACTCAGTGGGCTGAATAGCCTACTATAATAACCATAATAACTCTATGACTTTGAAGAAAGCTATTTTGTCTATCAAGCTCACCCTTCAACATTTAGTAAAATTACTTAGTAAAAAGTTTAATATTTAAGTAAGTAAATTTCTTGCAGTTACTTGGATTTCTGGAGACATTTTGTAGAGAGCCTTTTACAATGAATAATACTTGGAGTCAATTCGCAAACAATGACACAGATTACCTAGAAATATTTGATCCAGCTGTATTGTTTTAGCATGTCGCTTTTCACACCTTCAAACATTTAAAATTTTAGATTTTGTGCAGATGAACCTCTTGCTGTAATATCTAAATATTACCTTGATAATATCTACATCACCATATGATTTGTTTGTAGATCTCTCTCCACATAAAGCCTATCTCTTTAACATATATCTTACTTTGCACATTTTCTCATACAACCAAACCTTTGATGTACTGCATTGTTTTTATCCTTCTCTCTGACAGGAAATCACAGACTCTTTACAATATGCTTTTGCATGGTTACCATTTATTGCTGATTGTATCAAAGATCACAGGGTTAGGGAAGGTCAGTGATTGACATGTCCTTGGTGGTCATGGGAAGCATCTGGGGATCCTCAGCTGAAGTGGTTGAACAATCCATTCTGGGCTACAGAACGTAGGAGAGTTTTAAGATGGCCCCCAGAAAAAACATGTAGGTGCCCACATATAAAGGGGTCACTTAAGACAAAAAAGGGTGTCCAAATCTCTGCAGGTCCAGAGCATGAAATGATGAGTACCCCTGTTAGCTTCACATCTCCCTTTGGTCAGCTTGTATACTTGGTTTCACCCCTTCATGTTTACGGTCTTATAAGGGACAGAGAGAGGTTCTGCCACCACAAGTCCATCCCAGAAAATTGAATACAAGGCAAGAACCCAGCATTGCCAAGTACAACAAAAAAACAAAATACTACAGATGCTGGAAGTCTGAAATAAAAACATACTGGCTCCTCCTCTGTACCTACCTCCCTTCAGCTGATCAGAAATGGACAGCTCCTGAAACCCGTGCACCTCCTTAAAAATTCAAACTTTCGCAAGCTTCTTATATACTTTATACGGCCTCAATTGGGAGGCAGATGGGATTGCTGTCATGCTCTCCCCCTGCCCTGGGGTACTTGCCAGTACCGGGAACAGTGTCTGGAAACTGACTCGCCAGTCAGTGCAGTTACGTATTTATTCTGCATAAAAATTAGTTATACGGTTAAACATAAGAGTGCACCAGCAAATAAGGACAGAATATATAAATTAAGAAATAATGGAAGCTTGTAGGAAAGGTATTGTAATAATCGTGGAAAATTTTAATCTTCATATAGATTTGACGAATCAAGTTGGCAAAGATAGCCTGGAGGATGAGTTCATTGAGTGAATTATTCTTAGAACAGCAATATGTTCTTGAACCAACCAAGGAGCAGGCTATTTTAGACCTGGTAATGTGCAATGAGGCAGGATTAATAAATGACCTCATAGTAAAGGATCCTCTAGGCAAGAGTGATCATAACATGATAGAATTTCACTATCAGTTTGAGGGTGAGAAGTTTGGGTCTGAAACTACCATTTTAAACTTAAATAAAGGTAATTATAAGGGTATGAAGATAGAGTTGGCTAAAGTGAACTGGGAAAATAAGTTAAAAGGTAAGAGTAGAGAAGCACTGACAAACATTTAAGAAGATGTTTCATAACTTTCAACAAAGATATTTTCCATTTAGAAAGAAAGACTCTAGTTATTTATGTTATAGAAGGAGTCCATGCCGTCTCTCCACAGAGAAGGATGCATGATCTGTGGCTATCTAAGGAAGTTAAGGATGGTATCAAATTGAAAAAAATGTATACAATGCTGCAAAGATTACAGTAGGCCAGAAGATTGAGAAAATTTTATAAACCAGTAGAGGATGACTAAAAAAAAACCAAAAAGGGAGAAATTAGAATATGGGAGAAAACTAACAAGAAATATAAAAACAGACAGTATATATAAAAATATCAAAAGAAAGGAATTAGCTAAAGTAAGTGTTGGTCCCTGAGAGGATGAAACTGGGGAATTAATAATGGTAAACAAGGAAATGGCAGAGATTTTGAACAAGTATTGTATATCTGTCTTCACAGTAGAAGACACAAAAAGCATCCCAAGCACAGCAGAAATCAAGAGGCAAAAGGGAGGGAGGAACTTAAAACAATCACTATCACTAGAGAAAAAGTACTAAGAAAACTAATGGGGCGAATGGATGACAAGTCCCCTGGACCCTACATCTTAGGGTCTTAAAAGAAGTGGCTGCAGAGATAGTGGATGCATTGGCTGTATTCTTCCAAAATTCCCTGGATTCTGGAAAGGTCTCAGTGGATTGGAAAACTGCAATTGTGACACCTCTATTCTAGAAAAAGGGGTGGGGCAACAGAAACAGGAAATGATAGGACAGTTGGGAAAATGCTAGAATCCATTATTAAGGTAATAGTAGCAGGACATTTAGAAAATCATAATGCAATCAGGCAGAGTCAGCATGGTTTTATGAAAAGGAAATTGTGTTTGACAAATTTATTAGAGTTCTTTGAGGATGTAACTAACAGTGCGGATAAATGGGAACTGGTATATGTAGTGTATTTGGATTTCCAAAAGGCATTCAATAAGGTGCCACATAAAAGGTTACTACACAAGATAAGAGCTCACAATATAAAAACAGAAAATGCTGGAAATACTCAGCAGGTCAGGCAGCATCTGTGGAGAGAGAAGCACATGTTTCAGGTCTGTGACCTTTCATCAGAACAGAAGTTAACTCTGTTTCTATTTATGATCTACATTAATGACTTGGATGAAGGAACCGAGTGTATTGTCTGACGATACAAAGATAGGTAGGAAAGCATTTTGTGAGGAGGACACAAAAATTGTCTGCAATGACAAATAGGTTAAGTGAATGGGCAAAGATTTGGCAGATGGAGTATAAAGTGGGAAAATGTGAGGTTGTCCACTTTGGCAAGGAGAATAGAAAAGCAAAACATTATTTACATGGAGAGAGACTGCAGAATGTTGCAGTATAGAGTGATCTGGGTGTCCTTGTACATGAATTATAAAAAGTTAGCATGCAGTTACAGCAAGTAATTAGGAAGGCAAATGGAATGTTGGCATTTACTGCAAGGTGGATGGAGCATAAAAGTAGGGAGGTCTTGCTATAACTGTACCCTAGACCACACCTAGAGTACTGTGAACAGTTTTGGTCTCCTTACTTAATGAGGGATATACTTGCATTGGAAGAAATTCGGAGAAGGTTCATTAGGCTGATTCCTGGGATGAAGCAGTTGTCGTATGAGGCCCACCATCCTGACTTGGAACTATATTGCCGTTCCTTAGCACTGTTGGTGTACCTACACCCCATGGATGGCAGTGGTTCTAGAAGGCAGCTCACCACCACCTTCAAGGGTAATGAGAGATGGGGAATAAAGGCTGGCCTAGCCAATGACACCCACATCCCATGAACAGATTAAAAAAAAGGAAAGGTTCAGCAGGTTGGGTCTATACTCATTGGAGCTTAGAAGAATGAGAGGTGATCTTATTTATTTATTTAGAGATACAGCACTGAAACAGGCCCTTCGGCCCACCGAGTCTGTGCCGACCATCAACCACCCATTTTATACTAATCCTACATTAATCCCATACCACATCCCCACCATTCTCCTACCTACACTAGGGGAAATTTACAATGGCCAATTTACCTATCAACCTGTAAGTCTTTGGCTGTGGGAGGAAACCGGAGTACCCAGCGGAAACCCACGCAGTCACAGGAAGAACTTGCAAACTCCACACAGGCAGTACCCAGAACCGAACCCGGGTCACTGGAGCTGTGAGGCTGCGGTGCTAGCCACTGCGCCACCCATCTTATTATAAGCTTCTGATGCCGTGAGGATGTTTCCCATCATGTGGGAATCTAGAACTAGGAGACATAGTTTAAAAATAAGGGGTCTCCCTTTTAAGACAGAGATGAGGAGAAATTTCTTCTCTCAGAGGGTTGTTAATCTTTGGAATTCTCTTCCTCAGAGAGCAGTGGAGGCTGGGTCATTGAATATATTCAAGGCAGTTAGATTTTTGATCAACAAGGGAGCCAAGGGTTATTGGGGGCAGGCTGGAAGGTGGAGTTAAAACCACAGTCAGATCAGCCATGATCTATTGAATGGCAGATCAGGCCTGAGGGACCGAATGGCCTACTCCTGCTCCTATTTCTTATGTTCCTTCTATAACACATATCAGCATGTTCCTAACCTACCTTCAGTACCAGCTGCCATTTCCTTGAAGGGTACTGGTCACTCCCCGGTTTCCCATCTAATTGTGCTTGTCATTGGCTTCCTATCCTACACCCAAGCCACTTTCCAATTTTCCAAACTGTCCAACTAAGAAATAACCTTTGGCTGGAACTCACTCCATGCACTGCTTTCCAATGCTGCACATCTGCTTACTCCCAGACATAGGCTCCTGAGTCTCTGAGCAGAACCACAGGAGATGTATGAGCATAACAAAATACTCAGAACAGAAAAATGTTGGCATTTTTTCATCAACTTTATGATTTTCATTTTAAAAAGCTTAATTGGTATTAATTTGTATTATGTGGGTGAATATATCCTTTCAGAGATCCTCAAGACTAATTGATAATTTAGTACACCAGAATTAATATTGGGCTCTTCAGCGTGATAGTTTGAAGTAGTGTAACTAAATCTGTAACAGTTTACGCATCACGATGGAGGTGCCCTTTGAATATAAGATAAGAACATTTCCATTTAAAAACGCCACAGCCACCAGGCTGTCATCGTGGAGGGGCAACCCGTCCCTGGACAGTCAGAGGTCACAGATATGCCTGATGTCCATGGCAGGTGCATGGGTAGTATCCTTAGCAGGGTGGAGTGCAACCCTCATTCCAGACTGCCACCTCCATCCGCTGGCCATGTTTCAGCTGCCACAGGGGGCCCGACTGAGAACTGGAAAATTCCAGTCGGCATCTTCCCACGCCATTAATAGGCCCTTTAAGGGTTTTAATTGGCTACCCGCCGCCTGCAGGCGTCTAGCCGTCACGCTCCCCAACCCAACCATCCAATATTATAAAATGGCCTGCAGATGGAAACATGCCAGCAAACCAGCTCTGAGGCCAATTTTCCAACCCTCTCACCTCCGGTCCTGCGTCCATCACGGCTCAAAATTTCTGCCCTCAGTGACTTTGCAGTACTGTATCTTGTCATTCTAAAGGTAATAATATCTGGGAAATGCTGAAACTAAAATATTTCCCTATCCTACTTTAGCAGTCCTAGTGCCATCCTGTTGACTGCACTGCTCAAATTACCTTGTAACCTTTCAGTGAAATATCATCTTCTGTTTCCATCCTCTGAATAGCCTTGGCACTGCAGCTCTACAGCTTAAATACATGCAGTGATTGCCTTGAATATTGTAAGCGGGCAAGGAGACGCAAAGTAGCACAAAGTGCAAAATCAACTTGAGCATGTCAATCCTGTCTTCTCTGGACCTCTTGATTTGGATTATAGAGATTCAATCAAGTACTGGTCTTTCCAAGAAAAACAGCAAATAAAATATACAAACAGTATTAAAATTTGCCCATTAAAAGGAAAGAGGGTAGGGAAAAATCTGGCAAACTTATCTGAATTCAAAATTCAAACTTGCAAATAGGTATTTCTCCTTCAAGCAACCTTCTAACTTATTTATCTCTGACCCAACAGAACAACATTAACAATTGAGATTGCAGTGAATAGGAGATTTAAAAAAAAAAAAATGTTCTTACTCCCACAATGACACTGACGCATATTGGATCACAGTTCCAAGACATTTGCAATGCACTGGTAACTCTTCCCTCCTAACCATTACTCATGTTTGCATCTGGACAGATGAGTATCGATAAACACATTGGGCTGGATTTTATGTCAGGCGGACAGGAGCTGGCCACCGACATAAAATTCAATGGCAGGCCCGTTTCCGCCTAGCCTGGGGATCTGTCCCGTATTTTACGGGTCCCGAGGCTTTAACTGTTCCGAGACGGGACTTCCACCCGCTTGAGGGAGGAGGTCCCACCTCATTGAGCCGCCGGCCAATCATCGGGCTGGCAGCTCCTGTCCCAGCAGTGCCACCAGGAATGGTGGCCACTGCTGATACTGCAGCCCAGCCGAGCACATGGAGCCAGGACTGCAGGTAAGTTTGGGTTGCCTCGCTGGGGGTAATCATTCGTGTCCCGTTGAGGCAAGGGTGGTCATTTGGGGGGAAGGGGGCGTCTTGGGTCCTGGGGGTGGTTGGGGAAGTGGGCGGTGGCCCTCAATCGGCCACCCTGTGCCCAAGTGTCAGGCCCCCTCCCCCAGGCCGCGGAGAGGCCGACAGCTTTCACTGGATGGCCTTTCCCAGCTCCAGGAGGCCCGCTTGCCATGGGTAAAATCCCCGTGGAGGCAGGCGAAGGCCCTTAAGTGGTTGTTAATTAGCAACTTAAGGGCCTTGATTGGCCTGGGGCGGACTGCCCACTTTCCGCACCCCCTCCCGCCCTACGTAAAGTGGGGCAGAGGCGGGAGTGGGTCGGGAAGGCCTCCCGGAGCTTCCCGCTTCCTTTTACGCCACCCCCACACCACCATCACTCGCTGGGGTGGTGTAAAATTCCAGCCATTATTTTTCTACTGAAGGTAGAGACAGTGATTTATAATGGTTGGAGGATCAGATTTTAAGGGTGTTTGAACCAATTAATGGAGTTACTTCTAGACTTAAGTAAAAATACTTAAAGACTTAAAGAAAATAGCACTCAGGAGAACAATTGTAGGTATCAAGCACAGCTGCTCTCAGACCAGTCCAAAAAACAAGGGAGTAGATAACTATGGTAGCATTAACATCATTTTTTTCAGTTATGTTAGGAATTAGAGGTCCACTAAGAACTGCATAAGGCCATTGAAGCATTCCTCAGGACAGATTTATTTGGACTCTCAGGATATGGCATAGGTTTTATATAGCTTAGAACAGGGAATTCTGAAATTTGCTTCTGAAGACCCCATCCGATGTTAAAAAAATTCCACAGACCCCTGTAACACAACTCAAGTATTTATTCTGCATAAAAATTAGTTGTACAGTTAAACAAAGAGCCGGTGCAGACATGATAGGCTGATGGGTCTCCTTCTGTGCACTATGATTCTATGAAAGGTGAACTATGAATTTTATTCAGTCTGAGTACTGTCATGCAGGCCCTCACCTGCCAAGAATGAGGCACATTAATTTCACCACATGGACATTAACCTTCAAATAGTTGTTGGGAAGAAAAGAGGGCTTGTTATAAGGAATTGTCTGGCCCCTCACCAGAAAGACATTTTTGCATACTAGCAGACAGTACTGGAACAAAGGAACCAGTCCCTGTTCCCAATACACAGAATAGATGTGGTCAGACCAGTTTAGTCACATAACTAACTGGCTGTTGCAGAGTTTCGAACAGAGAATATTAAATTGGAGAAACAGTATTTGAAGAGAGAAAGCTGTTTGCTCCTGGATTGAAAATACCCTCTCCTCTCCTGTCTGCTCCCATCTCTTTCTCACCAGCTTTGGAATCCATTGAAGACACATGAACCCCAAGAGAGAAAAGTATCCTACAGTGATCAAGGTTTAGGAAGAATACTGGGCCCCAACCAAAAGCAAGAATTACCTACAAGTAAGGACTCTACAGTGATCTCGAAGAACCATAGCAACTCTTCAGATATTGCCTCAAACCTTTCCCCTTTATTTTTTCTTCTGCTCTTTTCTGTCCCTATCTGCATGTGTGTATCATGCATGCATGCTAGTGTGGGCGCGTTGTGTACCGTAGGTGTTAACCGAATTAGAGTTTAAGTTTAAGTTTTAATAAATTTCACTTTTCTTCTTTAAACCTAAGAAAGCCTGTTTGTGCTCATTTCTTTGCCTTATAATTGGAAAGTGGTGAACAAGGATTCATCAAGGGGGAGCTCAAAACACTGTGTTTAAAATTAAAACCCTGTTACAGAATGACCAGGTGAAGGCTGAGAGAGACCCCTAGACACCTTTCTCACCTGGTCGTAACAGTACAAATGGTATCATCCTTCAAACAGTTCACCTGGAAGAACCACTCCCTCAATACTTCATGTAACAATAACATGAATCCATTTATAAAGAGCAGGTTTTTTTTTTGTTCAAGGGATGTGGGCATCACTGGCTAGGCCAGCCTTTATTTCTCATCCCTAATTGTCCTTGAGAAAGTGGTGGTGAGCTGTCTTCTGGAATCGCTGCTGTCCTTGGGGTGTAGGTACACCCACAGTACTGTTAGGGAGGGAGTTCCAGGATTTTGACCCAGTGACAGTGAAGGAACAGCGATATATTTTCAAGTTCCAAGGATGGTGTGTGACTTGAAGGAGAACTTGCACCTTTTGGTACAAATCCCACCACACACCAACAGATATCTCAATAAAATAGAAATGTGAGATCCCAAAACACCATCAGAATATTGTTATTATTTAGTAGTAGTTCTGGATGATTTGCATGCCAGGCACCAAAACCTCCAGCAAATTACTATTTTTAGATAGAATTTATTTCCAAAGAAAATATAATTTATGCAGAGATTTGATGAATTCTGGCATGTTAAGGTCAGGATGTATGCATTGAGGAGGATTAATTGATCTGCAGCACAGTCATTTAACCACATTTATCATCTGTATGGTTTCAAATTCCTAAAATTCACAAGTTTCACTTACAAATCTGTGTCAGAAACAAAACATTGTCTTAATATATTTGGCAGGATTCTTAATGGTTGTGTTTATTTACTGAAACTATCACAAGCAAGCAACGAAGATCTTGAATCAATTTACTAGTTTTTGTAAATGTAACTGCACCAGTGTTAAGATAAACTGAGTACATAATATGTATTAGTAATTTGCAAATATAAAATGGTTAATAACTGCCATACAACTATCAAATCTTCTTTCCCCATTAGATAAATATTTAAGTCTCCACAATTTGCAGTAGTCTCACATTTCTCGCATCTGAAAATTTGTTAAAACACCAAACCAGTTGAACCAAATCAGTGGAACCAAACATCTCAAGCATTAATATTTGTGATCTAAATGTGGCAATGCAAAAGTAGGATTGGTCATTCAACAGGTCGGTTAGCAGCTTTAAAGCACAAAATTATAGTTTAATATTTTCAGCCTGTCACTTATTTAATCAAGAATCAATATTCAAATACCAAGAAACGTGATGCCATTATTTCAGATGAAATGTATCTTTACATGGCTTGCATCTCCAGAGGGAGATCAAACAGATCGCGCTCGAATGTCAGTCAAGCTGTCCCCACAAAATCAATACCCCTGACATTGCAATCCTACTTCAAGCCAGACAGCCCAATACCACATTACACAGACTGACTGCAAATCATTTCATGGGCATTAAGCTGGTGTGTAGAATTAAAAAGAAATGTGTTGCAGAAATACACACCAAAATAGCAATCATTATGGCACATGTCGGAGTAAGATGTTCGATGATTCCCTTTGCATTGCTCTGACACATTCAAGAATTAATCATTTTATTTAATAAACTGGTAATGAGAGTGGCATTCACTGTTCCCTATGTCTGTCACAGCATCACAGGATGCTGAAAGGCAAAGGCACAGCTGGACCTGCAACATCGTGTCCTTCTCCCACTCGGGCAGCAGGCTGCCTCTGCACAAACAGACCTCTGCAACTCTTCTAATACACACATTAAAATCTGTCTGAAAACATCATCCTTGACAGGGGGTTGACAATCCTTAAACCTCGCTTGTGACTACATTAAGATAACCAGTTCTATGAAACCAAGTTAGAACAGTAATATCCCTGAATATAAAACAATAGGAAGTCAATGTGAAATAACTTTAGAAACAATCTAAAGCTTTGGCTGACCCCTTGAAACCTTCTTGTGGACCTCTAGGAAGGCACAGATCCCTGGCTGGGAATCCCTGGCTTAGAAGCCATCATTCACTTACTAATAATACATTATTGATGGCAAGTTTGAGTTTGGGATGGGGGTGAATATGACAGCTCCAATCATCCAAATGAGGAGAAAATTGTAGTTCATCCAACGCAGGATGTTAACTAAACAAACTGACAGCATAGAGAGGCAGTGGAGTGGTCGAGAGAGATGGTGGAGAGGTGGAGCTGAGTCTCATTAGCATACATATGGAACCTGATCCTATGTGTTACATGGCACAAGGAGATGAGTGAGAATCCAGGATGGTGTGTTGTCTCCCTGGTGCCAGGGTCAAGGATGTCTCTGAGCGGACACAGGGGATTCTGAAAGAGGAGGGTGAGCAGCCAGAGGTCGTGGTCCATATTGGTACTAACGACATAGGCAGGAAGAGAGATGAGATCCTGCAAAGTGAATATAGGGAGTTAGGCAGAAGGCTAAAAAGCAGGACCTCTAGGGTTGTAATCTCAGGATTACTCCCTGTGCCAGGTGCTGGTGAGGGTAGGAATAGGAGAATAAGGCAAGTGAATGCATGGCTGAAGAGCTGGTGTAGGCGGAAGGGCTTCAACTACTTGGACTATTGGGATCTCTTCTGGTGCAGAGGTGACCTGTACAAGAGGGACGGGTTGCATCTGAACTGGAAGGGGACCAATATCCTTGCGAGGAGGTTTGCTAGTACTGCTTGGGAGGGTTTAAACTAATCTGTTGGGGCGGGGGGGTGGTGGGACCCAAAGTAGTAGTCTCTCCGATGAGATAGTTGAGGCAAATGTAGAGGTTAAAGCAAGCAAGTCCACTATGCAGGCCAGGCAGGGGTAGGACAGGAAGCGTGGAAGGTCTGGTAGGCTAAACTGCATTTACTTTAATGCAAGAAGCATTACAGGTAAGGCAGATGAACTCAGAGCATGGATCGGTACATAGGATTGTGATATTATAGCTATTACGGAAACGTGGTTGTGGGATGGGCAGGACTGGCAGCTCAATGTTCTGGGATACCGATGCTTCCGGCGTGACAGAGGTGGAGGTAAGAGAGGAGGGAGAGTTGCACTATTGATTAGGGAGGACATCACGGCAGTACTTAGAGAGGATATCCCAGGGGAATGTCAAGTGAGGCCATATGGGTAGATCTTAGAAATAAGAAAGGGGTGATCATTTTGATGGGATTATACTATAGGCCCCCCAACAGTCAGAGGGAATTGGAGGAGCACATATGTAGGGAAATCATAGATAGGTGTAGGAATTAGAGGGTTGTAATAGTAGGTGATTTCAACTTCCCTAATATTGACTAGGACTGCCTTAGTGCTAAGGGATCAGATGGGGAATAATTTGTTAAGTGTCTCCAGGATAGTTTTCTGAAGCAGTATGTGGATGTCCCTACTAGAGAAGGGGCTACACTCGACCTCCTCTTCGGAAATGAGGCTGGGCAGGTGGTTGAAGTGGGGGAGCACTTTGGGACCAGTGACCATGACTCTATTAGCTTCAAGATAGTTATGGAAAAGGATAGGACTGGTCCTCATGTTGAAGTCCTAAATTGGGGGAAGGCTAATTTCAATGGCATCAGACAGGAACTCTCAAAAGTTGATTGGGAGAGGCTGTTTACAGGTAAAGGGACGCTTGGCAAATGGGAGGCTTTTAAAAGTGAGATAGGAAGAGTTCAGGGCTGGCATGTTCTTATTAGATTGAAGGGCAAGGCAGGCGAGTTTAGGGAACCTTGGTTGACGAGGGATATTGAGGGTCTGGTTGGACAAAGAAGGAGGCATATGTCAGGTATAGGCAGCTGGGATCAAGCAGGTCCCTAGAGGAGTATAAGGGATGCAGGAGTACACTTAAGAAGGAAATTAGGAGGGCGAAAAGAGTCATGAGATTTCCCTGGCAGACAAGATAAAGGAGATTCCTAATAGATTCTGTAAGCATATTAAGAGTAAAACGGTAGCTAGGGAGAGAGTAGGTCCCCTTAAGAATCAGTGTGGTAATCTATGTGTGGAGCCATAGGAAATGGGCGAGGTCTTAAATTAATACTTCTCATCTGTATTTACCATAGAGGTGGTCATTGAAGCTAATGAGTTCAAGGGAGGGAACAGCGATATCCTGGAGCATATCAACATTACAAAGGAGGAGGTGTTGGAGGTTTTGAAGCGCATTAAGGTGGGTAAATCCCCAGGGCCTGACCAGGTGTATCCTAGGATGCTATGGGAAGCAAGGGAGGAGATTGCTGGGGCCCTGGCAGAGATTTTTGTACCATCGTTAGCCACGGGTGAGGTACCGGAAGACTGGAGACTGAAGACTGAAGAAGGGCAGCAGGGATAAGCCAGGGAACTATAGGCTGGTGAGCCTTACATCAGTGGTGGGAAAGTTTTTGGAAGGGATTCTGAGAGACAGGATTTATATGCATTTGGAAAGGCAAGGTCTGATTAGGGATAGTCAGCATGGCTTTGTGCGTGGCAAATCATGTCTCACGAATTTGATTGCGTTTTATGAGGAGGTGACCAAGAGGATTGACGAGGGCAAGGCGGTGGACGTTGTCTACATGGACTTTAGAAAGGCCTTTGACAAGGTCCCACATGGTAGGCTGGTCCGGAAGGTTTGAACACATGTGATCCAGGGTGAGCTAGCCAATTGGATACAAAATTGGCTTGGTGATAGGAGGCAAAGGGTGGTAGTGGAGGATTGTTTTTCAGATTGGAGGCTGGTGACCAGTGGTGTGCCACAGGGATCGGTGCTGGGCCCTCTGTTGTTTGTCATATATATTAATGACTTGGATGAGAATGTAGGGGGCATGATTAGTAAGTTTGCAGATGACACCAAAATTGGTGGTATAGTGGACAGTGAAGAAGGTTGACTAAGGTTACAACAGGATATTGATCAACTGGGAAAGTGGGCAAGGGATTGGCAAATGGAATTTAATGCAGACAAGTGTGAAGTGATGCATTTTGGGAAGTTAAACCAGCGCAGGACATATACAGTGAATGGCAGTGCCCTGGGGAGTGCAAGTACATAGTCCCTTGAAAGTGGCAACACAGATAGACAGGGTGGTGAAGAAGGCATATGGCATGCTTGCCTTCATCGGCCGAGGCATTGAGTACAAGAGTTGGGACATCATGTTACAGTTGTACATAACGTTGGTTAGGCCGCACTTGGAGTACTGTGTGCAGTTCTGGTCGCCGCACTACAGGAAAGATGTGATTAAGCTAGAGAGGGTGCAGAAAAGATTCACAAGGATGTTGCCTGGTTTGGAGGGCTTGAGTTATAAAGGGAGATTGGATAGGCTGGGTCTGTTTTCCCTGAAGCGAAGGAGGCTGAGAGGGGACATAATAGAAGTATATAAAATTATGAGAGGCATTGATAGGGTAGATAGCCAGAGTCTGTTTCCCATGGTAGAGGTGACTAAAACTAGAGCCATAGATTTAAGGTGAGAGGGAGGAAGTTTAAAGAGGATCAAAAGGATATATTTTTCACATAAAGAATAGTGTGTATCTGGAATGAGCTGTCAGAGGAGGTGATGGAGGCAGGAACAGTAGCAACATTTAAGAGGCATCTGGACAGTTACTTGAATGAGCAAGGCATAGAGGGATATGGAATTAATGCAGGCAGGTGGGATTATTATAGATAGGCATTATGGTCGGCATGGAGGCGGTGGGCCGAAGGGCCTGTTTCTATGCTGTACGACTCTATGACTCTACGAGACCGCAGGAGGAAGAAAGCAAAAAAGAAAGTTTCTCAGATTGGCATGATGTGATGAATGGTGTTCGACATAGTGCATCTCTTATAAAAGGAATGGGCATGGAATTGAGGCAACAATATCAAAGTTTGCTGATGACATGAAACTGGGGACTATGGCAAACTGTACCAAAGATTGCAAGAGAACAAAGATAGATTAGCAGAATAGGCCAACATATGACATTTGCAACTCAAAGCAGAAAAATGTAAATTCATTTTTCGTGTCGGTATAGAGAAAAATACACCTTAAGTGATGAGACTTTAAATTGAGTGGAGGAGCAGAGGGATCTTGGTGTAAAGATATTAAGATAACTCAAAGTATCAGTGAAAATATGTAAGAACATAAAGTCAAAATGAATCACTGGTTTTATATCTAGATCCATAAAATTCAAAAGTAAGGAGCAAAACTACAAGAGCTTTGTTAGCCTGAGTTTGAACTATGGCATGCTGTTTGGGCTTCCTATTATAGGCAGAATATAAAAACAGTGGAACAGGGCAGCATTGAGTCACTAGGCCATTATCAGGGATGAAGGGTTACAGTTATGAAGTGACAAGAAGGTAGGGTTTTCTTTCTGGAGTTGAGAAGATTAAAGGGTTTCTTAATAGAAGTCTTCAAGATTACGAAGGGTTTTATAAAGATAGGTTATGATAAAGTAAACAGTGAGTATACTGTTTGCACTGGTCAGCAAGATGGTAACAAAAGGCACAAATTTAAGATATAGAAAGAATTTACAGCGAGGATAGAAAAATAAATTATCAAGGAGATATTGGAATGTGGAATTGTCTGCCACAAACTGTGGTTAATGGGATATTAATTGAGTGTTTAATTATATACATTCATTTATTATATAATGGGCATTAACTAGAGATTCAATTGTGCTCCTCTATATGTACAGGAGCAAACTGAAACTGTGGTTGTTGGGCACATTTGTAGTGTGTATCTCTGTAAATAAAATTTATAAAGTGTATAAAGATTAGGCTGCAGTTCTATCTTTCACCTCCTGGCTTTCTGGAATAGAACAACTGTGGTTGAATCAGAGTCCATAAATTCCATACACTGATCAGAAGGAAAGATTTGCTTTTATAAACACCTTTCACACACTCAGGATGCCCCAAAATATCTTACAGCCAATGAAATACTTCTGCTGTACCGTAGGGACAAACAACAACCAAGTTTGCACACAGCAAATGTCCCAAAAAACATGATCAAATAATTTGTTTTTGTGATGCTGTTTGAGAGTTAAATGTTGGCCAGAACAGCTCCCCTGCTCTTCTTCAAATAATTCCATAGAATATTTTAAGTTCATATGAGAGGGCAGGTGGGGTCTCAGTTTAACATCTCATTCAAAATAAGGTTTTTCTGACAGTACAGCACTCTCTCAGTACTACAGTAAAGTATCAGCTTGATTATGTGCTCAAGTCTTTATAGTGGAGATTGAACCCTCAACCATCTGACTAAAAGGCAAGGCAGCTACCAATGAGCCAATGTTCACACCTGAAATAAATAGATAGTTGCTTGAAAAATAGGAACAGTAAAAGGTACAAGAAGTGAGCAGGAGAGTCGGATTCGACTCAGTGGCTCATATGGAGGCTCATACCACTGCAGACTTGATAGGTGAAATGAACTCTTGATGCACTGTGACAATGTACGATTCCAAAAATAAACAACTTTGATAAAAACAGGAAACCATCTAATGCTGCGATGAATGACAACTAAAATTATTAAAATCTTCAAGAAAATATTGATTTATCTGACTATTTGCTGAGGTAGTGTATACAACTACAGTAACAATTTGCATTTATTTAGTGCCTTTAACATAGCAAAATGTCACAAGTACTTCACAGGTGTGTAATCAGACAAAAACTGACACCAAAGCAGGAGACATGAGGAAAGGTGGCCAAAAACTTGATCATAGAGGTAGATATTAAGGAGCATATTAAAGGAAGAAAGGTGGAGAGGCAGCGAGATTTAGGAGGGAATTTCAGAGTTGACAGCCAAGTCAGCTGAAGGAATGGCTGTCAAAGGCAGGATGAAGGTAGTGGAGTGAGCAGGACTTTTTTCAGCATGTACGTGTAGCAGAGTTTTGGACAAATTGATGTTTATGATGGGTAATGATGAAAGACCAGCAAGGACAGGATTGGAGTAATGGAGCTGGTGATGACAAAGCGTCAATAAGGGTTTTGGTGGGTGAGTAGTGGGAACAGACTGGTGCAAAGATGGGTAGCACTGTGGAGGTAGAAATAAATGTCTTGGTGATGGCGAGAATCTGGGCTATGAAGCTCAACTCAAAGTTGAAAATGACAGAGTTTGTAGGACAAGTAATGTTCGTGTCTGAAACTATACATAAACTAAATATCAACCTTAACTTAGGATTGCACTTTTACCTTCTTTGTCAGAAGGTCATTGGTTCAAGTCCCACTGCAGGACCAAGCACGTTGTCTAGATTTGTGTTTCACTGACAGAGTTCTTGCGCTGTGGGAGCTGCTTTCTTTTGAGATATTTAAAAGTAGTCCCTTCTACTTGTTCAGTTGAATGTAAAAGATCCCAAGACATTCTTCCCTCAATCATTATCACTAAAACCAGATTAATTGGTTAATTATCTCACTGTTGTATATAAATTAACTGTTTGCCTACAGCAGCTAGAATTCATTGAGCCTGATTTCGCTGGAGTTGGCATCTCACAACATACCCTGGTAGGCTTGTTTGCACACAGTTAGGTTCTAAAAAAATTTGTCCATTAAGTTGCTAGATATGTGAGCTGATAACGTCACAGCAAGGGCATCCGGGCACAGGGATAGGCACCAACATGTTGTACCAAAGACATTTGCCATAATTATTGACTCAGCCAGGGACATGGGGCAATTAATCTGTATATAAAGTGTATAGCCAATCTAATGTCATCAGAACACAGTCCAATTTAAAATGCATTTCTCCCAATAAATAAAGTAGCTAAGCATACAAATACCAATGGAGAGCAGCAAAACTGTATTAGCTAGCTAGCAAGCAAAATAGTATGCAATGCCAATGTGAATTACTTTTGCTGACAGAATAGAGCTAGCTATCACATGTCACAGGGTGGTAGATGCACCTTATCAGGTGATCTCTGTGGATTCAACTGTATCAGGAATGCAAACTCATCCAATCAACCATGAAACTCAAGGAGAAGATTGTTATTGTGGTTATTGAGCTAATGACTGTTTCAACATGGTCATTGAAACATAATAAATTTTTACTGTCTTCAACCGTTTTAACAACCATAAAGGTACATTTTTGTGAAGAACCTTTAAATGAGAAGACTAATTTATTGACTTACTTTCTCGTCACTAAGTGGGACACTGATTTACTGAGATACTTGGCATTTTGTTTGCTTGCACAAGTAGTCAATGTCTGCCCGCACACTTGTTCTAGTGCTGTGGAGTCTTTCGGATAGATGTCCATCTGTCAGGAGTGATCTTAATCGTGCTCTCTCCCTCCATTCTCTCTGTCTATGTCTCTCTCACCGCTCCCTCTCTGTGACCTCCCTCTCTGTGTTCCCCCCTCCATATCCCCTTTCTCTCACCCCTCTCTTTCTTGCTGTTCCTCTTCTTTCTCTCTGCCTCTCTGGCTGGAATTTTACATTGGGAAGCCCTGCCCACCAGTCAAAAAGTCAGGGCCCAGCCTATCTCCACCAGGCCTGGGTAGCCACGCTGGGATTTTATCCTCCCCAGGCCATTAATTTACCTTGGGCAGGACTTCCACCTCTCTGAGACTGGAAGTCCTGCCTAATGGAGCTGCTAGCCAATCAGCAGGCCGGCAGCTCTCAGTCCCAGCAGTGCCACCGGGAGCAGTGGCCACTGCTGGGACTGCACCCAGCCACAGCAGCAAGAGGACGACAGCCCTGGAAACAAGGTAAGTTTTTGGGTCCTCACCACGGACAATCGGTAGGGCCCCGGCGAGGCAAAGGGGGTCAGTTGGGGAGGTGGAATTTATTTCAGTGGGAGTGGTTGGGGTTTCAGGGGAGGCCCTCTGTGGGCTACAGGGTGCCCAATTAGGCCCCTCATTGTTTGCCCCCCTGCCTCCGTGCCTACCTGCAAAGGCAAAATAAAATTTTGCCCCGTTATTTTTTAGGCAGCATCTGACTCAATGGCTTTAAAGTGCTTTTGTATAACCTGATGATGTGAAACTTACTAGATAAATGCAAGCTCTTTCTAGTCACTTAAAGATTATGGTTGATCAAGAAACTAATTTTATATGTAATGCAAATGGAATCACTCCATTGAATCTGGGATTTTGAGACCAGTTCAAACAACCAATCTAAGTATAAAGAAAGCAACAGATGCAAAAAGGTCAGTTAGTTACCAAGGAGATTTAATTCTGAAAAAAACATGCTTACATGTGCCATCCTATTTTTAGCAATATGCTCAAAGTTAGTACTGTCTGATTGGAGTGAAGGAAACTGCTAAAATAGTACATTAGCCATGTATGGCAGCATAGTATGCTCTGGTACTCTGTTCGATGCAGTACAGCATTGAATTAATCAGCACTCTTGTTAGCAAATTGATCACATTCACATGTGTGCCATGATTGTCTTTCTATTTAAGAACAACAAAAAATATGAAAAAGAAAAGGTTGCTTGAACATTAAATTAAATAAACCTACATTTGCATTAATCATAGACTTCAGAACTTATTCAACCTTTTCTCCAATGAGAAAAGACTTCATTGTGGCAGCCTATCTGCATAATGCTATGTTTTGAGTTCCACATTCATCTTTGTGTACTTACAATTTTCCTACATTTACACTTATTCATCAGTTTCCTCAAAGAATACTAACTGCTGAATAATCCACGGGCTAAAGCATGGGAAGAGAACTGTTGTTTCAACTGTTCAGAAGATATGAAAATGATGGTGCTATGACTTAAGAAATATTATAATAATGCTTGTTAAACTGCACTAGCCTGTTGTCCCAAGTACTTTATTATATTTGTGATGTTTAGATCAGTAGTGTTTGCTGTTTAATGCACTAAAACATTTTTCCCACTGTACCACATAAAACAATGGTTGTTTCCAGTTTTGACAGTAACCAGTTTTTGAGAGAATATGAGATAGTTAACCCCACATATAACAAATACTACCTTGTCACATTGAACATCAGTTATGTGGGGTCCTTATTCAATGCAGAGTTAACTATAGGTTCTCCTTCTTCTCTGCTGAATTTACAGTTGTGGACTGTGCTGTGCTGCCATTACATGGTGGCTACAATGGAAAAATAATCCAGTGCTGTTCCTTAACTCTTGAAAAAGGCTGGACAGATAGCAGAACAACAGTGCATAAAGATGATCATCTCTGATACCCGATTCAGCTTTGACAGTTCAGGATGAAACATTGTAAATTGCAATTAATATTGTAAATATGCAGAATTATTACCATTGATTAACATTGCAGCTTAAAACATTCAAATCACTATGATTTAGATATTGACATGCTAAAATGGATATTTAATAATCAGAGCTGTCAATACCAAATGCGTTTTTTGCTGATCATTCAAAAAATGAATGTTATTTTTAATATTACTACAAATAAGCAACATTGAGTAACAACTCATCATTCAAATGGCTTTCTGCATTTACCTTCATAATAACAGCTATCATGCTGCTAAGTGAAAGACTGAGACATAGGAGAGATGTATAAAGACATTTTTTTTTCTTTTCTACCTAATATTACAGAGCTTCTCTATGTTTCAGTGTCAGTTTTTGTATGTGTGCTGGAAGCTGGGTAAACTGAATGCCTGTACTAGTAGAGAAACTGATATTGAAGGAATGGACAATCTCTATTGACATTAGAGATCCTCTATATATCCATACATAATATTGGATGGTCCAGCTGTCATATCAGCATCAAATGCCAAAGACTTGCAGGTTGATAAGTTAATTGGCCTTTATAAATTGCCCCTAGTATAGGTAGGTGGTAGGGAAATATAGGGACAGGTGGGGATGTGGTAGGAATATGGGATTAGTGTAGGATTAGTATAAATGGGTGGTTGATGGTTGGCACAGACGCGGTGGGCCGAAGGGCCTGTTTCAGTGCTGTATCTCTAAACTAAAACTAAATATAACTGACCTGTACCTGCTGGGCAAATGGTGTACATCCACTATATGATACATATTTGAAACTCCTGTGTTTGTGCACCAATGCCAGATTTTATGTACAAAAAGCAGAGGCGAAATCACATGACCCATGACTAGATGGCAGAGCACCTAAAATACCACTCCAGCACAGAGATGACAACATATCCATAACTGACATACCCAGCAACCTGAGCCAGTGTTAACTTACTAGTCGATGGTGGGGAAACAATTTCAACGTCTCCAATAGTGGTTGTGGCTGGACAGCACAGACAAGCCAGACCAGGACAAATGTTTGTAGAACACCAGCCTGCCAAAGTGGCTGTTTAGGCCCAGTTATATATGTTATTCAAGCGAAATATTTTAATACATTTTAGCACTGTAGTGTAGCAAAGCTAGACAGTTACAACCACTCACATTATACAAAGTTAACTTAATTTATAACTGAAACAGCTCAGATGATTCGCTGTGTCCAGAACTTCATAAAAACACAATACCCTCAGCGTTTTAAAATGAAATATTCTCAGGTTTACCACGTTACTTTCAATGTAATGGTCATAACTGCAGGCAGCTAGGGTAATGTGTCAAGAGTTGCTATCCACATCTGTAAAAGATCTACTCTCACCCATAACCATCAATGCACATGGCAATATGTTAAAGTAAACGTTTCACACTCAGCTACTGCAGAATCACACCCCACCTTCTATGCTTCCTGAACTTGAAGTGCCTATTCCAGTGTCTCCACTATCAGAGGTAGTGCTGAATCTTCTGCTGGTGTTATTCCGGACACGGGGCAGTAGCGTGGGGACCCGCCACACTGCTTCACAACCTGGAACCCATCCTGTAGGTGGTACATCAGGGCCTGCACAGTGACAAATCCAACCATATGATAAAATGCTGTTAGACATTGTTTTGTAAACAGGTTAATACTGCATGAAGAAATATATTAATAGAACAAATAATTCCCGAATATTTTGCCTGAGGGTTACTTGCTATTTTGAAAGTTTCTGTCCAATTCCTCCCAAACTCTCACCGTAATTTTGCTTCAGTTTCAAATTAATTTGAGAAGCTTGTGACCTGAAGGCAGTCTTTCCTGGCTGTTCTACAGTCATTGACAATGCATATTATTGTCAGACTTTCAATGTAGGAAGCTTGTTCTGGAACTAAAAAGAACTACCATTTAACACTGGCAGTAGCACAGTTTTAATTTTAAAATGATAATTTTCAGCTTATTACTGTCAAAATGCAGTATTATGGAGGAGGCCAACTGAGTGGTGTTCCCCTCTCTGCTTTGTAATAGAAATGTAAAATAAAAATCAGCCTTGTTGAGCCATTTATTTGATAATGGGTTCACATATACCAATCTTTTGATTTTGGTACACTGACTACATTTTTAGTTTTGCTTTAGCTTAGTTCTGCGCGCTACTATTTTTGCATTAACTTTAATATATTGATAGTGCCGAAGGTTCTAAACAAAGGGATTGTTAAGTTGGAGGTAATAAAAATTAATTGCACAAATAGGGGGACATTTCTCTAGGTGCTAACTGTAGTGAAATTATAAATGTGTTTATAAAAACAAATTTACGGTAATGCTAAATTTACCCTAATTTTCTTTTCTTTTAAACCAGTTACTTGTATTTTATGTTCGACCCTCTGGTGATACATCTCCTTATGCTACACACTATCAGACAGTAAAAGGAAAGCAGGTGACCTGCTGCCGTGGTTCTCTCAATGCAACCAGCCAGTTGAAGCCGGATGGGATGCAGTCCAGATGACTTATCAACCCCACTGCTTTTCCCCTCTGCTTGGCCCTTTCTTATTGTAGCACAGATGAAGTGGAAAATTCACTGTACGGGGAAATCCTAGATGTGATTCTTTGTCTCGCCTTTCTATGGGATGGTCAACATGGAATATCTCTTTATCCCTTTTTAATATCCTTTTGATACTTCTGTTTGAACTACAAGTGATAACATCAGGAAACAAATGGCTTGTAGAATTTGCTGAGCTGAATTACTAATAATGGATACGGCCGTTAGCCCAGGGTATTTAACTGATTGTGTTATTTCAACTGTGCGTGTTGATTCAATGCTCTTACACAGATGTATGCTCTTTAACTCCTCTTGTCCAGTTCTCAAATATTCCATTTACATTAACCAATAAAAAAAATCAAAGTAGACAGAAAAGCAAAAGAAAGTAAAAATGGAATCCACCTCATATTGAAGAGGGGAAGTACTATTTTCAATGCAAGCAATTTGTGCAATGTGCACAAATCATTGAAGGTGGTAGGGCAGGTTGAGAAAGTGGTTAATAAGATATGCAGGATCCTGAGCTTTAGAAGTAGAAGCTTAGAGAACAAATGTAAGAAAGTTATGGTGAACCTGTATAAAACACTGGTTCAATCAGCTGGAGTATTGGGCTGGATTTTAAGAGCCCATTGCTGGTCTCAGCAGCGAGCTCAAAAAATGGCGGCCCGCCCGTGCAGGCTGCATGCCAAAGAGTTGCCGCAATCTTAAGCGCGGCAGCTCATTTAAATAGCCAGGGCGGCCCGCACCCCCAATCACGTGTCTGTTCCCGGCAATGGCGCAGCTGTCTGTGCGTAGACACTGGTGCCATTTTTAAAGGGCAGCCAGCCCTGCTGCCCAATTTAAAATTTTAAAGTCCTACCCCCCAAAATTAAATAAATAAATTTCTAACACCCCTTTCCCACCTCCCAATTACAATTGCAGGAACTATTTGCCCTTTCTCCCCCCAAAACACTTACCTTTTACATCTGAGCTTCCCACCTAAAACTGCACAAAATTTAAGGTTCAACGCTTCCCACCATCCCATACACTCACTACGTGTATTTGACCCTCCCCATCGCACTGATAAACTTACTCACTCCCCCCTCCAGTGTGGTGCCTCGTTACCCCATACGGGGATCTGAAGGTGAGGGACTGCCAGCCACCGCGCTGCAGATCGCAGCGGGCCCTCAAGATCGCAGGTGAGTCTATTTAAATGTATTCATTTTATTCATTTGAATATTTAAATTGTGGTCCCGTTGCGCAGCAGCAGGGAGGCTGCCATGGAGCCTCGCCGCCGCTGGGAGGATTGGCGTTGAGGTCCGTGGCGGGCCTCATCTTCAAGCCCCCCCCCCCCCCCATGGAACCCAACGCCGGGGGAGAACAAAATGCAGCCCATTGTCTCCAATTCTGGGCACTACACATTAGGAAGGATGTGAAGGCAACAGAGAGGGTGCAGAAAAGATTTCTGAGAATGGTTCCAGGGATGAGGAACTTCAGTTACGTGGATAGATTGGAGAAGCTGGGGTTGTTCTTCTTAGAGAAAATACAGTTGAGAGGAGATTTGATAGAGGTGCTCAAAGTCATGAGGAGTCTGGAGAGAGTAGGTAGGGAGAAACTGATCCCATTAGGAGAATGGTTGGAAACCAGAGGATGCTGATTTAAGGTGACTGGCAAACGAAACAAAAAGCGACCTAAGGAAAACTTTTTATGCAGTGAGTGGTTAGGATCTGGAATGCACTGCCTGAGAGTGTGGTGGAGGCAGATTCAGTAATGGCGTTCAAAAGGGAATTGGATTATTATCTGAATAGAAAAATATTGCAGCGCTGCAGGGAAAAGGCAGGACATTGGGACTAACTGAGTTGCTGTTGCAGACAGCCAGCACAGACATCACAAACTGCATGGCCTCCTTCTGTGCTGTAACCATTCTATGATTCTATGGGTGAGTGTTTATGACAAAACTGCTTTTTTAGCCTTCTTTCACTGGGACCTGATGTGAACATTAGGAACGGCAATCAATTTGTTTGGGAAAGCAGGATACAGATGGCGCCATTTTTTGTGGTAAGGTAGTGAAGTAGATCACATGTCCATTATAGAACCCGCCCAATATTTACCTGCCCTGTTAGATTACTGCCCAGCCAGCGAAGGCAAAAATTTACCCAAACTAGTGATGAGAATGCATTTCCACTTTAAGACAATGAGCTAAAGAATCACGTGAGTAAGAGTAGACCGATTGCTGTTTACTGAAGCAATTGTTTTCGCCCTTCTGTGACTATTATGAAAGGAAAGTCAAATGCTGTTACTCTTTTGGAAATAAACTTGTTCTAAAATCTAAGACTATGGTAAAGCTGCACAAGGAATATGGTGATGTACAGATTAGTACTCTTATTTATGGTATGGGATGAGAAGCAGAGCACTTTTGTAAAGCTTTCTCATTTGAGTTAGCAGATCAGAAAAATAACTATGAAAGTGATGCAAAATGTTTGATGAATACTTTGTTCCAAAATGTAACATGCTTTTTTAGAAAGTGTGCTTCAACCAGCACAGCTGGAAACTGGAATCATTTCTCTGAAATCTCTTTAAACTGATAAACTTTGTAAATATTTAGAAAGCAAAAATGAACTAATCTGGGACAGTTTTATAATTGACATTACTGGCAAAGGATCTGCAAATAAAATCAGGGCTGACACAGTTGTCCAAGTGGCACAGCATTCAGAGCTTATGAAATGGTAGGTAGCAGAGGGGAAGTGTCCAGAAAAAAAAAGGCCAACTAAAAAACTGAAACAGGTTGCACATAAAGCCAGAAATTAGATGCGAAAGAAATAAAAATGGAATAATCTCCAGAGAGAGAGATTCACCAAGCCTGAAATTACCTTTGTTTTGTATGTGATGCAATCACAGCTACAATCAAAGAAAATAACTGTCCAGTGCATAATAAAACATGTATGCAGAATGATAAGCTGGGTAGTTTGAAATAGTCTGTAAAATCAATGTTGTAAATTAGCACCAATGATCGGGATCAGTTATGTACGACGATGACACAGATAAATTATAGGGTGGGGGTGCACCCGAAAATAAATGGCAGGATTGTAACTTTTAAGGCTGATACCAGTGCAGAAATCACTCTTACAGTACAGATATCCCCAGTCAGAGCTGTCAAATTTTATACAACAAAGCCCATGGAGGAACTGAATTGCTGAGGTAATCTATGAAGTACAATGTATATAAGAAAGGAAAGTCAAATTTTTATTCTTCGTGATCTGGAGTCACATGTTAATGAATTGCTTGGCAACAACCAGCATGCAAAATGGGTCTGCTACAGAGAGCAGAGATGATTAACAAAGATGTTTTGTGTGGCTTTGAGAACCCGTAAAGATGTAGTTTAAGTACAATGCAGTCCCTTATAGTGTGAATACAGCCCATAGCGTTCCAGGTGACAGTAAGCATATTGGATGTATCATCTTGTGAGCTTTGTTAGATTCGTAAAGCAATTTAAAGAATATAACCTTATTATCCACAGATAAATGGGGAGGCTGATAGAACTGTTCAAACTGCAAAAAGAATCATCAGGATCCTTTGCTAGCTTTACTGGGCAGCAAGGCAGCTCCAATTACAGCTCCAGATAAATACAGTTAATAGTAGGAAGACAGTTCAAAATTGAGGATAAAATTGATGAAGCAGATTGGCAAAAAAAAAGCCAAGGAATCTTATCATCAGTGTTTTAATCAGAAATAGTCAGTTAGATTACTTCCAGAGCTAGAATCTGCTTATTAAGCTTGATGGAGAAATTAGGGACATCCCGCAGCAGGCAAGGACTGAATTCCAAAATTAGCTGGTAGCTAATGGAACTATCTGCAAGAATCAGATACATTTACAACTGACATGGGTCAGATCAAGGTTTGCAGATTAAGAGTGAGGCACCAGGCACCACCAGCAATGGCTGAGAATTCAGCTGTTCTGGTGTTACGTCCTGGTTAAGGATTGACTCCAAATGTTGTGCCTGAGCAATCAGCATAAATACCAAAACCTGAAGTGAGAACTTTCAATGGGAAAAGTGGATGAACATTTGAAGTGAAAGGAGATACCAGACTATGGGAAGAAATCAGGATACCAAGATGTGTTTAAGATTCCTCTAGAAAGAGCTGTCACAGACATGATGGGCCAAATGGCCTCCATCAGTGCTGTAAACTCCAGTGGTGCTATGGAGATAGGATATGAATAATCTATAATTGACCTCCGATTCATTAAACACAGGTGAAATGTGTCATTTCAAAGGTGGGTTTTAAAGATTGATCTGATTGCATCTTTGGGATGATGGAAACCAAGGCTGCGAAAAGTCTGGTTCAGCCTCAAACAGTTGCCAGGAAGAGGCATGGTATGGTCAACTGGGTTGAAGGCTGCAGACAGGTTGAGAAGGATGAAGAGAGATCGTTTACCATTGTCACAGTCACATGGGATGACATTTGTGACTTAGATACGAGCTGTTCTGGTACTGTAGCGGGCAGAAACCTGGTTGCAGGGATTCAAGCATGGAGATTCAGGAAAGATGACCACAGATTTTGAGGTGACAACATGTTCAAGAACTTTGGAAAGCTGAAGGAGGTTGGAGAGGGGTGGTTGTTTGCATGGACGGAGAGGTCAGGAGTTAGTTTTTTGAGGAGATCAATTTTTTGAGGAAATAAAATTAATAAATTACCCCATATGTTGCACTTAGCTAGACAAAAAGGGCAAGTTCCAAATTAAATTTATATTCTGATGTAATTAGCTGAATTTTGTTGGCAAAATAAAGTAATCCCAAATTAATCCCACTGCCCTCAACTTTCTTTACCTCAAATGCTTATCCACCTTTCCCTTAAAATTTGCAACTACAACCTATGGTAATTAACCTTCTGGCCCTTGGCTAAGAAGCCGAAAAATAAGTGAAGGAACATAGAAATTGAGCCACGTACGAAAGTGTGAAATAGGTGGAACAATTAATATTAGTGTAAGGAGAAAAGCCGTGAAGTGATAGTTAGAGTACCTTGAGTCTGCATGTGAGCTCAGCCTCTGTTGCAGTACACCTTAACAACCTTTGCCAGAAGTCTGTGATGAGAACTGGACAGTTTGAGGAGATGTGCAAGAGGGTGAGTAATCGCATGATGGAAATCTCCCACATATCAATTAACTTCCTGTCTAATAGCGAATTGATTCATTTTGTGTTCAGACAAAACCACTTCAAAAATATTTTACAACCTTTATGAAATACCAAGAGGTTTTTGAATAAAATGGGCTTTTGGAGACATTGACAAATGACCACTAAAATGGCACAGTGCTATCTCTGCTTGGTAAAATAAAAGTACTGTCGTGACATTAGGGAATAATATCTGTACTTCTCCCTCCCTCCAGCTCTCTCCTATCTGATAAGTAAAATAAGAGTGTAAAGAATCAACAGCTTGTGTGACAGGGGGATTTGCTTCCACACACTAAACAAAGGTGGATTGCCAATGTTTTAACTTTGATGCTGTAAAATTTGGACTAAAGACTAAGATACAAGCTTATTTTACTGAAGCGATCAATTAATTCCTTCCTGCCCTCACTCTTTGACTACACTGTTGCTATAACATTAAAGTGAAGATCATTTTGAAAGAAAAAAATTAAGACAATAGGATAAATTTTCATCTTCACCGCCAGGTCAGCACCCATTATCGTAACAACCTGATACTCATTCTATTATATAAAATCAGGCAGGTGCTCTGCTCTGTCAGGTTACCATCCAGGCAAAGTCAAAAACTTATCACAATATCTGTTTATCTCTGTAATTAGTGGTCCACAAGCTAAATTGCATTCTCAGAAAGTTTCAGGATTTCAGGTTATGTAATCCTGTGATTTTGTTAGTGGGTCATTAATTACAGAAAATATCAGGACCCTGGAAGTCCACAGGGAATGAAAACTATCGGTCTCCCACAATAAATCCAGTGGGAAAGCACTGTAGAATTTTGGGGCCAGGCATTCCCCTATCTTTCATTGGAATAAAAGAATTTTGTCCAAAACAATTGGTATTATTACCAGAATAAATGGAGTGTGAATTGCCAAACAGGCGTAGAAAATCCACAGGGGTGCAATTCCAGGAGTTGCAGTTATGGTAGGGTCACATTCATTGCAGAACTCCACAGATGATTGAGCTTTGGGGTGGTCAGGGAAAGGAGGCTGATGGTGTGGGCCTTTGGCAGTGTGGAGGCACATTGGTGCTGGCCCCTGTCTCCAGAAATATCCAAGTGGCACCTGTATAACGCAAGTAAACTGCTCCCTCCACCTCAGAACAGACAGGGCGATAGTCAGTTTGGTTGATAGAGCTACAGGTGTTCCCTACTTGTGAAGATTTCAAGGACACTGCCCCTTTGCTTCCAGGGGATGGAATTAAAAGACAAAGGGACAAAGCTAGATTTTGAACCGAGGACTGTGAAACACAACACCAAAAGTAAAAAATGCAAGCAGTCAGTTTTTGTGTTAGTATTCTGAAAAAAATATAGTGCCAAAAGTAAGTAAGTCAGCCACAACAGGAATAAGGTGCACAGTTTATTATTTCTTTCCACATTTTTGACAAGAGAAGTGATGTTTGCAATCTCACAAAAAGAAAAAGTCTTGCATTTATATAGAACCTTTCACAGCCTCGGGACATCCCAAGGCACTTTACAGCTGATGGAGTACTTTTGAAGTGTAGTCACTGTTGTAATGTAGGAAACGCAACAGCCAATTTTCACACGAGAAGCTCCCACAAATTGCAATGTGATTCTGACCAGATAACCTATTTTTGTGATGTTTACTGAGGGATAACGTTTGGCCAGGAAACTAGGGATAACTCCTCTGCTCTTCTTCAAAATAGTGTCATGGGATCTGTTACATTCACCTGTGAGAACAGATGAGGCCTGGGTTTGACATCTCACCTTTGAGTAAGAAGGTTGTGGGTTCAAGTTCCACACCAGGCTTGAGCATAAAAATCAAGGCTGACACTCCAGTGCAGTACTAAGGGAATGCTGAGCTGTCAGAGGTGCTGTCTTTTGGATAAGATGTTAAACTGAAGCCCCAACAGTGACTACACTTCAAAAGTACTTCATTTTCTGTAGAACACTGAGTCATTCAGTTGTCATGAAAAACACTTTATAAATGCAAGCCTTTTTTTACTTTTTCTGAAAATGCAGCACTCCCTCAGTACTGCACTTGGAGTATCCTAGATGATTTGTGCCCAAGTCTCTGGAGTGGGACTTGATTCCACAAACCTCTGACTTACAGGCAAAGATCCTACCAATGGAACCATGGATTACAGCTCAAAAGTCACTTCTCTTGAGCTGTGAGATTTCATTCACAAGGGAGAAAGGATTAGAGAGCTATAAAGGCAGAGTGGGAAGAGGTAATTACATTGGGAAGAGGTTCTCATGGATTACAAATATTGACATAGACCAATTGTGCCAAATTGTCTGTTTCTGTGCTGTAAATTTTATGTGATTCTATGTAAGTATGGGAAATTTGCTTTGACTGTCAACGATTCATACCTGACCTTGCCTTCCGAAGCGTTTTCTCCATCCGCCTTCTAAGTGATGGAAGGTGCACACACAAAGGCAGGTGTAAAAGGCACAAGCTTAGAGTTTCCACACTTGTATTTCCAAAGCAATTCACCCAAAATCAGCCAAACCAAAGGATCAAGGAATTTCAAGCACAAGATACATCTAGTACAAATCAAACTTCCATGATCTTTGCATTGGTTCAAAAAATGTCGTGCTGCCACAGAACTGACTACGCCCCCAGATTGAATTAATCACTGTGGCAAGTTTCCACTAATTGTGCCACCTTCAAGGAGGCTCTTAAAATTAAGCCTTTATATGTGCAAAGGCATTAATAGGTATATTTTAAAAGCTTTTAAATGTTATTTATTAAAGAATTGATTACCATACACTAATGTAAATAGTAAATGCTTCTGTATGGATTTTAAAAGTCATCTTCAGTTATTTAAAGTTGGGATAACCACAGGTTGTGGACTGGACACTTTGATTAAAAATTCTAATTTTTGCGATAAATCCATTTTCAGCTGTATTAAAAAAATTGCACCTGGTTACCACTCTTAAATACATCAAGGAATAGCTTTGATGCAAACATTTCTTTTTTAAAAAATACTTTCTAAAACTCTGCCCAATTGCACAGTTTTAGTGCAGATTTTACATTCAGCAATATGCAAATGAGATTGAATGGAAACTTGTGTAAAAAATCACTTTGCGAAACTAGTGCCATTTTGAGCACAATTTGAACCCACTTCACAATTGTGCCCAAAGCGAAAACTCTTGACCTTGCAGGCAGGTTCATTGGTGTGGTTGAGGAAGGTTTAAAATAAATTGGCAGGGGGATGGGCAGCAGCATATAGAAGTAGAAAAGACAAATAAGGTGCATAATGTGAGAATGTTGGACAGTGCGAGAGAAGGAAGTAGTTCTATATTAGATAGGCATGGATTGAGAGTGCGACAAGAAATGTTAAAACAGGATTACAATGCATGTATGTAAATGCACAAACTGTGGTGAATAAGGTTGGTGCGCTACAAGAACAAATAGCAGTGTGGGAATATGATGTAGTGGCAATAATGGAAATGTGGCTTAAAAATGGTGAGGACTGGGTGTTTAATGTACAAGGATATAAAGTGTTCATAAAAGATAGAGAAGAAGCAAAGGGAGGTGGGGTGGCAGTACTGATGAGGGAAGACATTGTAGTGTCGGAAAGAGGGGATGTCCTTGATGGAGCAAGGACAGAATCCATTTGGTTATAGTTGAGAAGAAAAAGGGTATGATCATGCTACTCGAGGTATTCTGTAGGCTTTCGGGGCAATCACACTGTTGGGAGTGTACTAAAGACCCCCAAACAGTCAGAGGGAAATAGAAGAGCAGATAGTAGGCAAATCTCTGAGAAGTGCAGAAACAATAGGGCAGTAATAGTACGGGATTTTAACTACCCCAATAGTAACACAGATAGTTTTAGTGTGAAAGGAATTGAGGGAATAGACTTCTTGAGATGCATTCAGGAGAACTTTTTTGACCAGTATGTAGCAAGTCCAACAAGAGAGGGCGCAGTTTTAGATTTAGTTTTAGGAAATGATGATGGGCAGGTGGAAGGGGGGCAGCTTCTTAAATGTTGTGAGGGTTCCTGCGTCTACCACCCCTTCAGGCAGTGCGTTCCAGATTCCAACCACCCTCTGGGTGAAAACATTTTTGTTCAAATCACCTCTAAATCTCCTGCCCTTTAGCTTAACTCTATGCCCCCTGGTTATTGACACATCAGCTAAGGGAAAAAGTTTCTTCCTTTCTACCCTATCTATGTCCTTCATAATTTTGTATACCTCAGTCAGGTCCCCCTCAAACTTCTCTGCTCTAAGGAAAACAACCCTTGTCTATCCAGTCTCTCTTCATAGCAGAAATGCTCCAGCCCAGGCAACATCCTGGTGAATCTCCTCTGCACCTTCTCCAGGAAAATCACATCCTTCCTGTAGTTTGGTGACCAGAGCTGTACACAGTACTCCAGCTGTGGCCTAACTAGCATTTTATGCAGCTCCATCATAACCTCCCTGCTCTTATATTCTATGCCTCGGCTAATAAAGGCAAGTATCCCATATGTCTTCCTAACTACCTTATCTACTTGTGCTGCTGCCTTCAGTGATCTATGGACAAGTACACCAAGGTCCCTCCGACCCTCTATACTTCCAAGGGTCCTACCATCCATTGTATATTTCCTTGCCTTGTTAGTCCTCCGAAAATGCATCACCTCACACTTCCTCAGGATTAAATTCCATCTGCCACTGCTCTGCCCATCTTACCAGCCCATCCATATCGTCCTGTAATCTGAGGCTTTCCTCCTTACTATTTACGACACCACCAATTTCCGTGTCATCTGAGAACTTACTGATCATACCTCTTATATTCATGTCTAAATCATTAATGTACACTCCAAACAGCAAGGATCCCAGCATCGATCCCTGCAGTACACCACTGGTCACAGGCTTCCAATCGCAAAAACAACCCTCGACCATCACCCACTGCCTCCTGCCACTAAGACAATTTTGGATCCAATTTGCCAAATTGCCCTGGATCCCATACCTTCTTGACCAATCTCCCATGCGGGACCTTATCAAAAGCCTTACTGAAGTCAATGTAGACTAAATCAACTGCTTTACCCTCATCTACACACCTAGTCACCTCCTCAAAAAATTCAATCAAATTTGTTAGACACGATCTCCCCCTGAGAAAGCCATGCTGATTATCCCTGATTAATCCATGCTTCTCCAAGTGGAGATTAATCCTGTCCCTCAGAAATTTTTCCAATAGTTTCCCTACCACTAATGTTAGACTCACTGGCCTGTAATTACCTGGTTTATCCCTGCTACCCTTTTTGAATAATGGTACCACATTCGCTGTCCTCCAGTCCTTTGGTACTTCTCCTGTGCTCAGAGAGGATTTGAAAATTTGTGTCAGAGTCCCTGCAATCTCTTCCCTTCCCTCACCTAACAGCTTGGGATACATCTCATCTGGGCCTGGGGATTTATCCACTTTTAAGCCCGCTAAAACCGCTAATACCTCCTCCCTTTCAATACTAATTTGTTCAAGTATATCACAATCCCCCTCCCTGATCTCTACACCTACATCGTCCTTCTCCATAGTGAACACAGATGAAAAGTAATCTTTTAAAACCTCACCTATGTTCTCCGGCTCCACACATAGATTGCCACTTTGGTCCCTAATGGTCCCTACTCTTCCTCTGGTTATCTTCTTGCCCTTAATATACTTATAAAACACCTTGGGATTTTCCTTTATCTTGTCCGCCAGTGTTTTTTCATGCCCCTTCTTTGCTCTCCTTTTTTTAAGTACCCCCCCCCCCCCACCCCCACCTGCACTTTCTATACTCCTCTAGGGCCTCTGCTGTTTTCAGCCCTCTGAATCTGCCATAAGCCTCCTTATTTTTCCTGATCCAATCCTCTATATCCCTTGACCTCCAGGATTCCATGGACTTGTTGGTCCTACCCTTCACCTTTACAGGAACATGTTGGCCCTGAACTCTCACTATTTCCTTTTTGAATGACTCCCACTGTTCTGATGTAGACTTTCCTATAAGTAGCTGCTCTCAGTCCACTTTGGCCAGATCCTGTTTTATCATATTGAAATTGGCCTTTCCCCAATTCAGTACCTTTATTTCTGGTCCATCTTTATCCTTTTCCATAACTACCTTAAATTTTACAGAGTTATGGTCACAATCCCCGAAATGCTCCCCCACTGACACTTCTACCACTTGTCCAGCTTCGTTCCCTCAGATTAGATCCAGTACCGCCCCTTCTCTTGTCAGACATTCTACGTGCTGGCTCAAAAAGCTCTCCTGGATGCGCTTTAGGAATTCCGCCCCTTTTAAGCCTTTTGCACTAAGACTATCCCAGTTGATATTGGGGATGTTGAAATCCCCTATGATGATTACCTTATTATTTTTACACCTCTCTGAGATTTGCCTGCATATCTGCTCCTCTATGTCTCCCGGACTGTTTGGAGGCCTGTAGTACTCTCCCATCAAAGTGATTTCCCACTTTTTATTTTTAAGTTCTACCCATATGGCCTTATTTGAGGAACTTTCTAAGATGTCATCCATCCTTACTGCAGCAATTGACTCCTTGATCAATAGTGCAATGCCACCTCCTCTTTTACAAACCCCCCTCCTCCCACCTCCTCCGTCAGGCCTGAAGATTCTACACCCTGGAATATTGAGCTGCCAGTCCTGCCCTTCCCTCAACTATGTCTCTGTGATAGCAATAATATCATATCCCGTGTGTTAATCAATGCCCTCAATTCATCTGCCATGCTCGTAAGACTCCTTGCGTTAAAATAGATGCAATCTGCCTTGCATTATTCGCTTGTGCCTTAACAGGTCTATATTTGCTCTGCCTTCCAGACTGACTTAGTTTCTCTTTGATATTTGGCTGTACATCACCCCTACTGTATCTCCACTCTGTATCTCATCCCCCTGCCAAATAAGTTTAAACCCCCCCCCCCCAACAGCACTAGCAAACTTCCCTGCAAGGATGTTGGTCCCATTCTGGTTCAGGTGCAACCCATCTTACTTGTACAGGTCCCACCTTCGCCAGAAACAGACCCAGTGATCCAGGAAACTGAAGCCCTCCCTCCTGTACAATGTCTTCAGCCACACATTCATCTGCTCTATCCTCCTATTCCTATACTCACAAGCACATGCCACCAGGAGTAATCCAGAAATTACAACCTTTGAGGTCCTGCTTTTTAATCTGCTACCTACCTCCCTAAATTCTTGTTGCAGGACCTCATCCCTCTTTCTACCTATGTCGTTGGTACCAATTTGAACCATGACCTCTGACTGTTCACCCTCCCCCTTCAGAATGGTTCCAGGGATGGGGGATTTTAGTTACAAGGTTAGGTTGGAAAAGCTGAGGTTGTTCTCCCTGGAGCAAAGGAGATTGAGGGGAGATTTAATACTGGTATACAAAATTATGACAGGCTTAGATAAGTATGAAAAGGAAAAACTGTTCCTATTAACTGATGGTACAAGGACTCAGGGACACAGACTGAAGGCTTTGGGCAAGAGATGCAGGGGAAATGTGAGGAAGAACCTTTTTACGCAGCGAGTGGTAATGATGTGGAACTCGCTGCCCGTGAAGGTGGTGGAAGTGGAGACAATCAATGATTTTAAAAGGAAATTGGATGAGCACTTGAAGGAAATAAACCTGCAAGACTACGGGGATAGAGTGGGGGAATCCACAGAGAGCCGGCATGGATTCGATGGGCCAAATGGCCTCCTTCTATGCCATAAATAACTCTATGACAATATCAAATTGATATCACAAAGGACTCTTGTTGTAACACTCCTGTGTTCTGCTATTATATGGTAAGATATTGGTAGTATAGACGCAACCCAAATATTGACAGACTGCACATGAGAGTGACCAATAATGCTGCACCTGAGAGATTATCTAATGGAGGCAATAAAATTCTAACATTCCATATTTTGGTAGGAATAGTTGAAGAGTCAGTGCAAAGGGGACTAACCAGTTACACTGCCAACTGCCCCCGACAGTGCCAAATCTTTAGAAATGCTGTTTGTGAGGGCGAACGCTATTTCTAATTAGTTCTGAAATTAACCCTATGCTGGCTTCAGACCCTGCAGGCCAAAGTAAATTACATCAATGTACAAAGCAAGACTGCAGATTTATATTGCTAATGAGCTTTCCAAATATCTTCAGAGCACTAAGCATGGTCTCTGCTGTGTTTATTTATTTAATTCAAGGTGGGGATAATAGCACTACAATTAGCTTCAGTGCACAGTCTAGGGTTGGGGAAAAACACAACCAGGTTTCTCTGTTCCCGATTGCTATTCAGTGAGCCCTGCTGGAAAATGTGGACAGCAGATGAGTACTGGATCAGTGTCAGCTGTGCATAGCTTGTTGACGCCCACCATCTAAGTTCAAACCTAAAGAATAACCACTTCTGTAATGTACTGGAGATGCCTTTGGAGCAATACCCCAGGCTGAGTTTGCTTCTTTAAGAGAGAAATTTGGGAAGGAAAGAGTCAAAGATAAGTGCAGTGTTGAGCTTTTCATGTATATTATGCATTTACTTTTACATCATAGATGGATTATCTCAATATAATTTGCTGAGATAACCCACCTATTGCTTTGGTTCATTTACTAAAGCTTGATTCTTTTCTTAAGGCAGCAATTGTACAATTGCAGGTAAATTCCATTTAGCGAGCAGTTGGTACATCACAACACAGAGTATTAATCTGGTCTACAGAGGATTAATCTCATAGAATCAAATCCCAATTAGGAGTAGGTCCAAATCAAAAAAAACATCAAACACTGAACACATTTCTGCCATTGAAATTGGGCCTGGAAGTTCAGATACATAAAAAATTTGTCTTTAACAAACTTCAGCCCCCTAGGGCAGATATGGGGCTGTCAATTAGTCTTGACTGCAAAAAAAAGTAACAGACCAAACAACAACCAGCATACACTTGAAAAAAACTACCAATATTTTAGGCAAAATATATCATTTGTTAAAGAAATCTCATGGGATGATTTCCACTGTTAATAGGTGGAATTGTAACCCCACTCCTTTTGCATGCATTTACGATTTTGCCATAAATGAGCGAACAGCAGAAATTTTATCCCAAATTTCAAATTATAGACTTTCTCAAAATCAAGTCTTAAATAGATTTAAATGTGTACAGCAAATAAATCTCTTTAGATGAACAATATCAATGTTTTCAAAGTACGGGCATTAAAGTTCAAGGCCTGTCACATGAGATTTACATTCAACCTGTAAAAACAAACATGTAATTGGGTCTCTACTAAAAAGAATTATTAAAATGAGGAACAGGAAAGTATAGTCTTAGGCTTCATTAAAACGTGCCCGGTTTCCATTTAAATGAGGCACATCTGCACCTTCTGGGACTGAACCACTATTCACTAATTAACTTCAACTAGAACAGTGTCTTCACGATCTCTACTGACAAGCCCAGCATATGTCTCTAGCTTTTGTGTTATTTTGTCCTGGTCAATCCTTGCACTCTAAAAGCTTAAACATTGGCTGACATCTCTGAATACTGTAGCTAGTCTTGAATCGTACACCGATTAGCCACGCTTCTGGTAGGAACATCCCGCTCCAGCTGCTCCTTTCTTATTCAACAAAAATAAACCTGCTTACTGAATCAGGCTCTGTTTCAGCTCACTTTTTACCTGTTTGTCTGCCGCAGCTTATAAATCCATTCTTGTAGTCTGAAATTACTCTGCCCCACATGGTGAAGGGTTAAATATGAGAACAAAAGTAATCCAGAATTGACCATAAAAGTACTGAATCCAGTTCCTTAATACTCCTTTGAAACAGTGTTCTACTTGAGGCCCATTTTGTAGGATTGCCTACGGACGTGACTCCCGAGGGTGAAGTAGACAGATTTTTCTAGCTTCCTGCTGCTGTAATCCTGAGGATATCATGCAGCCCCCCCGAGCTGCTTCGATACACTAATGCAGACAGCCTGGCTGTATTGCTAGGATGTGATCTCACTCTGAGTTGCACTGTGCTCACTGACAAATTCAATAGAGCTGAATCTCCTCCCACAAACCTCTAGGCTGCCACTTATTAGCTTAGGCTGTAAACCTTCACTGGCTGCCAAAAGCAGAAAAAATATCAATCAGTCCTAAAAGATTTGGAAGTTTTTTTTTTACACACATGGTTTCCAGTTTTACAGAATGGGCCTCATTACATTTAGCACTTATCTGCAGCCAGTTAAATGTAGTACAGGGCTTCCAGTGGGGATTGTTTCTTTATTTCGCTTGCCTGTGCCCTAAGGTCCACCTCTAGGCAGTCCTTCATGTGGTCATGCATCTGCTGCATAATACATCATGTTAATATCTCCCTCAGCCTGTGGACATCATCCGAGCTCCAGTGAAAAGTGCACACATTAATGGAGACTCCCTTTGAACTATTATGATTTGCCATATGGCTCCAGTTTATGTGAATTACTCAAATGAATTCCCCAGTTTTCTCTGCTACAGAGCTGAACAACTTGTCGGGAAGAAATATAACATTACATTTCTTAATGATGTGAGCATTGGCTTTGTATTGTGTAATAAGTGATTTATTTTTCAAATTACTTTTTAAAGTTCACTAAAGAATTCAATTAATACAAATTATAAAATGAATTTTGAATTTGTCTAATCGTGCAATGTAGGAGGATAACACATGATGATCTGTTATCCATCAGTTTCAAATACTCTTTGTTGTATTGTCCCTCCATTAACAATCCTTACCCAAAGCAGCCTGGGGCAAGGGAATTCTACATAACATTTTACTTTAGTTCTTTTTTGTTTGATGCAACGTGTCAAAATTTCCCATGAAATTGGCCACACGAGTTCGCTCTTTTTTGCTAGGTATCTGTACTGTAATTAGGTTAACTGATGGATAAAATAAGCAACAAAAGTGTTGGACTCGAAAACACCAAGATTTAGAAACGGGACCAACCCCAGATTAAAACAACAAGTACAGCTTGCATTTATAAAACACCTTAAACATGGTAATACCTCCCAAAGTGCCTCACTAAAACATCATTAAACAAGCCACACAGCCCCAAGTCACATAAGGAGATATCAAGGCAGATGACCAAAAGCGTTGTCAAAGAGGTAGCTTTTAAGGACCATCTTAAAAGAACAGAGAGACGGAGAGGCTTAAGAATATAAGAAATAGGAGCAGGAGTAGGCCATTCGACCCTTCGAGCCTACTCTGCCATTCAATGAGATCATGGATGATCTTCTACTTCAATGCCATTTTCCTGCACTATCCCTGTATCCTTCGATGCTTTTAATATGTAGAAATCTATTGATCTCAGTCATGAACATACTCAATGACTGAGCCTCCACAGCCCTCTGGGGCAGAGAATTCCAAAGATTCAACACCCTTTGAGTGAAGAAATTCTTCCTCATTTCAGTCCTATATGGCCTATCCCTTATTCTGAGAGTGTGTCTCCTGGTTCTAGACTCCCCAGCCAGGGGAAACATCCTTCCTGCAACTACCCTGTCAAGCCCTGTAAGAAATTTTTAGGTTTGAATGATATCACCTCTCATTCTTCTAAACTCCAGAGAATAAAAGCCCAGTCTACTTAATCTTTCCTCAGAGGACAATCCCTCCATCCCAGGAATTAGTTTGGTGAACCTTCTTTGCACTCCCTCCATGACAGGTATATCTTTCCTTAGGTAAGGAGACCAAAACTGTACACAATACTCCAGGTGCAATCTCACCAAGGCTCTCTATAATTGCAGCAAGACACTTTACTCATATATTCAAATCCCCTTGGAATAAAGGCCAACAGACCATTTGCCTTCTTAATTGCTTGCTGTACCTGCATATTAGCTTTCAGTGACTGATGAACAATGACACCCAAGTCCCTTTGAAGTTCAACACTTCCCAGCCTCTCACCATTTAAGAAATACTCTGTATTCTGTTTTTCCTACCAAAGTGGATAACCTCACATTCCTCCACATTGTATTCCATCTGCCAAATCATTGCCCACTCTCTTAGCCTCTCCAAATCCCCTTGAAGTGTCTGTGAATCCTCCTCAAAACTCACAGTTTCACCTAGTTTTGTGTCATCTGCAAACTTGGAAATATTGCTTTTAATCCGTGCATCCAAATCATTGATATAGATTGTGAATAGCTGGGGCCAAAGCACTGATCCTTGTAGTACCCCACTAGTCACAGCCTGCCAACCTGAAAATGACCCATTTATTGCTATCTCTGTTTTCTGTCCGTTAATCATTTTTCAATCCATGCCAGTATGTTCCCCCAATCCCATGTGCTCTGATTTTGTTTACTAACCTCTTGTGTGGGACCATACCAAAAGCTTTCTGAAAATCTAAATATACCAAATCCACCAGTTCCCCCTTATCTATTCTGCTAGTTACATCCTTGAAAAACTCTTAACAGTTTTGTGAAACAAGTTTTCCTTTCATAAATCTATGTGAGGAAGTAATTCCAGAACTTGGGGCCTTGTCAGCTGAAGACCTGGTCATCAATGGTGGAGTGATTAAAATCCAGGATGCTCAGGAGGCCAGAATTAGAGGACTGCAGGTATCTCAAAGAGTTGTAGGGCTAGAGGAGATTACAGAGATAGGGAGGGGGTGAGGCCATAGAGGGATTTGAAAACAATGAAGATAATTTTAAAATTCAGGCATTGCTTAACCAGGAGCCAATGTAGGTCAGCGCGCACAGGGATAATGGGTGAATGGAACTTCGTGCAAGTTAGGACATGGCAGCAGAGTTTTGAATGACCTCACGTTTACAGAGTGGGTGCGGGACAGAAGTGAGTTGGAAAAGTCAGGTCTAGAGGTAACAAAGACATGGATGAGGATTTCAGCAGCAGGTGAGCTCAGATAGGAGCGGAGCTGGGTGATTTTATGGAGGTAGAAATGGGAGGTCATGGTGACGGCCCAGATGTGGTTGGAAGCTCAACTTGGACTCAGATATGACACTGAGGTTGTGAACTGCCTGCTTCAACCCATGGACAGTTGCCAAGAAGAGGGATGGAGTTGGTGGCTAGGGAATGGAGCTTGTGGAGGGAACCAAAGACAATGGCTTCAGTCTTCCCAACACTTAGTTGGAGGAAATTTCTGCTCATCCAGTACTGAATGTCAGACAAGCAGTCTGACAAATTAGGCACAGTCCAGGGTCAAGAAAGGTGGTGGGGAGGTAAAGCTGGATGGTGTCAGAAAACATGTGGAAACCATGCTGTATTTTTGTTAAATGTCCCCAAGGGGCAGCATGTAGATGAGAAATAGGAGGGGACCAAGGCTAGATCGTTGGGGGACACCAGAGGTAATGGTGCAGGATCAGGAAAAGAAGCCATTGCAGGTGATTCTCTGAATACAAATGGATAGATAAGATTAGAGATAGACAAGTGTAGTACCACCTAGCTGTATGGCGGTGGAGGCATTAAAGAAGGCTGGTGTGGTCAACAGTGTCAAAGGCTGCAGAGATGTTGAGCTGGAAGAGGAGGATTAGTTTACCTTGACCACAGTCACATATGTTGTCATCTGTGACTTTGATAAGAATTGTTTCCGTACTGTGGCGGGGAGGAAACTTGATTGGAGGGATTCAAACATGGAGTTCTGGGAACGATGTTCAGGGTTTTGGGAGATGACAGCACTTTCAAGGCTTTGAAAAGGAAAAGCAGGTTAGAGGTGGGGCAGTAGTTTGCAAGGACAGTGGGGGTCAAGGTTGTTTTTTTGAGGAGGATGGTGATGACGGCCGATTTAAAGGAGAGAGGGATAACACCAGAAGAGAAAACCATTAACAATATTAGCTAACATGGGAACCAGGAAGGGATGTTGGCCAGCAGTTTAGTGGGAATAGGGTTGAGGGAGCAGGAAGTAGGCCTCACAGGCAAATCAGCTCATAAAGGCTATAAGAACATAAGAAATAGGAGCAGAAGTAGACCATATGACCTGTCAAGCCTCCTCCACCATTCTTTTTTTTTACTCATTCAATGGAAGTGGGCGTCACTGGCTAGGCCAGCATTTATTGCCCATCCCTAATTGCCCTTGAGAAGGTGGTGGTGAGCTGCCTTCTTGAACCGCTGTAGTCCATGTGAGGTAGGTACACCCACAGTGCTGTTAGGAAGGGAGTTCCAGGATTTTGACCCAGCGACAGTGAAGGAACGGCAATATAGTTCCAAATCAGGATGGTGTGTGACTTGGATGGGAACTTGCAGGTGGTGGTGTTCCCATGCATCTGCTGCTCTTATCCTTCTAGGTGGTAGAGGTCACGGGTTTGGAAGGTGCTGTCTATGGAGCCTTGGTGCGTTGCTGCAGTGCATCTTGTAGATGGTACACACTGCTGCCACTGTGTGTCGATGGTGGAGGGAGTGAATGTTTGTGGATGGGGTGCCAATCAAGCGGGCTGCTTTGTCCTGGATGGTGTCGAGCTTCTTGAGTGTTGTTGGAGCTGCACCCATCCAGGCACGTGGAGAGTACTCCATCACACACCTGACTTGTGCCTTGTAGATCGTGGACAGGCTTCAGGGAGTCAGGAGGTGAGTTACTCGCCTCAGGATTCCTAGCCTCTGACCTGCTCTCATAGCCACGGTATTTATATGGCTACTCCAGTTCAGTTTCTGGTCAATGGTAACCCCCAGGATGTTGATAGTGGGGGATTCAGTGATGGTAATGCCATTGAATGTCAAGGGGAGATGGTTAGATTCTCTCTTGTTGGAGATGGCCATTACCTGGCACTTGTGTGGTGCAAATGGTATTTGCCACTTATCAGCCCAAGCCTGGATATTGTCCAGGTCCTGCTGCATTTCTACACGGACTGCTTCAGTATGTGAAGAGTCACGAATGGTGCTGAACATTGTGCAATCATCAGCGAACATCCCCACTTCTGACCTTATGATTGAAGGAAGGTCATTGATGAAGCAGCTGAAGATGGTTGGGCCTAGGACACTACCCTGAGGAACTCCTGCAGTGATGTCCTGGAACTCAGGTGATTGACCTCCAACAACCACAACCATCTTCCTTTGCGCTAGGTATGACTCCAACCAGCAGAGAGATTGCCCCCTGATTCCCATTGACTTCAGTTTTGCTAGGGTTCCTTGATGCCATACTCGGTCAAATGCTGCCTTGCTGTCAAGGGCAGTCATCTCACCTCACCTCTTGAGTTCAGCTCTTTAGTCCATGTTTGAACCAAGGCTGAAATGAGATCAGCAGCTGAGTGGCCCTGGCGGAACCCAAACTGAGTGTCACTGAGCAGGTTATTGCTAAGCAAGTGCCACTTGATGGCACTGTTGACGACACCTTCCATCACTTTACTGATGATTGAGAGTAGACTGATGGGGTGGTAATTGGCTCGGTTGGACTTGTCCTGCTTTTTGTGTACAGGACATACCTGGGCTAATTTCCACATTACAGGGTAATTGCCAGTGTTGTAGCTGTAGTGGAACAGCTTGGCTAAGGGCGCGGCAAGTTCTGGAGCACAGGTCTTCAGTACTATTGCCGGAATATTGTCAGAGCCCATAGCCTTTGCAGTATCCAGTGCCTTCAGTTGTTTCTTGATATCACTTGGAGTGAATCGAATTGGCTGAAGTCTGGCATCTGTGGTGCTGGGGACTTCAGGAGGAGGCTGAGATGGATCATCAACTCGGTTGGTTATGGGATTGCTTAGCTCTGTCTATTGCATGCTGCTTGTGCAGTTTGGCATGCAAGTAGTCCAGGGTTGTAGTTTCATCAGGTTGACGCCTCATTTTCAGGCATGCCTGATGCTGCTCCTGGCATGACCTCCATCAATCTTCATTGAACCAGGGTTGGTATCCTGGCTTGATGGTAATGGTAGAGTGGGGGATATGCCGGGCCATGAGATTACAGATTGTGGTTAAGTACAATTCTGCTGCTGCTGATGGCCCACGGCGCCTCATGGATGCCCAGTTTTGCATTGCTAGATCTGTTCTAAATCTGTCCCATTTAGCATGGTGGTAGTGCCGCACAACACGATGGACGGTATCCTCAAACCGAAGACGGGTCTTCGTCTCCACAAGGACTGTGCGGTGGTCACTCCTACCAATACTGTCATGGACGGATGCATCTGCGGCATGCAGATTGCTGAGAACGAGGTCAAGTATGTGTTTCCCTCTTGTTGGTTCCCTCACCACCTACCGCAGACCCAGTCTAGCAGCTATGTCATTTAGGACTCAGCCAGCTCGGTCAGTAGTGGAGCCACTCTTGGTGATGGACATTGAAGTCCCCCACCCAGAGTACATTCTGCACCCTTGCCACCCTCAGTGCTTCCTCCAAGAGGTGATCAACATGGAGGAGTACTGATTCATTATCTGAGGGAGGGCGGTAGGTGGTAATCAGCAGGAGGATTCTTTGCCCATGTTTGACCTGATGCCATGAGACTTCATGGGGTCCAGAGTCGATGTTGAGGACTCCCAGGGTAACTCCCTTCCAACTGTATACTACTGTGCCGCCACCTCTGCTGGGTCTGTCCTGCTGGTGAGAGAGGACATACCCGGGGATGGTGATGGCCGTGTCTGGGACATTATCTGTAAGGTATGTTTCCGTGAGTATGACTATGTCAGGCTTGACTAGTCTGTGGGACAGCTCTTCCAATTTTGGCACAAGCCCCCAGATGTTAGTAAGGAGGACGTTGCAGGGTCAACAGGGTTGGCTTTGCCGTTGTCGATTCTGGTGTCTAGGTCAAGGCGGTTGGTCCGTCCGGTTTCATTCTGTTTCATTCATTGACAAAACCCATCTGGCTAATTGAATCAGGGAGCTCTCCCATTGTCTCTCTATGCAACTGTCTTTCAGGATGCAAAGTGCAGCCAAGTTTTCAGCCATTTAGCTCTGTGGTCTTTTTAAACAAGTGATGTTCAATGTCCAGTAAAAGTTCAAATAGTGTTCCATATGACAAAATTAATATGTTTCCATTTGGCAGGTGTGGTTTCTGTCACAATATATTGTCAATATCTGAGGGCCCAGCACTGATCCTTGTGGCACTCCTCCAGCCACAGCCTGCCAACTTGAAAATGCCCCATTTATGCCCACTTTTTGCTACCCATCCATTAACCAATCCTCTATTTGTGATAATATATCCATGCTAATAGCCATGAAGCTATGTAGGAGAAAAACGGGGAAAAAATGCAAAATCAGGGCTAGGGCAGCGGGTGGGGCGAAATTAGAGGAAGTTTGGTCGGATGTCCAGCGGAAGGAAGGGAAATGGCAGAGGCAGCTGAGTAGATTGTCGCAATCTTAGCGACAAAGTGTTGTTGGAGATAAGGATGGTGGAGACAGGGGAGAGGGCTTTAAAAATGTTTGCAGTAGAGAAAAAAAGCCAGGGATTATCTTTTCATTGCAGGATGATCCTGAAGTAGTGAGCAGTTTTAGCAGTCGAGACAGGGATCCAATAATGTTGTCCTGCCAGATCTGGCAGTGATTGACTAAAACAGTTGTCCAGCGTAAAGGTTCAAGTGTGTGTCCAAGTCTGTGTCCCTTGGACTTACAGGAGCAGAGATGAGGGCTGTACCAGGGGAATGGCCAGGGTGAGCGAGAGTAACGGTTTTAATCGGGACATGGTGGATGTGAGGGAGTGGTTGAGCAGATCTGTAGTTGCAAAAATATCATTGTGAATGGAGGGTCAAAGACTAGAGATCTAGGATTTTAAAAGTGCAGTTATAAGAAAAGTGGGCAAGAGTTTTTCCAGGAGCAGATACAGAAGGAAGTATTGTTGGGATGGGGAAAGGGATGTGGGTGGACAGTAATACAAAGAAGTGATCAAAGATTAATTGGAAAGAAAAGTTGGCTGATAGAACAGCTGACAACTGTTGAAAGTTATATAAATATGATGAAAGGTCATCAACCTGAAACATTAACATTGTTTCTCTTTCCACAGATGCTGCCAGACCTGTTGCGTATTTCCACCACTGTTTTTATTTCAGATTTCTAGATCTTCAGTATTTTGCTTTTGTATTAGTGTTTAATTCACTGCCAATTCTCTTCCACAAATGTTCACCTTGAAGAAGTTCTGCTCTTCTCTGACAGAATTTCTGTTGGTCTCTTCTGCCTTGTTTATCTTCTTTATTTTCTACTTCCCTCCTCATGTTTGATCAGATATTTAGGAAAACTCACTTTCATAGCCACATCTCCTTCCTCAACAATATGTCTCCAGCTCCGACTTATTCCATATGTTTCAGATTCACCCATGATTATGGATACTTCCTAGATATTAGCATTCTTCAAACCACTGTTCTTGCTGCATCCTGAGATCCACTCTCAATCCCATGAGTTCTGGTGAAAGGTTACCAACCTGAAACATTAGCTCTGTTTCTCTCCACAGATGCTACCAGACCAGTTAAGTATTTTCAAAATTTCGTGCTTTTCTATTATATTATATGGATCCCCCCACTTTAGCCTTTCTGGATTGCAGTCAAAGAGACTGTGAGGACCAGGACCAGTTATGCAATCTCAGAGGACAAAGTTGGTTGCTTGCTGGACCAGCCCATGAGAACACAAGAAACGCTGGCAATGAGTGGTAGCATAACTGCTACTCCTTTCTTCAAAAGTCTAGATTCCCACACTACAAACATAGAATGGTTACAGCACAGGAGGAAGTCATTCAGCCTGTCGTGTCCATGCCAGCTCTCTGCAAGTGCAATTCAGCTAATTCCACTCCCCCACCCTTTCTCCGTAGCCCTGCAATGTTTTTTTCTTTTCAGATAAAATTATCCAATTTCATTTTGAAAGCTGCAATTGAATCTGCCTCCACCACACTTTCAGGCAGTGCGTTCCAGATCCATCTCTGTGTAAAAGATTTTTTCTCATGTCACTGTTGCTACTTTTGCTGATCACCTTAAGCCTGTGTCCTCTGGTTCTCGACCCTTCCACCAATGGGAACAGTTTCCTGTCCACACCCTCATGATTTTGAGCACCTCTATCAAATCTCCTCTCAACCTTCTCTAAGGAGAAGGACCCCAGCTTCTCCAATCTATTCATGTAACTGAAGTTCCTCATTCCTGTAACCATTCTCGTAAATCTGTTCTGTACCCTCTCTAAAGCTTTCACATCCTTCCTAAGGTACAGTGCCCAAAATTGAACACTCCAGATGAGACCAAATTAGTTTTCATAGAATCATAGAATGGTTACAGAAGGAGGCCATTCAGCCCATCATGTCCATACTGGCTCTCAACAAGAGAAGTTTAGCCAGTCCCACTCCCCTGCCTTTTCCCCATAGCCCTACAAATTTTTTCTGTTCAGATAATTATCCAATTCCCGTTTGAATTTGCCTTCACAACACTCACAGACAGCGCATTCCGGATCCTAACCACTCCCTGCATAAAAGTTCATCCTCATGCCATCTTTGGTTCTTTTGCCATTCACCTTAAATCAATGTCAAAGAGTCATAGTGTTATTTACAGGACAGAAGGAGGCCATTTGGTCCATTGATTCCATGCCGGCACTCCATGGAGGTGCAGTTAGTCCCACTCCCCTGTTCGATCCCCGTAGCCCTGCAAATTTATTTCCTTCAAGTGCCGATCCAATTTCCTTTTGAAGTCATTGATTGTCTCTGCTTCCACCACCCTTGTGGGCAGCGAGTTCCAGATCATTATTACCTGCTGCATAAAAAAAGTTTTTTCCTCATATTCCCCCTGCATCTCTTGCCCAAAATCTTCAATCTGTGTCCCCTGGTCCTTGTACCATTTTTACCATTTCCTTGTCTAATTTATCTAAGTGTGTCATAATCCTGTACCCCTCGATTAAATCTCCCCTCAATCTCCTTTGCTCCAAGGAGAACAGCCTCAACTTTTCCAACCTAACCTTGTGACTAAAATCCCCCATCCCTGGAACCACTCTGGTAAATCTCCTCTGCACCCTCTCCAGGACTCTCACATCCTTCCTAAAGTATAGTGACCAGAATCTCGGTGTAGTGGTAATGTCACTGAGCTAGTCATCCAGAGGCCCAAGCTAATGTCCTGGGACACGGGTTCAAATCCCACCATGGCAGCTGGTGGAATTTAAATTCAATAGATAAATAAAAATCTGGAATTGGAAGCTCTTTTCAGTAATGCTTCTATGAGACCATCCTTGACTGTCGTTAAAAAAAAAAACCCTCTTGTTCACTAATGACCCTTAGGAAAGGAAATCTGCTGTCTTTACCTGGTCTAGCCTACTTGTAACTCCAGACCAGGTTGACTCTTAACTGCCCTCTGAAATGGCCTAGCAAGCCACTCAGTTGTCAAGGGTAATTAGGAATGGGCAACAAATGCTGGCCTTGTCAGCGATGCCCACATCCCATGAAGGAATTTAAAAAACTGGAAGCAATACTCTAGATGGGGCACAGCCAGAGATTTATAAAGGTTTAGCATAACTTCCCTGCTTTTGTACTCAATGCCCGTATTTATGAAGCCCAAGATCTTAAATGCTTTATGAACCACTCTCTCAATATGTCTTCTGGTTCTTGACCCGTCTGCCAATGGGAAGAGATTTTCCCTATCTCCTCTGTACAGTCCCCTCATGATTTTGAAAACCTCGATCAGGTCTCCTTTTTACCTTCTCTTTGAGGAGAACGGCCCCAGCTTCTGCAATCCGTTCATGTAACTGAAGTCCCTCATCCCTTGAATCATTCTCAAAAATCTTTTCATGCACTCTCTCTGATGCCTTCCCATCCTTCCTGAAGTAAGGTGCCCAGGATTGGACACAATACTCCAGTTGAGGTTGATCCAGTGTTTTATATAGGTTTCATAGGAACATAGAAACAGGAATAGGCCATTCAGCCCATCGAACCTGCCCTGCCATTCAATATGATTATGGCTGATCAGCCACTTCAATGCCCTTTTCCCACTGTTACAACCAGGTGAGAAAGAGGTCCACAGTTCCCTTTCAGCCTTCACCTGGTCTTATTGTGACAGGGTTTATTTTTAAACACACTGTGTTTTTAGTTCCCCCTTGGTGAATCCTTGTTAACCGCTTTCCAATTATAAGGCAAAGAAACCAGCACAAACAGATTTTCTTAGGTTTAAAGAAGAAAAGTTGAAATTTATTAAATGTAAACTCTAATTCTGTTAATACCTACGGATGCATGACGCGCCCATGCTAGCATGCATGCATAATACACACATGCAAATTGAGACAGAAAAGAGCAGAAGAAAAGTGGAAAAGTTAGAGACAATATTTGAAGAGCTTTTATTACGGTTCTTCGAGCTCACTTGAATCCTTGATTGTAGGTAGATCTTGCTTTTTATTGGGGCCCAGTATTCTTCTTAAACTTTGTTCACTCTTAGTTATCTTAGTTATCTTAGAGATACAGCACTGAAACAGGCCCTTCGGCCCACCGAGTCTGTGCCGACCATCAACCACCCATTCACATCAATCCTACACTAATTCCATATTCCTACCACATCCCCATCTGTCCCTATATTTCCCTACCACCTACCTATACTAGGGGAAATTTATAATAGCCAATTTACCTAACAACCTGCAAGTCTTTGGCATGTGGGAGGAAACCGGAGCACCCGGAGGAAACCCACGCAGACACAGGGAGAACTTGCAAACTCCACACAGTAGGAGACTTTTCTCTCTTGGGGTTAATGTGTCTTCAATGGATTCAGAGGCTTGTGAGAAAGAGATGGGAGCAGACAGGAGAGATCTTTTCAGTCCAGGAGCAAACAGACACTTTGTTCAAACTGTTTGGACAATTCAGAAAAAAAACAGGTAGCCAAGCAGGTTAGTCATGTGACTAACTGGTCTGACCCAGTCTTGGATTGTATCACCTTAGCAGTCTCTGGAATGCTCCTCTTACACACAATACCTGGTGATCAAGGTCCATTTTGGGTTGAATGTGTCAGGGAATGGTCCTTTGTCCTTCCAATTACCGTATGTTAATATGCAAAGGTATATTTCAGCCACGACTGATCTGTTTAACAAATCCTTTCTTCACTCCAGTAACAGTTTAAAATCAATGTTCATGACAAAATTAATGTGCCTCATTCTTGGCATGATACCACACAATCTTCATAACCCCTCATGTCATTTGTATTTCAAAATCTGTCAATCTCTGCTTTAGACATACTCAGTGACTGAGCTTCCACAGCCCTCTGGGATAGAGAATTCCAAAGATTCACAACCCTCTGAATAAAGAAATTTCTCCTCATCTCTGTCCTAAGTAGCTTCCCCCTTATTTTGAAATTGTGTCCCCTGCTTCTAGACTCCCCAACCAGGGGAAATATCTTAGCAGCAGCTACCCTATCTATCCCGTTAAGTATTTTGTAGGTTTCAATGAGACCACCTCTCATTCCTCGAACACAGGCCCAGTTTCCCCAATCTCTCTTCACAGGACAGTCCGTCCATCCCGGGAACAAGTCTGGTGAACCTTCATTGCACTCCCTCCTATGGCAATAATATCCTTCCTAAGGTAACATATTGGTACTAACGACATAGGCAGGAAGAGAGATGAGGTCCTGCAAAATGAATATAGGGAGTTAGGCAGAAGGTAAAAAAGCTGGACCTCTAGGGTTGTAATCTCAGGATTACTCCCTGTGCCACGTGCTAGTGAGGGTAGGAACCGGAGGATAAGGCAAATGAATGCATGGCTGAAGAGCTGGTGTCGGCGGAAGGGCTTCAGCTACTTGGATCATTGGGATCTCTTCTGGTGCAGAGGTGACCTGTACAAGAGGGACGGGTTGCATCTGAACTGGAAGGGGACCAATAGCCTTGCAGGGAGGTTTGCTAGTAATACTCGGGAGGGTTTAAACTAGTCTGGCAAAGGGGTGGGACCCAAAGTAGTAGTCTCTCCAATGAGATAGTTGAGGCAAATGTAGAGGTTAAAACAAGCAAGTCCAGTCGGCATGCAGGGCAGGGTGCAGAACAGGGAGCGTGGAAGGTCTGGTAGGCTAATCTGCATTTACTTTAATGCAAGAAGACTTACAGGTAAGGCAGATGAACTCAGAGCATGGATCGGTACATGGGATTGTGATATTATAGCTATTACGGAAACGTGGTTGAGGGAAGGGCAGGACTGGCAGCTCAATGTTCCGGGGTACCGATGCTTCCAGCATGACAGAGGTGGAGGTAAGAGAGGAGGGGGAGTTGCACTATTGATTAGGGAGGACATCACGGCAGTACTTAGAGGGGATATCCTGGGGGAAACGTCCAGCGAGGCCATGTGGATAGAACTTAGAAATAAGAAAGGGGTGATCACTTTGATGGGATTATACTATAAACCCCCAATAGTCAGAGGGAATTGTAGGAGCATATATAGGTGTAGGAATTATAGGGTTGTAGTAGTAGGTGATTTTAACTTCCCTAATATTGACTGGGACTGCCTTAGTGCTAAGGGATCAGATGGGGAAGAATTTGTTAAGTGTGTCCAGGATAGTTTTCTGAAGCAGTATGTGGATGGCCCTACTAGAGAAGGGGCTACACTCAACCTCCTCTTAGGAAATGAGGCTCGGCAGGTGGTTGATGTGTCAGGGGGGGAGCACTTTGGGACCAGTGACCAGAACTCTATTAGCTTCAAGATATTTATGGAAAAGGATAGGACTGGTCCTCAAGTTGAAGTCCTAAATTGGGGGAAGGCTAATTTTGATGGCATCAGACAGGAACTCTCAAAATTTGATTGGGAGAGGCTGTTTACAGGTAAAGAGACATCTGGCAGTGGGAGGCTTTTAAAAGTGAGATGAGAAGAGTTCAGGGCTGGCATGTTCCTGTTAGATTGAAGGGCAAGGCTGACATGTTTAGGGAACCTTGGTTGACCAGGGATATTAAGGGTCTGGTCAGGACAAAGAAGGAGGCATATGTCAAGTAGAGGCAGCTGGGATCAAGCGAATCCCTCGAAGAGTATAGGGGATGTAGGAGTACACTTAAGAAGGAAATTAGGAGGGCAAAAAGGGGCCATGAGATTTCCCTGGCAGATAAGATAAAGGAGAATCCTAAAAGATTCTATAAGTATATTAAAAATAAAAGGGTAGCTAGGGAGAGAGTAGGTCCCCTTAAGGATCAGTGTGGTAATCTATGTGTGGAGCCACGGGAAATGGGCGAGGAATTAAAGGAATATTTCTCGTCTGTATTTACCGTGGAGAAGGTCATGGAAGCTAGTGAGTTCAAGGGGGGGAACAGCGATATCCTGGAGCATATCACCATTACAAAGGAGGAGGTGTTGGAGGTTTTGAAGCACATTAAGTGGATAAATCACCAGGGCCTGACCAGCTGTATCCTAGGATGCTATGGGAAGCAAAGGAGGAGATTGCTGGGGCACCGGCAGAGATTTTTCTACCATCGTTGGCCAAGGGTGAGATACCGAAAGACTGGAGGATAGCTAATGTTGTGCCTTTATTTAAGAAGGGCAGCAGGGATAAGCCAGGGAACTACAGGCCGGTGAGCCTTACATCAGTGGTGGGAAAGTTATTGGAAGGGATTCTGAGAGACAGGATTTATATGCATTTAGAAAGGCAAGGTCTGATTAGGGATAGTCAGCATGGCTTTGTGCGTGGGAAATCATGTCTCATGAATTTGTTTGAGTTTTTTGAGGAAGTGACCAAGAGGATTGACAAGGGCAGGGCGGTGGACGTTGTCTATTTGGACATTAGAAAGGCCTTTGACAAAGTCCCGCATGGTAGGCTGGTCCAGAAGGTTTGAGCACATGGGATCCAGGGTGAGCTAGCCAATTGGATACAAAATTGGCTTGGTGATAGGAGGCAGAGGGTGTTAGTGGAGGGTTGTTTTTTCAGATCGGAGGCTGGTGACCAGTGGTGCGCCGCAGGGATCGGTGCTGGGGCCTCTGTTGTTTGTCAAATATATTAATGACTTGGATGTGAATGTCGAGGGCATGATGAGTAAGTTTGCAGATGACACCAAAATTGATGGTATAGCGGACAGTGAAGAAGGTTGTCTAAGGTTACAACAGGATATAGATCAACTGGGAAAGTGGGCAAGGGATTGGCAAATGGAATTTAATGCAGACAAGTGCGAAGTGATGCATTTTGGGAAGTTAAACCAGGTCAGGACATATACAGCGAATGGCAGGGACCTGGGGAGTGTTGTTGAGCAGAGAGACCTTGGGGTGCATGTACATAGTTCCCTGAAAGTGGCAACACAGGTAGACGGGGTGGTGAAGAAGGCGTATGGCATGCTTGCCTTCATCGACCGAGGCATCGAGTACAAGAGTTGGGACGTCATGTTACAGTTGTACATGACGTTGGTTAGGCCACATTTGGAGTACTGTGTGTAGTTCTGGTCGCCGCACTACAGGAAAGATGTGATTAAGCTAGAGAGGTTGCAGAAAGGATTCACAAGGATGTTGCCTGGTTTGGAAGGCTTGAGTTATAAAGAGAGATTGGATAGCTGGGTCTGTTTTCCCTGGAGCAAAGGAGGCTGAGAGGGGACATGATAGAGGTATATAAAATTATGAGAGGCATAGATAGGGTAGATAGCCAGTGTTTGTTTCCCATGGTAGGGGTGACTAAAACTAGAGGGCATAGATTTAAGTTGAGAGGGAGGAGGATTAAAGGGGATCAAAGGGGTAAATTTTTCACACGAAGAATAGTGGGTGTCTGGAATGAGCTGCCAGAGGAAGTGGTGGAGACAGGAGCAGTAGCAACATTTAAGAGGCATCTGGACAGGTACTTGAATCAGCAAGGCATAGAGGAATATGGAATTAATGCAGGCAGGTGGTATTAGTATAGACAGGCATCATGGTCGGCAGGGACGCAGTGGGCCGAAGGTCCTGTTTCTATGCTGTACGACTCTATGACTCTATGTAACAGAACCAAAACTGCACACAGTACTCCAGGTGCAGTCTAACCAATTCTATACAATTGAAGCAAGACTTCACTACCCCTGTACTCAAATCCACTTGTAATAAAGGCTAACATACCATTAGCCTTCCTAATTGTTTAGAATCATAGAGTTATACAGCACAGAAACAGACCCTACAGCCCACCATGTCCGTGCCGGCCATCAAGCACCGATCTATTCTAACCCATTTTTCAGCACTTGGCCCATACCCTCGTATGCTATGGCATTTCAAGTGCTCATCTAAATACTTCTTTTATGTTGTGAGGGTTCCTGCCTCTACCACCCCCTCGGGCAATGTGTTCCAGATTCCAACCACGTTCTGGTGAAAATAATTTCCTCAAATCCCCTCTAAACCTCCTGCCCCTTACCTTAAATCTCTGGCCCCTGGTTATTAACACCTCCGCTAAGGGAAAATGTTTCTTCCTATCTACCCTATCTATGCCCCTCATAAGTTAGTATACGTCAATCAGGTCTATGACTCTATGACTCCAGGACTCTGACTCAAATTGCTTGTTGCACCTGCATGTTCACTTTCAGTGACAAGGACACCCAGGTTCCTTTGTACATCTACACTTTCTAATCTCTTACCATTTAAGAAATACTCTGCACATCTATTCCTCCTACCAAAGTTTTTCCACATTATATTCCATCTGCCATGTTCTTGCCCACTCACTAAGTCTGTCCAAATCCCCTTGAAGCCGCTTTGCATCTTCCTCACAACACACATTCCCACCTAGTTTTGTGTCATCTGCAAACTTGGAAATACAACATTTGGTTCCCACATGCAAATCATTGATATATATTGTGAACAGCTGGGGTCCAAGCACTGATCCCTGCAGTAACCCACTGGTCACAGCCTGCCAACGTGAGAATGACCTGTTTATTCCTACTCTCTGCTTTCTGCCTGCCAACCAATCCTTCATCCATGCCAGTATATTACCTCCTATCCCATGTGCTTTCATTTTGCTAACCAACCTCCTGTGGGAAACTTTATCAAACGCCTTCTGAAAATCCAAGTATACCACATCCATCGACTCCCCTTTATCAATTCTGTTAGTAATATCCTCAAAAAACTCCAACAGGTTTGTCAAACATGATTTCCCATTCATAAATCCATGTTGACTATGCCCAATCAGATCATTTGATCCAAGTGTCCATTTATCACATCCTTTAGAAAAAATTCTAGCATTTTCCCGATGACTGATCATCATAACTTCCTTGCTTTTGTACTCTATGCCCCTATTTATAAAGCCAAACTGCCCTTCCACATTTAATGATTTATGCATGTATACTCCAGATCTCTCTGTTCTTGCACATCCTTTCGAATTACACCCTTTATTTTATATTGCCTCTCCTCCATCTTCCTACCAAAATGAATCACTACACATGTCTCTGCGTTAAATTTTATCTGACACTTGTTTGCCCATTCCACCGGCCTGTCTATGTCCTCTTCAATTCTTTCACTATCCTCCTCACAGTTGACAATACTTCCAAGTTTTGTGTCATCTGCAAATTTTGAAATTGTGCCCTGATACCTACGTCTAGGTCATTAATATACATCAAGAAAAGCAGTGGTCCTAGCACTGACCCCACTGTATAGCTTCCTCCTGTGCGACAAACAACCATTCACCACTACTCTCTGTTCCCTGCCACTCAGCCAACTTTGTATCCATGCTGCCATTGCCCCTTTTATTCCATGGGCTTTGACTTTGCTGACAAACCTATTACACGGCACTTTATCAAATGCATTTTGGAAGTCCATGGACACCATGTCAAAAGCATTACCCTCATCAACCCTCTCTGTTACCTCATAAAACAATCCCGTTAATTAAACATAATTTGCCTTTAACAAATCTATGCTGGCTTTCCTTGATTAATCCACACTTGATCAAGTGACTGTTAATTTTTTCCCCAGATTATCGTTTCTAAAAGCTTTCCCACCACGGAGATTAAACTGACTGATCTGTAGTTGCTGTGCTTATCCTTCCACCCTTTTTTGAACAAGGGTATAACATTTGGAATTCTCCAGTCCTCTGGCATCACACTGTATCTAAGGAGGATTGGAAGATTATGGCCAGTGTCTGCACAATTTCCACCCTTACTTCCTTCAGCATCCTCGGATACATCCCATTTGGTCCTGATGACTTGTCAACTTTAAGTACAGCCAGCCTTTCTAATATCTCCTGTTTATCAATTGTTAGTCCATTCATCAACTACCTCTTCTTTCACTATGATTTCAGCAGCATCTTCCTCCTTGGCAAAGACAATTGCAAAGTCATCATTTAGTACCTCAGTCATGCCCTCGGCCTCCATGCATAGATCCTATTTTTGGTCTAAGTATTTGTGAGACATATGTCAATCAGAAAAAAGATGATGTTCAATCTCTGCCTGGAACTAGAGAAATAACAAGTTGTCTTGGAGACTCAGTGTAGACAGGTCCTCCACAACAGCAACGCATTGACTGAGCATGAAATAAAATAATCAACTAACATGACGATGAGTATATAGGGTTTCACTCCATAGGTCAAACTGATCTGCAGAAACCAGAAACAAACAGGTTGCCTCATGCTCCTGACCCACATTGTTCTCAGCCAAGCACAGTCAAGCCAAGAAACCTGAATTTATCAATACAACATTCCCACAAGCACCTTACAATCAAAATGTGCAACAGTGTCATAAGATGTGTGCATATGCACTTTTTGAAAAACTTTAAAAAAGGCAAAAAGTAATTGATGTATAGGATACAGTTTGAAAAGGTTCTGACCAAAAGTAAGGAGGTTCAAGCAAAGACTGCAACCTATGAATAAGGATATTAGGTTGTGACAGAAATCACACCTCCAAATGGAAACATATTAATTTCATTGTATGAAATGCTGTTTGAGAACTTGTTTTACTGGACACTACAAATGACTTTTTTAAAAAGCAGAACTGAACAGCTAAATAAAAAATGATCGCACATTTGCATTCTGAGAAGACGAGGTCTGGCTGAAAGACAGAAGGAAATTACCCAGTCCAGCTGGAACAATGGGGGTGCTCCCTGATTCACTTAGCAAGATTGGTCTTGGCAATAGTGGCGATCAACACCCTTTGACTTTGAAAGAGCCAACGCCGTCTCCCCCCTGCCCCCGCCCTCCACCACTGCTTATGTCTGATGCACTCTGAGGTTCAAAGACCCCTCTAGAAGTTGATGTTTCAAACCAGAGGTGGTCACATGACATACCTGCTGGTAACACTGAGGTTTTTGAAAGTAAAGAGATTGCAACTTTGAACTCCACGAGGAAGACATCTCTTTCTGTCTCTCTCTCCAGCAAAGTCCCAGGGAAACCATGGTGGCAGCTTCTACACCGTAAGACAACTGAACTTTACAGACGACCGCTAAAAAGACAGACAAAACCTCTCGTCGACCTTCTGGCACCAGAAAAGCAAGCCTGAAATTGTGCACGTGGCCCAAGTGAGGAGTCCAAGACTTTAACTTCAATTAAGGACATTAAGGACAGTATTTGTATTCCATTTATTACCAACTCTACTTCAATCTCCTAACTATTTCTTCCCTTCTCTATCAATATGTGTGTGTGTGCCTCTTGTATGCATGTGAACGTGGATGCATTGCGTATTTTAGTAATTTTAACCGGTTTAGAGTGATAAGATTAATAAACTTACATTTTTCTTGTTTAAACCCAAGAAAACCTGTCTGATTGGCTAATTTGCAATTGTAATTAGAGTGCAGTGTGCAAGGGCTCACTGTGGTGGAAAGCTAAAATCACTGTGTTTAAAAAGATAAACCCTGTTACGGCCAAACCAGAGAAGGGGCTAGAGGGGAGCCTGCAACCCCTTCCTCACCTGGTTGCAACAAGGTCAACAATAAAGTCTTAGAACGAGGTATATGATTTGGAAGAATCACTATGATACCAATATTAAAAAGGAAACTATATTAAAAGAACTAAAATAACTTAAAGCAAACAGGTCATCAGGTGTGGTCAATGCTGAAGGACACTAAAGAATGAAATAGCATTAACCATAATTTTCTAACATTCTTCAGGGAAGGAACTTGAACCAAAGTACTAAAAGATGGTGAATCTTTTTAAACTAGGGAAAGGGTTAATCATGTAAATATAGATCAATCAGTGTCAAGATGATAAGTCAAAAAAATAACTGCTAGGAACCGAAATAAGGGATAGGATTAGTGTAGAAAGATATGGGCTAATCAGTGATAAGGATTTGTAAGGAGCAGGTTATGGTGATTAATTTAATTGAGTTATTTGAAGAAATTGTTGATCATGTAGACAAAAGTGAGTGCAATGAAAGTGGTATATTTGGATTTTAAAAAGCACTTAAAGTGCCACACAAGAAACTTGTGCAGATTAAGACACAAAGGGCAAGAAATTGGGCTCAGTAGTGCCCATTTTTGGGGTGCTATGAGTGTCATTAGGAATCCAAAATGGCGACAGCGACACATATTAACACTTCTGATGTGAAGCATGCTGGACACCATCTTGGTGAAGGTATTAGTGCATGCGCAATTAACATCTGTCGGAAATATGCAGAGCAGGCAGATCACAACATCAATAGCGTTCATTGAGAAGAGCCCAAGCTAATAGAAGAGGGATGAGAAGGGTGGGAGAAGCATTTTCAGCAGGAGGCCATTTTTGCCCAGTGTGTTGAGGGAGCAATTCTGCGACCTGGACCTCAGCAAAGAACAGTGTGTGAGACACCAGCGCGTCAGTAGGGAGTTTCTCATGGAAATCTACCACCTGCTGCAGCCACAACTACAACCCCAGAGTAGGGCAAGAACCACATTGCCAGTGGCTGTGAAGGTAACCGTGGCAATGAACCTTTATGCACCTGGTACCTTTTAGGTTGGTGCTGGAGATATTAGCAACGTCTCACAGTTTGCTGTCCATTGTTGCATAAAGGAGGTCACTGAGGCCCGCTATTCAAAGAGAGACAACTTCATTTAATTCTCTCTTTCCAGAGACAAACAGGAGCAAGCATGAAGGTTTATGAGGATTGATGGCTTCTCCATGGTGCAGGGTGCCATTTACTGCACACACACCAACCTGTAAGTGCCGCATGTCAGCTCTGCCATGTACTGGAACCGAAAGGGATTCCAACCCCTCAATGTCCACCTTGTGCATGACCACAGGCAGCACATCATGCAGGTCAATACCTGCAATACCCGATTATACTAGGAAGCAGTCACGGTGCCTTCCTCTGCAGCAATTCTGCATTTTGTTTTTATTCATTCTTGGGATGTGAGCATCACTGGCCAGGCCAGCATTTATTACCCATCCCTAACTGCCCTTGAGAGGGTGATGGTGAGCTGCCTTCTCGAACCGTTGCAGTTCATATGGTTTAGGTATACCCAGAGTGCTGTTAGGAAGGGAGTTCCAGGATTCCCGCAGTTCTGCATTTCAGCCACCACAGCAAATCAAAGGGTGGCTATTGGACGACAAGGGCAACCCGCTGCCGATATGGCTGATGACACAGGAGCACAATCCATGCACACGTTGGCGGCATGCATACAATGAAAGCCATGTTGCCACAAAAATATGAGAAAGCAGACAATTGGCATGGTGAAGCAATGGTTCTCCTGCCTGGACCATTCTGGAGGAACCTTGCAGTACTAGGCTCAGTGGGTCTCAATGCTCATGGTGGTATGCTGCATGCTGTATAACCTTGCCATCGTGAGGGCACAGCCTTGCCACCAGCTGTAGGTTGAGAGGCTGAGAAGCAGGAGGAGGAGGAGGAGGTAGAGGAAGAGGAAGGGAGGCAGCAACCTAGAAAACCTCTTTCTGCCCAGGCTGTATGCAATAGTAGTGATTGCAACGCCAATTCCCCATTCGCCATCAATCCTTCTGTCACTGACAATCACAACACCCACTTGGCAACAAGGCAAAAATAAAAGCCAGCAAAAAACCCATTTCACACATAATTTATAAATGAAATCATTCTATAATGCTTACAAACATAAACTAATCACCCTTATCTATCCCTTTCGTGCCTGTCGTCCAAGTCTTTGCCAGTCCTCGTGCTCGTACACGTGGCTATCCCAGTGGCTACAGCATGGCTACTGACTTTCAGTGCAGGAGACTGCAGATGGCTTTGGAGGACGATCTTGATCAACTCTGGGTCCAGAAGGCCCGGCTTCAGACGGCAACACCTCAGCATGGGCAGTAGCAGTCAGGACTGGCTGGCTGACAGGGTACTGGCAGAGTAGCAGTAGTGGAAGGATGAATGCTGTCAACTTAAGAAAGGACAGGATGTTTCAGCCCAAGGGAGACACTGCCACTACCCCTAAGAGGCACCTCAGCAATTCTAGTAATCTGTTGATGGACAGATTGCTGGACTGCAATGAAAGCCTGCAAGACCCTTTGAACACTGGTATCCGCAACCATGATGGCAGCAGTCTGGCCTTGCATGACAGCTGATTGGCCTTGCATGGCAGCAACCATGGTGCATTGCTGCAGTGCATCTTGTAGATGGTACACACTGCTGCCACTGTGCATCGGTGGTGGAGGGAGTGAATGTTTGTAGATAGGGTACCAATCAACCGGGCTGCTTTGTCCTGGATGGTGTCGAGCATCTTGAGTGTTGTTGGAGTTGCACCCATCCAGGCAAGTGAAGAATATTTCATCACACTCTTGACTTGTGCCTTGTAGATGGTGGACAGGCTTTGGGGAGTCAGGAGGTGAGTTACTTGCTGCAGGATTTCTAGCTCCTGACCTAATCTTGTAGCCACGGTATTTATATGGCTACTCCAGTTCAGTTTCTGGTCAATGGTAACCCCCAGGATGTATATAGTGGGGGATTCAACAATGGTAATGCCATTGAATGTCAAGGGGAGATGGCTAGATTCTCTCTTATTGGAGATGGCCATTGCCTGGCACTTGTGTGGTACAAATGTTACTTGCAACTTATCAGCCCAAGCCTAGATATTGTCCAGGTCTTGCTGCATTTCTACACAGACTGCTTCAGTATCTGAGGAGTCGTGAATGGTGCTGAACATTATGCAATCATCAGCGAGCATCTCCACTTCTGACCTTATGATTGAAGAAAGGTCATTGATAAAGCAGCTGAAGATGGTTGAGCCTCGAACATTACCCTGAGAAGCTCCTGTAGTGATGTCCTGGAGCTCAGATGATTGACCTCCAACAACCACAAACATCTTCCTTTGTGTTAGGTATGACTCCAACTAGCTGAGAGTTTTCCCCCTGATTCCCATTGAATTCAGTATTGCTCGGGCTCCTTGATGCCATACTCGGTCAAATGCTGCCTTGATGTCAAGATCAGTCACTCTCACCTCATCTCTTGAGTTCAGCTCTTTTGTTCATGTTTGAACCAAGGCTGTAATGAGGTCAGGAGCTGAGTGGCCCTGGCAGAACCTAAACTGAGCGTCACTGAGCAGGTTATTGCGAAGCAAGTGCCGCTTGACAGCACTGTCGATGACACCTTCCATCACTTTACTGATGATTGAGAGTAGACTGAAGAGGTGGTAATTGACCAAGTTGGACTTGTCCTGCTTTTTGTGTACAGGACCTACCTGGGCAATTTTCCACATTGCTGGGTAGATGCCTGTGTTCTAGCTGTAGTGGAACAGCTTGGCTAGGGGCGCGGCAAATTCTGGAGCACAGGTCCTCAGTACTATTGCCGGAATGTTGTCAGGGCCCACAGCCTTTGCAGTATCCAGTGCCTTCAGTCATTTCTTGATATCTTATCCGATACCAGGTTTTTTGCCCCCATTATTCTCCTCGGAAGTCCATTCCAAGTGTTGATCTGCATGAAGGTGAACCTCCTGACATTGGTCAAAAAGTTACCTTTTACTGGTTTGAACTTGTGTTTCCTTGGTCCTACTCTCACATTTAAAGTATTATTTCAGATTAACCTTTTCCATACCATTTGCTATCTTATTTATCTCTAAGATCATGTCTCAAATGCCTCTTTCTCAGGCTGAAAAGCCCAAGTCTCTCCAGACTTTTCTCAAAACTCAGACCCCTGTCACTAGGGAGCCTCATGATTGACAGCAATCATTAATGCTCTTGGTATTTCCTAGTTCTTAGCTATCTCAATAAATGAATAAACTCTCCTAATTACCTTTGTCAGCATCTTTAAACAGCTCCTGTAGAATTTCAGGACCCATGTAATGAGAATGAGCATTCCAATTTCCAAAGGCACAGTTGATGGAAGCAGAGGACTTTTAGGCTCCACAATAGCTCATTGGGTAAATGCACCTTGTGGTGTGTTATTAAGTACGCAGCCCAAAAGGTCCCACTGTTGATTCCTAGGAAGGGAGGTATTTTAACTGAGAGCAGGCTTTAGATGGGTGGGGGTAAGTTTAAAACCCCCTGATGGATGGTATCATTTTGGGCTTTGTTTTATTTTAATTCTGGAGTCTCTTTTACATCCCGCTGGCCAGCTGCCTGCCCAAAACGGACGTAAAGGAATTCTAGGCCGGCTGCCTTCAGACAAAGATCAGGTAGTCCAGAGGCCACCCACCAGCACTTAGGTAAGTTTTTGTTGGGGTTTTGGCAGATTCACACAGATGGGAAGGGGTGCAGCCTGGGCAGCACAGGCCAAGACTTCCCATGCACTCCTGCTCCTCCTGGCCCCATTAAGATACATTTAAAACTTGACTTTTAGGGCCTGTGCTTTTCCCCTGACAGGTGAATGATAGGACTTCGTAATGACATCATCGGACCGCAATTTGCATCTATTAATGAGGCTTCTATCTCAGAAGGGCAGGCACTTTGGCCACCAAAAAATGGGCTCATTTAATGCAGAAGTGGGCAGAATTGAAGCAGTAATGGGACAGTCAGCTTTCGGAAGCAGTTTTAACTGAGTGGCTGTCCTGTTCCCATTGGGCGGGGTGGGTTAAAGTTGCCCCCCGGTCTGTGTTGCTATGGTTGATTTCAGCTGGGCAACAACTTAAGCAACCATTGGCCTCAGCTGAAAAGGGGGAAAACATCATCCAGTGTTCCCCTCCTGATTGCTGGCCAGTGAGCCTGTTGAAAAATGTATGTGTGAGAATAGCATGGATGGAAGAGGACAGGGTCAGTAATGGTGGTGATGGCCTCCATAATAAAATAGCCTGGCAAAAATCACAATCACAATCAATCATAAACAAATGTCCACTAGGTGAGGTACTGAAGGCTACTGCCATCTATAGAATGATATCTCAGTAATGGTTAGTGCCATTAAAATAGGACAGCGAAGGACCTGAACATATGTTACAGGAGGTTTCTCAATAGTCAATGCTCTCTGACTACACTATTTCGACACTTGTAATGCAATTGCAACCAACATAACATTGGCCTGGAATTTCCTTCTAATGTTCAACATTTCATCAGTGGAGGAATTTTGCACGTAACCAATCTACCCCAATTTTATATTGGAGTCTCACTACATGAAAATTTCCTCTTTCATTTGCTCCACTCCAGAGTTCTGTGTACCAAACTCCTGAACTCATTAACATAGCTTCTCCCCCAGATGCCAGAGAATTCTGGTTTTCTGTGTTTTTTCCTCTGCCCAAAAATTATAGGGCAGCACATCTCCAGCCAATCCAAAATGGTCGTAACTGAGGAGATTCGGCCTAAGAACAGGCTCCAAATTATATTGCTGGAGTTTGGGAGTGATTTTCTAAGCAATTCTTAAAAAATGTCCTCACTGTGATCTGTACAATATTTTCTACATCTTTGAATGTTTTATTAGGTATCAAAATCTATAGTAAAAAAGAGAAATGCTTCCACACTTAAAGTTTCTTAAACATACAGCACTGCTTAATGCGCATAAATGATGGTTTCAAAATAATTTTCATATCATCAATAAGATAAAGAGAGACATAAAGAGAGAAGATAGCATCTGCTTCTCCAGGCCTGTAATGGTTTCACTGAACCTGTATTGTTTTACATCGGCTTTCATGTTCCAGTGTATGTGAATGAGGTCTGCAGGAAATATTGACCTAAGATGCCGAAAGCAAGATCGGCTTAAATTTTGGTGTAGATTTTGATGTAATACCAGCGTAAATCAGTTCAAGACCATTAAAGCACAAAAGCGCATTTACTAAATGATTCATTCAGCCACTAAGCATCACAGTCAGAATCTAATCAGATGACCTACTGCGTCTTTCTCACTGTTTCACAATATAGAATTACAGGCACTTGCTCTTCAGTGTCAATGTGCAAATTGCAAAATAAAACTTCAGCTGTTCATTTCCTTCAAAATAAACTATTGCTCAAAGTGCAATGTTTGGTTACGACCCTATGTACAGTTTCTTCAGTGTCAGCAGATGCTAAGAGAACTGGCTTAGCACAGAACAGCTGCTTCCTTTAACACTGTTTAGTCCTGGGTTCTCTGCCAATAACATAATCAATTCTTATTGTGAATGATAAGGTGGAACAGGCAACCCCACTACCTCAGCAGGAAGCTGCCCCATTCAATATCTGAGTCAGCTGATCTCAGATAAGGGATATTACAATTAGCTTCAGAGCCCCAGGTTAAAGAGAAGTCAATCATCCAGGGCTCCTGCACCTAATGTTACAATGTAACTTCCACCTGTCAATACAACTGTTTGGCTGCTGGATACAGATTGAACTGGGATCAGCTGTGATGATCTCCCCAATTGAATAATCTATAACCCTTGGGAGGATTATCCCTTTCAGGTAAGAGTTCTGACAGGGTAGAACTTCCACCCACCCATCCATACCTGTTCCATACCCATCCGATTGTCCTGGGTAAGGGTGTATTACATATGCTTGGTGAACTCCCAATTGGATTCCTGCCAACAAGAGAGAGAGTCTCTTCACCAAGGCAAACAGCATTGCTGGAACTTCAGAATATCAGCAGAGGGACCTTAAAGGGGCAGAAACACACCAAAGGTTACAAGGGATATCCCAATGCAGCCTCAGCCAACACTAGAGTCTTCAATGGGAAAGTGTCTGCGAACCACTGGAGGGGGAGAGGAGGCTGCTACAAGGCCCTCTTCCTCCATAGGGGCACCTCAGGACAGTTACATTGGGAGCCCTAGGAAACAATGTTAACCCAGGCAGAAAGAAGGAACAGCTACTGGGGCTTTGCCCTCACTTCTCCACCATTTGCATGCAGCGGTTGGAGAAGAACCAGGCAGCGTCTGGTGCAGAGAAAGGAAATTCTGCTCATGATGATGAGACTATAGTAATCTTTAGCACCCTATTTTCCCATCATTTCTGATACACTTCCTCACAAAATCAGGGTCAATTATGGAGGAAGATCCTCCTCTTCACTGTGAATGGGCATGAATAATGGCTACGAGACGAGGGCTGGACGTGTGATGTGCACCGTGAGGAGTCAATGCCTTCAGGAGAGGACGTGAGCAGAAAACGTTAGTGTGGAAAACAAAACAGCCATGTTGCCACTGTGTCTGATTATGTAAATATAAATCAAAGCTTAAAGGGAAGCAATATTTCAAATACTAATCAATTAGCACATAATTTGATGTATTTTATCTGGGTTACAGGAAGCATTATTTCAATTTTATTCAAAGCCATTATATTATAAGATATGTTGGTAAGATGAGAACTTGCCCTAGAAGACAAAGTACATTCATTGTAAGAACTGCTAACTGCCAAAGAAGGGATGTTGCTTCTACAACTATTACTAAACACAGTAAGATAGATATGAGTAGTCAACGAGGAAAGTCCCACAGCAAAACTGTATGGGTAAAGTGTTGCTAACTCACAGAGTACAATCTAACAGCATCTACAGCTATTATTTGTCTAATATATGATATTTTAATTACTGCAGGTGGAATTTCCACCAGGGTTCTCCTAACCTCCCACTGTCACTTCAGCGGAAGATCAGCAGAATCCTGGGATAAAACATTTAGCCATTAATACCATTTCTCCAGCGTCTCCTCCAATCTTCTGCTGATTTCCCAACAGGAGATCGGGAAAAGTCAACAGAAATTCCAGGTGATTATGCTTTATGAGATTTTTACTTACTCATTTGTGTCTTCTGATTATAAATCTAAATTCTGAAGTTGAGATCATCAAAAATGGAATTGTAATGGTCCAAGAAGCAGGCAAGCCTGAGCCAATAGCTCAGGGGCAGGCCACGCCAAATTTTATAATGGATCTCTCCCCCTAGTTTGTATAGGCTACTGGCACATGAAAAGCAAGTCCAGAGAGGGTGCTACAGAGCACATTTGGCCACATATAGAGGCAGCAGTTTTTAAAGGGCTATAGCCTGACATTAAATGGGAAGTATTGGCAGAAAATACAGAAATTGGGATAGCGTTTTAACTTTACTACCTGGGCAATAAGCGTTATCTGGACAGAACACAGAGAGAAGTATCAGCTGTGGAGCATCAAATGCCCATAACAAAGTCATCTTTGATTCAGTGATAGCGTTCTCACCTCTGAGTCAAAAGGTTGTGAGTTCAAGTACACTCCAGAATCTATGCACAGAATCTATGCTAACACTTCATTGTGGGGAAGCTGTATTACCAGAGGTACCATCTTTTGCATCAAATGTTAAACGACAACCCCTCTAGCTGTTTGGTGGATATATGAGATACTCTGGTGTTATTGAAAGAAGAGTAGGCACATCATCATCCCTTCACAAAAAGCAGATTAACTGATCATTACCTTATGCTGTTTGTGAGACCTTGTGGTATGCAAATTGGCTACTGTTTTTACCTACATAATAACAGTAATTGCACTTCAACAATTATTTAATTTGCCATAACGTGCTTTGGAATGAACTGAGGATATGAAAGGCATTATATAAATGTAATGTTGTTCTTCCTTTTCTTCCCATTGATTAGAGTAGGAGGTCCTGTTGCAAGATGTGCACCAAAGAAGAACAGCCCAACTTGGAAGTGAAGGCCAAGCTCCAGTAAAAATACAGGACTCAGCTGCATGGAGAGAAGTTGTTGCCACTATCCAGTACCTGGTCACAAATAAGGACCAAGTTTGCTGGTATCAGCAGGAAGGAAAAGGCCAGTGTTCTCCATACTTTACAATATTTCATCAAGTATGACACAAAGTTAAGTGCGGAACTTCTGCACCTTCAGCGAGGTGCCATTTGAAGTATTCTACACAACTATTGCCTTTCTGCAAACATTTTCATTGTGACAAGGCTGAGTGGCATACTTTTCTCACAGGTGCGAGTGACTAAAGTGGAACATTAAACAGATGCTGAGGCATCCTGTGCAAGGTAGCCCTTTGCTGTTAAGGAGTTTCTCGGTGGGGCTAGCAGCCATGAATCTCTCATCTTCTAAGACTATTGATCTGGTGTTCCTCCTCCTATAAACAACAGAGGCACCATGGACTTCGTCCTAAGGTTGCGTGGCTGCTTCCTCAGTGGGTATTGTCGGGAGAAAATTATGCTTTTGTGAGTATTAATTGACTGAAAGCATTTGTTGTTTATGTCAGTCATGTATTTGATGCAATGCACACGTGGGTCCTTTGCACTGAAGGGAACATTGCCACCCAGTGAAAGCTTCACGTTAGTAGCCTTCACATCTATTGGAAGAACAGTCACAGTTCCAGATAATGTCTGCAGGTCATTCTGGATCAGATAGTACCACTGTGTGAATTAGAAGTATGAGGAAAAGCCTTCCCTGACACTTCCAGAAAGATGTGGAGGAGTCCCTCAACACAGGACGAGTGGGGAAAGGAAAAGTCCCTTTCCTCCTCATCTGACTGCATTTGGAACTGTAAAGGAATAGATAGCAACACCATTTCGTTTGGTGCAATTTAAATGCCAGCAGCAGCAACCAAGAATAATGAAGGAAAATACTGTCAGGAATAAAAACAAAAAAGATAAGACTACCAGGTAAACCAACTGAGAACTGAGGGTAGAAAGGGCACAGAATGTACTCTGGGTGGGGGACTTCAATGTATATCATAGAATCACAGAACATTTAAGGCACAGAAAGAGGCAACTTGGCCCATGGTGTCTCTGCCGGCTGAAACACAATCCAACTATTCTAAACCCACCTTCCAGCTTTTGGTCCATCGCCCTGCAGCTTACGGCACTTGAGGTGCATATCCAGGCTCCTTTTGAATGAGTTGAGGATCTTTGCCTCAACTACCCTTTCAGGCATTGAATTTCAGACCATCACTACCCTCTGGGTGAAAAAGTTTTTCCTCATCTCCCTTCTAATCTTTCTACCAATCACTTTAAATCTAAGTCCCCTAGTCACTGACCTCTCTGCTAAGGTTAATAGACACTTCACCTCCACTCTATCCAGGCCCCTCAAAATGTTGTACATTTCAATCAGATCTCCCCTCAGCCTTCTCTATTCCAAGGAGAACAACCCCAGCCTATCCAATCTTTCCCCATAGCTGCATCTTTCCTGGCAACATCCTCGTAAACCTCGTCTGTACCCTCTCCAGTGCAATGACATCCTTTCTGTAATGAGGTGACCAGAACTACACACAGCACTCAAGTTGTTTCCTAACCAATGAATTATACAGTTCCAGCATAACCTCCACCAACCCATCTGATGAAGGGTCACTGACCTGAAATGTTAACTCTGCTTCTCTCTCCACGATTGCTGCCAGACCTGCTGAGTATTTCTAGCATTTCTTGTTTTTATTACACAGTATTCAAGTTGTGGCCTAACTAATGAGTGATACAGTTCCAGCATAACCTGCCTGCTCTTGTATTCTATACTTCAGCTAATAAAGGAAAGGATTCCATCTGCCTTTTTAACCACATTATCGACCTGTTCTGCTACCTTCAGGGATCTGTGGACATTCACTCCAAGGTCCCTCATTTCCTCTATACTTCTCAGTGTTTTCCCATTAATCGTGTATTCCTTTGTCTTGTTTGACCTCCCCAAATGCATCACCTCACACTTCTCCAAGTTGAATTCCAATTGCCACTTTTCTGCCCATCTGACCAGACCATCAATATCTTCCTGCAGCCTACAGCTATCCTCCTGGCTATCTACCACACGGCCAATCCTTGTGTCATCTGCAAACTTCTTGATCATGCCCCCTACATTTACATCCAAATCGTTAATATACATCACAAAAAGCAGGGGACCCAGTACTGAGCCCTGCAGAACACCACTGGAAACAGCCCTCCAGTCGCTAAACAGCCGTCAACAATTACCCTTTGTTTCCTGCCACTGACCCAATTTTGTATCCACCTTGCTGCATTTCCCTGGATCCCATAGGATTTTATTTTTTTAACCAGTCTGCCATGTGGGACCTTGTCAAAAGCCTTGCTAAAATCCATGTAGGCACATCAACTGCACTACCCTCATCTATCTTCCTTGTTACTTCCTCAAAAAATTCGATCAAGTTGGTCAAACAAGATTTTCCCTTAACAAATCCATGCTGACTATCCTTGATTAGCCTATGCCTTTCTAAGTGACAGTTTATCGTGTCTCTCAGAATAGATTCCAATAATTTGCCCACTACTGAGGTTAGACTGATTGGCCTGTAATTATTCGGTCTATCCTTCCCTCCCTTTTTAAACTTTCTAAACTTTAGCAATTCTCCAATCCTCCGGCACCACACCTGCATCCAATGAGGACTGGAAAATGATGGTCAGACCCTCTGCTATTCGTCTCTTGCTTCTTTTAACAGCCTAGTTTAAATTTCATCTGGCCCTGGTGATTTATTAACTTTCAAGGATGCTAATCCCATTAATACTTCCTCTCTCCCTATGTTTATCACATCCAATACTTCACACTGTTCCTCCTTAAATACAATATCTGCATTGTCCCCCTCTTTTGTGAAGACTGACGCAAAGTATTCATTAAGAACCATACCAGTATCTTCTGCTCCTACATATAAGTTACCTTTTTGGTCTTTTATGGGCCCTACTCTCTCCTTAGTTATCATCTTACTCCTAATGTATTAATAAAACATCTTTGGGTTCACCTTGATTTTGCTTGCCAATATTCTTTCATGCCCTCGCTTTGCTTTCCTAATTTCCTTTTTGATTTCACCCCTCCACTTTCTATACTCCTCTTGGCTTTCTGTAGTATTGAGTTCTCGGTTTCGGACATAAGCTTTCCTTTTCTGCCGTATCTTACCCTGTAGGCTCCTTGACATCCATGGGGCTCTAGATTTGGCCGCCTCACCCTTTTTCTTTGTGGGAACATGTTTACCCTGAACCCCTTGAATCTGACACTAATTTACCTTCAAGTAGCTGTTTCCAGTCCACTTTCGCTATATCACCCCACAGTTTAGTAAAATTGGCCTTGCCCCAATTGAGAACTCTAACTCCTGTTCTATCTCTGTCCTTTTCCATAATTATGTTAAAACTGACTGAATTATGATAATTACCACCAAAATACTCTCCACTGCCACTCCTTCCACCTGCCCAACTTCATTTCCTAAAACTATGTCTGAAACTGTGCCCTCTCTTGTTGGACTTGTGACATACTGGGCAAAAAAGTTCTCCTGAATGCACCTTAAGAATTCTGCTCCCTCAATTCCTTTCACTAAAACTATCCCAGTTAATATTGGGGTAGTTAAAATCCCCTACTATTACTGCCCTATTGTTCTTGCACTTCTCAGAAATTTACCTACATATCTGCTCTTCTGTCTCCCTCTGACTGTTTGGGGGTCTATAATACACTCCCAGCAGTGTGATTGCCCCTTTTTTGTTCCTTAGCTCAATCCATATGGCCTCATTTAATGAACCTTCCAACATATCACCCCTTCTCACAGCTGTAATAGTTTCCTTGACAAAAATTGCCACACCCCCTCCTTTCTTATCCCCCTTCCTATCACATCTGAAAACCCTGTAACCAGGAACGTTGAGCTGCCATTCCTGTCCCTCCTTAAGCCATGATTCTGTAAAAGCTATGATATCACACTGCCACGTGTCTATCTGTGCCCTCAGTTCAACTGCTTTATTTGCAATACTCCTTGCATTGAAATAGATACCCTTGAGCACTGCCAAACTCTTTTTTTTAATTTTCTAACCATCATATACTCTGTCTTCCAGCCTCATCCATTAATTTTCTGCTTTCCATTTTAATTTCTGATTTTGTCCCAGCTGAGTCTATCCTCACGTTTCCATCACCCTGCCAAACTAGTTTAAACCCTCCCCAATAGCACTAGCAAAATGTCCCGCAAGGAACTCAGTCCCGGCTCTGCTCAGGTGCAACCTATCTGGCCTGTACAAGTCCCATCTCCCCCAGAGCCGGACCCAATGTCCCAGGAATCTGAAGCCCACCCTCCTGCACCATCTTTCCAGCTACACATTCATCTGTCTTATCCGATACTCACTTGCGCGTGGCACTGGGTGTATTTTGAGGTCCTGCATGCTAATTTCTTACCTAGCTCCCTAAATTCTGACTGCAGGACCACATCCCTCTTTCTACCTATGTCATTGGTTCCGATGTGGACCACGACTGCTGGCTGTTCACCCTCCCCCTTCAGGATGCTCTGCAGCCGCTCAGTGACATCCTTGACCCTGGCACCAGGGAGGCAACACACCATCCTGGATTCACGTCTGCAGCCACAGAAATGCCTGTCTGTTCCCCTGACTATTGAATCACCTATCACTATAGCTCTTCCAGTCTTCCCTGTACACCTCTGTGCAGCTGAGCCACCCGTGGTGCCATGGACTTGACTCTGGTTGCACTCCCCAGGTGAAGCATCACTTTCCTCAGTATTCAGAACTGAATACCTGTTGGAGAGTGAGATGCACTCAAGGGTCTCCTGCACTACCTGCCTGATTCTTTTTGACTGTCTGGTGGTCACCCATTCCCTCTTTCCCTGCATATTCTTACGCTGTGTGGTGACCACATCTATAAACATGCTATCCACATAGCTCTCATCCTCATGAATGCACCACAGTGTTGCCAGCTGCCGCTCAAGTTCCAAAAGATGGAGCTCAAAAAAGCTGCTTAAATTGACGCCACTTCCTGCACAAATAGTTCTCCAGGATACAGGAAGCAACCTGGATCTCCCACATAGCACAGGAGGTGCACTCTCGAGGTTGAAGCAACCCTGCCATTCCTTTATTTATTAGTTGACCCTTTGCTATTGCTAAAAAAACCTCACCAAAAATACAACAGCTTAGAATTATTAATAAAACCTTACTAGTACTGATAATTCCTACTAAAAATCAATACAGTTCACTAGTTAAAATAAACCTTACTCAGAAAAAATTCCAGCTACTCACTTGTTCCTTATTATTAAGCAATTTGCACACACACTGTAACAGTAGTGTCCTAACCCAGCTATTTAGAGTTATTCCCTAACAGCAGTTACTCACCAACCAATCACCTTGCAGCTTTCCTGTGACATCACTGCTCACTTTGATTTCAAACTCCGGTGCGCCTGGACTCCCTCTCTGCTGCTCTCCCGGAAGGTAAGTGTTCTAGGCCACGATCCTCTGGCTGTATTTAACTGTTCGCCACTCCGTGTTCCTCCCGCAGGTCCGCTCCTCTCCGCTGCTCTCCTGGAAGGTAATGTTCTAGGCCAGGATCCTCTGGCTGTATTTAACTGTTCGTCACTCCGTGTTCTTCCATCAGGTCCGCTCCTCTCCCGGAAGATAATGCTCTCGGCCGCGATCTTAGGGCTCTATTTATCTGCTCCTCACTCCGTGTTCTTCCCGCAAGTCCACTCCTCTCCGTTGCTCTCCCAGAAGGTAAGTGGCTTGGTAGCACCACTACTGCCTGAGCTGGCTGAGTCCTGAAGGACATAGCTGCTAGATTGATTCAGCCAAGAGGGAAAAACCTACTTGAACTCATCCTCATCAACCTACCTTTCGCAGATGCATCTGTCCATATCAGTATTGATAGAAGTGACCACTGTACAGTCCTTGCGGAGATTAAGTCCCATCCTCACACAGAAGATACGCTTCATTATGTTGTGAGACACTACAACCATGTTAAATGGGATAGATTCAAAACAGATCTAGCAGCTCAAAACCTGGCATCCACGAAGCGCAAATGGGTCATTAGCAGCAGCACAATTGCATTCCACCACAATTTGTAACCTCATGGGGTATCTCTCGCTCTACCATTACCATCAAGCCAGGCGATTAACCCTGGTTCAATGATGAACAGAAGAGCATGTCAAGAGCACCACCAGGCATCTATCCAACAAAATGGAAAATTGACCAGGTATGTCCTGTCCACAAAAAGCAGGACAAATTCAATCTGGCCAATTACTGTCCCATCAGTGTACTCTCGATCATCAGTAAAGTGATGGAAGGTGTAGTCGACAGTGCCATCAAGCGGCACTTGCATAACAATAACCTGCTCAGTGACGCTCAGTTTGGGTTCCGTCAGGGCCACTCAGCTCCTGACCACATTACAATCTTGAATCAAACATGGACAAAAGATCTGTACTCTGAGGTGAGATGAGAGTGATTTCCCTTGACATCAAGGCAGCATTTGACCGAGTATGGCATCAAGGAGCCCTAGCAAAACTGGAGTCAATGGGAATCAGGGGAAAACTATCTGCTAGTTGGAGTCGTACCTAGTGCAAAGGAAGATGGTTGTGGTTGTTGGAGGTCAATCACCTGAGCTCCAGGACATCACTGCAGGAGTTCCTCAGGGTAGTGTCCTAGGCTCAACCACCTTCGGCTGCTTCATCAATGACCTTCCTTCAATCATAAGGTCAGAAGTGGGGATGTTCGCTGATGATTGCACAATGTTCAGCACCATTCGCAACTCCTCAGATACTGAAGCAGTCCATGTAGAAAAGTAGCAAGAACTGCACAATACCAGCTTGGGCAGATAAGTGGCAAGTAACATTCATACCACACAAGTGCCAGGCAATGACCATCTCCAACAAGAGAGAATCTAACCATCTCCCCTTGACATTCAATGGCATTATGATCGCTGAATCCCCCACTATCAACATCCTAGGGGGTTACCATTGACCAGAAACTGAACTGGAGTAGCCATATAAATAATGTGGCTACAAGAACAGGTCAGAGGTTAGGAATCCTGCGGCGAGTACTCACCTCATGACTCCTCAAAGCCTGTCACCATCTACAAGGCACACATCAGGAGTGTGATGGAATATTCTCCACTTGCCTGGATGGGTACAGCTCCAACAACACTCACGAAGCTCGACACCATGCAGGACAAAGTAGCTTGCTTGGTCGGCACCCCAACCAACACCTTAAACATTCACTTCCTCCACCACCAATGCACAGCAGCAGCAGTGTGTCCCATCTACAAGATGCACTGCAATGACTTGTCAAAGCTTCTTCGACAGCAACTCCCAAACCAGCGACCTCTACCAACAGGTGGATGGGAACACCATCACCTCTGAGTGCTTTTACAAGCCACACACCATCCTGACTTGGAAAATATATCACCGTTCCTTCACTGTTGCTAGGTCAAAATTCTGAAACTCCCTCCCTAACAGCACTATGGGTGTACCTACCCCACATGGATTGCAGCGGCTCAAGGAGGCAGCTCACCACCACCTTCTCAAGAGCCATTTGGGATGGGCAATGAATGCTGGCCTTACCAGTGATGGCAACATCCCATGTATGAAGAAAGAACTAATTCTTGAAGCAAAATGCTTCAAACAGTAAAATAAAAGCAAAATACTGCGGATGCTGGAAATCTGAAATAAAAACAAGAAAAGCTGGAACCACTCAGCAGGTCTGGCAGCATCTGTGGAAAGAGAAACAGAGTTAACATTTCGGGTCAGTGACCCTTCTTCGGAACTAGCAAATATTAGAAATGTCAAAGGTTATAAGCAAGTGAGCTGGGGGTGGGGCAAGAGATAACAAAGGAGAAGGTGTAGATTGGACAAGGCCACATAGCTGACCAAAAGGTCATGGAGCAAAGGCAAACAATATGTTAATGGTGTGTTGAAAGACAAAGCATTAGTACAGATAGGGTGTTAACGGATTGAAGATTGAACAGCAGCAAGTACAAACATCTTTTTGTGGGATATGTCGAGCATTCTTTGTTCCAGTCCTACTCAGGCCTCCTCCCCCAACTCTTTTTCCGGTATATTAATGACTGTATCGGTACCGTTTCCTGCTCCCGCTCCTAACTGGAAAATTTATCAACTTTGCTTCCAATTTCCACCCTTCTCTCACCTTTACATGGTCCATCTCTGCCACTTCCCTTCCCTTCCTCAACTTTTCTGTCTCCATCTCTGGGGATAGGTTGTCTACTAATATCCATTATAAGCCCACCAACTCCCACAGCTACCTTGACTACACTTCTTCACACCCTACCTCCTGTAAGGACTCCATTCCATTCTCCCAGTTTCTCCGTCTCCGACGCATCTGCTCTGATGATGCTACCTTCCATGACGGTGCTTCTGATATGACCTCCTTTTTCCTCAACCGAGGATTCCCCCCCACTGTTGTTGACAGGGCATTCAACCGTGTCCGGCCCATTTCCCGCACCTCTACCCTCACCGCTTCCCCTCCCTCCCAGAACCGTGCAGGGTTCCCCTTGTCCTCACTTTCCATCCCATCAGCCTCCATATCCAAAGGATCATCCTCCGCCATTTCTGCCACCTCCAGCGTGATGCCACTAACAAACGCATCTTCCCCTCCCTTCCCCTGTCAGCATTCCAAAGGGATCGTTCCCTCCGCGACACACTGGTCCACTCCTCCATTACCCCCACCACCTCATCCCCTTCCCAATGCACCTTCCCCTGCAATCGCAGGAGGTGTAATACCTGCCCATTTACCTCCTCTCTCCTCACTATCCCAGGCCTTTCAGGTGAAGCAGTGATTTACTTGTACATCTTTCAATGTAGTATACTGTATTCGCTGCTCACAATGTGGTCTCCTCTACATTGGGGAGACCAAACGCAGACTGGGTGACCACTTCGCGGAACACCTCCACTCAGTCCGCAAGCAGGACCCTGAGCTTCCGGTTGCTTGCCATTTCAACACTCCCCCCTGCTCTCATGCTCACATCTCTGTCCTGGGATTGCTGCAGTGTTCCAGTGAACATCAACGCAAGCTCGAGGAACAGCATCTCATTTACCGATTAGGCACACTACAGCCTGCCGGATTGAACATTGAGTTCAATCATTTCAGAGCATGATGGGCCCCCCATTTTACTTTTATTTTAGTTAATTTTTCACTTTTTTTTTCTTTTTTTCTTTTTTCTTTTTTTACAACCTTTTTCTTTGTGTTTATTTCATTTCATCTTAGTTTGTTCAGTTTGCTTAGCCATTGTTTTTTTTCATGTTTGTACTTGCTGCTGTTCAATCTTCAGTCCGTTAACACCCTATCTGTACTAATGCTTTGTCTTTCAACACACCATTAACATATTGTTTGCCTTTGCTCCATGACCTTTTGGTCAGCTATGTGGCCTTGTCCAATCTACACCTCCTTTTTTATCTCTTGCCCCACCCCTGCCTCACTTGCTTATAACTTTCGACATTTCTAATATTTGCTAGTTCCGAAGAAGGGTCACTGACCCGAAACGTTAACTCTGCTTCTCTTTCCACAGATGCTGCCAGACCTGCTGAGTGGTTCCAGCATTTCTTCTTTTTATTTCATGCTTCAAACAGTATTCATTTCATATGGATGATGTGCACACTGTGGGCATAGCCTCACCAGAAGCCATGAAATGTGGGTCCAGGTTTATATGATTTAAGTGAGTATTGTGCATTTGGAAACCAACCGGGGTTCATGCTACTGATCGGAAGCTGCTGAAAATTGAAGCCAAGCTCAAATGTGGTGCTTCATATGGTCAAATAGCTCTTGCTCACTCTCAAGTAATCCCTAGTGGAACTGTGCCTCAGCATGAATAGTACCTTCAGAAGAGGAAAAGAGAGAAGAAATGATATTTCAGTCACTTACAAAAAGATCTGGTATAATTCTGTGTTTTCATAATGCTGATTATATATAGTTTTCTTTCCCACTTTCAACAGGACCAATTCTCTGGCAATAGTGAATAATACCATTTCTTTCAACCAGATAAACTACAGCAAAACATCTTCAGAGTCTGTATGAAAAATGGACTGCTGCTGTGAGATAAAACTAACAAAGCCTAGATGTGTTCTGTTTTCCAGTTTTAAAATGATGCCAATTCCTTAAGTAAAGCACAGTTGCAGATGGAGTGACAGCTCTTGTACCTTTGTCTCTAGCAGCTTCCTTTGCTCAAGGCACTTCCTGTGATAAAGAGTTCTGACTGGAGCTTGTTCAGTTTTTACAGCATCACTTCTGCATTATGCTGCTAGACAGGAAATGTACCCCATATGTGGTGAAGTGAAACCATATTCTGCTTTCTTATCCTAATAATCTTACTCTTCCCCGATATATTTTATATTCCTGATGGAAGTTGTGTTTAATATTTATTGACATTAGATATTTAACAAATTCTTGTTTGCAAACAATGTACTATTTGATGTAGTAATGGGGCTTCATTATATTTACAAAATGTCACTAAGTGAATATCATTGTGCTGCATGCAATCGTTCCTGTTATTTATTCGCTGCTCCTACACTGAAATAAAGATGACTTTCAAAGTTTGTATGTAAAATATTAATAATCAAATGTCAAGAGGACAGATGAGGAGAAAAGCTTTTACACAGACAGTTATTATGATTTGAAATGCACCACCTGAAAAGGTGGTAGAAGCAGATTCAGTACTAGCTTTCAAAATGGATTTGGACAAATACTCAAAAAAGAAAAAAAAATGCATTGCTCTGAAGAAAGGACAGTTATTTCAAAGAGCCTGCACAGGCACAATGGGTCAAATGGCTTCCTTCTGTCGAGTATAATTCTATGATTTTTCTTTTAAGAGCATACAGTCTGTATATGTACCAGGTAGGTTGTCTGAAGGAAATAAGGAAAAGGAAGTTATTTATATTGCAACTGGTCACTTCTCTTAAAGTGTCTCCACGTGTTATGTGCACAAATACTTTGTAGCGCAGTGACGGTTCCAAAATAGGTTTACCAATCGCAGTAAAGGCTGCCTTAACCAGAGATTTTTCACTTCATCTTTGAGTTTTAAGAAGTATTTCTTAAACAAAATGGAGAAATATAACAAGCTTATGATCTTTCTTTGACTTCTTAAAGTAACAATAAATGGAAAATCTGATCAATACACTGTTTTCATCAAAAAGTCCACTCCAATATTCAAAACTGAACATTTACATGAAACCATATTTGTGAAGGTTATGAGAGAACGTTTATTTTGCTGCGAGCTATATGTACCATTCAGAAGTTGGGATATAATTGTCACAGTTTGTAGGTCACATTATGATTACATTTGTAATTGATTATCAAAAACTGTAATCACAAGGTAGAATGAAATTTATGAAAGTGTGTTTAGCTTATTGCAACTTTATTGATATGTACATCTTTGCACCACTGAATATTATGGTAACTAATTCGTAAAATATTTTTACAAATTTGAACTGTTGTTTAGGAGATTCCACTTATCCTCAATAAGTAGAAAAAGGGCATTAACACAGTTTATTGACCAGCAACTTTGTTTTTGAACTTCATAATAGACAGGAATTGTTCTTTCTAAAACATCCACTCAAGATGTATGATGCTGTGTTGTGACAAGTGGTCGTTGATCTGAAATGCTAATCCTACTTTCCTCTCTCCACAGATGTTGCCTCACGTGCATTTTCAGTTTTCATTTCAGATTTCCAGCATCTGAAGTTTTTTGCTTTTCATTTCATTGTTTAAGTAATGGCCAGTTCACTTCCAGGAATGCCCACCTTAAAGAAGTTCTGCTCTTCTGGGATCTGACAAAGGTACCAGACTTAACCCTGCCTTCCTCTCTCCACAGATGCAGCCTGGCCTGCTTTATCTCTTTTTATCTGTTTTAATACTCAGCAGGTCTGGCAGCATCTGTGGAGAGAGAAGCAGAGTTAACGCTTCAGAAGAAGGGTCACTGACCTGAAATGTTAACTCTGCTTCTCTCTCCACAGATGCTGCCAGACCTGCTGAGTATTTCCAGCATTTCTTGTTTTTATTTCAGATTTCCAGCATCCGCAGTATTTTGCTTTTATATCTGTTTTTATTACTGCTCCCTTAGTGCTGTGGGTACCACATATTTTCCAGAATATTTGAGACCCCTGGATGTATTGCGCACATTAATTTTGCTTTTTGAACTTAATAATGGACAGGGATTTCTCTTTCTAAAAGATCTACTCAAGATGTGTGATGCTGGCATTGGAGTGAAAACTGCTCCCTTTGTTCTGACAAAGGATCATCGACCTGAAGCGTTAACCCTACCTTCCTCTCTCTAAAGATGTGCACATTAGAATGAATCTGTTATCATGACAAAAGTAATGATCAGCCTTTTTCTTGCTTTGGGCAGGGTGAAGAATTGTGTGTTGGGTTAAGTGTGTTTTATGTAGTGGTGCCACTGAGCTCTTTTTCAGCTGGGTGTGGCATCCCCAGAGGCAGGGTGTGTGTCTTTATTGCTGATTGTGTGAGTGAGCCATTATGAAGGTTTAAAAAATAGCTTGCTGTTTAGAAATCCTGTGTTAGATGTATTCTCACCAAAATAATTACAATCATTGCAAGCTCAAGGCATGTGGTGATGTATTTCAGTATAGCTTACGTCATTGTATTTTGTATTTGCCAACAAATAAAAATAGGATTGCAAACATTCTTTCCACAAGAAACAGCATCCCTTACTGAAAACAAGTGTTATACAGATACTTAAAAGGAAAGAAGCTGCATTTTATAAAGCAGCTTTCCTATCCAAAGGAGCTGTAAGGTAGTCCACCAATGAATTCAGTCACTGTTATGTAAGCAAAAGTGGTAACTGATTTGCACATAAGATCCCTGGAACCCTGGACTCTGACAGTCATCTGAAAACTCCAGAAAAACCCCCAGTTTAGCATCTCATCCACAAAAGAACACATCCAGCAATGTAACACTCCTGCAGTACTGCAACAAAGCATGAGCCTAGATTATATGCTCAAATCCTGGAGTTGAGCTTGAAACCAAGAGCTTCTAATTCAGAAGTGAGAGTGCCATCACTGAGCCAAGTTGACCTCGCACATTTAACAGTGTGAGACCTGCACACAATGGAACAAGCACAGCTTTGTTGTTCCTAGTAAGGAAGGTGAATTATTTGGATTTGACATTCCCTTTCAATACAAAAAAGTTCTTTGCTGTTTTGATGATTTCAGCTGAAGTTAGTATAAACCAATAACACTATCCCCACTGAAGAAGAACCACATCAGTGTTTCCGCTCTGAGATGAAAATAATTCAAGTGTAATATCCTAAACTTCTATTTTATCAGAAATCATGTTACTTTTCAAGTTTTCATAAATTCAGTTAAGAATACCAGACCTTGTTGGGTAAATCACAACATGGTGTGCTTATTATAGACATAGAAGGTTTTGATTCCTTATCTACAATGAGTTAGCAGGGATACAAGTTGGGATTCATAATTTGCCTGAGCTTTAGAAATTGGAAAATACATTTGTGTTCCCAATCCTGCTTGCTCATCCTGGAAAGTGGTTGGATGTCAAGCAAGGACATGATTGAGCTAAACTGTGATAGCCTCTCCAGGTCAAATAACCAGCGATACTGTCTAGTCTGACACTTGACGAATGGCCATTTGACTGAGATGGCTTTCACAGTTTAGCTCAATCATGGCGTTTTATAAGTATATTAAGGGTAAGAGGATAACCTGGGAAAGAGTAGGGCCCATTAGGGACCTAAGTGGCAATCTGTGTGTGGAGCCGGAAGACATAGGTGAGGTTTTAAATGATTACTTTTCATCTGTGTTCACTATGAAGAGGGACGATGTAGGTATAGAGATCAGGGAGGGGGATTGCAATATACTTGAACAAATTAGCATTGAAAGGGAGGAAATATCAGCTGTTTTAGCAGGCATAAACGTGGATAAATCCCCAGGCCCAGATGAGATCCCAGGCTGTTATGTGAGGCAAGGAAGGAGATAGCAGGGGATCTGACACAAATTTTCAAATCCTCTCTGGCCACAGGAGAGGTATCAGAGGACTAGAGGACCGTGAATGTGGTACCATTATTAAAGAAAGGTAGCAGGAATAAACCAGATAATTACAGGCCAGAGAGTCTAACATCAGTGGTAGGGAAACTATTGGAAAAAATTCTGAGGGACAGGATTAATCTCCATTTGGAGAGGCAGAGATTAATCAGGGATAGTCAGCATGACTTTGTCAGGGGGAGATCGTGTCTAACTAACTTGACTGAATTTTTCGAGGAGGTGACTAGATGTGTAGATGAGAGTAAGGCAGTTGATGTAGTCTACATGGACTTCAGTAAGGCTTTCGATTATGTCCTGCATGGGAGATTGGTTAAGAAGGTAAGAGCCCATGGGATCCAGGGCAATTTGGCAAATTGGATCCAAATTTGGCTTAGTGGCAGGAGACAGAGGGTGATGGTCGAGGGTTGTTTATGAGAGTGGAAGCCTGTGACCAGTGGTGTACTGCAGGGATCGGTGCTGGGACCCTTGCTGTCTGTAGTGTACATTAATGATTTAGACGTGAATATAGGAGGTATGATCAGTAAGTTCGCAGATGACACGAAAATTGGTGGTGTCGTAAATAATCAAGAGGAAAGCCTTAGATTACAAGACGATATAGATGGGCTGGTAAGATGGGCGGAGCAGTGGCAACTGGAATTTAATCCTGAGAAGTGTGAGAAGTAGGAAGTACAGAGGATCAGAGGGACCTTGGTGTACTTGTCCATAGATCACTGAAGGCAGCAGCACAGGTAAATAAGGTGGTTAGGAAGGCACATGGGATACTTGCCTTTATTAGTTGAGGCATAGAATATAAGAGCAGGGAGGTTATGATGGAGCTGTATAAAATGCTTAGTTAGGCCACAGCTGGAGTACTGTGTATAGTTCTGGTCACTGCACTATAGGAAGGATGCGATTGCACTGGAGAGGGTGCAGAGGAGATTCACCAAGATGTTGCCTGGGCTGCAGCATTTCAGCTATGAAGAGAGACTGGATAGGCCAGGGTTGTTTTCCTTAGAGCAGAGAAGGCTGGGGGGACCTGATTGAGGTATACAAAATTAAGTGGGGCATTGATAGGATAGATAGGAAGAAACTTTTTCCCTTAGTGGGGGGATCAATAACCAGGATGCTTAGATTTAAGGTAAGGGGCAGGAGGTTTAGAGGGGATTTGAGGAAATTTTTGTTCACCCATAGTGTGATTCGAATCTGGAACACAAGACCCGAAGGGTTAGTAGAGGCAGGAACCCTCACAACATTTAAGAAGTATTTAGATGAGCACTTGAAATGCCATAGCATACAAGGCAACGGGCCAAGTGCTAGAAAATAGGATTAGAATAGATAGGTGCTTGATGGCCAGCACAGACACAATGGGCCAAAGGGCCTGTTTCTGTACTATATAACTCTATGACTCTATGGCTGCTGATGCCCTAGAATCATCACCTAGCAAGAATTCACATCTTACCCAGAAGAGTGAGAAAATATCCAATGATAGTGATAATCTGTGCCAAATCACATCTGAACAGTTTACACATTATCATCATGTGCAATATTGTGATCCAGGCTACAATCCAACACTCCAGAACATCTCCAGAAAGACTAAGGCCTAATAACATCCACATACCAATTATGGGAACTCTCACTGCTTTGGTTCTGTGATGTGGGATACTGTTATCCTCAGCCTAAGCAAACAGTCAGCTGAATGAAGACAAGAAAAGAGAATTCACATGCAATGCTCTCTTCTGGTATGGATAGCTAATGTTTTCACTCGTATGGGTGGCCATTGCACTCACTGGCCTGCCAGCATGATCTGTTGGTCAGACGATCAAAAGTCAAAATCAACCCTTCTTTCCTAAACTGGTCACCATTTCTTCCTGTCTGCAGTTACATGCATACTTTTGGAATAGAACATAGAACAGTACAGCACAGTACAGGCCCTTCGGCCCATGATGTTGTGCCGAACCTTTAACCTACTCTAAGAATGCATACCATAATCTGTAATGTTGATGCTATCACAGAGCATTCACCTCTTTTCTTTGTCCAGTCTGGATATCATTAACTGCTGGTTATATAGCCTAAGCAACAAAGTTCCAATTAAACATAGCTCAAGAGTACTATTCTCTTTTAGCCACATGTAGGGAACACACATTTACCTAACTGGAATTAAGCTTTCCTGGGCTCACATAATGTCTGAATGTCACATCTACAAATTAGTTTTAATTCCCATGCATTTATAGCTTGTGTCTGGAACTGGATTCCCATTTCGCTGAAAGAACTGTGTGAAGATTTATAAGGTTGATTGATTCTGCGAAATGCAAAATACTTCAGCAAAATCTGGAATAAGGACAGAGTCCTTTGTGAAGTTGAGATACCATTATTTGTAAATGTATTTCTGTGAACATTGTCAGTCTATCAGACTTTAAATGGCAAAAAGAATAAAGCCAAGCAGGCTAATATATTTGTGTAAGCAATGGTATTGGATGATTTGGAATTATACAGTCCCCAGATAAGGCACATCTTGATAACAATCGTCTTCCTCTCCTTGCATCCAAAGATATTTTGCGGTTATAAAAATTAACAGACATCATATTTAAAAGCAAAACAAAATTAAGTTACTTTTAATATCACATAACATCATGTCACATTCTTATTCCCAACACACCAATTTATTCCCCTCCTTTTTGTGACATGTTTTAAAATCTAATTCCTTCATTTATTTGTTTTAACAATAGCATCTGGGAGAGCATGGGCTGCCCTCAGGCTTCCCTCTAATAGGTCACCACAAAGCATTGGGCCATGATTGCTCTCATTGATCTTCCCTTCCTCATTGAGTCTCGCTGCTACATATGGCTCAGATTGGAAATTAAATAGAGAAGTCTCAAAACACTGACTCCCCACTTCATATTATGAGTAGTTGTATGCCACCCCTCAGCACCACTACATCAATCTCTCATTATTACTGCACAACATCTTCTGCACCTCCCTCATCACTCCATCCCCAGCACCATTGCACCTCCCTCAACATCATTCCAGCGCCAGCACCACTGCACCTCCCTCGAATTTACTCCATCCCCTTGAGCATATACAACACCACTCCTTCAGCAAGCTTATAATTGTGTTTAAAACATATTTTAGGATTAATTAGCAGTTTTATAGATTGACAGTGATGAAGTAGCGTGGTGTTTACATGTCATCGTTATATTCAAAAGTTAGATTTTTACTGGGAATTGAATGAGATTGAAAAACTATTTAATGATGGTATTGAATAAAACTTTCATTTTAGAACAATTGACAAAGTTCATATTTCTTTTTCATTTTATCATAAATCATCGACAAATGCTGGCAGGTGCTGCCTAGCAACCAATTATTCCACAAAAACATTTCCAAACAATAGGTCAAGTGCCAGAAGAAACAAGATGTTGCTCGTACTGTTCAAAATTTTATCAGCTGTTATTCAAGATAAAAATAATGATGGTTCAGATTGTACATCATAACAACTTGTTACTGTTTTTGTGAAACTCTGTGGCCAGTATATAAAACTAGTGATCACCTTGTGAATGATAAAACAGAGAAAGAACACCATCCATAAAATGATATCATAAAAATGCATATATAGGGCAAGTCACTTGGCGTTATGCAATACCTTGTGTTATGGTCAGTGAGGAGGTGGGGTCACAAGCTCCCCTCTTGCCCTTCCTCTTACTTGACCGCAACAGGATTTATTTTTTTTTAACAGTGGTTGTGCTGACCACCTCAGTGAGTGTTTTACCTTTTACCTTTAATGTGATCGTGAAAGAACCACTCGGATAGGTTTTCTTGAGTTTAAACAAGAAAGAGGTGAGTTTATTATACTTAGCAATCTAAACCTGATCTAAAACAAAATAAAAATATGCTACACATTCAGGCGAGAATCACACACACAAATAGATTACAGAATGAAAAGTAGACGTTGTGGTTGGATTAGAGTCTAGAATAAATGGAAATTAAATACAGAGTCTGTGAGGCTGGATGATTTGGTGGTCTTCTGGCTGAAGCTGTATTCTTGAAGTCTTTGGCTGGTCGAAGTGTACTTTGTACCTGGCCCACTTGGCTCAGGATTTTCTTGGAGGCAGACTTGTAGGTAGCTCTCTTCCCCTGGTCTCTGTCTGTAGCAATCTGTAGGCTTGGAGGGTTTATAGTTGCAGATGGTTTTCAGACTTGTCTAGAGAGACAGAGAAAAAGAAAGAGGGAGGCACACAGCCTTCCCACTGCTGCACAGTCTGAACTTCTGGCTTGACTCTTTGTTCAAAGAACCCAGCTTTCACAGAGATGGACAGTCACTTGACTCCCTCAGTATATTCTCTGGAAACTTCTAATGAGATTCAAGGTTTGAAATTGGCTCCAGGATGTCAATATTTACACTTGGAGGGGTTTGCTCTTTCAAAGTCAAGGTGTTAGGATTGCCTTAAATGTCATGCTAATGAAGCAATCTTAGGTAATTCAATCACTGAGCAAGCCATTGTTCTGGGTCCATGTTCCTCAGATCTCTGTCTCCAGTTGGAGCCTTGGAATGTGAAAAGATTTTTCAGATGCAAACTGCATCTTGGCTGCTAGTTTTATTTTAAAATCCTGCAGGATTTTTCCCATTAAAAGTTTAATGTAAGTTTCCAACCAATTAATTAATATTCCTTATTTGGCATATTGTTTTTCTTGACACTTACAACAAACTCCATGGATTTCTACACTTAACATGCATAATACAATTTACTGCCAAGTGCCATAGTTTCACAATTAAGGCTCTCCACTCAGTGAGAATGCCAATCTCTGAGCAGATCCAAGAGCAAACAAATCACATAAAGAACAAAATACCTGCACTAATCATAACTACTAGTACATTTTCCCACTTTACCCAATAATAAATTTTCACTAGTTATGTTTTCCTCTATGTCTTTTGTAGGCGGCTGTTGATGGAGATAACAAGCAAAGTGGAGTTTGTCGCCTACCCGAGTTCCTTGATAATAGTTATCATTGAGAAAATAGGTTTGACTTCACATCATATCCCAAAATATCAAGTCTACCATAGAATAGAAGTGAAACACCGGCGGCACAATTGGATAAGGTGCGAAAACAGGCACAGGTATCGCAATGTGTAATTAAACTGCATCCGGTGCTACTAATGTAGGCAGCATGCAAACATGCAACTGCCTGCTGATTTGCATGGTACCTGAGCACACGCAGCCGGTGCTAAACATGCCGCTAGTGGCTGTGCACATCAGCAGGGGGCCCAAATTTGTGTGACTCCAGAACTGCTTAAAGCACCCTCTACTTCTTAAAGGGGAGATGCATTCTGACTGGAGCAGGTGATGGAACTGGTTGGAGAGCAAGAAGAACACAGAATTATGGAGCAACAGGACAGAAAGCATGCTCCAAGGCTCTCTGATGCTGCACTGAAGGCTTTGGTAGAGATCACAGATTATATTTAAAAAATCAGAGCAGTAGGCCAATGAGGGACCTCCACCACCCCCACTCCCCCCCGCATCCCCCCCCCCTCCCCCCCACCCAACTACATCATGCCTCCGGAGCTGGGAAGCAGCCAGTACAGTTTTTGGTGTCATGTTTCCCATGCAGCAGCAGGGTTGCCTGTCGCATGGGTAATTGTGGCTGTGGCAGGAAGTGGCCCTGAATTGGGGGTTAATTACCCAGTTAAGGGCCTCAATTGGCAGCGGGGTGGGAAGATCGTTCATGGGCCTTCCCACCCCGGACTAAATTTCAGTGGAGTTGGGATGGTGGTGGGGTCCATAGCTTCACTTCACCGTCACACACTTAGCACTGCTATAAGCCTCACTCCATATCTCACAACATGCACACACTGTCAGCAATTCAACCATGACACACCTCCTTCTCTCTTGTGGCAAGGTGTCACACAACCGGAAGCAGCATCACTTAACCAGTGGGGGACAGGTACAGTACGTTCTTACACCCCATGGAGGAGACAGTGCTCGCCATCATTGGAGTGGTCATAACTGAAGCCATAGCTGCTGACTGAGCTTGAAATATAGAAGATAATGGTTTGTTTCTACCTAATTCACCATGTCATATTCCACTTGCCCCTCATCCCACGATCTCTTCTAATTTACAAGCTGCTGATTGTGAAAGCATGCACCACTTGCTTCCCCTGCTTCTGTCAACCCGGCTTTACCCTTGTGCCTTTCCCCTATCAGATACTCAAGAACTGCAACCTGGTTAGGCAGTGGTGGAGCAGCAACAAGTGAAAGAGCAGGAAGATTGTGACATTACTCACTCTCACATTCACAGCTAGCAGCTCAAATACTGACACTGCAAGTAATTTACTGGATATATTAGAGGCAGGATCTGCACATGGTGAGACATGAGGCATGAGTGACCTGCAACCGGGCAGGGAACAAGGGCAGCAAAAGTGCCAGCTCACCAGAGGGTGAGATCATTCACAAGTTCTACTGCAGAGGACTTCGATGGGGCAACATATAGAAGATGACTAATGTGCATGCACATTGAAATGATTGGTGCATTGGCAGCCCTGCCAGAAAGTCTGCTGTCACTGTCAAGGAACAAGGAGGAGTCCAGCACCAACTTGGCACACGGCTTTGCATAGAGCTTGGGGCCATCTTCTCCAGCATGGAAGTGGTGGCCAGCTCATGAGAACACTTGTGGACCCAACCATAATGTGTTGCCTGATGGCCGATGTCTCAGCTTCTATTGCAACGCAAGCAGAGTCACCCAAAGTCTCTGAGTGCTGCAGTGGAATCTCAGACTGAAGTCACACAAGCTCAGTTTGGTGCCACACGGGCTCAGACTATTGCCATCATGGCTGCGGATACCAGTGCTCAAAGGGAGCGTGTGTCACAGCATTCCAATAATCTGTCCTCCAATACGTTGCTAGGATTGCCGAGGCAATTGGAGATGTTGCATATATTGCCTGTTCCAGCCTGGAAGGAGCAATGTCAACCTCATCCTGCTTTAAGGCTGCAGCAGATTAAGCAGATTTCAGTGAGAACCTTCTTAGTGAAGCAGAGACATCTGGCACTCTGTTCCTCTCTGAGGGTCAGGTAGGAGAATTGCTCCTGAACACTCTGGGCAGATGTAGCCTCTTGCTGAGAGCCCTTTGCCTCCTCCACCTCCTCCTCTATCCTCTTCTAGTAGCTTGTCCTGCTCTGTGTCGCCTAAGCTCATTCTCCCAGTCATGCTGTAGCCCAAGGGGGGTGCAAACTATTGCACCCATGTCAGGGAGCAGGTGGTTTATGCAGAAACCTTGAAGTCAAGAAAAGGTCCTTCTTTAAACAGCTCTGGGAAACAACTTTGGAAACTACCAAACACTACGATCACAGCAAGAGCCAGTAGAAATCAATCAGCAACTAACCTGAAATTTGTTGATGATCCCTTTAAATAGGGCTGGTGGGGGAGTCCTTTCTACTGCTGAACACATATTAAGCTGTGCAAGGTTAAGAGATGGCATTAGCTGAAGAGTTGAGCTGCAAAATGGCAGAGGTTGCGTCAGATCACTGTGACATGCTGTCTGCCATCACCATCTACCTACTCTGTGTACCTCTGATGGACCGTCCCTGTGTGCACTAATACATTCATCTAGATGGCATCCAGTGTGGCTAGCACCAGAAATGTGTACATGCACCACGAATACCATTTGGAAGTCAAAACAACACCCATAGTGCCAAAATACCAAGCACTATGGATCCTAATTTCAGGGCATTAATGTTTTTCGTGCCTTAGAGGGTGAGACAACCATCATGCCTTAAATTTGTACTATATGCTCTTGTAACTTGACAGCAGCAACAGATAGTTAAAAACAGTGTAAACAGTGTAAATAGAAACTGTGAAATTGTCTTGTAACCTGCCACAGATTAGGTTTAATTAGATCACAACTTGAACGACATCATTGCTGTGATTGTCCATCAAGCTGTAATTCTTCAGGTGAGCCTGAATTTTTATTGTGTCTGTGTATCTTCCACGAGATTAGTTCAACCTTATGGTTTGACGATTGATAATCTGAACTCCTATTTTGCACCTTTTTTAATCTAGTAATTTTCCTTTGCTTAATTTGAGTACATTAATTCCTTTAGCTTCCAGCTTTGATTCATTCCAAAACAATAGCTGACTCTGTGTCAATACCAATATATGAATATCTTGCTCATTATTCTTCCTCAAATAAATGTGCGGTGCTGGTATCATAGTCTCACAAAATGATACGGCATAGAAGGAGGTCATTGACCCATCGTGCCTGTGCTGGTTCTTTAATAGAGCTATCTAATTAGTCCCACTCCCCTGCTCTTTCCCATAGTCTTGCAAATGATTTCCCTTTAAGTATTTATCCAATTCCCTTTTGAAAGTTATTACTGAATCTGCTTCTACCATCATTGGAGGCAGTCTATTCCAGATCATAACTCACTGCGTAAACATTTTTTTTCATGTCACGTCTGGTTCTTTTGCCAACTATCTTAAGTCTGTCTCCTCTGGTTACAGGCCCTCCTGCCATTGGAAATAGTTTCTCCTTATTGTATTCATGATTTTGAACATATTCATCAATTCTCCTCTTAACCGCTCTGCTCTAAGGAGAATAACCCCAACTTCTGCACTCTCTCCAAATAACTGATGTCACGCATTCCTGGTAAATCTCGTCTGCACTCTCTTCAAGGCCTTGGCATTCTTCCTGAAGTGTGGTGTCCAGCATTGGCCACCAGCTGGGGCCTAACCAGTGTTTGATGCAGGTTTAGCATAACTTCCTTGCTTTTGTACTGTACAGGCTGGATTTTACACCGGGCGGATAGGAGCTGGCCACCAACGTAAAAGTTGGTGGTGAACCTGCTTCCACCTAGTCCAGGGATCCATCCCACATTTTATGGGTCCCCCCCGGGTGCGGAGAGGCCGACAGCTCTCACCGGGCAGCCTTTCCCGGCTCCAGGACGCCCACTTGTCATGGGTAAAATCCCCATGGAGGCCTTTAAGTAGCCATTAATTGGCAACTTAAGGGCCTTAATTGGCCTGGGGCGGGCGGCCCGTTTTTATACCCCAGCCTCCCGCCCTACATAAAGTGGGGCAGAGGCAGGAGCAGGGCGGGAAGGCCTCCCGGAGCCTCCCGCTCCATTTTATGCCACCTCCCATCCCCCCACCATCCAGCTCACTGGGATGGCGTAAAATACCAGCCTATGACTCTATTAATAAAACCAAGGAGCCCGTATGCCTTTTTAGCAGCCTTTTCAACTTGTCTTGCCACCTGCAAAGATGTGTGCACATGCAGCACCATGTCTCACTGTTCCTGCACACACTCTGTACACTGAAACATAATATCTGATCCTGATGAGACACCGGAACTTTGTGGAAGTTGTTAAGAGGCCTTGGACCATTCACAGAAAAAAAACATGTAACTACAACAACTTGCATTTATATAGGGCCTTTAATGTACTATGTCCCAAGAAACATCACAGGAGTGTAATTAGAAAAAAAAATCACATAGAAAATAAGTTTCCTCCCTGGTTACCCTTATTATACCATTTTATTTAGAGATACAGCACTGAAACAGGCCCTTCGGCCCACCAAGTCTATGCAGACTATCAACCACCCATTTATACTAATCCTGCATTAATCCCATATTCCTACCCCATCCCCACCTTCCCTCAACCACCTATATATACTAGGGGCAAGTTATAACAGCCAATTTACCTATCAACCTGCAAGTTTTTGGCTGTGGGAAGAAACCGGAGCACCCGCCGAAAACCCATGCGGTCACAGGGAGAACTTGCAAACTCTGCACAGGCAGTAGCCAGAATTGAACCTGGGTCACTGGAGCTGTGGTGCTAACCACTGCACCACTGTGCCACCATGTTAGAGTTCAGGTTATGTTTATAAACCATGAGAGAATTCACTGTTGTCGTTTGTGCTATTGTAACCTTATGATTAGTTTACAGATTTGTAATGGACTATGAAAACTACAAAAATCAAAACCTTATGTCAAAATCTGGTACAAAGTTGGCACTATCTTGTACCACTTCATTTACTTTTACAAAGCATATAACATGCGCATCACATCACCAGAGGGAAATCAGTTGCTGACATTTACCATGCGCTTTAGACTTTGCACAATCTTTCTTTTCCCCTCCCCCATTTCCTCTTCTTAACAGAAACCATGATCTTTTCACAAACCCTCAGAAACATAATCCTCTACATGTAAGATCACTAAACAAACACACTTCCATCTAGCTTTTTATCCCATTCAGAGCTTGAATTTTAACTTTTAAAGCCAAAACTCAGTAAGGGGCAACTTACTTGCTTTCCTCATTGTCTCCACATAACTTTAACTCGAATAGTAATTCAGTATATCAGGAAGCTGTGGTGCCTTGGGTAAGTTGCAAAACTCTTTGAACAGGAACTCAGATTTCAGTCGCGTACTGCAACAAGTACATTTCAGCGGCACAAAGAATACAATTTCTGTTGATTGGAATGAATTACAAAAAGCAGCATCACATTTTACGCCCACAATTACTTTCCAACCAGATTGTCAAATGCAGCCTGTACCTGGCTTTAAAGATCAGTGACATGAAGCAACCAGAAGAGGAAACACATTGCCATGTGTTGCTGCTGAGTGATAACATCTCCTCCAGTGGGAGGTTAATGCAATTAGACAACAGAATAATAAAGTGCAAATGGTACAGCCTTTCAAGTTAAAAACAAACTGCATTCACTATATTTAAAAAAATGTTCCACAAACTATTTTTAGTTTGGGGACAGAGAAGAGCCAGGATAGTCACCAATCATTTTTGCACTAATAGGATGCATAAATTGTGGAAAAGAGTTAGATTTTCCACACAAAATCAGCTGGCAGGGGCAAAAATGTGTGGTTCAGCTCAGTAGGATTTCAATTTTCCTCCCTTTTCCTGCCCACCCACTCTTGCTGGCTGCTAGCTGCCCTTTCCCTACTTTCCACATGCAAATAGTCGTCGATTTCTCTCCTTACCACTGCCAACAATGGATCGTCAGGAGAACAATGTTGGTGCTAGGCCGTGAGGCAGCAGCGGTAAGCACCTCGCAAATGGAGGGAGGGTCTGTTAATAGACATCTCTCCTTCCACAATGGTCCCAAACACCCACAGTTTTAGGGCTCTATCTTAATCAGAGACCTTCAAAGATATCTCTTCCAACCCTTTTAAGTTGTTGGCTGCCTCTTTTAGTGCTGAACCAGAGTAATTCTCCTTGTCTGCAGTGGCAGGCAAAATAAGCCCTGGTCTGGAAGTTGGCTTGGGTTATGACAGGGTCACAGTAGTGGGTGGAAGTCCTGCCTACTGCTACTCCACTGAGAAGAGAGCATCCCACCAAATGTGGTTGATTTTAACTCTATCGTCCCTGTAGAATCAGGAAAGGTGGACATTTAAAATTGTCCAAGTTTTATACTTGCAGGAAAGGTGCCAGGATCCCATTGTCTCATATTTCAACAAGCTCTACTGAGCAGACAGCAAGGACATCCACCCAAAGCTGCCTGGGCCCTTCTTTACAAGTGCACATCAGATCCCGACAACATCATCATCTGGTTACAATTTTAACTGGCAGTCTGAAAAGTGAAGCCACTGTGACTGAAGACAGCAGGAGGATGTGCCTGGGCTAGTAGAGGCCAAAACAGTCATATCTTTTATTTTCCTTCTAGGGTCAGGAGGATTATATACCTTTCCTGTAATGGACACACCACTTCCCAAATGTAAGAACTCATGGGATGGCCCTGGAAGCTGATCCTGGCACATATCCATGCCATGGGTGGTGGCCATCAGGTGGGAAGGCGGCCAGTGGAACTTAAATGGGCCTAATTTCTGGAGCAGAGGCTGAGAGCAGGATTTTCCATTTGGTTTGGGAACCCTGAGGGAGAAGCAGTCATAGATCCAAATTCTCCCCGAGCTCAGCCCTAATTGGCTGGAGGGCGGGTTTGTCTGCAAATTAGCAGCGGCAGGCGTGGAAAGGGGGCAGGAGGCTTGAAGTGCAGGCCCGGTTTAAAGGCATGATGGTAGCATTATTGTGGCAGTTGTCTTGAAAAGCTATGGCAGGTAGAAGTGAGCAGGAGGAGAGGCAGAAGCCAGGCACCGGTGGCAAGGCAGCCTCAAGGTTTAGCTATACCACCATCAAGGTCATGCTGGAGGCAGTGCACAAAAATGAGAGCTCTTGTTTCTGGAGGATGGCAGGAGAAGGCCAGCCAGTCAAACCAATAGGCCTGGCTGGAGGTGGCAGAGAATGTGAGCACCCACAGTGTTGTCAGGAGAACCTGGGTGTAGTGCCACAAGAGGTTTAATACCGTTCTTCATTCTGGCAAGAAGAGCTTTTTTTTATATTCATATTTATATACGTGGTGGCGTAGTGGTATTATCCCTACACTAGTAACTCAGAGACCCAGGGTATTTCTCTGGGGACCTGGGTTCGAATCCCACCACAGCAAAAGGTGGAATTTGAATTTAATTAATAAATCTGGAATTAAAAGCTAGTCTAATGATGGCCATGAAACCATTGTCGATTGTTGTAAAAACCCATCTGGTTCACTAATGTCCTTTAGGGAAGGAAATCTGCTGTCCTTTCCTGGTCTGGCCCACATGTGACTCCAGACCCACAGCAATGTGGTTAACTCTTACACGCCCTCTGAAATGGCCGAGCAAGCCACTCAGTTGTATCTAACTACTATGAAGTCACTAAAAAGGAATGAAACCGGACGGACCACCCGGCATCGACCGAGGCACCGGAAACGACAATGGCAAACCCAGCCTTGTCGAACCTGCAAAGTCCTCCTTACTAACATCTGGGGCCTTGTGCCAAAGTAGGGAGAGCTGTCCCACAGACTAGTCAAGCAACTGCCTGACATACTCACGGAATCATACCTTACAGACAATGTCCCAGACACTGCGATCACCATGCCCGGGTATGTCCTGTCCCATCGGCAGGACAGACCGACCAGAGGTGGTGGCACAGTGGTATACAGTAGGGGGGGAGTTGCCCTGGGAGTCCTCAACATCGACTTCGGACCCCATGAAGTCTCATGGCATCAGGTCAAACATGGGCAAAGTAACCTCCTGCTGATTACCAACTACCGCCCTCCCTCAGCTGATGACTCAGTACTCCACCATGTTGAACACCACTTGGAGGAAGCACTGAGGGTGGCAAGGGCACAAAATGTACTCTGGGTGGGGGACTTCAATGTCCATCACCAAGAGTGGCTCGGTAGCACCACTACTGACGAGCTGGCCGAGTCCTAAAGGACATTACTGCTAGACTGGGTCTGCGGCAGGTGGTGGGGGAAACAACACGAGAGAAAAACATACTTGACCTCATCCTCACCAATCTGCCTGCTGCAGATGCTTCTGCCCATGACTGTATTGGTAGGAGTGACCACCGCACACCCTTGTGGAGACAAAGTCCCGCATTCACATTGAGGATACCGTCCATCGTGATGTGTGGCACTATCACCGTGCTAAATGGGACAGATTTAGAACAGATCTAGCAATGCAAAACTGGGCATCCATGAGGCGCTGTGGGCCATCAGCAGCAGCAGAAATGTACTCAACCACAATCTGTAACCTCATGGCCCGGCATATCCCCCACTGAACCATTCCGATCAAGCCAGGAGACCAACCCTGGTTCAATGAAGAGTGCAGGAGGGCATGTCAGGAGCAGCACCAGGCATACATCAAAATGAGGTATCAACCTGGTGAAGCTACAACACAGGACTATCTGCATGCCAAACTGTGTAAGCAGCATGCGATAGACAGAGCTAAGCAATCCCATAACCAATGGCTCAGATCTAAGCTCTGCAGTCCTGCCACATCCAGCTGTGAATGGTGGTGGACAATTAAACAACTAACTGGAAGAGGTGGCTCCACAAATATCCCCATCCTCAATAATAGGGGAGCCCAGCACATCAGTGCGAAAGATAATGCAGAAGCATTTGCAATAATCTTCAGCCAGAAGTGCCGAGTTGATGATACATCTGGGCCTCCTCCTAAAGTCCTCAGCATCACAGATGCCAGACTTCAGCCAATTCGATTCACTCCACATGCTATCAAGAAATGACTGAAGGCACTGGATACTGCAAAAGCTATGAGCCCTGACAATATTCCGGCAATAGTACTGAAGACCTGTGCTCCAGAGCTTGCTGCACCCCTAGCCAAGCTGTTCCAGTACAGCTACAACACTGGCATCTACCCGGCAATGTGGAAAATTGCCCAGTTATGTCCTGTACACAAAAAGCAGGACAAGTCCAACCCGGCCAATTACAGCCCCATCAGCCTACTCTCAATCATCAGTAAAGTGATGGAAGGTGTCATCAACAGTGCCATCAACGGCACCTGCTCAGTGATGCTCAGTTTGGGTTTCGCCAGGGCCACTCAGCTCCTGGCCTCATTACAGCCTTGGTTCAAACATGGACAAAAGAGCTGAACTCAAGAGGTGAGGTGAGAGTGACTTTCCTTGACATCCCCCAAGGCAGCATTTGACCGAGTATGGCATCAAGGAGCCCTAGCAAAACTGAGGTTAATGGGAATCAGGGGAAAACCCTCCGCTGGCTGGAGTCATCCCTAGCGCAAAGGAAGATGGTTGTGGTTGTTGTAGGTCAATCATCTGAGCTCCAGGACATCACTGCAGGAGTCCCTCAGGGTAGTGTCCCAGGCCCAACCATCTTCAGCTGCTTCATCAATGACCTTCCTTCAATCATAAGGTCAGAAGTGGTGATGTTCGCTGATGATTGCACAATGTTCAGCACCATTCGTGACTCCTCACATACTGAAGCAGTCCGTGTAGAAATGCAGCAAGACCTGGACAATATCCAGGCTTGGGCTGCTAATTGGCAAGTAACATTCACGCCACACAAGTGCCAGGCAATTACCATTTCCAACAAGAGAGAATCTAACCATCTCCCCTTGACATTCAATGACATTACCATCACTGAATCCCCCACTATCAACATCCTAGGGGTTACCATTGACCAGAAACTGAACTGCAGGAGCCATATAAATACTGTGACTATGAGAGCAGGTCAGAGCCTAGGAATCCTGCGGCGAGTAACTCACCTCCTGACTCCCCAAAGCCTGTCCACCATCTACAAGGCACAAGTCAGGAGTGTGATGGACTACTCTCCACTTGCCTGGATGGGTGCAGCTCCAACAACACTCAAGAAGCTTGACACCATCCAGGACAAAGCAGCCCGCTTGATTGGCACCCCATCTACAAACATTCATTCCCTCCACCACCGACGCATCGTGGCAGCAGTGTGTACCATCTACAAGATGCACTGCAGCAATGCAGCATGGCTCCTTAGACAGCACCTTCCAAACCCGCGACCTCTACCAACTGGAAGGACAAGGGCAGCAAATACATGGGAACACCACCACTTGCAAGTTCCCCTCCAAGTCACACACCATCCTGACTTGGAACTATATCGCCGTTCCTTCACTGTCGCTGGGTGAAAATCCTGGACCTCCCTTCCTAACAGCACTGTGGGTATACCTACCCCAAATGGACTGCAGCGGTTCAAGAAGGCAGCTCACCACCACCTTCTCAAGGGCAATTAGGGATGGGCAATAAATGCTGGCCTGGCCAGCATCGCCCACATCCCATGAATGAATAAAAAATGAAATTTATAGGATGTGGACATCGCTGGCTAGGCCAGCATTTATTGCCCATCCATGGTTGCCCTTGAGAAGGTGGTGGTGAGATGCCTTCTTGAACCGCTGCAGACAATGTGGTTTAGGTACACCCACAGTGCTGTTAGGAAGGGAGTTCCAGGATTTTGACCCAGCGACAGTGAAGGAATGGCGATATAGTTCCAAATCAGAATGGTGTGTGACTTGGAGGGGAACTTGCAGGTGGTGGTGTTCCCATGCATTTGCTGCTCTTGCTCTTCTAGTTGGTGGAGGTCGGGTGTTTGGAAGGTGCTGTCTAAGGAGCCTTGCTGCGTTGCTGCAGTGCGTCTTGTAGATGGTACACACTGCTGCCACTGTGCGTTGGTTGTGGAGGGAGTGAATGTTTGTGGATGGTGTGCCAGTCAATTGGGCTGCTTTGTCCTGGATGGTGTCGAGCTTCTTGAGTGTTGTTGGAACTGCACCCATCCAGGCAAGTGGAGAGTATTCCATCACACCCCTGACTTGTGCCTTGCAGATGGAGGATAGGCTTTGGGGAGTCAGGAGATGAGTTACTCGCTGCAGGATTCATAGTCTCTAACCTGCCCTTGTAGCCACGGTATTTATATCTCTACTCCAGTTCAGTTTCTGGCCAATGGTAGCCCGTAGGATGTCAATAGTGGGGGATTCAGCAATGGTAATGCCATTGACTGTCAATGGGAGATGGTTAGATTCTCTCCTGTTGGAGATGGTCATTGCCTGGCACTTGTGTGGCACGAATGTTACTTGCCACTTCTCAGCCCAAACCTGGATATTGTCCAGGTCTTGCTGCATTTCTACACGGACTGCTTCAGTATCTGAGGAGTCACGAATGGTGCTGGACATTGTGCAATCATCAGCGAACATCCCCACTTTTGACCTTATGATTGAAGGAAGGTCATTGATGAAGCAGCTGAAGATGGTTGGGGCTAGGATACTACCCTGAGGAACTCTTGCAGTGATCTCCTGGAGCTCAGATGATTGACCTACAACAACCACAACCATCTTCCTTTGCACTAGGTATGACTCCAACCAGCCGAAGTTTTCGCTCTGACTCCCATTGACTCCAATTTTGCTCGGGCTTCTTGATGCCATACTCGGTCAAATGCTGCCTTGATGTCAAGGGCAGACACTCTCACCTCACCTCTTGGGTTCAGCTCTTTTGTCCATGTTTGAACCAAGGTTGTAATGAGGTCAGGAGCTGAGTGGCCCTGGCGGAACCCAAACTGAGCGTCACTGAGCAGGTTATTGCTAAGCCAATGCCGCTTGACAGCACTGTCGATGACACCTTCCATCACTTACCTGATGATTGAGAGTAGACTGCTGGAGCAGTAATTGGCCGGGTTGGACTTGTCCTGCTTTTTGTGTACAGGACATACCTGGGCAATTTTCCACATTGACGGGTAGATACCAGTGTTGTAGCTGTACTGGAACAGCTTGGCTAGGGGCGCGGCTAGTTCTGGAGCACAGGTCTTCAGTGCTATTGCAGGAATATTGTCAGGTCCCATAGACTTTGCAGTATCCGGTGTCTTCAGTCGTTTCTTGATATCACGCGGGGTGAATTGAATTGGCTGAAGTCTGGCATCTGTGATGCTGGGAACTTCAGGAGGAGGCCAAGATGGATCATCAACTCGGCACTTCTGGCTGAAGATTATTGCAAATGATTCAGCCTTATCTTTCGCACTGATGTGCTGGACTCCTCCATCATTGAGGATGGGGATACTTGTGGAGCCACCTCTTCCAGTTAGTTGTTTAATTGTCCACCACCATTCACAGCTGGATGTGGCAGTACTGTAGAACTTAGATTTGATTCATTGGTTTTGGGATCACTAGCTCTGTCTATTGCATGCTGCTTACGCTGTTTGACATGCAAGTAGTCCTCTGTTGTAGCTTCACCAGGTTGACACCACATTTTGAGGTATGCCTGGTGCTGCTCCTCCTGCACTCTTCATTGAAACAGGGTTGGTCTCCTGGCTTGATGGGAATGGTAGAGTGGGGGATATGTCGGGCCATGAGGTTATAGATTGTGGTTGAGTACAATTCTGCTGCTGCTGATGGCTCACAATGCCTCGTGGATGCCCAGTTTTGCATTGCTAGATCTGTTCTAAATCTATCCCAGCTAGCACAGTGACGGTGCCAGACAACATGATGGACGGTATCCTCAATGTGAAGGCGGAACTTTGTCTCCACAAGGACAGTGCGGTGGTCACTCCCACCAATGCTGTCATGGACAGATGCATCTGCGGCAGGCAGATTGGCGAGGACGAGGTCAAGTATGTTTTTCCCTCTTGTTGGTTCCTTCACCAACAGCTGCAGACCCAGTCTAGCAGCTATGTCCTTTCGGACTCGGTCAGTAATGGTGCTATCGAGCCACTCTTGTTGATGGACATTGAAGTCCCCCACCCAGAGTTCATTCTGCGTCCTTGCTACTCTCAGTGCTTCCTCCAAGTGCTGTTCAGCATGGAGGAGTACTGACTCATCAGCTGAGGGAGGGCGGTAGGTGGTAATCAGCAGGATGTTTCCTTGTCCACGTTTGACCTGATGCCATGAGACTTCATGGGGTCTGAAGTCAATATTGAGGACTCCCAGGGCAACTCCCTCCCGACTTTATACCACTGTGCCGCCACCTCTGCTGGGTCTGTCCTGCCGGTGAGCTAGGATATACCCGGGGATGATAATGGGGACATCGTCTGTCAGGTATGATTCCCTGAGTATGTCAGGCTGTTGCTTGACTAGTCTGTGGGACAGCTGTCCCAACTTTGGCACAGCCCCCAGATGTTAGTAAGGAGGACTTTGCAGGGTCGACAGGGCTGGCTTTGCCGTTGTCGTCTCCGATGCCTAGGTCAATGCAGGGTGGTCCGTCCGGTTTCATTCCTTTTTTTTATTGACTTTGTAGCGGTTCGATGCAATTGAGTGGCTTGCTAGGCCATTTCAGAGGGCATGTATGAGTCAACCACATTGCTGTGGGTCTGGAGTCACATGATGGCCAGACCAGGTAAGGACAGTAGATTTCCTTTCCTAAAGGACATTAGTGAACTAGATGGGTTTTTCCGACAATCGACAATCATTTCATGGCCATCATTGGACTAGCTTTTAATTCCAGATTTATTAATTGAATTGAAATTCCACCTTCTGCTGCGGTGGGATTCAAACCCTTGTCCCCAGAGCAATACCCTGGGTTTCTGGGTTTCTCGTCCAATGACAATACCACTGCACCACCACCTCCCCAGAGTGCTAGATGACACCCAGATGACAGGTCTGCAGGTCTGCAGCCACCAGCAGACACAGCAGTTGACCAACCTAAGGGTGCATGGTGCCCCTGAACATGGGAGAAATGTGTGCCCAGGGTCATTACTGACCCGTCAACAAAGTTCAAAGCCCTTGTGCTATTGAGGAGCTGGCAGCAGTGATAAATGCAGCATCTTTTTTTAAAAAGCCACTGGAATTGGTGAGAGAGGCCAGCATTGCCTTATCTCACTTTCTCTTTTGTCCTTGCAGGACAAGAGGGTGCAAAATGCAAGGGAGAGGATGCACACAAGCGGAGGAGTGCCCCAGCTCATTATGCTGACTGCAATGGAGGAGGCAGCACCTGACATTGCGATGGCGGCTCCTCATGAGGAAGTGGGATGGAGAGATGGGAATATCTGTAGCAGAGGGTGAAAAGATAAATGAAGAGGATGAAGTGCACTCCTTTCAGCTCAACAGAACGTTAAAACCTCAGCTGCTTTGGGAATCCTCAGCACTGCAAAGGCATCTGCTGTGAGAGGCTCGTGATCTCCTTCTTTTGTCTCCCACACAGCCTGTTGTGGAGGGGGACTATGCTATTGTTGTTGCAGCTTCACTGCAGAGGCCACAGACCCAGCAACACCACACCTTTCAAGTGCACCCTCCACCAGGGCAGATACACTCATATCGGTGGAACCTCATAAACAGTTAGAAAGGGTAGAACTTGGAGATGAGCACGTCACTTGTGAGCAGAAAGAGGTAACAGAAGCAGAGGCAGCTGTGGGCAGAGGATAGTGGACAGACACAGCCTTGCTCAGAAGGGCACAGATGCAGAGCCTCAGCAGTCACAAGCAAGGTGGCTCTATTTGACCAGCAGCATGAGATGTGTTTCCACATGTCGCAGTTTCCTGAGGCAGTACGGATTCATGGGCTGAGAATGAAGGAGTCCATTCAGCTCATGTGCACCACTCTGGCTCAGGGCTTTCCACTGAGAGAGTGACCAACCTCATGGAGAGCCATTTGTCACAACACAGTGGATGCAGGAATAGTTCACTGACATGCACAGAATGTATGCAATGCTTTGCAGCATTGACTGATTAGTGGAGCTGATGGTGCAAAGATGCATGGGGTAGATGCCAGTTGGGTCCCAGCCGTGGTCCCCTCTAGTGATCCAGAGTGCCATCAAAGGGCAGAGGCAGGCAGTGAGAAGAATGGAGGGTGCCACCCTTCATCATCATCAGCCTCCTTGGCACCTCTGACTGAGGGAACATTTATGCAGCTGGGCCCTGTGACAGAGGTTCCCCTGCATTGACGCCAGTGCAGCAGCCTCTGGAAGTGCTCCTACTGACAGCTCTACGACAAGGATGACCGCACTGGCATCTCAGCTGCAAGCATGTAGCATAACAGCCCAAGAGCATTATCAAACAAAATTTGACTTTGAGCGACATAAGGAAATATTAAAACAGGCGACCAAAAGCTTGGTCATTGAGATAGTTTTAAGGAGCATAGAGTTGTAGGAGTTCAGGGAGGGCATTTCAGAGTTTAGAGCCTCAGCAGCTAAAGGCACAGTTCCCAATGGTTGAAGTGATTAAAATCAGCATTGTGCAACAGACAGAATTGGAAGTATGTGGAGATCTCAGAGGGATGTGGGGCTGGATGAGGTTAAGGAGATATGGAGGGGTGAGGCCATGGAGGGACTTGAAACAAGGCTGAAAATCTTAAAATCAAGACATTCAGAGTGGGAGCCAATGTAGGTCAGTGAGCACAGGGGTGATGGGTGAACGGGACTTGACGTAAGGACATGATTTACATCATACTGATCTTTATATGCAAACAAAAAAGAACATGAAGCACAATTTCATGTGGGAAAAATCCCTTTTATGAATGAATGCATGAATTTGCATTTAAATAGCATCTATCATGAGTTCAGGACACTCCAAAGTGGTTTACGACCAATGATGTGCCTATTTTTTTGAAGTGTTGGAATGAAAGCTACTTTCACACATTTTGATCAAGAATGAAATGATATATCACTAATCTTGAGATACCAAAATTGCTGCAGTAGAAGACTTCATAATGCCAAAACTAAAATGCACATTCATGTGAAAAAAGCAATAAAATTATATAAACGGAAAAAGGCAAATCATCAAGGAATTGTGAAAGTTTATGTTCACTACCACGGCAGGTTACAAACAGTACTGAAAAAATATGTTGTAGATGAACTGAATTACACGCTTTGACTGGCAGCTGTGTTTGCCATGAACTTGTCAAAAACATATGTTTCACACAGCAAGCAGATTGTTCTTTATAGGCATTACCCACACCTCCCCCCACCACCTCCCACACCCCCGCCCCATTTTTGTGATTGATAATATTGGATTTAAAGATAAAAGTATGTAATTCTGTTATAATTACATCAGTGATTATGGCAAGGCAGGCATGTTTTAAATAACCTTAGTGCTGTAAGGTTAAGGTGCTGTAATCCTGAAAAGTAAAATTTGGTACACTACTTTCAATTAATCACACAGAATCTAATTTTGGATGATCTAGTAAATTTAAGAAAAATCGAAAGTAAAAAAAATAACTTTCTTTTAAATAATTCGGTTCCACTTAAACACTCATTTGCAATTAAAATATATTTTTTCCTTTGAGTAATGATACATTTATAAGTCAGTATCAACTTGAGTTAGCTAGTGTTGGCATTTTTAAGGGGAACCTGGTTCGATTTTATATCATGCTGTGAAGATGTTATTATTTTATACCACAGCATATGAATTTTACACTTAATTAGGTATGAAGCAAGAACTCCACAATGACCAAACTGAGGGGTGATTTTTTTTTTTGTTTGCTACTGCTCTTTATCTGCCTGAAAATGGGATGGTAGCAGGACCATAATCATGTGGAAGAATGGCACGCAAACTTACCAATAGATGCAATTTTCGGTGGACCTTACTTTAGAAAACTTGAGCTCCCACCAGAAACAGGCGCTAATGTATGCAAATCAGGGTTAAATGACACATTTAAGAACCTAATGCTAATTTTGTCTCTACCTACATTGCTACCGGCAGTTCCTCAACCTACCCATGGGCCAGGATTTTGTCAGGGCGGCGGTGGCCTTACGCTGGGTTGGAAAGCAGAGGCAACACTACCCTAATTGTCTCTGGGAGCCCCGGCCAGACTTTACATCCATCAGGCAGCCAATGAGATCCGTGGGGGTTCCCATCCCTTTAAGAGATGAGATCCCACCTCCAAGAGCTAACAGCCAATTGGAAGGCTGGCAGCTCTTCAGTCCCAGCCCAGAGGAGCAGCATGGATGCTGTCTTTGGACCAAGGTAAGGGGGGATGGTGGGGTGGTTGGTGAGGGCAGGGTGGGTGTTGCCATAGGTGACAGGCATTGCCACCAGGGGGGCCCTCTGTGAGCCACAGAATGCCTGATTAGGAGACTTCCCCCCACCACCCCCCACCCTGAGCCTGGCGGCCTCCCCATGTGGCAGAGGGCACACCAGCTGCTGGAAAAATGCCAGCTGCAGTGGAAAGAGGTCCTTAATTGGCCACTGCCTCACAGCCAGCTCCTAGAGGTCCCATAAAATCCCAGCCATAATCCATAAGCAGAACAAATCAGTGGGCAGTGACTTCCAGCAATATTTAAAGATGCTCCTCAACATTTTTAATAGAAGATAGAAAGAACAAACTTACATTTATACAATGCCTTTCATGATCACAAAACATCCCAAAGTGCTTTATAGCGAATTAACCCTCCTCCCTGGGTCCAGGTCAAAATTCCTCCTCTGCATCTGTTATTGTAAAGCAGTCCATAATTGGACCTGATAGCAGACTACCCCAAGGGATCGGCAACCTTAGTAACAAAAAGAGCCTTTTTTAAGGAAAAAAATTAGTCAAAAATATAATATCTTAAGAGCTGCAATGCTGTTACTCAAATGCCAATGATAATGAAAAACAAGACAGAAACACATTTCAACAAAATTTTAAAGGTTTTTTACAAAACAGTTGTTACTTGAATGATACTTTCTCACAATGTTAATAAAAGTTTAAAAAACAAAACAAGCCATTTAATTACCATCAAAATGGATTTGATCAATCAAGGCTTGGCCCCACACAAGTCCTTAATGAAACGCATGCAGCTCCAGAGCCACAGGTTGCAGACCCCTGGCCTACTCAGCCTCTAACAATGAAAATCGTTTAAATTAGAAAAAGCAGAAAAGATGTCGGTGTTACCTATTTGAATTTATATTAATGTGCTAAGTGGGCAGCAGATTCATTGCTGGATCCCTTATTTATCTATCTAACCTTCAATTCGCTCATTACATTCAACCTATGCTGTGAATCATTTGTTCAGGTTGCCTTTTAAACTGTAAAAGGATAATAGTGACAGATGAACTTAGAATACTGTCCAAATAAGATTTAAACATTTACCAAATCCCACACTATCGATTGCATTCTATATCACTGTTTAGATTTAATAGAACTTGTACAACTGTCACCAAATTCAATGAATCAGTCTCTTTCCATTTAAAATACTTGTTGCCTGAAACTGTACACATCACTGTTCAATTATTTCGTGTTTTGTGTAGTTAAAGTTAGCACCAAAATAGGTTTTACAATTAAACAGCTTTTGTTGATGGAAGGCGGAGTATAAATTCATTCCAACAATATACAAATGTGCATATAGACTACATTTAATCAAAATTAGCGATATAGGAGACTTTCAATTATCAGTTGTTATTTGAAATGTCCGTATTGGAACATAGGAACAGGAATAAGCCATTCAGCCCCTTGGGTCTGCTCTGCCATTCAATTAGATTATTGCTGATCTGTACATCAACTCCATTTTCATGCCTTTGCTCCATATCCCTTATCTTAGTAAAAAAAAATCTATCGATCTCAGTCTTGAAAGCTCCACTTATTCCAGCATCCACAGCCTTTGGGGGAAGAGTGTTCCAAATTTCTGCCACCCTTTGTGTGAAAAAAGTGCTTCCCGATTTTGCTCCGAAATGGCCTAGCTCTCATTTGAATCACTAATGACAATTATAAGCCTCTATTCTGTCAATATATTCCTGCCTGGTATCATTGGGCTGGATTTTATAATCTCACCGCCAATCTTGGTGGCCAGATGAAAACACAGCAGCCTGCCTGCGCGGGCCGCATACCACAGAACCGCCGCAATCTTTTGTGTGGCAGCTCATTTGCATCCCTGGGAGAACAGTTGGAGGGGGCGGGCTGTCCGTCACCAGCAATGGCGTCAGCTGCCTGTGCTCAGGCGCTGATGCCATTTTTAAAGGGCTGTTGGCCCTACAGGCTAATTTAAATATTTAAAGGTAAATTGAATTAAAATAAATAAATAAATATTTTGCCCCTCTCCCACGCCCCCATAACAATTAAATTAATTATTTGCCCTTCTCCTCCCAAAGCACTTACCTTTACCATCCGACCTCCCCCCTGCCACAAACTTTCAACTACAGCCCTTCCCACCAACCCCAACCCCCCACCCCACACGCACTGATAAACTTACCTTCCCCCCTCCCCACCAGTGTTGCGCCTTGTTTCCTCGTATGGGGATTCAAAGGCACAGGAGTGCCAACCGCCGCGCCAAAGATCACAGCGGGACATCAGGCGGCAATGTGAGCTAAAATCAATCTTTTTTTTTTATTCATTCATGGGATGTGGGCGTCGCTGGCGAGACCAGCATTTATTGCCCATCCCTAATTGCCCTTGAGAAGGTGGTGGTGAGCTGCCTTCTTGAACCGCTGCAGTCCTTGTGAGGTAGGTACAGCCACAGTGCTGTTAGGAAGGGAGTGCCAGGATTTTGACCCAGTGACAGTGAAGGAACGGCGATATAGTTCAAAGTCAGGATGGTGTGTGAATTGAATGGGAACTTGCAGGTGGTGATGTTCCCATGCATCTGCTGCTCTTGTCCTTCGAGGTGGGGGAGCTCGGGGGTTTGGAAGGTGCTGTCCAAGGAGCCTTGGTGCATTGCTGCAGTGCATCTTGTAGATGGTACACACTGCTGCCACTGTGCGTCGGTGGTGGAGGGAGTGAATGTTTGTATTTGGGGTGACAATCAAGCGGGCTGCTGTGTCCTGGATGGTGTCGAGCTTCTTGAGTGTTGTTGGAGCTGCACCCATCCAGGCAAGTGGAGAGTATTCCATCACGCTCCTGGGTTGTGCCTTGTAGATGGTGGACAGGCTTTGGAGAGTCAGGAGGTGAGTTACTCGCCGCAGGATTCCTAGCCTCTGACCTGCTCTTGTAGCCACGGTATTTATATGCCTACTCCTGTTCAGTTTCTTTTCAATGGTAGCCCCCAGGATGTTGATAGTGGGGGATTCAGCGATGGGTATGCCATTGAATGTCAAGGGGAGATGGTTAGATTCTCTCTTGTTGGAGATGGTCATTGCCTGGCACTTGTGTGGCGCAAATGTTACTTGCCAATTAGCAGCCCAAGCCTGGATATTGTCCAGGTCTTGCTGCATTTTTACACGGACTGCTTCACTATGTGAGGAGTCGCAAATGGTGCTGAACATTGTGCAATCATCAGCGAACATCCCCACTTCTGACCTTATGATTGAAGGAAGGTCATTGATGAAGCAGCTGAAGATGGTTTGGCCTAGGACACTACCCTGAGGAACTCCTGCAGTGATGTCCTGGAGCTCAGATGATTGACCTACAACAACCACAACCATCTTCCTTTGCACTAGGTATGACTCCAACCAGCAGAGTGTTTTCCCCCTGACTCCCATTGACTCCAGTTTTGCTAGGGCTCCTTGATGCCATACTCGGTCAAATGCTGCCTTGATGTCAAGGGCAGTCACTCTCACCTCACCTCTTGTGTTCAGCTGTTTTGTCCATGTTTGAACCAAGGCTGTAATGAGGTCAGGAGATGAGTGGCCCTGGCGGAACCCAAACTGAGCATAACTGAGCAGGTTATTACTAAGCAAGTGCTGCTTGATGGCACTGTTGATGACACCTTCCATCATTTTACTGATGATTGAGAGTAGGCTGATGGGGCTGTAATTGGCCAGGTTGGACTTGTCCTGCTTTTTGTGTACAGGACAAACCTGGGCAATTTTCCACATTGCCGGGTAGATACCAGTGTCATAGCTATACTGGAGCAGCTTGGCTAGGGGTGCAGCATGTTCTGGAGCACAGGTCTTCAGTGCTATTGCAGGAATATTGTCAGGACCCATAGCCTTTGCAGTATCCAGTGCCTTCAGTCATTTCTTGATATCACGCGGAGTGAATCGAATTGGCTGAAGTCTGGCATCTGTGATGCTGGGGACTTCAGGAGGAGGCCGAGATAGATCATCAACCCGGCACTTCTGGCTGAAGATTATTGCAAATGCTTCTGCCTTATCTTTCGCACTGATGTGCTGGGCTCCCCCATCATTGAGGATGGGGATATTTGTGGAGCCACCTCCTCCAGTTAGTTGTTTAATTGTCCACCACCATTCACGACTGGATGTGGCAGGACTGCAGAGCTTAGATCTGATCTGTTGGTTATGGGATCGCTTAACTATGCCTATTGTATGCTGCTTATACAGTTTGGCATGCAAGTAGTCCTGGGTTGTATCTTCACCAGGTTGACACCTCATTTTGAGGTATGCCTGGTGCTGCTCCTGGCATGCCCTCCTGCACTCTTCATTGAACCAGGGTTGGTCTCCTGGCTTGATGGTAATGGTTCAGTGGGGGATATGCCGGGCCATGAGGTTAAAGATTGTGGTTGAGTACAATTCTGCTGCTGCTGATGGTCCACAGCGCCTCATGGATGCCCAGTTTTGCATTGCTAGATCTGTTCGAAATCTATCCCATTTAGCACGGTGATAGTGCCACACAACACCATGGATGGTATCCTCAATGTGAATATGGAACTTCGTCTCCACAAGGACTGTGCGGTGGTCACTCCTACCAATACAGTCATGGAAAGAAGCATCTGCGTCAGGCAGATTGGTGAGGGGACAAGGTCAAGTATGTTTCTCCCTCATGTTGGTTCCCCCACCACCTGCCGCAGACCCAGTCTAGCAGCTATGTCCTTTAGTACTCAGCCAGCTCGGTCAGTAGTGGTGCTACCGAGCCACTCTTGGTGATGGACATTGAAGTCCCCCACCCAGAGTACATTTTGTGCCCTTGCCACCCTCAGTGCTTCCTCCAAGTGCTGTTCAACATGGAGCAGTACCGAGTCATCAGCTGAGGGAGGGCGGTAGGTGGTAATCAGTAGGAGGTTACCTTGCCCATGTTTGACCTGATGCCATGAGACTTCATGGGGTCCGGAGTCGATGTTGAGGACTCCCAGGGCAACTCCCTCCCTACTGTAGACCATTGTGCCACCACCTCTGCTGGATCTGTCCTACCGGCGGGACAGGACATACCCAGGGATAGTGATTGCAGTATCTGGGACATTGTCTGTAAGGTATGATTCCGTGAGTATGACTATGTCAGGCTGTTGTTTGACTAGTCTGTGGGACAGCTCTCCCAACTTTGGCGCAAACCCCCAGATGTTAGTAAGGAGGACTTTGCAAGGTCGACAGGGCTGGGTTTGCCGTTGTCGTTTCCGGTGCCTTGGTCGATGCGGGGTGGTCCGTCCGGTTTCATTCTTTTTTATTGACTTCGTAGCGGTTAGGTACAACTGAGTGGATTGCTAGGCCATTTCAGAGGGCATGTAAGAGTTAACCACATTGCTGTGGGTCTGGAGTCACGTGTAGGCCAGACCGGGTAAGGACAGCAGATTTCCTTCCATAAAGGACGTTAGTGAACCAGATGGGTTTTTACAACAATCGACAATGGTTTTATGGCCATCATTAGACTAGCTTTTAATTCCAGATTTTTATTAATTAAATTCAAATTCCACCTCTGCTGTAGTGGGATTCGAACCCAGGTCCCCAGAGAAATACCCTGGGTCTCTGGGTTACTAGTCCAGTGATAATACCACTATGCCACTGCCACCCCCAAATCATTTTAATTTATTGTAATATTCAAATTGGGGTCCCGTCGCCAAGCAACATGGGGCACCATGAGGCCTTACCGCCGCCAGTAATATTGAGGCAGGCCCTCCTGGCATCGGGGTGTGCTGTGGCCATCTCACGGTGGCATTTTCCAGCTACCCCACCTGCCCCCAACCCTGCGCCACGAAACCTGACACCAGGGGAGTTGGTAAAATCTAGCACATTTATCTGCTTAAATTTGCAGAGGAACCTTCATCCCAAAATAGACAATGCTTCTTATATAAAATGTATAAATTCACAACACATGATTATTGCAGATAAAGTACAAATTTGCTTTTTCAGCTAGTTTCCTGCGACGAATCTGATCCCTTTCAATTGTGCCGGAAATAATTAAAGATAATGAAGCAAATTAAAATGCTAAAAAAAATCATTTGCAATCTAATGGCAGTAACAAACTCAAAGCAGAGCACGAGTCTGATCCAGTCTTGTGTAACAATCTAATTGTCGACACTGGGATTAATTAAAGATTAATTAAATTATTCAGTTGAGATGTTGGTGATTCTCGGCCTTCATTTATACTGAATTGAATGCAGTAAAACTGGATTCCATTTGAATTTGTGCCAAAAAACAGAATTTGCAAATTCAGCATCATTTTATTTTACAATCTGACCTTGATGGCTATTCTATTTGTTTCCCTGAAATGTTTTGTGCCAGCCTATCAACAACAGAAGTGAAATAAGCTGTATGTCAATGGGTTAAAGGAGGTTCAGTATAGTATATATGAAATTGTCAACTGAATTCACTTGGCTGTGAAAGGTACATTGCATTGTATATATGTTGTAATAGTGGCATAGTGTGGATTTATAGTAGCTCTAGGACTTAAAAGTTGGCAGAATTGACTAAAGGACCCAACTATTAAGATTAATGTCTCCCACTGGAAAATGCCAAGTTTCCATTATTTTCAGAGATTCAGAGGTATTTTGGCTGCTTTTGGAAAGGTTTTGTAGCAGCTCCGTTAATTAGAAATATTCCCAAATGAGGACAGCTCTAGGAATGATCTCAGCTCAGCTCTGATCCTTAATCAACCAAGGTGAAACCGTGTATAGTTGTAAAGAACTACATTAAAAAGCACTCGTGACAGCCCACTGTAGTTGATTTTCATTATAACTTCTAATGATTTGCAGGAAGAACTGTGAAAGTTGAGCAAATGGCAAGTAAAACATACTGGTAGCCAGTTAAAGGACAACATTATCACTGAGGCATTCGTGATAAAGGTTAGCTCTCAAAAAATGACCTGTCATAGCTATATCTTTTTCAAATAACTTGTTTTAGATAGGATGTGGGTGTGTATTTTTGTGTTTTTTTTCATTAAGGTACAGGATGTGAGATGAAGATCCGGATAGCCTTTATTTGACAATGTCAGCAACATGCAGCTGTAGGTCAGGATAGGAGATTTTGATGGAGGATACAATTCCTCTACTCCATCTAAACAATGTGCTCTTAACTCGGACTTCAGAACCAGAAGTAGTGGGTCAGTGTGATAGTAACATTAGTCAAAACAGCCATCTGTGCAGTGCCTGGACTGCAAGTGATAATTTATAACATAACTTTACAGACAACAAATAAAACCAAGCAGTGCTGCTTCCAGAATGTCCAAGAACATGATTGCTCTACAACTTGAGCACTGTTGTGAAGAGGTTTCCAATTCACAGTGACAACAAAACTGCAGTATACTTCAGAAACTAGAATTTCTCTTTCAGAAGCTGTGCTGCTAGTAGTGCGGTGGAGCATGAATTCTGTTCACTCATCTGCTTTGACAATGACCATCCCAAGTCCTAAGCAGAGTGTTAATGCTGGATGCCATAAATGGAAAGGGCGCCTGAATTTCTGAGCTGCACCTCACGAGAGTGCTGAAATGATCTAGTCAAAGAACATAAATGAGCAATAATGAATTGGCAGCCCAAATTACACCCTGCTGGATTTTCTTTTCCATTAACTTCAGTGGCGTATAAAACATGCTGCCAATTCGCTATCACCTGTTTTACACTCCTGCCCAAGAGTAATTTCACCCTGCTTGTGTAGTTCAGCAGACCATTGTTATAACCAGGTGAGAAAGGAGTCTCGGGGTTCCCTCTCAGTCTTTGCCTGGTTTAACTGTAACAGGGTTTCATTTTAAAAACACCGTGGTTTTAGTTCCCCCTCAGTGACTCCTTGTTGCCAGTAAGTCTTGCTGTTCGTTGGGGCCCCGTGTACGCTTTAACTTGTTTCAATGCAGCAGCCTTTTCTCTCTTGAGGTTTAAGCAACTTCAGTGGATGTGGAGGCTGGTGAGATAGCGAAATAGAGCCAGCCAGGAGAGAAGCTCTCTTGTTTCAGGTTCAGTTGCAGTCTGCAGTCTGTCTTCAAACTGTCCTGTGTCTAGTTCAAAAAGGCTTGGGCCAGCAGGTTAGTCATGTGACCAGTTGGTTTAACCACTCCTGCGTTTGTGGATTCTCCATCTCAGCAGACACTGGAATGCGAGCTTCCTTACACCTTCAATGTCTGGTGATCAAAATCCATTTGGGTTAATTGGACCAGGGAGTAGTTGCTTTGTCTCTCCAAGCACTGTCTCTTAGTATGCAAATGTCCTCCAGCCAAATTTCTGGTGATCTCTTTAAACAAGTCATTTCTTCACTCCAGCAACAGTTTTAAATTGATGTTCATATGTCAAAATCAATATGCCTTATTCTTGGCAGATGGGGGTCTTCATGACACCATCTACAGGATGAATATGTGTTTCAACAGGCTAGGGAGTGAATCCTTTTCTCTATTAATCTTGGGTCTTGCTAGCGTTTTCCTAGATATTGGGCAGAAAAAGTTGCTATCTGAATCATAAAGTCCATAAGAACATAAGAAATAGGAGTAGGAGTAGGCAGTACAGCCCCTCAAGCCTGCTCCCACCTTCAATAAGATCATGGCTGATCTTTGACCTCAACTCCAATTTCCCCCCTGGACCCCATATCTCTTGGTTCCCCTAGAGTCCAAAAACCTATCAATCTCAGCTTTGAATATACTCAACGACTGAGCATCCACAGCCCTCCAGGGTAGAGAATTCCAAAGATTCAAAATTCTCTGAGTGAGGAAATTTCTCCTCATCTCAGTTTTAAATGATTTCCCCTTGTCCTGAAACTGTGCCCCCTATTTCTAGACTCTCCAGCCAAGGGAAACAACCTCTCAGCATCTATCTTGTCAAGCCCCTTCAGAATCTTGTTTCAATGAGATCATCCACTTATGGGAGTGGCTGGAATCAGTAAACCTGAGAAAAGATCCACATTATGACAACATTTTTTGCTCTTTCTGGCCTGATATTTCACAAGATCTTCTACAGCCTTGCCTAGTCCATCAATATGTGCTCCCTGCGGCCCTTTCTGCTGACTTTTGATGATGTTTCTGCTGGCCCCCCAGTGGTGCTGCTTCTGCATTCGGTATTTCCTTTCTGTATAAACACTGCTGTTGGGGCTACAGTCAGGGTCAATGTACCCCTTGCTGGATCCATCCTGCAGTTCACAAACTGGAAGCTCTTACAGACTTTTAAAATTTCTTGGCCTCCAGTGCTTTTTCCTGATTGGTGCAAAAATGTTTCTCGTTCACCGGTTGAAATGCACTAATCAAGAAATAGCTTCTCTAATCCTCAAGGTCCAGGGAGTTTGAACCACTCAGAAAAGTCTTTATTGTCCACAAGCCTGAAAAACTGTGAGGTTGATTGAACTTGCAAGCTCATTCAATGTGGTCTTTCACACTGGCCTCCACTATAGCAATTGTCAGCTCTCGAGTTCACACCATTAAATCAAGCTGCATTATCGCAGTAGCAGAACTGTAGCTGCAAAAGAAAAGAACTGAGTCGATAATTCTGCCACTGGAATAAGGAGGTCTGATTTAATAATGTAAACTCAGGTAGTCAGCTCCTGAGTACTGATCTCTTGGAATTTAAATTAAATTGGCATCAGTTTAAAAATAGCTATAGACAATCCATTAGTGCCAAATTATAGATAATTTAAGTAGTGAACTTGTGCCCATTAGTAATAGGTTGAAGTTGTCGAAATGCATTACACTTGGAACCCTTACAGCAGGAAGAGAAACCCATTAGTCTATACTCTTTAGAAACCAACGTCTTTAGGCAAAGGGAAAATATCTTAATCCATTAGTCCATGTGAACATATCGGTTTAGTTATTTCATTGCTGCTGTTTAAAAAGAATCCAAAAATTAAACTGTAGTGAACAACCTTTATTTCTAGGTAGACAATGCCAATACTTTGTTATCTTGATTCATCATGCTACAATAGAAGAGGAGGGGGAATGAACATCAGATAACATTAAAATAATGCACAGGCTATCCAGTTTAAATCATTAGTTCAGGTTCACAGCAAATGGAGAAAACATCACTCCAGTTATTCACATTTCCATCCCTGTTGCTGATAATGCTGCAAATATATGCAGTGATTTTTTTTTTCCCTTGTACATATGTAGAAGCCCATTTTCCATATCTGGATGTTATTTGATCACAATCATGTTACGTGGAAGATGAATAACTGTTGCCTGCAGCTGCAGCAAATGGTGAATATGTCTTTCTACTTATTTAGATTTATTTCTGACCCCCAATGACCCCATGTCGCCCGGACAGATACATTTCTATGTGATTATTGGTTACTTAGATTGCTTGAAAATGTTGAAGGACTGAATCTGTTCCTTACTGGTGTAATGGTGAGGATAGACTCATTAGTATTTTGTAAAGAAAAGGAGAAAACCTTCAGAATTAACTCTTGAGCTTCACAAATATCCATTTGACAAACAAGAAGCCAAATAAATTGGTTGTTCATCCTAATATGTACTGTATAATATATGGCTAACTCACCTTTTTTAAAAAAAAAATTCTTCCCTGGGATGTG